>NW_026643119.1:2400000-3600000 GCF_028827895.1 Penicillium longicatenatum | reverse complement strand
CATGTTCTCCGAGATGTGGCCCGCGACTACAGCCTTGCACCATGGCTTCAAGGCAGTCTATGTGCCGCACGCTGTCTACATCGACCGTCGCTGGCCGACAAAGTACCTCGAGACTGTCTTCAATGCTGGCCGCAATGGCGCCTCGGGTGGCGCCCGTACCTCAATTTTCGGAGACAGGGAACACAACTTCAAGGGTACAACTTGGTTTTACTCCGCCGGGTTCTCCCCTAATCTCTGGCGCCGCTGGCTCGGCATGCGCGTTGACAACGACGGCGGTGAACAACAGGAATTAGCTGGTGAAGGCCGCATGTGTCTTCCTCCCATGCTTTTACATCCAGTCAAGGATGTACAGATGGTGATTGACGATGGCGAACATGCAGAAGATCGGTGAAGACCGCCAGTCGGCTCATCTCTCATCTTACCCCGACAACCTGATGTTGTGGGTTCTTTTCTGTTGCTTTCCTGCATATACCCAAATAGACGTTCGTCTTGTTTTTTTGTCTTTCATATCTACGATCTGCTCAGTGCATTGGATAGCTGATGATCAGCTGGCATGGTTGCATATCCTTCCTGTATAATGTCTCAGTCCCAGCGATATACTGTTTTCACTCTCCTTGGTATTTGCTGTTTGGCAAAGGCGTTTATTGATGTGGTGGTCTGGTTGGACAGGCCGTGGCTCATGAATCATTTGATGTCTTGTTTTGCTTTTGTTACTTCCGGGTTCTCTCTATTTTCATTTAATAGAAGCCATCAAACATGGAAGATTTGGTACATATCTTGTTGAGACATTATGTCTTGTATAGCCCTAATCCCTGCTGGGAATCAAGAAGGAATCAATACCATAATATGAGAGCTTTTCATTAAGTTGTATATCGTATGCAATGCCCAGATGCCCGCTGAAGTGGAAACGAAACCAGAACGCCATATGCAAACATTAAAGTCCAACCAAAATAATCAGTCCTATAGATATGTCCCAAAAGAGGCCCTCTTCTGATGTTCTTTAACCCCAACAGGAGCCCATTCCTCCGATCTAGCCCGGCGTGGCATCGTCAAAGCAGACCTAGCCACAAAAGAAGCCGGCGCAAAACAAATACTACACTCATAAACCCCACAATCATCAACACCAAAAGAGAGACAAGTTTTGCAAACCCGATGCCCACACTTCGTAAGCAAAATCTCTGATTCCGTCTCACTCCCAACAACACACGTGTGACAAAAGTGTGTTGGGAAAACGATTTTCGGATTCAGCATCCTCCGCTCAATCTCAGAAGTCAGTTCCTTCCCCTTCTCAACTCGGGCACGAAGAAGATGCACTTTGGTTTTGAGATTTTCCATTGTCAATGAGGAGACAGGGGTTCGAAGTGGTTTGCATAATTGTGGAATCGGTTCTAAGAATATGACTGGTCTGAACCGTGCTGAGACAGGTCTGTCTTGCATGCATTTGTGCTCGAGTTGCCAGCGGCGGCGAAGTTGGCGGTTTACGAGGACTGTGAAGTAGACTGAGAGGGCTTGCCAGGCACGGTATTCAGAGATAGGATCCAGGTTGAGTTTCGGTAGTTCTGGTGTCATTGCCATTGTGCTTGACCTGCGGTTGACTTGTGATACCGTGGTGATGTTCAAGCAAGGTTGAGTTGGGCAAGGGAGGGTTTTATAGATGCGACCCGGCGTTGCTGTACGGACAAGTCCGATGCTTAAAGTGGCTTTTTGATTTCATTTTTTATCTCGGAGAAATCCTGGGAGTTTATCTTATATAGATGATCTAAAGTCGAAGCCGGGGTAGCAAAATATACTTTCGGCCGAAGGCGAACCAGAATAATTTTGAGGCTCAAGAGGTGAATTAGGCCGGATGATTAATCCGCTCGTAGACGACCCTGCTCGACCCCGGACTAGACCCGTCCAGGTGCCACTTTCTGCTGGTAGCGATGGGCCAAGACGGAAGAAAACTGTGATATATCCGCGTTAATTGGATCAATTAAACTATTAAAATCTCCTGCCTTGTTTGATTTCGTGGTTTGATTCGCTCGGTATCGATAATTCGTTGTTGTAACCTTGGTTCGGAGCAGCGCCACCGGTTCGGAGCCGACTATCCACCTCAGATCTATGCCATTATCGATGAGTTTTCAGTTGATAAGGGGGATACCAAGATTAATGATCTATGCATAATCAAGGGGCAGCTTGAGATTGTCCAGATCTCTGGGTAGAGTTTTTCATTGAACATTTGACGTTGTCATATTCGATGTAACATCGAGTGGCAAATACCTCCACTGCCGAGGTACCATATCAGAACAGAGATAATATATGACTCTTAGAACAAGATCTAGGCGTAATATATTAGCTACTATAATCTGAGGCCAGATTGTCCTATCCAACAACTTCGGGTTCTATTTTAGGGGCTGGACCTGAGCTCTTGCCTCGGCCCAAGCCCAATTCGTTTACAACTTCCAAATCCAGAAGGTACCTAGAGAATGTATCTAGAAATCCTTGTAAGGCTGAGTAATGTGATCAGAATTTGAAGGTCTATCTTGTGTATATGGTTCGGGTTCGCGAAAGTGCTTGGCCTTCGGCTCCCGCGGCATCCGGCTCAAGTTTTTCCCAACTAGCAATTGAGACACCTTTGAAATGGAAGACATACTCGAATCCTCTTGGAGAAACCTTTGTAGTTTCAGACTCAACTCTCAAAGAGCTTGCAGAGCTCTTGGCATAGATCACATGTTCTCCCGGCGTATATTCCCCATCGACTTCCTTGCGGTAGAAAGGTGTGAGATGCAGTCGCTGGAGATTCTCACCAGCTTCTACAGGATCACCTCCCCAAATCTCGATATCTGTGTTTCCATCTTGAGCTCCAGATTCTGATAACCGAAAAATTGAGCGGTGCTTAGAACATGAAAAAGATGTCTCGTCTAAGTCTGAATCTAAGTACTCATCGCAGACATACTCTCGGTCATACGCCGGACTGGAAGGGTATCGAGGAGAGAGTGTGGCCGTTCCAGACTCTTTATTTCCCGCAACTTCTTCCCGGGAGAATCTCCAGGTTCCATGGAGAGCTCGGAACACGGCCAATGCAGCGGCATCTTGTAAGCTTTGATGGCTTGGATCGGACAAAGCCTTCAACGCGCTCAGAGTGCGCTCTTTTTCATTACACATGTCCTTATGTGCAGTTATGGACGGGTGTTTGTATGTATAGCGAGCAGGAATGGCCGGGCCAGACCGACTGTCATTCTCTGAAAGTCCCGTACGGTCGATTCCCAGGTCCTTGGAAAATGACTCCATCAACCCTACATAGTCTCCCATCGGAAATTGCCCGCGCTGGAGACTTTTATCCGGGCCTCTTAGGATTCGCAGGCTTTGTCTTTGCGTTTCTGTTTTCAAAGGTTGGCGGCTTTTCTTGATCCATTCTGCACCGAGGAATCTGGCTTGCATCTCCATCACTCCCCAATAAGGACCTCGGTAGAACCCGACAAAGCCGAGATCGGGCACTTCAGACCGGATTGTACCACCCTTGTCCAGTACAAGCGGCAAGAACGGGTCCTCTTTGCTGTATTCTAGAGCGGCTAAGACATCCGCGGGCAAAAGGGATAGTGAGTCGAATGGGGTAAACCCTGTGGCCAATACAATGGATGCAATGTTATCCAGGGTATTTGTTTGTCCATCAGCAGAGGCTATCTCAATAGTAGACAATTTAGTTTCTTGATTGGTCTTCACAGACACTGCACGTCCCATTGTGGATTGTATGGCTCCGGACCGAACAAACTCCGCGTAGTTGTTCCCTATCGCCACCCACGGTGGCTGAGAATTCATATTTTGACTTGGGTTTCCTTGCATATGTCCAAATTCTTTGTATTCAGCTCCCAGTAGTGAGCTGAAATATTCATTGGTCTTTGCGATTTTATCTTTTGGTATGACTCCCAGTGCATACTCGATTGGGCCTGGAGGTCGACGGCCAAGATCATACATTGCCAAGTCTAATGGTAAGAAGGAAACGGTTTCTGAAATCTCTGAGGTTTCATGGGGTAAATGAGTTGGCAAGGTCCAGAAAGGGCGCGAATGAATGTGGTGTACGACGTGCTTGTCAACCTGGGCTTTATTGTGAGCATCTGAAGATTGGTGGAGCGCCACTGCAGAAGCAGCCTCCACTCCAGACATACTTCCACCGATAATAGCGATATTTCCATGGGCCAAATGATTACTATCGCTTTGGATTCGCTCCTTTGTCTGAAGTTCCGAGCTGTGGACAACCCGACCAGCGAGGGTAAGTTCTTTCAATCCCGGAATCGACGGGACATGTTTCTGAGCGAAATAGCCAGATGCCACGACGAGCAGATCGAATTCTTCCGACTCAGTCTCTTCGTGTGAACAATTCCCGTCGGACCTGTCATCATGTTATTACAGTTTCTCAGGCATGAAAAAGCGCGCGAACCTCTCTTTCCTCCAAAGGATCCTCCATGGAGATGTACACTCGGCTGTCCGTTCAGCCTTCAAGACCCGATGCCCGAGTCTCAGTACATCATCCGGGATATATCGCTTTGTATATACAGCCAAATACCGGCCGACTTGTCTCGCTTGTGGAAACATCGGGACCCCCGACGTTTCCATGACCGATTCCCATGCAAGATCAGAGAAAGCGACCGTGAAGCTACTGAGATTAGTCCTCATGGAAGGGTTTAAGGTCCCTGTGCCTGAAGAGCTCCAAAGACCACCGACTTCATGGCGACTATCAAAAATGACGGGAGAGAATGTGCCTTGTGGAAAGTTGTGTAGGAGTGTTTTTGCAGTGACAAGACCGGAAGGTCCGGCTCCTGCGACTGGTCTGAGCGGAGGCTGCTTTAAGCTTCCAAGACTAGTACTTACCGATAATCGCGACTTTAAGTCCCATTTTGCCTTTCCCCGTCGCTGTCCCTGGAGGTGAGATGGTGGATTATTGGGCTGATCTTGCCAAGTTCCACCCCGCCGCGGGAAAGCTGGAACCCCGCTATATCTCCACTTGATTCTGGAATTACCAGTTTAAAGCCACTCTCCAAAGTTTGTATGACATGGAGTTTGAACGATTTTTCTAAATCTACTAAGTCAAAAACTTCTCTTTTAGTAAACTGTTTCCACTGAGAGATGTTCAAGTTTAATTATTGCTTGGTCATCTGCCAATTTATAAACAAGCACATGCTTCACTCACGCCCACGAGGCCAGCCACGTAGGCAAAGTTCTGAGCTTAGGATTCGGGCCAAGTGCACGCTTGCTCTCCTCAACAGCACCAATCAACGCATCTGCGTACTCTTGACGACTAGCACCACTAGTTGATTGCGACCTGATGCGATAACTTTCCGAGAGGACGCGAGCAACCTCCCACCGCGCATCCTCCTGATCCTCTGGGGATCTGATAAGATCTTCTTTCTCCAATACCCATCCCGCCTTTAACGCCAGCTCACGAAACTTCTGCGGGGGTATGATTGACTGGATATTATCATGGCGGTCTAAGTTGTTATCCCTGGAGTTGAATTCCGCTTGTGAAATTGCCGCCAGTAGGTGTGGTAGAGCGGCAATATCCCCTTGGATATCAGTTGAGTACTCTGCAATGCAGAGGTGCTTCGTTCTTCCGCGCAGAGCCACCAGCATCGGCGTCAATTCTTCAGCGGATGATAAGTACCAAGTTGAACGCGCGAACACGGCATAGTCATAAAGTGGTTCTGAGGCGCTGGAATCGAGAAAGCTTTTAAGATCTGACTGGTGGAATGTGATCCGATTACCGACCACACTCTGCTTTAGCTTGTCTTGTGCTTGGCCTAGTGTTGTGGGCGCTCCTGCTTGGATTGTTAGCATGATTCTTGCCGTATGTGATTGCTTTTGCTTTTTGACAAACGAACCGTAGTCCAAGGGTGCCGGATCAATTCCTGTGACGTGGCCCTGCTCTCCCACTAGATAGGCCATCACTAGGGTGCAATCTCCTTGCCCGCAGCCGATTTCAATTATCTTTGACCCAATTGGAATATTCCAATTTTTGAAAAGGTCGACCCTCGCTTGGATTTGAGGTTGGGATGACCCGCCGTCCGAAATCCTTGCAATATCAATGACTTCTGAAGACATTTTTAGAAGCGGCTTTGTGTTTGGGTTAAATGTTGGTAGTTTCAACGGATAAGTTCAAAATCTGATCACACTCAATGTCTGCTTATATATGTTATTTACCCTTAAAAGCTCCGGCGGACCTCCGTCTTATCTATTTCCGATTACGAATGACTCACAAACTCATGAGAAAATCCTTCTGAAAAAAAGCCTAACGTTAGATAAGTGACGAACAGCGCATTATAGCCACCTCCATAATTTAAGAGTAAGTTCTGAAGCAATTAATAGTAATGAGTCATATTTATGCCTATTTAGTCAACCACATGGGTCCCAGCTGAGTCAGATGTTGAGATAGGGCACAGAATCTAGCTGCATACCTTCTTGGCCTTAGTGCGGGGATAACCGCCCTAAGCCAAGAACCGCAACATGCGATAGTTTACCACCATTCGCTTTGCACGTATTAAGTGTTTTAAAATGCTCATAGCAAGGACTTATCGAAGCCGTTACGTACTGATACTTTACGATGGATGATTCAAGTAGCATACAGAATTGAAACGCTAGTCGAGTTAGTCGTTAATTGTTGATCATAATCAACCTTTTCCAATAGGGCAATACAAAAGTTCTGACTGATTAATGAGAGGGTTATCTCTTATCCCCAGAAGCCCTCCAAAATAAAACGGCCAAATCATTGAAGCTGAATCGAAGAATCAGGTTCCAAGGTTATAGATACATTACATTATAGCGAGGGATATTCCCTTTTTTGGGTTCTCCATGCATGAGAGATTCTGTCAAGTTCCAAGTTAAATTACAGAACCATAAAGATGGCTCATGATCGTTACCAAGGAATCACAGACTGCCTGACAGGAATTACTGGGGAATGGCTAAATTGGCTAGCGTGTTTTGAGATAGGGCTCGGCAATAAAAGTAAGAGTGTGGAGGTAAATTTTGGACGTTGAAAGCACTTGCTGGGTAGATAAGTCATTTCGGCGAAAGCTATAAGGTCTAATAACTACCATTCTAATGATAGCTCTCATCTCATAAGCGCAAGGTCCTAATAATGAAGGGTCGCATTATCTACTATAAATATAGGGCAATATTATGTGGGAGAAGAGACATTTGGTTAAAGTTTTCAGTAAACCACCCAAATTTCCAAAGCAACGGACCTGTTTGAACAGTGCAGGGGCGCTTCGACTTCTAGGTCAAGAAAGCAGTCTATATCGCAACTTGGTTATAGTGTAGGGTTTGGTTTATTAGCATACATTGATGCCGTCATGTCATTGACATCGTCAAGCAAGAGCCTGGTTAGGTTCCTTCTTAGTTAGGACTAATCGAGTGTTAGAGTGATGCCAGCTTATGGCATATTAGGCTATCATTTAGTTATAGACTAATGCAGTTAATAACTAACTAAGGGATATGAGATAAAGTAGTGAAAACCGTGATTTTACTGGGTGAGCCGAAATAGGTGTATATGGGGTTATTTCAATTTAGCTTTCCACCTTCATCCACAAGGAACGCAGTGACAGTCAGCTCATTTATGCAAAGCAATATTTAAACTGAACTTGATTCCTCCATATACTGTTCCGGATCCCAATCGTCTAATCCTCACGCAAGGAGTGGAACTTGATTTCGCCGGGCATGACTATGATGGATATGGGCGACGTGATTGAGGACGGGATGTGCTTAGTCGCCTACTGGTGGAGCGAAGAGCAAATAATAGGCGATTCTGTTCTTGTGAATCGCTGCGCATGAAAAGCGAAAATCCGGATAAAGCGGCATTCTCGGCTTGTCATTCTGATGTTTCGGCCCAACTGTGGCCAAACGCTGAGGCTTCCACCGCAGTGTTGTCAGTTCCTTCAATATTTCATCTTACTGTGCATTAATATGCCCATTCCATATTATTATGTATTAAATCCAGGTCAGTATATTATTAATATTATTAATCTAAAAGAATATCAGTGGATGTTAGGAAAGAAATTCTTTTGGCATTCCCTCAATTTGAGAATGCCTTGCAAAGCCAACCATGCGGTCCACTTATACGTCGATCACAGCGCACTATCACGGCGGGAACATCGGCTATTGCTTAATTAGCCCCATGCATAAAGATAGGAACGCAGCTGACACACTCACTTGATATGTAGCTTTCCGGCAATTATGCCGAGACAAAGTTCCACGATGCGCTCGAGCCCATCTCGGCATACATAATTGACTGAATCATGTTGCGCAAATGCCAAGGAGCAAAATGCCTTGCCAAGCCAAGATCCCTATTTACCCCCTCCCTTGAAGGCAATACGAACGACATGGATAACAAAGTACCGGGGTTGGGTTCCCCGAGAAACTCGCGGATCGCGTGCGGGGTTCGAGAAAGGTCGAGAAAAAGCCTAGTCGAAGTCTGTCGACCAAGCGTGAAAGGTGGAGACATGCACCTCGCCCGATCAAGAAACACGTTCAAGCCATTCGACCACCTGGATTTCTGGCGTGCGTTGATTGGGTCGAGCTATGTCGTTGCATTCTTGGTTTGTAACGAAGGTGTCCACATTCCTATGCGTCAGGGGAATCTTATATTGATTCTTTTTGCGGAGGATTTCTTTTTCAGCCATGGCGGATGGTGACAGTTTTGATAATGTGTTTCGTAGGCGTCGGATTCCACCGGGGACTGAACGTGGAAATTCTGGAGGTCCGAAGGGTGTGTCGACCTTCCATGGACCATCAGAGGTAGAAGGGGATTGGTTGGGGGATTCCCGGGTGCGGGACATTTTGAGGCTTAAGAGGGAGCTCGAATTGTGCTTGACAGAGTCAGAATTGTAGATTAGCCTGGGAGAAGGGATTATTAAATACAGAAAAATTGAAATTGGGGCTCGCCGATCCAGCTCTTGAAATAACTCCGCGGGACGCGCGGGAGGTCAAGTCTTATTGAAGTATCGTGGCCAGGGCTTCCCACGGGTCAGCCTTGTCGGGTTGCGGCATGCGGGCAAAGGCAATTCAACCTTGGAATAATTCTGTCTGCTCTTGGCGAAGACAGACTTTGGTCGCGAAGTCAACTGCTCATAGAGCGTGCGTGGAAGGTCTGCATTAAGCCAGTTACGTCATCTCGGCAGAGAGATGCCGATCAAGGACGGCCATTATTTGTTAGACTATGGATGATCCATGGATCATCCTCGTATATGGAACAATAGAAGGCTTTTCTCAATCTCACCGGCTCCAACCGGGGATTTTTGGGCAGCAGAGAGTTTCTTTCTGTATAGGGTAGAGATTTGACTTGTCAGTATGCAACTATACAGTAGCCAATTAGCTGTTCACTTTCAAATCGCCACCATGACCCTGGCTAGTACAGTAGGTTCCAAGACCAAACGTCCTGATCAGCCCTTCTCTAATTTCCCGGTCAGTCGGAACGTTATCCGAGCGCCGTCTAGACTAGCCCATGCCAGTTCAAGTATAAGAGCACGACGGAGAATTTTACAAACGGTGAGAACAGAAGACTATTTGAATAGAGATAGTAGAATACTATAGAAACTCCATTACTGGATAATCAATTAAATCTCAAGTCTTGCCCAGGATTTATTATGTCGCTGCCAGTCGCTCACCGCAATAGATAGGCAATGATGATCATGCAGGGTACCCCACAACGACATCATCTGTTTGTTGGCTTCAACCCCATGAGGAATGCCAGGGTGTTAGAAAATAGAATAATGCCTGTGCGATATTTCATTTTGAGCCCGATGAAGACGGCACGCGATGCGACGCAATTCGCCACTCGAAGGAATACATCCTTGAGCACTAAGACCCCACTGTCTTACGCAGACTACCAGGATTAAGAGGAAATGCCTGTTCGTCCTCGGTGACGTTTTTGAACAATATATCCCAGCGATGCTGAAGTGGCTCAGGCGTCTTCCAAGCATTCTCAGGGTCGCGCAGCCAGAGTCGTAAAAGATGTCGTCTGTCATGATTAGCCAAGACTCGGGCATTGTTCAAGGACACTTACTCTTTTCCCGGTGCATCTTTGAAGCCGTTACGGGCGTGGAATATGCTGAGGTTGTTGACATATTGGACATCTCCCTTTTGGAAATCTAAGGCAGCGCTGTGCTCCTCTGCTAGGAAATGCAACGCATCTAATGCTTCTGCTTGGGCCTCGGTAATGGGAGGGATGTCCGCGGATCTGGGTTGAGCGAGAAATCCGGTGAAGTATCTCCGCGCATACTGAATCAAAATTCGCTCGGGCGTGTTTTCTGTAGCTGGTTGGTGGTATAGAAGGGGGCGAAGTGTGTATGGCTTCTGAGGATTGTTGAACCTATAGCCGATGAGTATTAATATTAACTTGGCCTTGGGGGACCTACCCATCAACCGGCCAGTCTTGCGAGAGTGTATGAATCAGATCAGGGCGCTCCTTTGCAAGAATGTGGTATACGTTCCAACTGCTTGAAAGATAGCTTTCGCCCGCATCTGCGGCGGGACTCAAGCAGAGAAGTGAGATAATATCTCCAGCATCTGTATGAAACACCTGCTTATCCGCTGTGTTGGATGGTGCCCCGATCTTTCCTTCCTCAGTAATGCCGGTGATATCCTTGATATGCGAAATCATGGGAGATGTTCCATCTTGCAGTCTTGTGTCTTGCTGACGTCCCCTAATACTGCCAATATGAGATGAAACGCCCGTGTAGATGATGACATTATCTTCTCGAGAATAACTGTCAATGCGTAGACCTCGGAGGACGAAAAATCCTCGGCCGTTGTGAAGCTCATTTGAAAGACCTCTCAGGATGGGTCGAAAGGTTGGAAGAGGGAAATTTAACTCGTTCAAATGACCCAAGGGCTTCCTGAGAGCTACCGCTGTTAGTAAAATAATTCAGCCAGAAGTAATACGTTCTTACCTTTGAAGCTCATCAAGGCGGCGTCAATCTCATCAAGCTGAGCATCGCTGAGCTGATAGATCCAGTCATCACGCTTTTCAATATCTTTGCCATCCCAAACAAGTGGTGAGACAAGATGTTGAGGAAATCCTGCTGGCAAGCTAGTCTGAAGTGTTTCAATCTTCTTACGTCGGCGGGATCGTGCTTGATACTTCGCCCAGTCAGGATGGTATTGGATATCGGGCTGACGGGGGCGAGCGATAGTTTCAGTTGAAGACATGGCGAGAGGAATAAGGGGGTTAAGAAGTAGGCAGCAAATTATCACCTCGGGTCAATGGCTGATATATGGGCAGTTCGTCCTTCTGCAAAAGCGGGGTTTGGCCCTGTACTCCAGCACGTAACATTCGCGATAGATGACGCGGTCCAAATTTATGTCAAATGAAATTCTGCTTCCTGTTTGAAGTACAATCCGATCTAGATACTTTCATTAGGGAAGGAGATATCCTCCGCCCTCATTTTGAGTGATATAATCTGGAATTTCAATTAATACCTCTCCACTGACTTTCTAGGGGGCCTGGTCACCAACACGACATGAAATTTTTGGTCACACTGGGAATATTAAACGAAATACTTATAGTTCAATAATATCAAAAGCCCTAGAGATACCAACCTTTCGAAGGCCAAGCAACAAAAACAAAGAGGAAACTATTAGTACACGGACAGTATAGGTCATGTGACTAGCGGCAGAACCTTTCTCCACTTGGACTGAAAGCGGGCCGCCAGTCCACAGTGTCGCTCGAACGGCCAATAATGGGGCAAAAAGAAAGGAACGGCCGTGGATCGAACACGGGACCTATAGATGATCGCTAGGTAATTGCAATCTATCGCTCTACCACTGAGCTACCGCTCCTAGATGATTAGTCAGGGAGCCTTTCGTATATAAGTACCCTATCTTTGATCAGTTGTGTTGTTGCAAGGAGCAATTTTGGAAGCTAAATGTTGCAAGGATCGCTAATGGTCTATTTATTTAACAATCGAGTACCGTTAAATTTGTGTACTAATCATAATATCTGTGGGCTTTTAAATATTTTCAGCTGTGTTTTCCTATTCCTGAGAGCGCTAATACGACTTTAAGGCTTTGATTAGACCATGAGCCTAGTGTAAATCACTCCGAAGGCTGCCCAATGGGAGTTTAGTATCACGCAGAGCGCTCTAGTGATGGTGAAGTTGGAGTATTTTTTTCATCAAATAAGATATCCCTAAAGTAATCCCAGGAATCCAAACATTTGAGGTATTCATATCCTGTAGACTTTGGCCTCAGGTTCTCAGCGCTCATTTCCAATCGTTCCCTAATCAGAACTACATCACGTTTATACAAAGCGTTATTATGCTAGTGATCTCATATCCGCTTTCTACCCGGATTCTAGCACAATTTGGTGCCCATGCTGCAGTTTGGAGATCGGAGTGTATAATATGCATATTCTCTCGGCGCCCAGAAATCAAATCTTCAATATTCAAGAGCAAAAGACTTTGAAACTCTCGAATAAATCACCAGCACCTCCACCCAACACAGATGCCCCAGCTGCAACAACGCAAGATGGAGCACTAATGCCACCGATTTCTCTATCCGTTCCTGTGCAGTTTGCGCTCTCATAGGCAATAGGAACACAATTGGCGGCCAGCCTTGTCACCCACATTGTATAGCTTGCAGTGACAGTGACACATTGACCTGGAATCGAAGTTTGACCTGTGATCAGCTCAATGGGAGCCTCATCACAATCTGGATTGGACGTGCCATTGCTTGCGATGGCGTAGATGGTGCTGTTGAAGGTACGGTCCAAGTCCGTGATAGATCGGGAGGACTGAAAGGCTTTGACCTCGTTCGCTTTATGGAGCGAGACTGCGCTGATAATGAGACCGGCGATTGCGCAGAAAGAGGAGAAGATGAGATACGCGTTGAAGAATGAAGTCCAGTATAAAGATGACTTTGAGTATTTGGGGGGAAGTGGGGCGTCTCTCTCCAGGGTCATAGGCTCGACCATGATTAGACAGCGTAAGGTGTGACTGGGGGAATCAAGGATGGACACAACAAAAGCGCAAGGAACTTGAAAGAGAATCTTCTAACCGAAATAAGAGGACTGATGTTGAGAAGAAGGAATTGGAAAAATTGGGGAGGAAAGCAGGCCAAAGAGCCAGACAATATTTAAAGGTAGCAATGGCCGGCTCGTTTTTAGCTCCATACATTTTAGTTATTTTAGGGAATGCTTGCAAATCAAAATTATGGGGCGCTATCTGACTGAAAGAACGATCGGGCACGGATCACTGAATTCATGGTCAATACACAGTGTATTACGCCACCCGTTTCTCCCTGTTTTCTTGGTCCAATGATTTTTCCAACAGAAGGAGCCAGTAAAGATAAGTAGGTTTAATCTTAGCACTTCTGTTTCGCATCTCAACTAGGCTCAACGAAGTGGGGGCCGCGGGATATCTTGGCCCCTGCAGGGGCTACCGTTGCGGGGCTCGTGGCATCTGGGGGCCAAGCCCGGTCTACATCGGAACCGACGGCAACTCCGTTGCTTGATCCAATTAGGGTTGGCTGGGCAGGGCGCGACAGCCTACAAGTAAACAACAAAACCGCCAACTGTTACGCTGAGCCACATTCTGTGGATCTTTATCTTTGTGTGGGGCTTTTTTTCGATGCCGTTATCTCTGTTTCCCCTCAGTTTTGCCGGTCCCCCGATACTTCTCGTTTTTCTCATTTATATGATTTTTCTTGATTCTTTGTTCTGTTTGATCATGCCCTTAATCTATGTATTGAGTGCACCTTTCAGCATAATAACCTGATTCGTAACATAGACCTCCTGGGAAGACCCCAGTGAGGTTGCCTGCATCGCCTGATTTCATCCTGGGATTTCTAAGTAGTCGCCCTGCCAATCTAGTTAGAAAACAGTAACTAAGGCGGTCAAGACCACACAAAAAAGTGTTTAAATTTCATCATACCAGCTCTCCGGCAGTCAACTAAGATTACTATGCTGTCTAAGCGAGGTGGATGCCATGGCCCGTTGTACGTTGAACAATTTGCCGAATTGAACGATACGCTCAAAAAGACCACAATAATGGCAAGTGAGCCCAAAATTACAGGGATCTGTTGGTCTAGAAATAGCACTTTCCATAGATTAGAAAGTTACAGGACATGGGTCATTGTAGCATTTCCACGGCCATACACGATGTAATGCAAGTGAGGCTCAAGTATTGACCACTAAAGCTCTGATATGCGGGGACCGGATTGGTATTTCTTTTTCAGTCTACAAATCGAGAAAGAGACACGCGTGACAGCCTCTAAGCCCTACGCAGGCTCTAGTTGATCTCGGGCCTTTCGGCTATCACGATTCACTAATCTATGGCATCAAGCAAGATCTAGGCTAAAACCAACATCAACAGCACCCCCATTGCTACAGACCAACTACTGAGTGCTTTAATAATATTCCCTCTTGATAAATAGATAACTCAGGCCTGTCGGGCATCCCAATATCTAAAGGAAAATAAAACATCCTTACCCTGCCGAAATGGTAATTCGAAGTCGGCCCTTAAGGCAAAGGATTAGTTAGCCAGTCTGGTGATGTTAATAGATACTAGATTAAATTACAAGAGAGGATGAAAAGGACCGTTCAGGAAGATTCTGTGACAAGACCAATGCGAAATCCTTTAGAAATAGTCAGTGGGTTACGTCTTAGCTAGATCAACCTTCGCTGCTACCTTCGCAAGCCGTTTACGAAGGCTTAATATGCTAATTTCATCTCAACACAGTATCAATCTTACTGTGGTCAATATACTTTCTATGGCTTATGAGGCATTCAATTGACTCATTGTAAAATGATGGAAACATTGACTATGTTATGTCAGCCCCCACGAATCCCAACACCTTCGATGTGGATCAAACATGTTATGACCTGGACAGTAGCGTGACGTCGTCTGTATTAGTCCCTCTTTTTTGGTCTGGCTCGTAGGAATGGCCCCTTGTGCATGTATCTATTTTCATGCCCATGTAGTTTCTAACCGAGCCCCTGATCAGGTCCGAAGCGTCGGTATAGAAGGGGGTTGCATAGAATTTTTTCATATAAGAGGATTGCTCCCTCTTGCAGCAGGAATCCTAAGCACTGCTCTCCTTGACTTGATCCTCTGTCAATCTACTGTCAATGATAGAATAAGGTGATTATTTACTCTTATATATCTGCATTTAGCTATATGCTTTGTATCACTAACGTATTCGGCAATCTGTTAGGATACATTACAAATTTATCCCTCAGCCAACATCAAATCTACCATGAACCTCCCTACAAGACTCTTCAGCCTCTTGGCTTTATCTGCAGTAGGGCTCTCGCTCCCCAAGGTCATCGATGTTAGGGCAGAGGATTTTATTCAGATGAGGGATATCCACGTTTTGGAGAACGGTACCCAAATCAATCAGCCAGTTTCGATCGATATGGTCTGTGGGGGGTGCCAAGCTTCATACAGCTATACCAAGATTGGAGATGGAGATCCGCACCAGAACTTTGTGATCACCCAGAAAGGAGGAACACTTGTTGCCTGTGACACATCGACTACATCTACAGGCACTGGATACTCAACTACTCTTGGCTGGAGTTTGAGCCTGGGCGTCAACACGCCGTTCGAATCTGCTGGATTTAGTATCTCCGATTCCGAGACTTATTCGGTTTCAAACATATTCACCTGCGCTGGTGTTGCCGATGAAGATGGAGACATATGTGTTCTTTTCTATCAAGCCGTCACAGCCTTCACGGTGACTGTGAAGGAAGTCAACTCTTGCGCCTGCGGAGGCACCAATACTGTAGATCGTGGCGAAGCTGTTGTTTACGCGCCCAATTCAAACCAGATTGGCAGCATCGCTGGAAGAGGAATCAATGTGGTGAAGCATGGTGTACAGCAGTGTGTTGGAGACTCTGACAGAAAGGTTGACTACTATTGTGGACCATCGGGGGGGCCTGATTGGTGGAATGGCAAAGCGGAGGGTCCTTGGATTGATGACTATGTCAATGAACGTTCACCTGCTGGCTGCTCCATTCCTATCGAGGCCCATAGGTATGATGACTGAAATACTTGAAGTGCTGTGTTACATTTTGTGTGTCCTATAGCCACTGGCTGCATGTTCCATGGAGGGTGAACTCTTTTGTTTTTTGAAGGGTAGCAGTGAATATTTGAAACCTTCTTACTCCTAAACACTGGATATCGTCTACTCATCCAAGATACCCAAGTTCAGAGGTATCTATACATAGACTTATAAATTTTGGACCGATGCAAGGTTACTAGGGTTGGTGCATTTTGCAAGTTGATATTCAAGTAGATATGTGTCACGTAGCATCTTACCGCACAAATGTCTGATCTGCGTTGGCATCTAATGCATTCAAATCAAGCTTCATAATGGATATATTTTGAACATTTCCATAGCAACCCGGGGAAAGTCACTTCACTAATTCAATGGTTGAGAGCGCCCGAAATCGTCGCAGTTCCGGGTAATCTTTCATCGGTAGCTACAAATGTTCAAGTTTAGGCTTCCCAGTAACTCCCAATCTCTCGCAAGTCTTTCAACAAGGCCGGGGGATTATCCAACCCCGGGAAGTGGCCTCCAAATTCATGGTCTTGATGATACTAAGTCAGCCTGCCTTTTTCGCTCTTTGTGACATGGAAGAGATCACTCACTTTTATAATAAACCAAGTTTCCAACCTTGTTAACGAGAGCCGGTGGCCAAAATCCCGGGTTATACTTGAAAGCGCTAAAAAGAAGTGGAGCATCATTAGGAGCTTTGGTATACACCTCGCTGAATCCGTTGGGGTTTTGTGCATAAATCACCACTGAGGATGCAAAGCTCTCTGTAAGGTAGTATAGGGAGACACTGCGCAGAATTTCGTTCCTGCTTAGAACCGAAGGCGCATGCCCAGCATTGGGATCAGACCCTTAATCACGCACTTAGTATTTGCCGCTGCATTATTTCGATGAATACACACAATTCATAAACTTTTCTCCAATCCACGCGAGCTGCCCGATTGGGCTATCGTATAAAGCCAGACCAATAGTATTCGGCTAGTGAAAACCCGTACTTGTTAGCCAATCCTTCCTCTGCATCACTAGGAAAGAGAATATTTTTGATACCTTTGTGGTCTGCTCACTGAAATATCCAGTCCCTGAGCTACTCCAAGTCGTGGTCACACCCTCTTCAAACTCTTCCAGTCCTGTGAGAGTGATGTTCTCGGCGGTTAACTCAATAGCGCTCAATGGGAAGAATGGCAGGAAGTCTAGACTCAGGGCGCGAAGAGTCGTATTGAAGTTGCCATACATTGTGTATGCAACGCCACTGCCCCAATCCGTGCCAAAGGCGGCGTACGTTTCATAACCCAAAACCTTGGTTACGAGAGTATTGCAAATCCGAGCTGTGTCTGCAATGGTCCAATCTGTTGGCGGGGGGAGGAGAAAGCGAACCCTGGTAGAGACGGCACAATGACATCAAATGAAACACGCTTTCCTGACTTTGTTGCTCCCGTCTGGCTAAGATCGTCGATCAAAGGAATAAATTCAAGAAAGGAACCTGGCCATCCATGAATAAGGAGCAAAGGAATAGCGTCTGCTGCGCCGGACTTTTGATGGATGAAATGCACGGTTAAATCTTCGATCTTTACTGTATAGTGGCTGAACCTACTCGAGTAACAGCTTTCAGTATGCGCCAAACTTTTCAAAACCGAGACATATACTTCTAAGGTTGGTCAAACATACTTGTTCAAGGAGATTTGCTCTTTATTCCAGTCAAAGCTTGTTAACCATTGTTGCTGCAAGGACTTCAGGTCACTCAGGGTGATGCCTGCAGATGTCCCAGTGTCTGTATACACCGGAGCTTCGGGAAGGCGAGCTTCACGAATCTGACGGACCATTCGAGGAACTCTGTCAGAGAGGTCAATCTTGAAGGGCCGCAATTCAAGATCTTCTTTTGCAGTAACAAAGCTAATGATCATCATAGCTGAAAGAAGGCTGGAAGCCAAAGTGCGGATCCACGATGATGCCATTTTGGGAGTTTGCGATATCTATCAGTTAATGTCCCCTTTAACTTTTCCCCGATCCTGAGTTCAGTGTTACAAGGGCAGGGGTTTGTTAACCATATTTATACTTATACTACAAAGGTCGCGCGCTAAGGCAAATTGCTATTCAAATCAACCGAACGGACATATGCGGTGAAGAGAAGTTAGCTTTTGCCGAAGTGGTCTAGCTACTCTTACAAAGTGGAGTACATATTCCACAACCTCATCGTAAATAGGCCTATGTTATTGTAAAATATGAAAGAATGATGCTAAACACATTATTAATTCACTAATGCAGAGTATGCAGAGTGTGGAAAGTAAGCACAATAAGCACAGTAAGCATCACTTAGGCAAGTATTTCCGATCGAGAAGCCACAATCACGGCGGTATTCAATTCACCTAACAAAATAACCCTTCGCATGAAATCCCACACTTATTGAATTTTAGGTGGTATGGGGATCCTTCAAGGTATTTTTGTTACATTTCAGGTATATCAAATTTTGTGTGGAAAGTAAAGATCGAGTAAATCTCGATGGGGCTCGAAGAACCAATTAAAGACCGAGCTTTGTGAGGATATTCCAGCCGATGCCAAGGAATTGGCTTAGAAGCGATCAGTAAGTCGGGTCTTCATTCTACTCCGCATATCATCTGTTCATATTCAGGAAGGCAAATATGGAGATTTATGATTGATCACCAAAATATTAGCTGGACGCCTCACTAGCCCATGTATGAACTAGTGCAGTAGTTGTACTTTCAAATAGTAATATTATCGAGTACAACACAGGTACCTACTTGTTCATATCAGGCTACCGGGCAATGTGAACGTAATGGAGGAGTGGTTTTTACTGGCGACTTTTCTTAACTATATTCCGGCTCAAATGAAGCGATAGATTGTATGTTGACTTGGATCAAGTGAGGTCATACACTCCTCAATACCTGGAGACTCAGATTCAATCGTAGCTTTTCTGAATTACGTATACCGTACTAGCTCAGAGACGAGCTAGTGAGGTGTCCATTTAATTTCGTGCCGTTTAATCATCAGCCGCAAATATTTCCATTTCCGAATTACGCCAATATCACATAATCCGTTCAACAGTCCAGCTTCCCGTCCCATCTTGCAGATTCTCTCGATCCTCAAAGAACGGTTTGAACAATTTCTGAATAATATCATCCGGATGTAAGCCGCCGTCGAATTTACCTGTTGCTGAGCCGATGACTGTTCCCCCAATCAAGGGCATGCCAACAAGAATGCTGTATCTTTCTGGAAGCGACTGGGCAAACAATCGGCTCACATTCTGAGAAGCAGATTTGGAAACAGAGAGTGACGCAAACATTGGCGGCGGGTTCTTATCAAGGAGACCACCTGTCACTAGAAACATAGGATATTCTCCGTGTGCAACTCGATCAAGTCGGGCATTTTGCGTAAACCATTGCCCCGCAACGAGCGTTCCAACAGCTGCGATCTTGAAATCGAGGTCTAGAACCTCAGGAGATAGATCCATGATGTTTGTTTCGGAAACATGGGCGGCGTTGTAATTCAAAACGTCCAATTTGCACTGGAATTGCTCAACACACCAGTCGAGGGCAGTCTTCAAACTACTGGGATCACTCGTATCGCCAGTTTTGTAAACCACTTTAGCATCGGGGCTTGTCTGTGCATTTTTGATCTCGGTCGCAATTTTTGAAAGATTCTCTTCGGACCGAGAGATGAGAGCAATGTTCCAACCCAGGCTCGCCAGCCACAGGGCAAGAGAGCGGGACATGGATGGGCCAACGCCCACGATAGCGATGGAGCGATTCTCACTAACTGCCATTTTGCTTGATTCTCGATAATGATCAAATAAAGTCACGGAAGAAGTAGAAATTGCAAATGGAGACTTCTCAAGTCAATTGATAACATGTCATCAGTGAGATGAGTAATCCTCGTATAGAGAGGTACTTTATGGAAGTTTTCTTATTGGTGAGGGATCAACTGGCTCTAACGGATTACTGGCTAGCGGAAATTTTTAATCTCCGCACTGATTTCAGGTGGTCGGAGACTTTTCTCAGCCTCTCCAGCCGCATTTGTCCAATGATTTTTTTCAAACAATTTTGGCCATGTTCTATTTTGCAGAGGTCATTTCTGCCAATACTCGGCTCTAACATTATCAGGATTGATACAAATAGCGGAGGAACTTAAACCATCCATATGCTTGCTCCACAGCCGGATAATTGCCCTGGGTAGTGGAAATATTAATTGTAATCGACGGTTGTCAAACATTGAAATGGTAGCGGTGGAGATGGCAGACCAGAGAGATCGATGTGCAGAGTGGGGTTGCCTGTTTAGGTAATTTTTCTAGATCGAGAAATTCAATCTTCTTCATTCTTAGCACTGACCACTCATATGTTTATGTCCTCTATGATTCGTAGATCCATAATGGTTACTATCATTAGAATTCCAGTTGTGGATAATAGCCGAAAAATAAGGTACTCCTCCGGCATCGTAGTGTACCTACCATATGCCCGTGGACGCATACCAAGCTAAAGAAAAAGTGGCCTCAGCTTGATTTTCTATTACTAGGGCTTGATCTTACATACATATTTATTTTCTCAAGATGTATTTAATGCCAATATGCACATCTATTTACTCTGTTCCTGTTGAGCAGAATACTAAGTATCTTTGAAATTGTGCCTCTCTTCATATGGCAAGTGGGGGCGGTCCTTGAGCATGTATGGGCCTTATGGGGAAACACCTGAAAGAAGGAAAAAAACAAATTTGATCGAGGCGAGCAATGGAAGGATCTACCACCACGCAGGCCTCAGATGTGAGGAAAATACATGTTACCAACCTTGGAAATGTTGCACTAGGTGTGGACACAAGTAGCTATATAATTCAAGATTCCCCCAGTTTATTCCACTTCATCACTCACCTCAACAGCCATAAGCACTTTATTCCGATCCATTAGTTCAATTCTCTATTTCCAAGATTACTTTCAAAATGAAGTTCGCAAGCTCCATCCTCCTTCTTACTGCGCTCAGCGCCTCCGTCTTTGCCAGTCATGATCACGATCACGATCACGATGATGACGATGACAACACTGTCACCGTGACAAAAACTGTTACAGTGACAAGAACCGATTACATTACCCGGAGCACCTTCAAGACTACTGCTTCCAGCAGCGCCTGGAGCACTACCACTAGCACGCTCTCCAGCGATGATTCCAGCCCTACTGGCGACTCTGATGGATCTTGCATTGCCCGTGGGTTCAGACCATCGAAACAAACAGTCTCAACTATCCTCACTAATAATATGCTCTCGATAGACTACCACGCTTGCACTCCTAGCGATACTTGCTGCGACAACTTTCAATGTGTTGGCTACACCCAGTGGAACAGCGGTACTTGTGTCAACCGGTAGATCGGAAGATTGACCTTTGTTTGGAAATAGCGATGCATTATAGATTTCTTTCCTGTTCGTTGTCTTTTTGGGTAACCTGGACTCCAAGGTTGTTTATTTGATATTTTTTTGGATTTATAGAAACATTTTGATGCTCGCGCTCAATTCCCTTTGCTAGCTGCATTTCTAGGAGCTTCCTGGCATTCCAGTCAATAGCTCTTAAGTTAGATGAGTTTCAGTAGATAAGCACCGTCGACGGTCAGTGTGAAACCTGGCGAAAGATTGTCATCACCAATAAGAGCCACAATAGAAGTCCGATCAACCCAATACATTCTTGAGAGAAGAAGATGGTACGGTAGAGCTAGGAAAATATGAAACGAGCAATGAAGCGAGTAATGTGGGCATTATCCGATTTTAAGAAAAGAGCATTTGGGAATTTTGATGTTCATGCTGGTGCGATTTCTGGGTTCCCATCGACTACGTTCAAAATAGAAACCCATTGATAAGATTTGGTTTGTTTTGATAGTAGGTATGCATGGATTCAAACTTCGCATGTCATTTACATGATATTTTGATATTTAAGTTGAATTAGAGAGGCTAATGGTTGCCATTATCCATTTGATGACATCGAGAATCTCTGTTGACCGCTCCAATATATATTCCCGTAATCCAAGAGCATTTATTATATTGATTTTGGGAGATGCTAACAATCTTGGCATAAATATGAAAGTACGGTAAAGAATTGGCATAATAACTTTTTAAAAAAGAAATGGAAATACTTGAGGGAAATGCCAGGTGAGTCAACAATTTGGTGGATGAGGAGGGTAATCGGAGTAGCATGCAACCTTGGTAATTCCGTGCCTGGAAATGTTCAAAACCAGATCTTACTTATTTTAAGTGGAATAGATCAGCTTTATAAGCTCCACTCATCGTAAAAAGGATTGGTAGCTCAGCGGTAGAGCGATAGATTGCAATTTGCGATCATCTATAGGTCCCGTGTTCGATCCACGGCCAGTCCTCTTTTTTTGTTTTGTTATTGGCAAAGCAAGAATGTGGGTGGACTAATTTCATGGCAAGGAATTTGACCCACTTTTGGTTCCCCTGACCGGAAGAAAGATTCACCGATTCACATTGTCACATGGCACTCATCTCTGTATCACTTTTACTCGTAATGCTACTTTGATGCTTTGCTTTTGAAACGCAACACCCTTTTTCTGTACGTGCATTACGTACTATATGTGCTTCATTCCAAGATCCAAAAGCTCCTCATTTGCCTATGTACCATTTTCCCATATAGGCAATGTAAAGTTTTCCATAGCCGAAGAGTTAAACTGATCAAAGGTACAGCTTGGAATCGTTCGACGAAAACAAGCCTTTGTTGTTACTCACGTGCAAACGCCTGTATCATGATACATGTACATATAGAAGTAGTAAACGGGCATGCAAGAGCCATTATTCCAAGAATTTGGCGAGACCGCCTATATTAAACTAACAATTGCATGGCATATTCATGCTAGTAACTTGATGATTTTCAGATGTCCAGACCCAGTCCAGCTCGCTTCTTAGCGTTGTTCCAGATATTGTCTCAATCAATGAGAATCAACATTCTCAACGTTAACAGTGGCGGGCTTCTCATGAGTCTCACGCGCATTAACAGCCTTCTGGTTTGCGAGAACCTCCTCTCCCTGAGTCACATGGTTGGCTCCACCAAACAAGGCATCGATCTCTTCAAGGGGAACCTGCTTAGTCTCCGGAACAAAGAAAAATACAAAGAGACCCAGCAAGAAATTGATTCCAGCGAACAGATAGAACGCATAGAAGCCGTCATTTTTGAGGAAGATAGGGAAGAATTGCTGGAAGATGGTATTGGCAACGTTTTGTGTTTGCGAAGCCATGCCAACTGCCTGCGCGCGAACGTTCATGGAGAAGACTTCGGCTGTCCAAATCCAAACTGTTGCACCCCAAGAAGGCTTGTCTGCGAATTGTGAGCAAATATAATAATTCTGGCTGGTCAATGGTGAAACTTACAGAATAGAATAAACAAGAAGAAGAGGAAAACAATCGAAATGCCGACGGGTTCAGACTTGGCTCCGTTCGCCATATTTGGAGTCTCCGTTTCGACAGCGGAAACGATGATCATGCACAGACCCATACCAATAGAACCTCCGATCAGAAGAGCCTTGCGGCCAAATCGGTCAATGAACCAGATAGTGTTCAAAGTGAAGAGAATACCAAAAGTGGCATTGAGAGCGTTGATCAGAGAGATCTGGCTTTCGTGAGTGAACACTTTTTGGTAGATCTTGGTCGAGTAGGTGTTCAGGGAGCCCTGTCCGGTAAGTTGCTGACCGGCGTTGATCACTAGAGCAAGATACATGCGCTTGCGGAGAGATTTGTCCTTCCACAGAGCGCTGTATCCGCCGGAGATGGCTTCCTTCTCGTATTCGAGGGCTTCGCGAATCTGCAAGATTTCATCTTCGACTTCTTCTTCAGTGTCTCGGACCCGGCGGAGAGCGGATCGTGCTTTCTCGATGTCGTTATTGCGCTTGATATACCTGTAGATCGCCAGCGTTAGATGAATCTCAACATAGGATCCATCGCATTGAGTACTCACCAACGAGGACTGCCGGGGACAGTGGGAAGGAGGCAAATAATAAGAATAGGAAAGAAAAGCTGGAAGATAATGATTAATTTCCAGTCCCATTCTCCCAGCTGAGGAGCTCGGGTGCATGCATAGGCGATCCAGAAGCAGATGAACGAGCCAACAGAGTAAAACATCTGCCAGAAGGTCATGATCTTTCCTCTGATCTCTGCAGGAGCTAGCTCGCCAATGTAGATAGGACCAGCAGCTATAGAAAAATGGTCAATATTTGATAAGTGAATTATAGAAGCTTGACTTACTCAAAGCAATACCCTGGCCAATACCGATCAGAACACGGCCACCGATGAAGCAACCAATATTACCACGCGGAGAAAAGGTCTGCATGAACGTAGCAACGATGACAAAAGCACAGCCGATAGCCATTCCGACCTTGCGACCAAGGTAATCGGCCGTAGGTCCTCCGACGAAGAAACCACCGAAGATGGCACCGACTGTGTATGCAGTGTTGATCGAACCGAGTGTATTCTCATCTGGGTCGTTGAAATAGGCTACCCAATTAGCCGATCCCTGGACGGAGTTGAAGACCGACGCATCGTAACCGTACAACACCATGCAAGATGCCGCAACGAGTGAAACGAACCTGGAGGATTATATTAGTATATTGACAATTATAATGCTAGCATTGACGAGGTACATACCAGTTGTAAGCCCGCTTGGAGCTCATAAGGTGGACCATTTTGGCGACAGTGACCCAGATTGGTTTGAGGTGACCAGAGGTAAAAGTGATCTGCAAGCACTATCAATGCAGTCGTGAAGCTATGTGGCTTGGACCAGCCTCCCAGCCCTGTCAATAAAAAAGAAAAGATCTGCGCACAGCTTCGAGTTATCCGGGGAAGAGAAAGAAACATGCGGAGTTCCCCAGATATATAATAATCCTGGGGGAGACGACCGCTCCCTTGGCACCCTAAGCAGAAATAGTCACGGCTCCAATCAACTCATGCCCCAGAATAAGACCCCGGGCGCCGCTAAGCACGACTTGCATTCCTGATAACGGGAGCGCAGTCAGACCGGAGTCGCTGAGTGGTGGGGTATTCGGAAGTCAACCACACATGGATCAAAGCATGGTGTGCCAAGTTGGCTGCTTATTGGTGTCGAGCTCTCTAGAGCGCATTGAGCGGACCTGGGGTAATCATGATCTGGGGTTCGAGGATATTTTGTCCCCGGATACGCTATAGTTTTGAGTTCCACGAATCAGAGGCGGCGTGGACCGGGGTCTGGGGAGAAAGTTGACTCCACCAATCGAAAATTGGAATTTGAATAAAAAGCGCCAAATAGAGGTGGAGAGGAGGAAATATTGGGTCAAGCGAAGCGAGGTTGTAAAATTTCAAGTCTACCTCCAGGGCTTATCAAGCTTTTGAATCCGGGGAAGCGGATCCCTTTGTTGCCATGTGCTTGGTGCTCTCGTTAATGAAGCTGTGATAAGGGATGGGATGAACAGCGTGATTCTATGTCACATCTCGAATTAGATGTGTATAAATTTGGTGTGAATTAGAAGAAGGAGCAAGCTTCATGAAAAACTGGTCATTTTCCCAAAAAATTTTTTTTGTGTCTTGATTGTATAGGTCTATGTAACCTTGGAGCTATGATTTAGGGGCGAGTTTTCCCCAAATCCAACATGGTCCAGTGGCTTACATCGTCATCTGACATGGCTGTTTCATTTGCCACGTGCAAATCTGGTGCTGACCTCACATTTGTTCCTAGAGTCGTATAGGCTAAAGGGATGGTGGACTATACGTTTGCATAGCTTCTTTCATCCAGAATATAGAAACTTGTCAAAAGCTACCTTGCCGAATATGTTGCAGGTCATGGCATGATTTTCGTGCAGTTAACAGAAATTCTAAGTCGTCTTGGGTCGTGAGTCAAGTCTAGACGCACAAAAAGTGCAAAGAAATGAAAGGAGAAAGCTTTGCACCTCAAGTGATACTGCCTAATGCATCACGTGCTCTCGCGCCCCTCCACGCGGTCCCGCGCGACATCAAAAAAAAGAGCTGATCTATTCCATACTGCCTTCTGTAGAGATTAGGAGATCCTATGTCCTTGACATGATCTATATCAAGTCCCACTCCACTGCCCGATCTCATCCCAACGTTGGATATTTTCTCCGCCCATCATGCCTCGGAAAGCTCAAAAGAAGCAAACGCGACTCGCCTTTGCTACCGCACCCGCCGCACCATCTGGAGACGACAACGAAGATGATGGGGAACGCTTTCGAACTCTCTCTTATGGGCATCCAAGTCTAGCTTCTGTCCGTCCGGAAAGGTCCAGCAAAAGCAAGCCAGAATCTCCGAAGAAGAGATCTTCCAAACCATCCAAACGAGACAAGCGCCCCAATTTACACAAAGAAGCCGAGGAGGAAGCTCCAAAGGGCCTGAATCAAGACAGCTGTATGTCCCCAGACCAATTACTGGCCACTGTCCAGCTGTTCCAGAGACTAAATAATATGAAAGCTCAACCACCGTTACTAAACCTGGACGAGTCCTCCGATGACGAAATAATTCTTCCCAGCGCCCAGAAAAGAAAAAGAAGTGCCCCGGTCGTTGAAATCATCAATTCCAAAGAGTATAAGAAGAAATCCCAAAGTCGCGCGACTTCATCTGCCCAGCCCCCCGACCCAATAGAAACACCTCGCCCACGTCGCAAGCTGAAGCGAAAGGCAGAGAGCTCGCCAGTTACAAATCTCGACTCGGAAGATTCAGAAGAGCCCGTGTTGTCTTCACCCATCAAGCGAAAGAGATTGGTCGCAGGCCCGAAGACACCTGAGACGCCTCGTGACAGTAGTGACCAGGATCAGTTGGACATTGAGGAGGACGTGAGGGATCTCCAGGACTCAGGTACATACTCACTTCATAAATCAACATAAGCACGTCAACTCACTTTACTCCAGTGGTCAAGAAGACCCGAACCCGAGACCGAGGCCGAATCCCTGAATCAGCACGAGATAAGAGATTTAAAGCCCTTGAAGCTATCCGCCGCAAGCGATTGGGATTGAAACCAAAAAGCGAAGACGAGCCCGAAATGGTCACTGACAGGGAAGGAGTTGAAGATGGCTCGAGCGAGCAAGGTTCGGATGAAGACGAAGACAACAATAGCGACGTTGAACCAGCTCCGAGCAACGAAGATCTCGACCGTTATGAAGACGACTTTGTCCTCGACGACGATAGTGTGCTACTGGGCGTCCCAACTGAAGAGATTCCCCTCGAATTCACCCGCCACGCCTACAAGAAACCCAAGGACTACTTCCGCGATGTGGTCGGCTGGATGGTCCTCAACCGTCTTGACCCAGCGTTCCCGCGATCTGATGCAATGTACGAGATGGCATTCATGAAGCTAGAGGACGAAGTCAGGGGACGAGCAGGTTCCCAATTAATCTCCTCAGTCTGGAACCCGGATTTCCGGTATTCGCTACTAGCCCGTCCGCACATCGAGATCACATCCTATCCCACATTCGATAATCACTCGTGCGATGCTTGCAATCGATCTGGCCACCCAGCATCAACCGATATGAAATTGTATGGCAAGCCATACTCTCTCGAAACCCTTGAACCACTCAACGACAGCGAAGCTAGCGACTCAGATGAAGAGGAGAGCAAATTGTCCGGCGTAGATCGTGATCGACAAGGGCATGCATTGCCAGATGAACGTTCGAGATTTCTTTTGGGCCGGTGAGTTTCTTGACTGTACTTTTATCAATATGAGACTTATTCAAGCAGACAATGTGCAACGAGATCGCGACTAGCACATACCCTGACTCATTGGCGTTTCCACCTTAACGAATGGGTCGTGGATTACCTCGACCGGATGGGCCAAATGGCCGATTCCGAGATCCTGCGTCGTAACGGTCTGAGCCAGAAGCGGAAGACTCGAAATGCGATCGCGGTCCTTGATGGGATGGTGGCGACCGGAGAAGTCGAGAAGCTTTGGCGGGACTTCCATACGAATCTGAAGGCTGCCCGAGAGACGGTATGTTATCTATTTGTTGAAATTGAAAGATATGCAACTAATGTTGACTTTCTAGTCTGTCTTGTGAACTGATGTTGAGATTGCATTGCATTATCTATCAAGTTTTGAATTGTTCGATTTTTCCATTTCTGCACTATACCCCCGCGAGTTATGTCCACTGCACCGCTGTATATACTCTTCTACGCAATGAATTGCAATATATGAAAATGCCATGATGATAGCATAAACACCACCACGTGCTTCAATATTCTTATATAATACCTCTTCCCCTTCAAGGTTTTGAAATGGTACGTGTTTGGGTGTTATGGTACCTATCTTGATATCGAAATGCTAGTGCTTTATGCGCGGTACACAAATCACATGCTTATTTCCAACATCCATTTTGACCACCTAGATTCAATCACAAACAAAAATGACATAACAAAAAAACAAGGGCAGAAGAGTATATAGAGGACATGGAGGAAAGAAAATGGTGATTGTTGTACAAATACATGCATGCATGAGCTGCCGGAGCCAAGATTCTGGAAGAAGACATCAAGGAAGCAAAAGAACAAAACCAGTAGGCTGGCCAAGATACTGAGCCATTGGAAACCATATCCAGCATCTCAAAAGCATTTGTGTAATGCTCTGAGGCTTTATATTGGCCAAGATGGCAATTGTGGATCCAATAGATGAATCGAGGATGGGTGGATGTCGACCCCTTTTCTTTCGCCAGTTGGATCACGTCATTATGGCATAGATTTCCTTCATGGCGATGCAATCGGCGGTCGATTGGCTCAGTTCCAGTCCTAGCCCGTGCTGGTTTTCGAAGCGGTATTAATTTACAGAATTTGTTGAGACTCCTTCTTCTCAGGTTCAGAGCCAGGGGTGAGCATCTATGAGATTGGATTGTCAGCGTTCGGATCAAGATATATTCCTACTAATTCAGATGAAGATGTGACTGATTTTGTTGCAGAGCCACCACTCAAGAGTTCCTGGTCTTCATAAAGGAGAATATTCCAAGTAGGAAATTCAACCAAGTAGGATACTCAATGAATGCTGAACAGTACAAGAAGTGACAGGCCGTCCAAAGAAAGAAATAAACAGTGGTAATAAAGCGGCAGAAACTTACCTCGTTAGCACCCTTAATCATACCCTGTTCCCGCTCCATCTGAATGTACTGCTCCTCCTCAGCGTAGGCAAGCGCCCAGGGGACACCGATCAGGAAAGCGCTGGTACTAATAATCCAGAGGGCCTTTCCGCTGAAGGACAAACTGGCCTTGCCGAAAGATGTGATAGAAGAGATAGAGCTAGAGACAGTGCGGCGGGCGGAGGGGGGGACAATGTCTTTCAAGGCCGCGAGACGGTCGGCGAGGGTCTCCTCCTCGAGCTCATCATCTGAAGCATCCGAGATTTCCGAGTCTGTTCATAATGAAAAGGCGATGTCAGATATTGTTTAGATGAATTGATGGGTGATTTCATTCTTGATTCTCGGGGGTTGATGGGCTCGCGCCCGGAGTCCGGATGATGTGTCGATTGTGAATTGAATCCGGGTGAACACGTTCCCATCGAAGAAGCTCCATCGCAGTGTGTAAAGCCGTGACGGCCGCGCGATGCGACTCGCGTGACTACCAGGCGGAGGGAAGTGTCGAGTACTTACCGGTGTCGGTGTAGTCCTCCTCGTCATCGGAGACCAGCAGGGCATCGTGCTTGCTGGGGGTGGGCTTATCGGTGAAAGCCTCGTCTTCGACCTCGGTGAGCTTGACCATTTTGGCGGTGTTGGTGGGTTGGGATGGGGGAGTTGAATGAGTGTAGTTAGAGGGTGATGGATGATGGAGGAAGCGCGAGTTCGGACGCTCCGACTTTTTTGCCGGGCAAAAGCGGCGAGCGAGCTTGGGACTTTGGACCCGCTCGGAACACGAACAATATGACGACAGAAAAGCAAGCAGCTGAGAGACGAATTATAGATTGAATAATTTACAGAGTTGTGTTGTTCAAATGTCTATCTAAAATACACATCTTGTCCCATTGATTTCCCTTGACCTCTATCGATGTCAATGGTGAGTCTGGACTCGTCACGGAGACACCCGACATTGTTCAGGGCGCTCTATATCACGGCATTGAGATCAATATTTACATCCGGCCAAGCTTCCACCGAGCAATGCGCTCTTGGATCTCCTCCCAGGGGAAAGAGCGCAGTTTGTAGCCCTCAAGCTCACCTTCCTGCAGGACGACGGTAGGCTTGCCTGTTCCCTTGCCCTTGTTCTGCACTTGGCCGCCAAAGACTTGACGAGCCACGCGGCGGAGATCCTCAACAGTCAAAGACTCAATCTGATCACACATCTCCTTCACACTGACCTTACGACCGTGCACCTGAACCTGGCGACCAAGATCCTCGAGCTCAACCATGCGAGACTCGAGATTCATGAGCAACGACGACCGAAGCTGGTTCTTCGCCCGGTTAACCTCCTGGGTCTGCAAAGCACTGTAGCCAGTATCTAGAGTGAGAGCCTGTAGCTCGCGGCACATAACCTCAAGCATCTCCGTTGTCCGGACAGGGGTGCATGAGGCGGTAATACCGAAGATACCGCTGTCAGTGTAGCTGTGGTTGAAGGCCATGCAGCTTTCGACCCAGCCGTGCTGATTTAGAACGTTGGTGTAGAGTCGAGAATACATGCCCTTACCGGGGCCACCGGCAGAGAAAGAGCCACCGCCACCCAAAAGTGTCTGGAGAGTAGCAAGGGCATAGATATCGGGAGAGGAGATAGGAAGGGCTTCAAAGGCAAGATGGATGTGACTCAGACGAGGCAGCATGGGGTTGGCTGGCGGCGGGATTGGGGGAAGGGCGATGAAGCCACCAGTGTAGTGAGCGGGTCGACGGAGATCCAACGTGGAGGGCACGATCAAAGAGTGGTGGAGTGGTTCGACCGAGTTTTGAGTTTGTGGAGAGAGTTTCTTAAGGAATGGAAGCTTCGACAGGAACGAGGAATTGGTGTTTTGTGAAGCGGCCGGGCTGCTCACGGTCGATGAAGCTGTGAATTGGGGGACAGTTGGGATCTGGCCTTCATTGGCGGCGTCATGAGAATCGGAGAGTGTAGTATCGATTCCGGAGCCCGACAGAATGGGCCCCTTGCTGTGGGCAACGTCGCGGCTCTTCATATCTCCAAAGTATTGCTCTGTGAGCTTGACGGCCTCGGCGTGAGGCACGCCAGCAAAAGCAACGACCATGCGATCCGGGTTGAAGAAGACCTCCCGGTAACGCTCCACCACAGCCTTATTAATTTCACCTAACCTCTCTTCGGGGCACAGCAGAGGGTTACCAAGTGTATTATCCTTGAAAGCGGTCATGTGGACAAGCTCCGGCAAGATAAGTTCCGGCTTCGCCCAAATCTCACCAATCTCATACTCTGCTGTGGCAAGTTGTTCGAGCACCTCCTCCTCAGTGATCAGAGGATCTCGAACGGTTTCCGCAAGGAGGCCGAGGGTTGTAGGCACCGCCGAGTTGAAACTAGCAGACTGGTACATCAACGATTCTCGCGACGACGCGCATTGAATATTACCACCCAACGACTCAAGCACCTCTAGCATCTCATCAGCTGATCGTGCTTTGGTTGACTTGAAGGCCAGTCGGTCCATGATATGGCTGACTCCACGCAAGCTTGCGTCTTCGTAACGAGAACCGGCATCGACGTAGACTCCGACACCAGCGAAGGGACCCGGTAATGATTCTGTAGCGACGCGAACTCCATTGGGAAGTGTGGTAATTTGATCGAGCTCAGAGGGGTCCTTTGAGGAAGAATAGGGAGTTAGAGGTGCTCACAGCAGAGACAATCAAGGTAACATACCTTAGCGGAGTCACTCTGAGTAGCAAAGCTTCTCGCCGAACGAGCCGTTCGGGTCAAAGGCTTTGCAGACTCGGCCACCCGCAATGCAGTACGACGCATAGTTCCTTTCATTGGGACACGCGCGGCAGTTAATAAATGAAAGAGTGTCTTGCACGCCTTCTTTGCAGTGAATCCGGGGGTGTCGGGAAACGTGTGTCGGCGAAGAATCAATTCCGGAGCGCAGCACCGGCATGATTACCTAAGCCGTTGCATGATCTCTCCCCCAAGGTGATCGATGGATCTTACGAGGGTGTATTTACTAATAAGAATTCTGGAGCATTCATTCAAGCCTTATTTAATTGGCCTGTTTTTGAACATCTTATGAAAGTATTCTTTGTCGGGTTGTAATGCTTACCAAGGGTTCGCAATCTAGAATTTATTGCTATGACGACATGTTTGTGTATCGGCCCCAATCTAATTCTGTATATTATTATCTTCATTTTGTTTAACCTAAAAATGGATCTGTGGACATATTTAAGGGTGTTCCGAGGCCCAGTCACGATACCACTCAAGACAAGCAGCATTGGCAACGCTGGCTCCGATTTTAATGTTGAGTCCACACAAGATCTGCTTGACCGCATTCTCGACCTTTTTGCCATTAGAGGTCACCGGGATCTCAGGACAAGCATCAATGATACCTGGTACATGGCGGGGGCTTAGCTCCTTCCGAATAATGGCCTGAATACGAGCTGCCAGTTCTGGCACACTAGAGGGACTGCCTGGGGCCAGTTTCATAAAGAGGACCACGGTCTCGTCGGTGTCAATACCCTCACGCCTCCGACCAACACACAGAGAGTCTTCGATTTCATCGGCAAAGTGCTTCAGAAGTACGTTATAGATTTCAGCGCTTCCGAAACGGACACCAGAGGGCTTGAGGACACCATCACTGCGGCCAAGCATAATCACACCTCCAGTCTGTGGGTTCACACGTACGAAATCTCCGTGGTGCCAAATTGAAGGACCGAAAACGTCGAAATAACTTTTACGGTATTTCTCTTGGCCTTTGGGGCCAAATGGCCAGAACATGACCGGTTGTGCAGGGAAAGGCACAGTGCAAACAAGGTCGCCAGGCTCCCCCGACGCACTAATATCATTCCCGGCATAGTCAAACACGGAGACTGCCATACCAAGGGAGCGGCACTGGATTTCGCCCTTATAGACGGGAAGAATTGGGCAACCCGAGCAGAACAAAGAGAGAATGTCTGTACCACCGGTAATCGAGCCTAACATGACATCGGGATGAATTGAAGAGTAAATATACTCGAATGTTGATGGGGCCAACGGGGACCCAGTGCTGAAAATTGCCCTAAGAGTATTAAGGGAGACTGGTCGATGAGCATGCTTGCGGGGATTCAATGAAGCTTGTTCCAACATTGAGAGGTATTTGGCTGAGGTACCAAAGTGAGTGATCTGCAGCTCATCGATGAGTCGTGGCATGGCCATTTCTCCATTTCCTCCTTCAACATCAAAGGGCCGGAACGGAGATCCATCATACAGGACAATAGTAGCACCACTTGCCAATCCAGATACTAGCCAATGCCACATCATCCATGTTGTCGTTGTGAAGTAGAATAGCCGGTCACCAGGTCGAATATCGCAATGGAGAAGGTGTTCCTTCTTGTGCTGCAATAATGTACCCAATGATCCATGCACGATAGGCTTTGGTGCCCCCGTAGTGCCTGAGGAGTACAAGATATACACCGGATGATCGGGTCTTAAGCTCGCAAACTCCAAAGGTGCCGATTCATCCTGAACGGCAGCTTCGAAGTCAAAATAAGTCATGGCCTTGCCATTCTCCGGACGAAGTTGGTCGAGGCTAAATTCTCCGGACTTGTTTGTCTCGAATACCACCAAAAAGTCCAAATCAGGCAATTCAGATACTATCTCGCGCAATTTTGTATGAGACCCATGCACTTTGCCGTTGTACAATGACGAATTGTCAGCAAAAAGAATTTTTGGCTCGATCTGTTTGAGACGTTCAAGGACGGCATGCACGCCGGTATCCGGAGAGACCCCGGTCCAGAAAGCACCAATAGAGGCTGCAGCCAGCATTGCCACGACTGTGTTAGCGTGATTGCCAACAAAACCAGCCACGCGATCGCCTGTTTGCAAACCTGCTTCCTTAAGTGCATTGGCGCATTTTCGAACTCGCTCTCGAAGCTCTTTCCAAGAGATAAACTCGCGGTCAGCTTCGGTGGCACCGATCACAGCGATCGAATTCTCATCCGGCATGGATGCTGGGTACAGGAGATTCTCGGCGAAGTTCAAAGTGCTCCCCTCGAAGAATGCTGGCCGGGGGAAAAGCGCTTGACCAGACTCGAGAACCTGAAACATCAAGTAAGTATATTGATCGCAAGGCGGAGAATCACTACACCGACCTGCTGATATGGCTCATGGGCTTTAATTCCTGTGTAGTGCCAGATCTCTTCCCAGAACTTGGCGGGCTCTGAGACACTCCATTGCCAAAGAGCATTGTAGTCATGTAAAGATAGTCCATGCTTAGCGCTCACGTTTGTCATAAAATCGTAAATTTGCGTTTTCTCAGGGAACGAAGGTCGCCAGAGCTCCTTCGCCTCCAGAGTGATATCCTCATCGATGTGTGGCATCGTGGGTGCCAATGAAAATTAAGCAGACAACCGACAGGATTGCGCCTGTGCAATTTTATTCCTACAAGGGCGTGTGCTAGAGAACCTGTAGTTCCAAATGCTCTGTGGGAGAGTCTAGTGAAAAAGGTCTGCAGTGTATGCTCTAGGCGCGCTTTTTTATAAACGCACTAAAAAACCTTGGGATTGATCTTGCAGGGGCTGACTCAACCTGAAGACGAAAAGGGCAAGTCACACATGCAATTTTCCCAACAAGGGATTGCGAGGCGGCTTCAGTTGCCGCTCTCCGCGGCTGCGGGTATAAGGCGGTTACTAGAAAAGAGGCCCAAGCCGGCACTGTACTGTATGCAACGATGACGATTGGATGTAAGAGAGATTGACAATGAATTGGTGACAAAATGTTTCCAACTCTTTCTCGTCCATGGTCTCACACCCTTTTATTAAGTATCATCGGACAACATTGGAGATAGCCCCCTTTGCGGAACCAGTGCGGAATGCGGAAGTGACACTCTCTGCCTCGGGCATCAACATCAAATCTCCACGGCCTCGGCCGTTTTCATGCAATTTTCAATGGAGCGTTTCCTAGGTAGTATCTGGTCTAGTGGAAAGATCCATCATACTGCCCTGTCATCGGAACTTACGTCAACAGTGTCCGTGCCCATGTGTTAATCCAACGTTTACACTCATACAGTCATACTCGGGGTCTGTCAAAGGCCATCTTGATATGACTCGACCGGATCTCCTCAGTCGCGGATTTCCAATATTCATTGCGAGATTCTGATACAGGCTTGACGAACGATGTTGTACTAAGTTAGAAGTCTAGTTCATCATACTTCTGGTTCCAGGGTTCGAGGTTGTAACCCTGGTAGGGTAAGCCTTTGGGTAGGTTCATAATTTAATGCTACTTCTTAAAGTTGCAGAGATTGAAATTTGACAAAGCAAATTTGCCGACATGACCATTTGTCAAAATTTACACAACTTGATGGTTTTCGCACCTGTCATACGATTTCCCCCAGGGGCAATGTATCCACAATGCGGAGTAGCTCGGCTTACCAAGGTCATCCGCTGTGCGTGCACCTATTGGCTTGGAGACAGTAAATTATAGATTGCTATCATGACTGATAGACTTGGGGGCTTAAGGGTTTGGAGGTAGACGTGACCTGAACAGCCAATTGTCTAGAGCCCAATGGAAGGTAGCTGGTACCTGTATTCTTAAATTGGGGGACCACTTGGCTGCCGGCACTAACGGAAAAAGAAAAAAGAAAAAAAGAAAAGAAAAGAAAAAGCCCCATCCGTAATGCCTTTGTAATTTACGCGTAATATTGACTTTGCTCCAATGAAAACTCTTTTAGTCTGTACCCGCCACGTTCCTTTTTAATACCAGGAGGCAGCATATCCTGCTTTGCATGATGATTGAGACGCAGCAGGTACACAACGGGTTTATCACCTCTTCTCCTTTCCTCCTTTTCCTTAGTCCGATTCTCCCTTCCACCCGTATATCTTTGGGAGATTCTTATCGGTTTCAATTTCTCGGAACTGTGGGCACTGGCCCCTTTGTTCTTGTGTTCTTTACCCCCCCATTCCACGTGTGAAGCCACACTTTTCTAAGCCTCGCCTCGCCCCGGAGGTCGTCGGATCTGCCTCCCGCGATCAATTTCAGCCCAGAGTACGTACGATCGTGAAAACCTCAGAGTGACTTCACCCTCGCCATTCAATTTCTCTGTTTTCCCAGCGCGCACAATTTCACCATCTCCACCCGAATTTCGCTTGACCCACACGCTCCTGAGAACCATCGACTAACCTGGCGCCGCAACCCCCTCCCAGATTACCCCGTTTGCTGTCGGACTCTTTAGAATCACGGAGACTTATAGACACACATAGTTTCGTGAAGATCGCCTCGTTGCACTATCTCGGGTAGTCCTTGCCTCAAATCGTTGACTTTGGACGCGTGAAGGAACCCACGCGCCCCCCTGTTGCCGACGGTGAAATCTTGCTGTCATCTTGTCAACCCCCCGTGTCGCTACTTCCCTCTGCGATGCCTCGTCGGTTCAGCAACACCTCCTCCATCGACACCCCTTCCAATTCTCCCTCCTTTTCACCCTCCACGGGAAAGGCCAATATCGCCACCAAGGCGCCCTCGGTCAAGTCTCATCGCCTGTCCCAATTCTTTTCGGTCTCGCCTAAATCCAAGGCCGAATCCCAACCTACTCAGTCGACCCCTCAGTCGGCCAGTGGGAATCCTAATACCTCCCCGCCGATCAGCTCGGCATCACTGTCCTTACCGACAATTTCTTTGTCCACCGCTACCGCTGATAACCCGAACATGGAAGAATCACCGACCACACTCTTCCAGCCGCCAACTCCGGAGGAGGCTCGCCGGCTAGCTAAGCAACATGCTCAATTCGGTCCCATTGGTCATGCGAGTCACCGCTACTCCAGTCGACACCCTGGCGGTGTTTTTCCGGAACCGGTGATGGACGAACCGCCGTATTATTATCTGCTTACGACGTACATCAGCTACCTAATTCTAATTGCCTTCGGTCACGTTCGTGATTTCTTTGGAAAGCGCTTCCGCGAGGAAAACTACCGTCACCTCAAAGCTCGCAATGGCTATGGTGCATTGAACAGCGATTTTGACAACTTTTATGTGCGTCGCCTCAAGTTGCGTATCAACGATTGCTTTGAGCGTCCCGTTACCGGTGTTCCCGGCCGCACCATAACTCTGATCGACCGGGCCACAGACGACTACAACCACCACTTCTACCTGACAGGTACCACCACTGATACACTAAACCTGAGCTCTTACAACTACCTGGGATTCGCACAGTCGGAAGGTCCCTGTGCCGATATGTCTGAGGAGTCGGTCCGGAAATACGGTATCAGCACGCCTAGTACTCGTGCAGAGGCTGGAACCCAGGATCTTCACGTCGAAGTGGAGGATCTTATTGCGAAGTTTGTCGGCAAGGAGGCATCCATGGTGTACTCCATGGGATTCGGCACCAACGCCAGCATCTTCCCCGCTCTCGTCTCCAAGGGTTGTCTCCTCATTTCCGACGAATTGAACCACGCTTCTATTCGCTTCGGTGCTCGTCTTTCCGGGGCTTCAATTGCCATGTTCAAGCACAATGACATGCGGGATCTTGAAGTCAAGCTCCGCGAAGCCATTTCTCAAGGCCAACCCCGTACTCACCGCCCATGGAAGAAGATCTTGGTTGTTGTCGAGGGTCTCTACTCGATGGAGGGATCCATGTGCAATCTGCCTGGTCTTGTTGAATTAAAGCACCGCTACAAGTTCCACCTTTTCGTTGACGAGGCTCACTCTATTGGAGCTATTGGTCCTCTGGGCAAGGGCGTGTGTGACTTTTTCAGCATTCCTACTTCGGAAGTCGACGTCTTGATGGGAACCCTCACCAAATCTTTTGGTGCCAACGGTGGATACATTGCGGCCGATAAGGCGATGATTGACAAGCTCCGAGCTACCAGCTCCGGTATTTTCTACGGAGAGGCCCCCGCACCGGCAGTTCTCACCCAAATTTCTTCCGCTCTTCGCATCATTAAGGGCGATCTTGTTCCTGGGCAGGGCGAGGAACGATTGCAACGGTTGGCTTTCAACTCACGATACCTCCGCCTGGGCCTCAAGCGTCTTGGCTTTATAGTATACGGCCACGATGATTCGCCAATCATCCCTGTTCTGCTTTTCAACCCCGCAAAGATGCCCGCTTTCTCCCACGAGATGCTTAAGCGCAAGATCTCCGTTGTGGTTGTCGGATACCCTGCAACTCCTCTCGTTTCGTCCCGTGCTCGTTTCTGTGTGTCAGCTGCTCACACGAAGGATGATCTCGACCGAGTTTTGACTGCCTGTGATGAAATCGGCAATGTCTTGCAGTTGAAGTTCTCTACCGGTATCGCCGGTGGTGCGCTGCCTCCTGCCGAAGAGATGGCTCCCCCACCCGAGATGGAGAAGGAGTGGGTGCGTAAGCGCACCGCTCACATTTCCCCTCCCCGATGGCGGCTTGAAGACGTTGTCCGACGTGGAGTTCAGGATGTCAAGTCACCCTTGTATTAGTTTGACCTTTCCTGTTCTGCGATGCTGCCTTGGAACATGCTGCATTCTTAAGCTTCTGCCTTTCTGCCCGAGTCCCCCGGAGCCCGGTTGGTGCTGGTCACGCCGTGTAACGGTCTATTAATCCCGCGTGCCTCCCTTTTCCTGTCTGTTATTGCTCGGTCTTCTTGCTTTTGGCGTTGATTCGGCTTTGATAAAATGTCGTATCATGAAATAAAGCAGGAGATGTCACTGGGGAATGAAAGAGAGAAGGGGCCCCAAAGGAACCCGAAGCCAAGAAAAAAACCATCTTCCGGTCATGAATTATTCGAACAAGCAACGAATGAATATGCCCCTGTTTCTCATATAATACTTCCCTGGTTTGATGAAGATGTCCCCTATTTTTCCTTGCATACAAATCCCCTTTTAATCCAGTTCCATGTATTTTTCTCTTCTCTGTCACCTTTTACCTTGTTTAGAACATTGCCTAATAATGCTTTGTCCATTGTTACCCAGAGCACAGGCTGGCTATTCTTTTCTTTCCTTTGGCTCTCTACCTACACTGTATTGTATTATGTTGCTGCTCCTGTAGATTTGACTAAGAGTGACTTTTGAGATATTATTTGCCTTTCCATTTGAGAAGTTCGCTTCTGACTATGGCAGGTCTATCTTGTCGTTTGGGTTACTCACAGGATGGATCGAAATCAGTTTCACCACTCGCACTTTGCACAGAGAAATTCTTTTTCGAACCCTCTTGAAACACACTTACAATTACTCTATCCCTGTGTCCTTTTCTTGGCAATATCATATTCTATATGTAAATAACAGCATAGAAATAGGTTCCATATTACGATTGTATGGCTTTATGAGCTTCTAGAATATTGAACTTGTAAAAAAATTGGAAGATAGTGAGCCTTGGCCCCATGTTGCAAAGAGGCGACTGCTACGGTGGACATACAAAGTCGCGTTATTTCGATGATTATTCCACGCAACAAAATTTACTCGTTCTGTATACACTTAATAGCCTACGCGAATATCAACTTTCAGGCGATGGGGTCCTCTAAAAATTGATAAGCTTTTTTTTGCTCGTAGGAATATCTTTCACTGTAAAGTTATGATTCTAATGGCAAAAATCTTACTTGAAAAGTGTATACTTTTGCAAGTATTGTCTCTTCTTATCGGGAAGGTAACCATTGTCATAGTTTGCTTATTATAGGTAATATCATTTTCTGTGATGGAGGTCGAAATCACAATTTGCTTTCTAGATTGCTGAAGACCTTGACCCTAACTTAAATCTAGTATAGTAGGTACCGGAACGGGAAAAGGAGAGCAAGAACGTCTGATATATCGAGCTATGGAGAGATGGAAGATAGAGAAAGCGATCTAAGACATAAAAGCACTGAAGAACCCCAGCGAACGTTGTATGACCCTGGAAGTAGGCAACGACAACCCCTATCGGACAGGGTATAGCAGTCTATTCAAAGCCTTCATTCAAAGCCTCCCAATCTTCATTGTCCCAATCTTCAAACTCGATATCTGTATCACGCGACTCGATCGGGATAGATTGGTCATTATCGAAGCCTTCATTGCCTGTGGCAACTGAGCTGAAATCATTTTCCTGTGCCGCACGCATCTCGATGGGACTCATGCGCTTTCCAACCTTTCCCTTGTTTGGGCCAGCCGCATGTGTGAAAATGACGCCTTTGCTGAGCCTTTGCGCAACCCAGACGAAGTTGGCAAGATTGACGCCCGTTTTACCATAGATATCAACCTCGGGGTCGTCGCAAACACTAGTGTCGGGCGGGTCTGACATCAACGCCGTGCACATCTTGCCCAAGTTGCCTGTGAATGTGATTCTGAACCATTTGTTTTCACTGACGATTGGATTGACTGCGCGATATCCGTTCCTGATAGCTCTCATTTGCTCTTTTTTTTTTTGGTTAGAGGGAACTTTCTTCTTCGTTTTTGATAGACCAAAAGGGGAAGCATACTACTTTGTTGGGCTCTAGTAGCTGGAGCCAAATAGGCACCCGTACCTCCCTGCGCCATGCTCTCCCAAGGAAACTCTTCTGCGCTGTTTGTCTCCGTGTCACCTCCGGCTTGGGTATTAATTTCTTCCGTGTGGCGCTGTGCCGTGTGATCCTTGCGGAAAGGCGTCATATACGCCCCTGATTGTACATAATGACTTTTACCCGTAGTTGACGGAGTTTTTTGCCTATAGTTTGCTCAATCAGTAAACATATCAGCATCTCTTTTGAGCAGTTCTCACCAAACTCTTTCTGCGTCATTCAAACAGAGCATTACATAGCAGTTCTGTTCGGCGATGTCCTCCCACCCAGTAATATCGAACGTTGTCTCTATTGGACTACTTTTGCTTGATCCATCGTTGGCTCGTGCAACCAGCCCTGTGTCTTTCACAGCATTGTGTGGAGCAGCAAAAGATCCAGAGAGCAGGAGTGACAGCAAACAAAGCCTGCCAGGCAAGTTTGTGGAAAGCATAGTGACTGATAGTGCGCTTTGCCTCGGATCGGTAAGCTGAATGAATAGTCAATAAACCTAAGAATGTCTTTGATGTGACCTTGAAGTGCTTTTATTGAACTTCTTAAATGCTCCACAGGCCATTGATATATGTGTATTTTGACTTGTTGCAACCTTTCGAATTAGAATTTACTTTGGGTAGTTCTAGGCAAGCTGAAACGATCTGTTTGTTCTATTTTCATCGCTTGGGGCACATTACGCGTGGACAAAGCGAGATACGAGAAAAGCATAGGAAGGATTATAGCTCGAGACAGGGGCAGAGGTGACGTAGTTAGAGCTCAAGGCCAATCAGTTCATTAATTTGCTAGAGCTTTCCTGATCATGTTGGCTAGCATGAGCTAAGAAGTCATGAACGACGGCTTTTTGAACGGGCCAAAATCCTTTGAAACGGAGGATTGGGGATCGCCAATTAGTAATTACGTGCTCAAGCAGGGACATTGGATAATGAGGGTTTGCAGTACCATACCAATCGTATACTATAGAGGGGTGTGTGGAGGGGGAGGCTATGGGGGCGGGGCGGGGCGGGGCGGGCCGGAGGGGAGAAAAGGGGAAATGATAGAAATCACAGCCAGACTCGGGGCAAGTCAATGCCTGCTAAAGTAGGTCTCCATATATATCTGAAAGTGCATACAACTTCATAGGTAGATAATAACTATACAAAATGGGATGAAGTCTTCAAACGAACAATGAAGGAGTCTCGAATTAGTCAGGATCTCAGCCATCTGGTAGTATAACCTTGTGAAAGAAGATGGCCCCAGTTTTGTTCTTTAACCGAGGGAGCAATCGCATTTAGTGGATATGATGTGGTTCTATCAAAAATAGCTCTAACCACAGTAATTCATAGTTGCCCTCTCTCATGAACGATGTCAATATTGCCACCCGCAAGTCTATTCAATCATCACAGATGCAACGCAATATTTTCATTGGGTAAAATTATGTTGGTTTTCGGGCCGCCGTCAATCCCACGGGCAAGGCTCGGGCAGACGGCACTATCAATTGCCACTGCCTAATAATAGCTTCTCTATAGTTCAGTTGAAGCTAGGTACACTGCGTTTACGACTATGAAGGAGAGCCAACTAGAGTCAATGGATTTGGGGAGCAAACGAGAAGATGAGGAAAGATTTCCACGAAACAATGTCATTATGTTCGAGTAGATCTCGAGATACCTATAAATACTTCCACAATTCCCGATATCTTCTAATCCTCAATCCAGCATATTTTCACTTCATACTTCCTTTCCTCTATCGCCTAAACAACACACAAAGCCAATTCAAAATGCAGTTCAACACCACCAAGCTTATGCTGCTCTCTATGTTTGTTACTAGTCTCGTTGCTTCTCCTATTGCAAACCAGGAACAAGGTAGTGACTTTGTTGAACATTATCGTCAAGTCGGTAAAAACGGCGGAACTTTGATCTACTACGGCCCTGCAAATAGCACTGAGATTGGAGACTCCAATATATCCAACACACAAAGTCTCCAGAAACGTGCGAGCTGTGGAACATCCAGCACCACCCCCACGTGCAGCACAGATCATGCAGCACGGAATGACGTGTGCACTACCCTTGTAAATGAGCTCTACAATGACGCCGATGTCAAGGTCCAGGAATCGCCACGCCAGATTTGCTACCTAGGCGACTCAGCTAGTAACGAATACTGCTGCGTATCATGGGACAAGCCAGTCAAAATTTTGACCAAAGGTGACCTAGCACCTTTCGCTAGCAAAAGTAAGTCAATATTTCTTGCTTTAATTTGTGTTATAATGCTATATCATACTAATTGTGCGAAGTCGTATCCGATTGTACCTCGAATGGAATCTCGGGCAAGACATCGGGTATCCATATTGTTTCCGCTTACAAGAGGATTGGCAATGATTGTAACTCTGTTTGTGTTTCAAACCGTGGAACGCATTGCTAATAGAGAAGCAATGGCGGTAGAAATGAGCTATAAACGATCAGTGGATTTACCTCTCTTATGTATTGGATAGATCTCCGTTCTTCCTATCTCTAGCGAGCTTGTCTTTTCTAGTCTGATTTTCGTCTTTGGCTTTCAGTGATGCTTTATAACTGATTGTTGATTGTCTTTGCTTGCTGGGCATTGAGCAAATACCCAAGTGACTTCTTGGAGGATTGGCTTGTGTCCTTTGTTGTTTTCTGTTTCTCTGCTCGTCTAGTTTATCTTGTTGTTAGGACTCTCAATTAGACTCCTTATCGGTTGATGCATTGTCGTGTCACAAAACCCCATTCTTCCCGAGTATAATCCGCATTCCACATCTAAGGATGCACTACAATGTATGCCTAGTTACATATTTTGCCAGATCTACAGTGATCTATTCGCACTATCCTGAGAGTTGATTATGAATCTCGGGCAACATAGTCAAACAATTTTTCTTATTCTCCTCAGTAAAAGATATAGAGACTTAGACTATATTGCTGCCTCTACCTGTCATCAAAAGGTCTCTTATATAAAGTCTAGTATGGATGATTTTCATGTCTTCTACTAGCTTGGGTACATCGCACTTGGGCCTAAATAACCCATACTTTATTGAGATCCGGAGCATAGAAGAAATAACTCTTTAGATAGGCCTGGATAGCTAATATCGTTAATTTTTTCGCATTTTGGTAGAGATATCATAGTCAGACATGAGCGGGTAGATCAGCTAACCCCATCTATAAATTTCTATGATTCACTTGCTTATAAGGTATGATAGTATCTAAATAACTACCAAGCAAAATATTACGTGACCGCATATTCTTTATGCAAACTCCTTGCTTAATCATGATAAGGACAATATATGAGCAGGTGCTAAATCCTAGGACTCTAAATAAAGTTCTCATTTTCAATCTTGCCTGTCATCCATAACTCCACTTTGATAGAATCAAACACCCCGGCCTCATCAGTATACTTTTCTGGCTGTCCATAGTAGATTGGAAGGGCCTCATCAAGTGGACACCAGTGCTGACTGACTTCAAACGCATCAACCGCACGATGATGAACTCTGAAATCATACCAGGCTGGAACCCTTGGCGGCAAAGGTCCCCAGCCATCAAGATCGACATTGTCAAAATGCCACGAACTCATAAGTAAAGTCCCATCCCGAGACGTTCGCTCATCTGCGATAGCAATATCCTCGTGCGAGATACCATCGACTTTGTCCCAATTCTCCTGTGCCCATTTCTGGCACTGCTCCTTTGAAGCGTTGATAAAATCCGATTCAAAAGGTTCGTCGTCTTTCAACACGACTTTGAACCCGGCTTGGTCTCTAGGGCAGACGTTCGATTCAACAAGCCAGAACGGAGGAGGTACGTTCTCCTTATGACTGAATTCACGTGAAATCTTCGGTATAAGCTGCAAGTTCCAGTTAATATTTCTTCAATATCCATACGGTGGGAAAGCATATCCAGTTCGGCCGAACCCGACATCTCTGATCCCCTGGGTTGCACTTACTGATTTAGCCTCCTCGGCAACACAAAAGAGCAGAATTCTTGACATGATAAAGAATTTTGGTGCAGTTTTTCAATTTTGATCTAGAGCGTAAAAACAAATTGAATATGAAAGTGAACAGAGACGGCCATACTATATAAGCATAGAAATAGGGCGGTGACGTCAGCTTAAGGCAGGGGGCCGGCCCCGCTTTGTTCTTGATATGGGGGCCAATGTTGCCTACGCTCCATGAAAAAGCTTGAATACACTCGCTAATTAGAGGATATATATAACTTGGCCCCTATCGGCACAAGAGCCATTTTTGCCACCTGGTTCTCCTAGCCCTGATCAGCTCGTGGGGCTACTTCTTTTTGCACTGACCTCTTCTAATGTTATGACCTTGGATAGGACACATTGATATGAAAGGTATGAAGAGATTGATTGTGACTAAACGTAAGTCCTCAGTACCTTTGGATTTTTTGAGTTTTCTTTCTTTTACGTTTCGTGAAATATTGCGGTCGAGACCGTCGTTGTCGCTGTGCACCGAAGGGAGCATGTAGTAATTCTAGGTTACGGACCACAAGACTCAATTTGCTCGCTTCGATACTGCGTATCGTGTTAATTCAAGATAAATTCGACATGAGGGTTTATTTATTCATAATTATTACTCAGGTTGTCGACCCTATGCTAATGACTTGATGGCCGATGGCACGAGGCCGAGCAGCTGGACGAGCAGATAATGAAGACTCGTAAGAAGAAGCTCAACAAGGATCATCCTGACACGCTGACCAGTATAGCTAATCTCAATTCCACCTGGAAATCTTGTGCTCATGATGCCGACACCATCAATCTACTATGAGACTGCTTGATCAAGCAGGAGCGAACATTCGGCCCCAACCATACCACTATAACACCTAATTCTGATCCATTGTTAGAATGTGAAACCGAAGCAATATGAGATAGTAAAGGGGGAAGGGGGTGGGAATCAGATGAGCAGTGGGAAACCGATATGTAATGGTGACGAAGGGGTAGTTCATCAATGCGCAGATAATCTGGTTAGGGTTTTTATGCTTACATTGCATTTGATACCTCATGTGTAAGTTCCAAATCGATGCCATATTATATATTGACTAAGGATGCATTCTTTAAGAGGCAAACTTTTCGCTTTATTGAAGTTCACACTGCAATATCGTACAAGGAGATAGAAGGTCGTCTATAAGGTCAAGAGGCTGCAAGATGCAGGTATTCCTGGTAAGAGTATTATTTACAGTTTAATCAGTGGAAATCAGAGCACGTAATAATGCCTTTCAATACGATTCAATACTTGAAACGAAGCTAAGTCGGAAATGGATTAGTGTATTTTAGACGAGGGTTCGAGAACAATTCTATGAAAGCAAAATGGTGAAACTGATTTCGATCCATCCTGTAAAATAAGATAGATTTGGGAATTGTAAACACTTTGATTGCACTAACCGAAAGGAGCTTGGAATCAATATGTGGATCCATGGATCCCGGGCAATAGTCAGGCAGACTCTAGGCAGTCAGCCTGGCAGCCTTTGGCGCCAAGATCTAGCGTGAACCCTCAGTCTTGGCTAAACCATCGGCTAGGCTATATAACAGCCACCACTCCCCACTTCTTATTCTGAGAATCAGACCGCAAAAATGGGACTTGCACCAGATATGCCCGCTCCGGAACAGTCCGGCTTGCCCGGCTTCACATTGCCTCTTGACTATCTCCCTAAAGTAAGACCATTGACCTATACAACACGGATGGTAAACACTAACATCCACAGCGAGGAAAGTCTCTATTTCGCCCCCTTCCACTTTGTCCACATGCGTTACAATATCCCGTAAAGTAGGAGAACCATCTGCCTGTGGGGCTGGAACATGCAATAACTCTTATTAGATCAGCCATCGTTCACCGAGAGATCCTAATGATGCGTGTGATGAATGTCATCACTGACAAACCAGAGTGGGAACTAAAGGTTAACCACATTAATCTACCAAGGGTGACAAACACTAATGATCATACTAGGTTTTTGATGAGGAAATCACTGCCAAATGGTGCGAGGAGATTTCCAACAGTGGCGAGGATATCTCCGCGGCAATGATGGGCTACATCATCAAGGAACTACAATGGAAAGCCAATCACTCCAAATCCGATGGATTCACCACAGTATTTGACATTGGCGTGGTCAAATCGGACACCGCCATCCCAGAAGAACTACGAAAAGCTCTAGTAGATGAAGTGGCTCATTTGGAAAACATACCAGACGATCAGAAGGATTACCATCCAAGATCCAACCAAAAGGTCCTTGATCTTGTACATCCATCGCTTTTCCCGCTCGTATACGGACGCAGCCGTATCTTACCCGATCAGTCGATTGGTCTCGAAGACTGTCTCGGTACCATAGGACAGGGAGAATTACTCACAGTCCCATCGACCGGGGATGAAGACCTCTACAGTCACAAATTCCAATGGCTTCCTTGCGACGTGGAGCTGAGATCCACAGAAACGAAGCCTGAGTGCCGCATCACTTCCTATATCAACAACCTGCATCCCGGGCGCCATCTTGCCTTGTACAATGTCATTGAGAAAGTCATTGCACGCACCATACCTTTGTGGAACAGGACTTTGACTGGCGAGAAATATAACAATCATCGGATTGAATATTCTAGAGTTGAAAAAGACCATGATGGGGAGCCAGAGCCAGAGAGGGAGCCCGAGGAGAGTGATCGCCAATACTGGCTTCGTCGTGTGGCCTGGGAAAGGACAGGCGCGATCAAACAGCCGGAGCCTAAAGAGTTTACGGATTATGAGCCCGATGAGAGAATGGATATTCAAAAGCAGTTTGGCGATACTGGGCTGCAGGTTATTGTAAAGTTGGCCAACATTGAGCTATCTCCTGAAAAGCCCGAGTACGAAGGAGGATCCTGGCATATTGAAGGTCAACTGGTAAATGGATATCAGTGCAATATCACTTGCCTATCTTTTATTTTACTAACCTTTTCTACGTATAGAATGAGCGCATCTGTGCAACAGCTATCTACTACTACGACAGCGAAAATATCACAGAAAGTATCCTTGCATTTCGCCAACGTGCTAACGAGAACGCAATCGAGGAAGTCTATTACGACCAAGGAGAACACGAATTCCTCCAAGATATCTACGGATTTAGTCCCAACATTGATGGCTATACCTACGATGCCCAAATCACACAAGACCTAGGAGGTGTCGTCTGCCGGCAAGGCCGTCTTCTTACTTTCCCCAACGTCATTCAGCACTGTGTGGCACCATTCTCGCTGGCTGACCGCTCAAAGCCGGGCCACCGAAAGATCCTGGCTTTATTCCTCGTTGATCCACATCTACGGATCATCTCGACTGCGAACATTCCTCCGCAGCAGGAGGCTTGGGGGAGACAGAAGTATGATCTGGCTCAAAAGGTACTCTCGAAGAAGCTTCCTGCTGAGCTGAGAAACATGGTATGTGATGAAGGTATACTGCAGCAACTTATGAGTATGGATGAGGCAAAGGAGTTGCGGTTGGAACTTATGGAGGAGAGGAGCGCAAAATCTCTGGAGCAAAACGAGAGATTTGAGAAGGGTGACTTTAATCTTTGTGAACACTAGACCTGGGACTTAACATTAGATCTCTTCCTTTGTATCTCTCCTTGAGAGCTCAAGTCAACGTCTTTCTCACTTAAATTGTTCCTCTGGTTGTATCAAATGTCATTCATTATGCAAATAAGAAACAATTATTAGAGATCTAAAGAGCCCACTGAGCTTTTCAAAAGTAAACACTAGCCTTGGGATACGGGATTTCCTTTCCAAATGGCACAACAATAGCTTTCACACGTATACAAATCTGAGTGGCTGATATCAGCCTAAGAGCAATCCTGAAGTACTGTTTCTCCACCACTAAGTCCAGCCCATCTCCAACAAGCACTCCAAAGCCTCTTCTGCCATTCTAAATCCTCACTAGCAGTCGTACAACTCCCCTTTCTCTGTCCATCAAAGTACCCACACTGACCGTGAAACGCCGGATCAACGCTAACAGCAGCAAGGTCCCGACCTGAATCATCTGTTGTCCGGAAATTAGTAGTCAAGTGCTTAACCACCGGCATAAGGAAGTTGATCACCGCAAAAACAAGTTTGAGAGAAAACTTTTGCTCTGCTTGACCTCTCGATGAAGGAAGCCCACCAGGGTCCATAGACATTGCGAACACATTCGAAAGTTTCGGATCCTGCATCGAGAAATTAGCCGCCCGCTTCTAATTCAGCAAACTTCATGCCGGGGCTCTTTTACCTTCTTTAGTCTTCTGTTAAGGTCATTGGCAAATGTCACATTCGCAAGCTTGGCAAAACCATATCTTTGGAACCCCCGATCATAAACCAAAGACGGAGGATCAGGACCGGGCTTCACAAGTTCTTCGACATCATCAGGGACGTGAGTTGCCAAGGAGTAAAAAGGATTCGGCTTCTCAGTATAATGAGTGATTGATCCAAGCATAACGATTCGTCCTGAGTGAACATCGATACTGTCAAGCAGTTTCAAAACCAGGAGATAATGCGATAGGTGGCTGACTTGAAAGGTAGTCTCGTAGCCGTCGGGGGTGAATTTCTGACCTCCACCTAGAGAAATCGCGGCAGCATTGCAGATTATAGCGGTCAATCTGGGAAATTCCCCGGCATGGATGCGGGTGGAGAGTTTCTCTGCGAAGGAACGAACGTTCTTTAGGTTGCTGAGATCCAGGGCTTCGATGTGGACGTTCGCATTCGGGTATTTGGAAATAAGCCGGGCGAGTTTGGCGGTGTTGGGATCCTTTTCTGGTGATGGGTTTCGGACTGTTGCTATGAGTGTATGGTTTGGGTAGAGCGATAGGAACGATTTGGCGAAGCCAAGGGCTAGAGAGCCGTTGGCCCCGGTTATAAGGACTGTCCCGTTCATCCTCGAAGGTGACCTTTGATTTATGAATGAGAAACTTGGGTGATGTGAATTTAAGGGTTAAGTCTGCATATTTATAAGAGCTAGCTGAGGCGTCCTTAAATCCGGCGATTCATTGTTATGGCCTGGATCTATCAGATTTGTCGCTTATCTCCGCAGCTTTCCTGAAGTTGGAAAGCACAGGTCTTGGCAACTTGATGACGTCTCACTTTGAAGCTATCGTCATTTGTATTAGCAATAGACATACAAAAAGAGGTTCACTGAAAAGTGTGTCCCATTATTAATACAATCGTTCTCGCTTTCCATGTCTGGAGTTCTGGGGTTCTGGATATGCTCTTTCAAACCCTAATCACATGACTACGTAGGTTTATAGTTTCCCTTCTTGTACAAATAGGAATAATTACCTTCATCATGTTTCGTTTAGCATACTTCGTGGTTGGGGCTTGGAAGGGTCCCATTGTTTCGATGGAACGGGAAGGCAAGAAGTGGTCGCCACTGGAAATTGGTGGATGGAGACCGCGACTATAGAACCAGAAGCCTTTCCCCTTTGGGAAGGCACAAGCCTTGGCGAAACAGCATGGGAGGACAACTTCACCTTTCTTGGGAGGAAGGAAAAAGCAACCGAAATTGACATAAAACCAAATGAAGGGGTCGTTGGATAATAATGGAATGGCATTTAAGAGAAATTTGAATCTTTCAGGCCTTTATTCCTCTTGGTGCGCCATTGAACAGCAACGCATAGGGAGTACAGAGTAGAGAGAATCGGAGCATCCACGCCGAGTCTTTGGGCATCACGGCATACCTCCCCAAGCAAATTCTCATGCTCAATAAATGATCCCTAATTTTCGGTTAGAAATTTGTTCAATAGTGGGCATTATTGTTGAATTACCATCTGAGTGTCAACCTGCATACTAGGCGTAATCATCTTCTCAATAGGATTACTGCGGATAGTTTCTTCAATGATTTCATCTGGGAGCTTATGACCCGCAGCTTCTGCAACTTTCATTACTTCTCTCATGGCTGGAATGACCAGCGTGTCAATCACACTAGTCATCTGAAGCTCTCCCGTGTTTAGATCCACCAGAGCGGAGACGGGATTGAGCGTCGCGTTGTAGACCAATTTCGCCCAGCGGTCATACCCAACGTCAGGCTTGTAGAGACAGGTGGTTTTACCTGCAGCGCCGTAGATATCAATAAAATGCAGGGAAGACTTGCTGAGCGATTCTGCGTCATGAGACTGCGAAGGGAAGGGTCCGACATAAAGGAGATCCCGCTGCTTTTGCTCAATGACACCTTTGCTGATCTCATGAGCATCGATGCGACTAACTCCCGACAGAATCATATTATGGGGGAACTGAGCCATCAACGGCTTTTCGATGTTGAGCCCATTTTGAATCAGAACAATGACCGTGTGGTTGGGTGACACCGCAGGGGCAATAATTTGGCCAATGGGATTGATGTCTGGCGTGTTTTTGGTGCAGCACACGATGTAATCGAAGTGTTGAACTTTTGGATCTGATATGTCTGGAACTTTATCCAGGACTGCTCATCATGTTCATCAGCAAAATTGGCAAAATACCGGACGAGCAGGGATTCTGACTTTGACTTGGCCGCCAAGCCGTGAGATCTCCGTGCTCACACGACCGAATTGTAAATCCTTGCATATTGACAATCTCAAAATTCGATCTCAAGACACAGGAAACCTCGGCCTTGTTTCCATGCTCAAGGTTCAAGGCAGCTATGGTCCCGACTCCTCCACAACCAACTAACAAAATTCGAGACTTCTGTGCCATTGCTGGACGCCTTCGACACTGAACAGTATCTGTGATATGCAAGCCCTTTATGCGTTATTTAACCTGATGGCATTGTTCAATGCCGAATATGAAACTCAAAATAGGGGAAGCCCTTATTGTGTGCGGGGAAGAGGTGGAGATGCGACTCGGCCCGAACGCCGTCTCTGACCGGCACCGGATACGTAATCGAGATAAGCCATGTAATACATATTGGTTTCCAAGCTCACCAATGCTATGTTTGGTGTTGTTCCAGCATGGTTCATTTTAGCCAAGAGCTCAGATTAGTATGTTCCCGCTCGAGGAGGGGCAAAGCTTAGGGAAACCGAAATGATTGCTGAGAATTTTGGAACATGGGTCTTCTTTCTCCTCAGTTTGGTAAGGAAATATATAAGAAAAATAGAATTACTAACGAGAGATGCGTCTGGCCAAAACCCAATCAGGTCTATGCTCAGTGAGGCGCTCAGGCGGGTTTTCGAATAATCCTATTCGTGCCTTGGTGAGAACTACAATCTACATCGGGTTCGCTTTCCTTTCAAGCCACTCCCTTCCCATCAAATCACTAGACTCCGGACGAATACACGCCTGGCATATTCTTCCGATAAATATATGTCGCAAACATGAAGCATCTCTAATCGACGAATCTGTCGGCTTCGTAGCCGATATTAAATCTCGACTGGCATCCAAATTACTCTGTATCGATATAAATGCCAGATTAGTCCCTCACAGGCACGGCGCCGAAGGAACAGTTGCATCAGGCTACAGAGTCCCCAATTATCGAGCCCTGTCCGCTGGCGACCCGAAAAAATTCATGTACTTACATTCGACTATCAAGGTCTTGACAAAGTAATGGGGGGTTGCCTCAAAGACGGCGTCAATCGTGATGCTCTCGCTATGGTAGACAGGGCGATAAATTTCGTAGGAATTCCACCATTCCGCATTCTGACATTCAATCAATTAATGGGCACAGCCGTAGCCATTGCTGTATCGAAGCGCCTTGCACTGTAAGACATACCTGTCGTCTTTGCGGGTATTGTCCTCGTTGCACTAATCGTCGATATCGCGACATTAGTCTCGACATACCGAATAGCAGGCACTATCCTGATAATGTCGCCGATTGCACGGTTTCCTATCTTATAAGGCCCTTCAACGATAAATCATTGAACAGGGACTCTATCGCGCAGTTCGTTCGCACGAACGAGTATAATTGGGCAAAATATTCAATTGTGATTGTTCATGCTGAGGATTATGATATTCCGTGGTACCATGAACTTTTTTTTTTTTTTTTGGTATGCGATTAACGCGTTCATACCGGCGGGGATTAGCTATGAAGGGCTTGAGAAGAAGAAGCAAATGCAAAGGCGGAATCGGGGGCTGCTGGGTCGATGATGCAGTGGAAAACAGATCACGGAGATCTTCGAGAGGAAATAATGAAGGCCGGTTTAAATGACGTTGTTATGGGTTATCCAATCATGACTCTGGCGGTTATGCGGTTTTTCGAGGCTGCCGATCCTTCCTTTACACATTGAATTGGATCGGAGGTTACTATAGACTTTGGAGCAGTTTCGCCTGAGAACCGATGAATAGACGACTTGTCCATATCATAAACTCTATCTCACATGATACAATATATTGAGCTTTTCCTATTCCGGGAGGCGCAAGCCTTGGCAAAGTCAAATATCATCATTAAGCAAACCTGCTAACTCGTTTCGGTTAGAAGAGGACCCGGATTACTGCTTATCAAGTAAGCTCCCACGATGCGCCCATGAATTCCAATCTAGCTATTACAAATATGTGTATCCCTGATACTTTTTCAATCATAATTGTAACTTTCGACAATCATCCGTTCAGATCTTCATGGCACCGCAAAAGCTACAGTACATCATAAATTCGGCCCATTCCACAGGCCTAGAACCAACCCCGGCACAACGGAAAACCGCCCGCTCACACGCCGCTCGAGCAGCACATGCCAAGGAACGACGTCAGCGGACTCTACAATACCAAGCCCAGAAAAGGCGCGAAGAAGGAATCCGAACCCTGCGAGATGACACACAAACCGGACCAAGTGCGCTTGTTTTACCTACACCCAAGATTATCACACTGTTGTCAGCTAGTAGAAGGGATCCATTCATGAGCCATGCAAGAAAGTTGCAACCAATCGAAGAGATTTTATTCGATCACTGTACGTGTGTTGCACATTAGCTAGTCGCCACAACTGACATGCCTATCCTTGCGCTTGCCACAGATGTGACGGGTATCATACCCTTAATGAGCTGCGACGAACCACCCCTCTCGTTCTTCGAGCGTATGACAGGGACATGGGTACCCCATGCACTTAGTGAAACAGGTCTATTGGACATCATGTTCCTCTTATCGTGTCGACATTTAGCGATAAGCTCTCCGCTAGAACGACAGCAAGAGTATTATATTCAACTGGGCTTCATGTATAAACTTAAGTGTCTCCAGTCGCTGCGATGTGCTATTTCGATTGAGACGCCGGTTTTTAGTGATTCAACCGTTGCACAGGCTATCATGTTGGCTTTTGATGAAGTAAGGATATCCTTTCCCATTCAAATATCGGAGTTCGGTGCTGATGATTGCTAGTTGTTTGTTCGGGATACGGTGATGTTTAAGCATCATCTCGAAGGAGCTGTTCAGATGGTTGGGTTTAGAGGTGGACCTCAAGCTCTTGGATTGAATGGTCTTCTTGAACACTTCTTGTCTAATTTGCTGGTTAAAATTGTGGTTGAATTCGGTCTTTGCGTAAGCGTGCCTTGGGATACGTGTCAGTCAGACTTGCTATTATCAGAGTAGTCTTTGTGTAATGCTTTCTTCCTGGAATTCGTAAATCCATGTAATGTTGAAAAGTTTCATGGTTATGATAGTTATGCAAGTCCTTAAGTACAACCCTCCCCCGCCTCCCATATGCCAATCCATACACAGTTCCAAGAACAACCCGAGAGGATACGGTGGGTTCAATGTATAGACACCCCGTCTATTGATCCTGCCCCCAATCAAAATGAACTCCAAGAAACATGTATATTCAAGAACCCCCAGAATATATGAGATGGTGTCGTAGCAACCAAAATGCAGTCATGCAAAACAGTAAAAGAAGGTGTAGCCAATGCGCTGGAAATCAAAGTCGATCCATTCGACAATCGTCAAGTCATGATGTATCATACCCCCATCTCACTCTATACAAGGAGAGATGGGGGAAAAAGCAGGTCTCAGGTGTATAAAGGGTATCAATATATCTCAGCTTAAACAGTGCCATACCGCCCCTGCTCGGCACCAAGAAGAGCTTGCCCTTCCTGTGGTCTAGCAGAGCACGAGCGTGAGCGATCACCAGGAGGGGGCGAAGCCGAAGGGATCCAACCACGCATCCATCCCCGCACGCGTCTCCACCGGCCCCGACCACGCTTTCCATCTCCATCATCCGAGCTAACAAAACTCTCGTCGTCCTCATCGAGGGCTCCGTACATGAGGAACTGCACACCCATGAATCCATCCAGTCCCAAGACTCCGAAGGCACCCAGGAAAAAAGGCAACGCCCGCCCGATCCATTCCAGGCGGTCATTTCCGTGACTATCGGCCCAGCCTCCGCCGCCATATGGTGCAAAATCAGACCAAGCGTTGGGGTTGGTCAGTAACGAAGTCGAGTAGAACAGGTTTCCACAAAAAGCTGCAAGGAACATCAAGGGTGAGAGACCCTCTGTGCTCTTGCGGCAGTAATTTTTGTACAGCTGTGGTGGGCGCGAGCCGAGATAGAGGAGCGTCGACGCCCAGGAGAAGATGCGGCCTACGATCTCAAGGATGGCCTCGTTGGGTGCGTGAGTGATGGGTGGATGAGGTGAGGGTTTGGGCTCGGTTGGTGCTGCATTTGCCAGGACGGCGCAGACCAAAGAGGCGATTAGCATTGTGCGGGGTAGCGCAAATGGTGGGCTGGTAGCGCTGCTCCCCAAACGCACGGGTCGACGTGAGGATTGCTTCTCATTTGTGTAAGAGGCGCTCCGGGCAATTGTAGAATTGAAGGTTGAGCCTGTTTGAACACCCATATCATGAACATCTGTTGTCTTAATCGTCATGTCGACCGGACCATGGGGTTGGTGGGTCGCATTGTTGCCTTGCAGGAATTCACCCCGTGCGTCTGACTCTTGGTGGTGGTGATGAGAGGATTGAAGATCATCGTATCCCTCGTAACGCCGGGTCTTATAGTGTGTATACCAGAAAAACTGGATGACCAAGGTAACGTCAACGAAAACGTAGTAGCAGGCAACCATAACCTGCCATCCTGCCTGCCGGGTGAACAATGCACCTATGAGATTGCTGATATCTCCTGCACACCAGATGATCAGGAAGAAAATAGACAGTCCTGATGTTGACTGCAGCTGGTAGTTCTTGAAGATTTGTGGTAGTTGTGCGAAGAGCCATGACACAAAACTCAGGTTTCCTAGGATGATCGACACCAACGCGAGAGGTGTGGGGAGACAGATGTGGAGATGTGAGGAGATAGCGGTCAAGAAGGGCGACGTGGGTTCACAGTGGTCGGGAAGTGACCCAGCTGCCAGATTTCGTAACAATGGAGGAAACATGATATAAGAAGTTGCCTCTCAGCTCGGAGAGCACGTCTGAAGGTGGGGGAGTCTGGCGGTCACGTCGATGACTGTAGTCTGTCGGAGATGGCCGATCCGGGGTTAGCGATAAGGAATGCGGCAACGATGTAGAGCCAGCAACCACAGAGCCAAGGTGAAAGAGAGTATATGAAGGACGTGAAGATGAGGAGAAGAGTCTAAGTTATGCGGGGAGCGCGAGGACAGGTCACCCGTCGCTCTCAGCTGAATAGCAAAGCGATCATCGCCAAATCGGGGCTTATCGTGACTCACGAGATAAGCTAAAACCTTGGCCTATCACATCGCAACCGATTTGGTCCGGGGAAATACCTTGGCATTAATCACCCCATGATTCACATCCTTTAATATCAACAGACCTGTCTCTTGTCCCTGCCCCCAGATAATGACATGAAGAAAAAAATTGCAACCGGCTTTTAGTCAAGGAAAAAAAGCAAATATGAACCAAATCAGGGGTTCTGCATCCCCACATGACAATTGCAGCATCACCGCTACAGCCAGAATACACACTACACCAATCAATCTGGTAGCAACCATGCCAGACGGAGGAACAGCGTTGGTTTCTTCTGCACCCGGTTCGAAGGAGTCCGTGGAAAGCGCTAGGGTGTCGGTCGCATAATGCTCTGTGAGCCATGCTCACACTGTGTGGGAAATCCTTGTAACAAGGTGGAACATTATCATCGCCAACCAGGTCGGTAACCAAATAGGTTGCAGAGGAACTTGCTACATTCGATAGAAACGAAGGCAGGGTGGCAGTCTCAAGCCCCGGCTCAATGGACGGCAGAGGTAGATCGCCATGCTCGGCGGAGAGGTGACATCCGGCATGCCATAATACTCCGTGGTCTCCTGCATAGGGGTCACTTCTAGCACGTACAGGGTATCTCCTGTTGGCTATTTGCATATCCCAGTGGGTCGCCCTACTCAGTATGACATGCCATATAGTTGGTGTTCTGATCCCTGCTTGCTTGTCAGACCAGATGCTGCAACGATAATTGGGGTTCTTGGGCACATACAGTCCGATTGGGCTCAGCGTCTGGCCTTTCTCGGTACATCGTCATATTCATAGCCGTACTACTTCTGTTACAGCATATTGGCAGTCAAAGCTGAAGCTGAGCCAAGGGCAGACCTGCCAGGGATTTGGAATGCATCATGATTGGTGGGTTCGTATAATGAGCGGCGTCCTGGGGGGCCTTAAGGCTTACCGAGCCAGCCTGCTTTGGTTCTTTCCATTGAGAAACGGCTCGATTCAGTAATCTTAGAGCCTGTCAGGCACAGAGATTCAATGTAGCTGGCTTTGAGATTCGATTTTGTCTGAGTGTGCTTCTTTATAACATCATGGCAGATATGTCCGTGCGTCATACTCTGTTAGATATCTGCTTTCTCTCTATAACTTAGTGTTGTTCCTGGCAAAGTGTCGGGACCCTGATCGACAAGGGTGCCTAGCGGTCCTTGGTGGACATATGAACAACTAAGGGAGAAGAATAACAAGAAAAGAAAAAACCAGAATTTGAGAAAGTGTCAAGATGAAAAAGAACATACACCAAAGCACGTCATAAAGTTGGACAAGAAGTAGTTTCGATGGCGTAATACCATAATTGGTTCGATAGCGAACACGCGACCTAAAACCCCAGAAAACCATCTAGGTACCATGGAACTAGCCATAATTCAGTGTTACTCATAATGAGCATCATAATCATCATAATACATCATCAAATCCTCTCAATAATCATCTTCTCCTTGATGTCGTGAATGGCTCCGGCTCCGACTGCGACTATGATGATGGTGATGATGGTGGTGACCATGATGACCATGATGACCATGATGACCATGCTCACTTCCATGACCCTGGCTACTAGACGAACTCTCACGATGGTCCTTTACCTTATCCTCCAGGAAATTGGCAACAATAGCCCCACCAATAGCACCCAACAGTCCATGATCCTTCTTATGCCCGAAATAGTATCCTGCCGCACCACCAGCAAGAGAACTTCCCAAGCCGCGATCAGTTTCTCCGTCCGCAGATTCCATTGGACGGCCTTCTTCGTCGTATTTCGCGTATTCTGGGGCTTCTGATACATGCACTGCTGGAGGATTTGGGCCTGGGGATGGGGTATATCGAGGCTGTTGCTCTGGGTGACCATCACTGGAAGAAATGTCAGTGAAAATGTGGGTGATTTTGTTCAAGGATTGGACCGACTAGTATCCAGAGTTCTCAGGAGATTTTACTCCTTGGGGTTGAGGCGGTGGCATTCCTGTCATCGATACCGGTCCCAAGTGGTCTGGTTGTCCTGTTGGGGTGTAGCTTCTCTCTTGGGCGCCATTTTGATAAGCGTCTGGGGCGAGGTGGTAGGGACTTGGCTGGGCGTTGTAGTTGTAGTTTGGGGGCTGCTGGACGTCTGTGTTACTGTAATTGTCATATGGCTGCTGGTGCGGATATGCAGGCTGCTGGTTATGCTCATCCGGTGGGTAATAACCGACTCCACCCGGAGCTGGTGTGGAGTAGGAAGTGTAAGGATTGTAAGGGTCTGCCATGGTGCGGTGCTGAAGGTTGTAAAATCGATTCTTCTTTAAGGCTGACGGTAGAAGTGAGAGGACCGGGGCTTATATACTAGTGGGCGCGCTAGTCTGATGACATGGCCGTCAGATGCCATACATCATGGTGCGGCTGACCTGCCCGCACGACCCCTCGGCTGCATAAAACTGTGGAATGCGCTTCCTTTAAGAGCCTGCGAACTAAACCTATAATGATGGGGTCACTCTTGGCATCATTACTTGCAAGTTTAAGCGACTAGAGAAAGCTACTAAGATCATAGCACATGGCTGAAGAGTTGATATTGCAGTACGTCATCTGTCGAAGATGATCAACCCTGGAAAAAAATAAAAAATTGCAAAAAGTAGAGACGGATGACTCGGGGTATTCCGGCAAACAGAAAAAAAAAAAAAAAAGAACAAACGATAGAAGGAGACGGCTGGCTGTTGATCATATCAAAAGATCGCTCTCCTTGGTAAAGAAAAAAAGATCAAACGGAAGTGCAAGTGTGTCGAATAAGTGGGCATGAGTGCGACGGATATAAGAAATAGGGAAAGAATGGAAGAGGCCAATGGTGATGTGCCCAGCACAAATATAACCTGTCAGGCCGATGTCTTTAGGCGAAATGGCGGGCCTATACATGTATCGACAGAGACGCTGAAAAAGATGAACATATACACCAGATAGAGACTATGCACTTGGGCTCTGCACGTTTCGTACCGAGCTAGACTTTCGATTGCGCTGAGCCATCCACTTCACGAGCATATCATCGAGTTGATTGTTCATCTCTTTCAGTCTCTTACTCTCTTCCTTGAAGAGGCGGCCAGTGACAGGGTGGTCAACACCGGCAGGGGGTATGTTTGTTTTGTCATGGACGATAATGAAAAGGTCGCGAATGTCGTTTTCTTCGTCCAAGTATGATCGTAGACTGGCATCACTCCAGGTTGGAGTGTCCACTGAAAGAGTGTCCAGTGAACCAGGGGTAGCTTCGCTATTTTTGAGGTCGTGAGTGTCGGTTTCAGGCGAAGAAGGTGGGGAAAGAGGTGAGATAGAATGCGCCCGCTGCGCAGCCTCCGTGGTGAGCCCCGGGGCAAAAATTGGGATATGTCCTTCCATTGGTGAGACATTGACGGGGGATTCTGGTTCCGGTTCTGGTTCTGGGCGCGCGGTCACCAGTGTTGGCACGAATCGTTGAGGCGGGGACGCCACGGAGGGTTGCGAGGCTGCTTTCTGACTGGGGGCTTCGTATGGGCTTCTCCATTGGGCTTCGCTGGATGGCCGTTCCACTGGAGATGCAAAAGGATCCTGAGACTCCATCGGAGTGACAAAACTTTCCTTTGAAGGGCTTTGTTGGCCGATAGGGGAGGTGATTGCTCCTCGGGTCTCTTCAAAACTGGTTGCCTCCTGTGACACCACCCGTCGAATTGATTGACTGGCGTCGGTGACTGATTCTGTGGATGTTGGAGACATGGTAGTCGGCTGTGATTTCTGTAACTTGTTGGTAGTCTGTCTTGGAGACTTGGAGGACTTCGAGTCAAATGACTCCATGGATGTCTTCGATTGGCTAAATGTGGATTCAGTTGGGGATGTGAGAGCCTCTTCAAAGTCATCTTCATGCGATTTTGTCTTCTTGTCTTTGCGCTTGAACAGTCCACTGAGCATTCCAGGCTTCTTTTCCTTGCGCTTCTTATCATCTTTGACCTTGTCCTGGGGATTCGATACTTTGTCGATAGTCTCGAAGCTTCCGCGTCCCTCTTTCCACTCATGAAGCAGACTGTTGCTATTGCCGTTATTGTTGCTGTTGTTGTTGGATTCATCGCGCAGTAGGTTTGGCGTGAGGGATATCTTCTTTGGTTCGGCAGTATCATCCTTGAAGAAAGAATCCGTGTTCCGTACAGTGCCATTTCTGGACCGACTGACGGTAGGTTCCTCTGGATCAAAAAATTCCTCACTTGATGGTCGGGGGTCGTAGCTCGTTCTTTCAGAGTTCTCCTTGTCTGTGGATCCTCTGATATCTGCCTGCTCTGTCGGTTTCTCTTTTTGTCCTTTTGGTCGTAGAGGTTCCACAGTTATATCTTCGCTCTGGTCCTGGCTATCGCCTTCTTCTGATTCAACCGTTTCCGTTTCGTCGTCGTTGAAGAAGTCGCCATGTTCAGAGTCCTCATCTGAAGAATATTCGACATCCGATGCCTCAATGTATGTTGGTGGAGCAAAGTTAACAGTCTTTGCGTTCCGTCGGCGCATGGCTTTCTTGAGGGGGTTCTTGGATTTCTCGTTATTGTCGCCGAGCATTGTAGCAGAGAGCTATTATCATATCAGTCTGGCTCTTGACAAGGCAACATGGAGAAAGGCACACATACGTCAACATTTCGGTGTTTGTTCAACCGAGCTAGTCGCTCGGTAGGTGTTTCAATATGTTCGGCTGGCAGGTATCCTTTATATCATCAGCGAATAAAAACAACTTTCAAGGTTCAGAGTAGACGTACCGATACTCCCATCCTTGACCACTCGCACAAGCCACCAGTAGCTGTTGCTGTCATCCAGCAGCACCATAGTGTCACCCTTAGCGGCGTTTGCTTGACCGTCGACCGTTGCAACGAAGTTATGGAGTGCATAAACGAATTCAAAATCGATATCCTCTGCGCATCACGGGTGTTAGCTCTAGTCGAGGGATATCTCAAAATGTCCACGCACCATCATCAATTGAAGGGGAGCTGGAGATTTTGTCCAGCAGGTCGTCATCCATCAGATCGTCACTTTCCCCATCTGCCAAGTCTCCATCCTCGTGCTCGTAATCTCGATCCAGCTCGTCTTCGGTCTCGCGTTCACTGTATATCCCATCGTCTTGATAGCCATGACCATTTTCAGGACCATTCGAAATCTCAGATTTCGTATCTTGTTCGGCATGGCGAATAGAGAGCTCTTGGTGGGGGGCAGGCCGGCCGGCCCCCAGTGGAGCAGGTTGTTCGGGCTGTTTAGAGTGGTCCTTTGCGGACGGCGCATCATGGTCCTGAAGGTCCAAGGTGTCTAAGCGACCTGACCATTAGTATTTGACACTCCCATATAAGCAATTCTGAATAATTTCCATACCAGCTCGAACCATTTGTGGTCTCGTCATGTTGCAAGTTTAAAGGAACGTGGGATCGGCGGTGAGAAGGTCACACAGGGGCGTTCGGGGATAAAAGCGCGTTCGTTGGAAGCGGAAACCATGGGCAGGTTCCCCCAAGTAAAGCGAAGAGAGAATAGATAAAAAGTTGTAATTGAATGCCAGGGCCATACGATTCAATCTGTTCCCAATCCCCACGGAGTTCTAAAGTTTGGGGGTCACCCCTAAAAGAAAGACTGCGCCTTGATGAACAAAGGTGGAGAGGGGAAAGCGGTGGGCCGGGGCGCTGCACTTGGGCAGGGCTCGAAGAATGAAACAGGAAAAAGGAAAACAAAGTACTGCCAGAGCGACGAAGAAAGGACAGGATCGAGTTCAGGGTCAAATCCCCGGAGACACAGGACGAAACCAATAAGGAGGTGTTGCTAAACAAGCGCCCCTTGCGCGCGGCTAATGGTTCAAAGCACATGTCCGTTAGTAAATCAGGTGATTTCCCCCTGAAACCACATTTCCTCTTCTGGGTAGCTAGGGCTTAGGGTATCGAGGTCCAGACGACGAGTTGACCTCACTCCTGGGTTGGCATCTTATTTAGTAGTCCACTGGGATGGATACATTTCTCCTAAATTGATCCTAACGGCAGAAGAATGAGTGGAATGCATTTTTTTCAATTACCTAGGCCTTTGGGGGTCTTCCAGGCAGCTGTATGGATTCAAAGGCATTTGATTCGAGCACCTAAGTGGTCTAGCATACATAGCTAATTACCCAATTAGAGAGATCACGTCCAAGCCTCTATGGGGCCTCCAGTGAATCACCAGGAAACTGGAGTCAAGAACGCCTCGCGATGTCATTCATCATATGATCGCCCACTAGGCCCAATTAGGATAGGTGAATAATGAAAGCAAAGTGACTGATTAACGTGAAGTAAGGTTCTTCCGTCATTTCCCGACTTTCTCCATTTTCTTCCTTGGCGACCAATCCTTCGTCGTACATTCCTCACTGACCTCACCGGGGAAGGTACCTCGATTTTTTTTTCTTTTCTCTATAAGTAACTCAATCACTTTCTTACAAAGAATATTCCAAACAATACATCATTCATTTTTTTCTCCCCACAGTGTTTTTGTCATTTAACAGTGACTGACCCCGCTCGAAACCCTTATCGCCCCGCTTTTCTACTCCCCCCAAAATTATTGATCATCTGGGGAAAGCAGAGGGTTCAAGTGAACCCGACTGCAAGCCTACTACGGGCTTCAACACACAACGTCTTCCACACACTCGGCATGGCGTACCCGGACAGGACCGGGGTAGCGGGTTTACGGATTGAGACCTCGTTTGGTCAGAGATCAGGGTGGCAGGAGGAGAGGAGGAGGTCGACGACAGATGGCGATGGTATCGAGAGCGACCGCACCAAAACATCTCAAGATTATAACGCGCGCCGCCGCGATACTGATGAAGACCACAGTGTGATAAGTGATTTGCATTCAGCCACGCCTCCCATCTCGGTCCCTCGACCCGATGGCCGTCCAGCAGGTGGTGACGAATTCCCTCATAAGCCAAGCGATATCCAAGGTTCCCCATTGGACAACTATCTTCAGTCACGTCGCCCCTCCATTACATTCAATCCAAAGGTGTCTCTGGATTCTGGTCGCGAAGAACCGTTAGGGGAACCACTCACAAAGGATGATTTGAATAACCGGCCCCCGCAGAGATTTGAGTCACGGACCTCTGGACTCCGAAACGCCCTCTCTCAAGATGATGATCACCCTTCTCAAACTCCTCAATCATGGAGATGGGACTCAAATAAATCTCCGGGACAGCAGAGCAGTCTAGCGGGACCGTCCCGAGCCCAACCGGTCTTACGCCCGGATGATGAGTCAATCACGGGCACCGAACTTGATCATCCAACCTCACTCACATCTCTATCCACGGCATCGCCAGTTCAAGAAGAAGTGCGTACTCCTCCCGGAAGTGCCAAAGATGATCTCCTGTCACCTCTCTGCATCACATCGCCCACTCAGCCCTACGCTTCCCCCGAGGATCGCAATTCTTGGTCTGGAGGGATGATGGCTTCGTTCGGAAGCAAGTCTCGCAGCTCGACACTAGACCGTAGCAGCAGTCTGCGGAATACGCATAGCTCTCGGCGCTCTACCAACTCGAGCGGCAAGTCTCCAGCAAGCATGTTTCTGTCCATGTGGGCCGGTCAAAGTCAGACAGACGAGCCGCCCTCAACGCCAGATGAGGAAGGTCAACTGGTGGGAACCGACTATGTTCTCGGAAAGCAGATTGGCTTTGGGGGCTTCAGCACGGTCAAAGAGGCTTTCAAGGTCGAAGGACAGGGCAACACCAGACGACTCGCGGTCAAGATTGTGAAAAAGCTGGTGACAGGTCGCACCGAGAGCGAGAATGAGGATGTCCAGGCAGAGTTCGACCACGAAGTGCGAGTCTGGAGGTACCTCAGCAACCCGCATATATTGACTCTTGATTCGGTGTACGAGACTGATTACGCCACCTTCTGTTTCACAAAACTTGCAATTGGTGGAACTCTGTTTGACCTGGTCCGTCAGAATCGAAAAGGTCTTGATCCAACCCTGGCCAAGAAGTATTCATACCAACTCGCTTCTGCAATCCGCTACTTGCACCAAGATGCTCGGGTTGTTCATCGTGATATCAAACTAGAGAATTGCCTTCTCGACCCCGTTGACGGCACTGGTTCCTCGAACCTAGTGCTGTGTGACTTCGGAATGGCCGAATGGATGGCCACCGATAATGGAGGCGATAGTCCGGATCCTTATGACGAAGTCGCAGATCGTCCTCCGCCCAACAGAATAGGACCAGCCGGCTCGAGTACCAGCGTCGCCGGTAGCCTCGAATACGCTTCTCCCGAATTGATTCGATCATCGGCCGGTGTTATTCACCCTTCGGTCGATATCTGGGCCTTTGGCGTTATCGTTTACACTATTGTTGTTGGGTCACGGCCTTTCCAGGACTCGTTTGCGCCGCGAATTCAAGCCAATATTCTCAATGGTAAATGGAACCGGGAAGCTGTACTCGGTGAGCTCGCCGACAAACTCTCCCACCAGGACCGTCAAGACGCTCTTGACCTGATTCAAGGCTGCCTTGAAATGGACGTCGACAAGCGATGGACTATCCGTGACGTTCTCGACTGTGCCTGGCTACGCGAGGTCGCACAATTCAATGATAGCTCGCCAGAGACTATGTGGGGCCTTTAATGGTTCTACCTTTCATCTTGACTCATGGCAATTTGCCAATATTTTGCTGGTCAAAATATTTCAGCTATGGTCTTGAAAATGATGTTATGATTCTTATGCTTACTTTTTCTCATTCTTCACTAGCGATGGCAATTTTCTCTTTTTTTTTCCTTTCTTGTTTGGTTGATACCCATTCGCTTTTTGACATGCGAACCAACATGTTATATTTTGGGATCTTCGGGCTTTCTTCGGTATGCATTTGATGGAGGGCTGGTATCAGGGATCGGATTGCTATTCAGTATGGAAGCATGGCGTTTACCAGGCATGTATTTATTCACTTGCTTTCTGCGATTCTGATGTACCTTATATATGCGGACTATTCCTTGATCCGCGTATGACTTTATCTCAATTTATTTGTCATCATTCTTTCAGTTATATCACAAGTCCAGATGCACAGGTGAACCTTGGTGCTGGTGAAATTTATCCCAAGATACTAGTAAAAAAAATATATTTTGAATGCCTTCTATGAGGTCTAGAAATGGATCTCTGTCAGGTAAAGGTTAAAGCATGCGCATTTACATTGAGTCAACTCCAGTCGCTGTTTGATTACATGCATAAGTGCCTACATATAAATGAGTCCCCAGGAACCCAGGGCCAACAATAACTTGAGATTTCTCGTATCCAGCCTAAACTTAAAGCGAACGACAGTCAAGGCGCACATTGTCCCCTTAATCTTGGCTCCACACTTCCTCCAGGGCTGGAGAGGACTTAGCGGTAGCGGTATGAATACGAGCCGCCAAGATAGACACGGCACGGGCACAACCCTCGGGGCATGAAGCTAAGAAACTAGGAAGAGGCTTGAACTCGGATTTTTAAAAGCCCAGCAAAGTTAGATGCACTCGCAGATATGCAGGGTCTTCTTTTAATCTTCCCCGGCTCCCCACAGTCTAAAGCAACCATCATTATCATCATCAACGACGAATATTCTATATATACTTGTACTTCACAGCCATGCGCCATACCCACCCCATCCTCATACTCATCTCCCTCTTCACTCTGTACACACTCTCCCTCGCAGACCTAGATGAATCAGGAACCCAATTCATCTCCTATAACGGAAGTATCTCCGGTACCTTCAAACACTCCGAGCAATTTCCAGACTGCCCAACCCCAACCTACTACTTCAGCTCCCTCGAAAATGCACTCGTCAAAGTCGGCGCCAACCCACCTTGGGATACAAATCCCTTCTACTTCAATATACAGCACAATGGGCAACAAGTTTCTACATATGATTCAGACGAGTACTGCTTCAGTCTGGGCGGATGCACCTACGACTCCATCTACAATTTATTCCTGGAGACGGCGTGGTATCGCTGTCTTGCTGATGATGGTTCTTCATGTGAATTTATAGAATGGGATTATTATTTTGAGCCTGTTGAGATTCTGGATTTGAATCTTGCTACTACGGCCTCGATTGGTGATGGTAATGAGGAGAAGGGGTATAGTACTATCGGGGACCAGTCGAGTTTTGTGAAGAATAATCTTGTTTCTGATTATTCGATGGATTTTCAACGGCCGCATAACTATACCGAGAGGGATGAGTGCGTTGAGACTCTTACTTTTGAATGGTACGTGGTATTTACTTGTTTACATATCTGAAGGCTGGGGTATACACATTTAGGGCTAGTATTTACTGATTTGAATATTAATGAGGACAGGAATACCACTACGCCCTTCACATACGCGCTGAATTTCACGAATACCAGTGCTCAAGCGTTATTTTCGTTAACTGCCCCCTCTGGTACGGTGGAATTCTTTTTCTCTGGCCTTCGGGTTGATGGTGGTCAGAGCTCGACTTCGCAGACGCCTGAGGTTGATCCTTATAATAACGGAAATTATACTCCTATTTCGTTAAATGCGAGCGGGGAATACCCAAGCTTTACTTTTGTTAATGGGTCTGGGATTGGTTGGAAGAATCATTCGGATGGATGGGATGCTACTGCGTCTTCTGCTGTTCTTCGGGTTGAGATTGAGAATATTTGGAAGCAGTTGATGGCAATTTCGGGGATGATGCTACTTGGCATGACTCTTAACTAGGTATTTGATATATAATCTGCTCGTACTATATCTGAGTAATTTATGTTAATAATTCAAAGCAAAACGATGTTAATTTTGTATGACCAAGCATATCCAAAAGGGGCTATATTTATACATGTACAGATGCTCAAAGACAAACCATAATCTAAACACATCTCATCTCCCAATCTACCAAACTCTGTTCTCTGGCAGAACCTTCTCCTTCTTCGTACCAGCTGCAGACTTACGCTCCTCAGGAGAACGGAAGAACAAACTGGGACCCTCCGAAGGCTTAAGCAGATGACTCAAGTATCCCCGATGCGCCGGATCACGGTAGTACTCAATGTCACGACGTCTCGTAGGATCAGGCAATCTGTACCGAAGACCCTTAGCCTCCATAATACTCTTCTCCTCAACAGTCTCGACCTCAGCACCAAGATTCAACTTGGCAAACTCGGCCGCAAGCAACTCCTTCGATCCGCTCTCAGCACTCCACGCCATACTGATGAATGGGTGTGTCTGATTGGCCATGATATTTCTGATCGCGCTGCGGGTGTAGAAACGGGTGGCGACGGAGCCACCGGCAGCCTCGACAGCGGCGATGGCGGAGGCACTGACGCGCGAGACGACCAGGTGGATAGGCTGTTTGAGGGATGCGGCGCCGTCACCGAGAACCTTGACGCCATCCTTGTGCTTGTGGATGCATCGCGATTGGGTGAGTTCGCGGACGGTGATAGGGCGGGTTGGGTCGATGCGGCCTTGATCGATCCATTCTTGGATGCGGGAGAGGTTCACAGGGGCCATCTCGAGGGCAAAGCTGTAGAATCATGATATTAGTATTAAATAACCTTGAAAACAATGTGCCTAGATTTCCCTGGACAGAGAAAATTAATGGAAAAGAAAATCATACATGTTTGTTTCTTCACCCCGTGTGCCGCTGACGACAATATCCTTGGTCTGACCACCATTGAAGCCAGCCGGAACCTTTCCGTGCGCCTTCTGACCCTTGTGACCACGTCCAGAAGTCTTACCCTTGCCGGAGGCAGGACCACGACCACGACGGATGCGCTTGTTGTAGGCGGAGGGATTGTCGGAGAGCGAGGAGAGGATGGAGGCATTGCGCGTCTGCTGGAATTGCGGTGCCAGGAAGACCAGTGGTGATGACTGCTGCAAGGGCCGGGCAATGAACTGTTGAAGCTGCATTGGCAGCCCCATTAGTCGAGGGGACATGATTGCGGGTTTGGTTTGGTCACTAGACGTTGGCTTGTTGCGGATGGTGATGGAGAGATATTTGATCGGGCGGAACAATAGTCGGGCCGGGGTTCCGCATAAACTGTAATCTGCGGCACGAAAGGAAGAGCATCAGGATAATTAACACGCTAAACTTCAAGATTTCTTGATAAAATGATATCTGGAATTGTTGGAGATACTGAAAGAGCAAACGACTATTTCATTCAGCTTATCACGGTCTAATATATTGATCCCAAGGGATTTACAAACAGAATATGAAGACCTGTACAAATGACGCGGGAATTGGCGCTAGAAACGACGTCCCTTCGCCTGGCCCGGTCGGGCGTTTATAAGATGCTACTCATTTCGCCCTCTCTGGGCCATCTTGCCATTGGGTTGGTGACAGATCCCCCTTGGTGGCCCGCTTTATCCTTGGAATTAAGGTTAGCTTCGGCGTATCAAGTAAACTCATAATTATCAATACCAGACTAGGCTTTCTTATTCAGTCTTGTTCAGTAACAACCTTGGAAGATGCTTTGAGACCCAACTAACCAGAAATGCATAACAAACAGCCAGCAAGTCGAGACTTCGTACAGGGGCTCTTCCTCCCAGGCTGACGCTTACTAACAGGGCCAGAACAGAAATGATTTGTGGACGCGATTGAGTGGCTTGTGATGTAAATGCAAGAGGTGCAGGGTACCACGCGGGTATATGTAGTAGCAAATATGTAGATATTTGATCACAGACCCGCGTTCGTGGACATGTATGGTGCCTACCAAGATACTAACCTAGATACTAATAGATATGCCGCCCACCATAGGCCGTGGGATTGGCTAGATCTATATGCCGCCAAGTTACCGCGCGTCGGGCCGCAACACATCACCAGCCAGTAGTTCGCAGGTGACTTTGTGACCTGTTGCCAAGATTATCGGTTTCGTATTGGTTGTGATCTGACCGGGGCCGCTTCGCCTAAATGATCAGCACCGACCTCGCAGAATGTGGATAAGAAGTTGTCGCTCCTGTCAACTTATCTCCGGATTTGCGTTTTTGCATTTGAGATGGTTATACGGCTGCCGGTCCTCCATACCGTTCGATAGACTATACGCTACCAGAGGCCATGGAGGGTATTGTTACTACTTCCGCTGAGGTCAATAATGACCCCAGCGAAGAGGTCTGGAAGACTCGTCAGTTATCGTCTGATAATATTCACTTTCGCGAAAAGAAGCTGATTAGTATATGTCCTTATAGCAAACACGCGTCAATCTTATGCTTCCTTTGGTGACAAGGGCGTCACGGCGAGCGTGGGGGCTTACGGCTCCATTTTGCGTGTTTGCTTTCCACTCCAGATTTCAGACGAAGACATACCAGTTGATGAAGGCCCTACAAGCTCAGGCGGCGAAAGTCCAGACAATGAAAACTCAAGTTTTCTAAGCTCGGCTTATAAGAGCCCAATCAGTATGTTCAAGTCAAAGATCCTTTGTCTCGAATATAGTGAAAGCGAGGCATATCTGGTCACCAGTAGAGCCAGGAGTTTTCTGCAGAACGCTGAAGATCTCAAATCTGGATTCGGGCTCCAGCTGGGTGAGCACATACAAAGCGAACCATCAACTCTGAAGTTCCTGAACAATCGGTGGCCGATCATCAAGTATAAGACAATCCAAGGATTCTCGGTCACGGTTCTTGTATGTTGCAAAGATGGCTGTATTGTGCAACAAGTACAAATTGATCAAGCATCCGGCCCAGATATACTAGACTTGAATCTGAATATGCAATTCGCGATGCAGGATCTAGACTACATGCGGTCTGTGGCAAACATGGAAAAAGAAGAAAAAATATCAGAAGAATCAGAGAACGAAAATTGGATTCTGTTTACTGGAAAAAACAAAGACACCGGAGTCGAGCAAGGTCAGATTGGGGTGCTCGTGGGGCTTTTCAAAGACCAGGTGCCTCACCCTATTCCAGAACATGGTCAACCCAAGGCCCCTGAAGCCCCTAAACAGCACCCTGAGACTCAAAGTCTACCTGGTTCAAGCACAGCTCACTCATGGTTGATTCCGTTTACGCACAAATTTGGAGACAAAAAGACTGTCCAATATACGGCGACATTTGAGTTCCTTGAGTTACAAATGGACCCATCCTATACGATGATCCCCAACCTGCCTGAAAAGCTTTTGGCTGGCTCAGAGGGCGCATCAGGAGAGTTTCAAACTCATAGTGAGAGGATTTTTTGGCATTGTGATCGAAACTTGGAGCACATTCTGTCTGTCTGCAGCATTCCACTTCACTTAAAGCCACTGGCAACCTACGACCCCACGACTATCCGTGATACAGAATGTGATCCGTTCAGGGAACAAACTAGCTGTTCTACCCCGGCGGAAAATGCGAGAAAAATAGCGCTGACTTGTGGGGATTTCGGAGACCATCGAGTCAGTGTATCAGGAAGCTAGTAAGTCATTCGGAAATTTAAAAAAAAAATTCAGGGTGATCCAGCCTACGCGTATCTGACGATAACATCTGGGCAGTTTCGCTTTCTCATTTATGATAGAGATGTACAAGCGTCTATCTAACAGCTCCGGCAACGCGCAATTGTGCGAAAGAATCCATGAGACATGCAAGGGTCACCTTGAGTGGGTCTTCGACCTTAATCCCGATGCAACTTGTTCTGCTAATGTCTGGATTGATGGTAACTCCATCGAGTTCACAGGTTTGACGGATCTCCCGAGTGACAATCCAGATGCTATGCCTTACCACATTATGAAGGCCATAGAATATGTGGAGGTATTCGACGATCTGCACGAGATGGCTTTTGTTTGCAGCAAATTGTTAAAGCTGTGCAAGCAGTGGTTCTCGCGACTTAAAAGTACAAAGAACATACGGACGCCAACCTGGCAGCATACCGTGAGCTCAGACATACCTATATATCGCCTGAGCGATCATATTTGGATCTGGAGGACGCTCAAAGGTGTTGAAGATTTGATTTCTCAAGTAAAATGGACGAGTGATCATTCTGCCAACGATTACCCTCGACTTAAAGTTGTCCTATTAGAGTTTCTGGAACTAGAACCCCTAATTTCCACCCTGAAAGCTGAGAGATTTCGGACCAGTGACTCATGGTCTATGACAGCAACGGACCAAAACACCATTCCTTTCGACTCCGAAGATATTCGAAAGGAAACCCTCAAACGGTTTACCGTCAAGAACGATGGTTTCAACCGACGCATGCTGAGTGTCACTCGCAGCGCAATCGAGACTCGGTTTTTACTACATTCGCGTGATACTGTACTGTGCTATGGAATCCTCTGGGGATTTTATGAAGGTCAGAGCGAGCTTCTGAAAGAGATGTTAAAAATTCAAATAAAGCATGATGATGAGCTATGCGATGAGGTAGCTTGGAAGGACCCCCTCCGCTATGGACTGGCTCTTTTGCTGTCTCGTGAGCGTTGTCAGCTAGAAAGAATGCATTCGGCACATACGATCTATCAACATGCGAGAAAAGTCTTGTTGAATTCATCTTCAGCAAATGGGCTTTTTCCCGGTCGGCTCAGCGATGATAAACAAGGAACAGTGTTCGAGGAGGAGATTGATCGTGATCATTATTTTCACGTTGGATTTGAGATCCCTTACATTTTATTGCGATGCACATATCCCAGCGAGACTCCACTTCTTTCCAAGGAAGACGAAACTTCCACTTCATTTGAATATACGGATACTATACCTTTCACCCATTCACAAGAGATCTACAATGATTCGAGGCTTCAAAACGACCAAAGCCGTCAGAATCAAATTGGCGCACAACCACGGGTAGTATCAACTATGATGAAAAAGCAGAATCCCTACGCCGCATTTTTCGACGTGAACAAAATCGTGGATGTCCAAGATGAGTGGCTCTTCAAGGACCCCGATTTCCTGGACTTCGTGCCTCCTCAGAACCCGCAAGAGAGAAAGACTATATCGGAAAGGGCCTGGGAGGCTTTCGGCCTAAGTGACTGTCCTGATCTGTCATGGGAAAAAGTGGATATTGCAGACGGTGAAAACACTAACACACTCTTTGATTACTTTCTTCGGCGTCTGACTTTGAGAAAGACACTTCAAGGAGCAGAAGTATCGGCGTTTGTTCTTGACATCTGCAAAACCAGGAAGAAGAAGCTTCGGCCCTCTCAGAAATCCTCGCTTTATTGCATACCAATGGAGGACCACGAATCGGGTTTCAAGTTTATCTCACTGAGCAAGCGAAGACTTAATAAAAGTAAAAAGCGATTGATAAACCTGAAATTCCCTACTTGGGATATGGGTGTCACCTGTTATCTCGCCACCCCAGAACGTGACAGGTCGAGCCTGGCGTCCTTCATCCAAAGACATGGAAACATCAAAGCAAGCTTCTTCCATGATGACGTTATGATCGGGTTCAACACCTGGACTACAGAGTTTCATTGTCGCTTTTACAGAGCAATCAGGAAAGGGTCCCCCGAATGGAAGATGTTGGAAGCAAAGAAATCTGTTGGGGGCGCAAATGCACGAGCGGAGCTTCAATGCAGCCGGAAACTGGGCTATAAGCGATGCCGAACGCTCGGAAACGGCTTCTATATCGTGGATGATGTTTTCAGCTTGCTTATGGTGGGCGATTGGTGCGATCGATACTGGACATGTCATGTCTTCGAGACATCGACGACTAACAGTGGCCTGTTCGAAGATAACTGGCGTGAAGACAATCCGAGCTTCCCCCAAAGGAAAGTCCTTGAGCTCGTCTTGTTCAACCATCTCCTAGGAAACGTCCACCGCAGCACTAAGGACATTTTGAACAAGGTTGAACAAGATCCACAATCGAGCTCATCTGAACCAAGCGAGGAGCTGTTTTCAACCACAAGTTTCAAGGACAAGAGACAAGAGCTACTTGATGAAATATTCCAAGTACTTCGCATCTTGAAAGACAGTATCGAAGGCGTCAGGGGCTTGATTGACGACTGGAAGCAGCGTGAGAGCTCTCAGGGGCGGGAAAGGCCACGCTGGACGCGCAGCGACGAGCAAAAGTATCGCAAAGTCATCCAAACACAGACCAATGAGTTGGTCAAACATGATCGTGAAATCAACCTTTTGCTTTCCAACATCGATTTTCTCATTTCCTTGGTGAATAATGAAAAGTCCCTCAGTCAAGCCAGAGATGTTACTCGCTTCACATACGCCACTGTATTCTTTCTGCCTGTGGGACTTGCGGTTAGCATATTCAGTATGAGCGGTGCGCCGGATCGAACATCCATTCTCCAAATGATAATTACAGCAATAGTTGCCTTGTCCGTCACTGTTGCTGTCCTTTGGTATGTTATGAAAGCCCCGAATTCAATGTACACCCGTGGCCTGAACATCGGTGGGCTCGTGCAAGCTTTCAAACCGGAGCAAATCGACGAGACGACCACCAAGGATCGGAAGATACGCGATTCGGCGAGCACTGATATAGAGAAACCCCCCTACTTCTAGCCAGCGATCCCCTATGAAATCTCTCCGTTACAGATTAGCTACCTTGCCAGGCCTCAGACAAGCAGATGAGACCAGAGAAGATACCGGCGACTCTATAGCTTGAAACGAATATAATTCAAGAAATATAAGAAATAATAAGGGGACGTAGATAGTAATATGCTTTGGTAAATTCCATCAGTACATACACATAGTAGGGTTTTGTGGGGGGAAAATGGCGGGATACGCACTGACTCCGAAAGTCCAGCATAACTAGACACGCTAATTCACACAAGACCTCAGTGCTTAAGGTCCGACCGACGCCCCATTAAGACGCTACTAGTCTTTAGAAAACCAGAATACTACCAGATATCTGCCGTTTACAAGGAAAGAAAATAAGGGTTGTAGAAATCTAGTAGTTTCTCATGCTGCAAGACTCATTGTCTGCTAAGTAAACGCCAATATCATGCAAATGCCACTGCAGCGATACTCATGTTGCCAGATGCCAACAGAATAAGCAAAAGATAAAACGCCTCCCAGGCCATCCCCGTCTGGCGGGGAGAGGAACATAACCCTTCTAGGTTGCAACGCCAAATAGATGCTAATAAAACATGATGGAAAACCCTGTACAAGGTCAAAGATGATGGTAAAGAGACAAACAGAAACAGAAGGTAAAAGGTGTACAGCGAATGTTAAAGGTTTTTTGGGGTCGTGAGAGGAGTCATAAACGCAATCACATCGTCAAAGAGATCAAAAGGGGGTTCAACCAGAGAAAGTCTGGGAGGGAGTGTAGAATGGTTGGGGCACATGGCCTTGATACCACGGGTCGGAGGGGATGAAGGGTAGAAGACCGGTCTTGCGATCAGTGGAGCCCTTGCTCAATGGTTGATAGTGCATGTGGTCGAAGGGAACACTGCGCTGCTGTTGCATTGAGGTTGAGGGTGGTGGAATCAATAGAGTGTGCACTGAGCGAACAGGCCGGTAAGGGGAGTTGCGGTTGGCGAGGAAGAAGGAGGGGGAAAGGTGGGTTTGAGGAGTGTGAACGGAGTATGCCGAGACAGCTGGGGAGACGGTCGAGGATGACACGCCGAATGGGCTGCTCTGGTGATGACGACCCAGGTCGGGCAGGGTGGGTGCATTGTAAACACCTGATGCGACGGGCGGCAATGGAGCAGAGGGCATCTGATGAGGCTGCATCCAGTTGGCAGACCGGTTGTAAGCCGGAGGCATACGAGCTGGGATTGGGAGCTGCGAGACTGGGGTCGAAGGAAGTGGCTGCTGAGACATGGGATTCGATGTCGGAGTCAAGCTGAGGTTTGGAGGTGGAAGACGTCCTACACCCTGCGCAACTGGAGCAGAAGTCGGCGTGAGAACGGGCGGGAGAGTATTCATTGCGTTCACAGGAATGCTCAGCGGTGCCGGTTGGTGGGCAGGCTGGGTCGCCGGGCGGACAATCCGCTTCATGGGTTGCAGTTCATTCTCGTCGTCACGGCTGCGCTTGCGAGATCCTCCAGGAGCAACCTCGCCCAGTTGTGGGGCAGGGTAGGGCATTCCAGGAAGGGGGACATAAGGCCAGGTGGGCTGAGCCTGCGGGCGGTAATCAGATGGGGGCGATGGCAACTTGGACAAAGGCGATTGGGGCTGCAATCGGGGCGGCGAGACGCGCAAGGCCGGGGCCTCTGACTCGACGGGGTGCAAGGACGCCGCGTTGAAGTAATCACCGAAAAGACCCAGCTTGGTATGCCAGCGATCCCATTCTGCCTCCGAGGCAAAAAGATCGTAGCGAATGTTGCTAAGGAACTCGACCTCCATGACGTGAATCTCCTGGACCGCAATGCCCGAGACCTCGGCCCACGTCTTATTGGTGTAAGTGTTATCGTCCAAAACTGTAGATAAGTCAGCAAGGATGGACCAATCATAGAAAATCATGCCAAGGCGGTGAGCCGATAAGAGACTACCTACATTTGTTGCCGAGCATCAGAGCGACCGTCATGAGCCGGAATTCGCTGCCTTTCTTGCCCTTGACACCAGCGTTGAACTTCTTCAACCGGTAGATAAACAGCAATGCTAGCAGAATCACGTTCTGGCTGACCTGGGTGGTCGAAAGAATTGTGGCGACCCACTTCTGGAACCCCACGGTGGGTATAGCTTCCGCAACGAGGTTGGTCGTTGGCTGCCGTCGGTCTTCGATAGATTGGAGTTTCGATGTCTTTTCAAACCAGAATAAACAGGTCATCTGCGGGGCCATGAGGATTAGCATGTGGTACAAAAATTAATAACAGAATTCAGCAAGACGCCATTTCTTACCTGAGCAGCGAACTCAGCCAGACTAGCTCTGCTATTGTTGATCGACGACGGAATCCGCAAGTTGGAGCCACTGGCAGTTCCATTCGATGCTTTTCTCTGGACTGGTTCGGATGCGGGAACATCTTTGGCGGGGGCTGAGTGGGTGGGCTTCATAGCGACAGCCATCGAAGAAGAAATAGCGTCGAATGGTGGCATATAGTTGTAATGGTGAGAAGGAATGCCGTGCACTTTCCCTCCGTGGCCCACCGGGGGGATTGCATTGTAAGTAATGCCGGTCATGTCGGTAGGAGGGGTGGGCAGACCGTCCCGGAAGGGAGCAGTCCAGGATCCCGTGAAGACCGGTTTGGCAGGGTAAGGGCCGTGGGAGGTCAGACCGGTGGATGGAGTGATGGGGCCCAAGATCGAAGATTGAGAGGGCAGCGCTGATGAAGACATAGGGATGGACGAGGTGTAAAGTATAGCCGGGCGAGAGGTTGACACATGTGGGATGGTCGGGGTCGGTGGCTTTGATCAGTAGGAAAAGCGAACCGAGCAAAGTGTTCAGTGGGCCATGATCCTTCTATGCAAATATCGGAGATGGGGTTCGAAGCGAACAAAAGGGAACGTCAAGTTGTAGATGGTTGCCCCTGCGTTGTGTGGAGATGTCCAATTGGAGATGAAGGACCGGGGTAAATGAAAAAGAAAACCAAGAGGAGGCTGATCAAGGTAATCAAATAGAGAATGAAAGAAGTAAGGATAGTTCTCCAACGGAAGAATGATGTCTATGGAAACAGCCAAGCCAGTCCCATATAAGGATATAGACAAACTAAACCAGGTTTGAGTTAAGGGAACCACCCAAAGTGAAGTAGCCAGTCAGAGTAATTTAAAATGAAAAAAAAAAAAAAAAAAAACGAAAACGCAAGAAGAGAATCTTATAGTTAACTAGGTAACTAGGTAAACTTCCAAAGGAACGTTCACGGGCCGGGAAATAAAATAAAAAAATAATTAAATGAGGAAATGAAAAAGCGACTATGAAGTAAAGGCATCATCTCCATTTTTTTTACGGCAGAAATTCAAAAGTCCAGTAAAAAGGGAGAACCAGGGTAGGTTGACCCATCCGGAGAAAGCAGTCATTACGGGACAGAGTTTGACCCGAACGCAGGTCCAGGTTGATCCTCTCCTCGTTTGGGCTCGGTTTTGGTCATCTTTAGATGGTCTAGAAAATCAAATCGTAAAATACATTAACAATCCTTTTTGGTACTCCATGTAGCTTTCTATATTCTCTAGCCACCGTTGTTCTTCTGGGTCTGCTTTCCCGGTTTTCCTTCCCTAATTCGTTGGTCCAAGAAACATTGTACTTTGACTTCTTTTAAGTGATATAATTAAATTACTATAGTAAAATGCAGAATACCGGTTGATGTCAGAGCCCGGGTCACAGGTGGATGCAAGCCTAGAAAGGGTAGGTCGCAGAGTAATGTTTACGGAGGCTTCCCATAGGGCGGAGCAGGGCGGAGGCCCTTGGGCGTAGCGGCAAAGTTGGAAGTGGGAAGGGGGAAAGGAAAATATGGGTCAGTCCAGGGAAAAAAAATAATAAACCAAATTTAATTTTATGAATTTAATGATTATTTGGAACACAGAAGGGCATCTGAGGACAGATCCAAGACCTGCTGGAAGGGAAAGGAAGGTCTGTAGGACCCATATCAGATCCAATAATCAGGCGAGGTTTAGCGTGGTTGCAACCGTCGGGCCAATGCCTGGGCTCCGTCAATTTGTGGGTAAATTTACCAGGTATGATTGCTACTGGGAAGTGCGCAAGCATGTACGCCTCCGGGGCCATTTTCCTGCACAGGGTTAAAGGGGGGGGGTCAGTTAGCAGAAGCAGAAGATGGCCCAGGGTTTGAAGCACGGTGGCTGATCACTAGTCGGAGTCGTCACCAGGCGGAAAGGAATGGGAGACAAAGACAGGCGGTAATTTAGAATTACCAAAAAAAGGAAGGAAAGGCAGTGTTGAGAGGCTGGAGAGTTGCCAAAGGACGATCAATTACCGGGTTAAGGATAGCCGGAAACCCGGTGTGACGGTAATCAAAAGGGACCTCCAGCCTTCCAGGGATGGAATCGGGCGGCAGGGGCAGTTTCTGGTTTGGATCGGCGTAAGAATGGTGTATGTAAGGACGAGGCATTCTGCTGAGGTAATGAGAGACTTCCTAATCAGGTTACAGGCGAACACGAAGAAACTTACCTAAACACCTCTCTGTTCTCCAAAAAAAACAAAAGTCAAAGAAAAGAAAAGTGGACCAGACCCAATCATCGTCTACAGACACAGGCAACAGTGACTGGCTCGGATCCTGTCCTTTTGGCGGAATTCCAGGATGCGAGGATCCACCACAGTCTCACTATAATCCGAACCACCCGCCTTCTGGGTGGCTGAATTCTCGTGCGAGGGAGGTGCGACGGCCGAATCATGATCCCATGGGAGCTTGGCCGTCAACTGAATGCCGCAATCATGATACCGTTACCCTACAGGTGACTAATCGCGTACTCCCCGAGGCTGTTAGCCGCTCCCTCCGTTCGTTGATTGGCCCTCTTCTCTTTCGGGCACATTTGGGCTCTTTGATTTTCTTTTCTTTTTTCTTTTTTTTTCCTCGCCTCCCGAACTATTTTCCGGTTCTGTTTCCTCCGTCTTTTGATCGTCGAAGCTGGACGATCTGGTATGAGACTATGAAGTCTGACTGGGGCTCTCGGTCCCCGTGAATCTATTCTTCTGACCTTTTTCGGTACAGAGAAACTAGTCTTTTTCTTTTCCTTTTTCTTTTTTTACTTTTATCAAATAACTTTTACCTTTTTTTTTTTTTCAATTTTCTGACATAGTAAGGATGATTATCTCAGGGGGGAATTGATAGTTCCAAAGCATCTGGAGCCTTGACCATCCGGGCGCTCATTCGTCCAATGCAGGTTGAAAAGGTGTTTTTCCAAGCGCCCCCGTAAAACCGGAAACGAACCTTTGTCCGCATATTGGCCCCCCTACCTTTTTTTAGGGTCGTTTGACTCGAGTGTCTACAGAATTCGTACATTTGATTTCGGATGGATCAATCCCGATCGGGCTTTGTGAATGGACTGTATACTTTGATGCACCTTAGTGATAGCCCATCCCAGTACCATGTCACTAACCACCTTGGTTCGCGGGATGCGAGACGCATACCAAGTCGATTAATCTAGTTAGAGGGGCAAACCCGTCGAATCTCGGTCATCACGCCACTAGCTCAACTGGCTTCTGAAACTTCCATTCGGACGATCCAATCTCGACCTTGGCGTGGATGGAGTACATAATCAATTAGGGGGAGAGCTGAAGAGTCACCGAATAGAAAGGAATAACCGACTTTGGGTCCAGGTCTCCACTTCTTTGGTATTCCGTCCTATTTCTCCCTCTTTCGCGCTGGTCTCCCAAGCCACCGCCACGGTGGTGGGTTTGTTTCCTTTCCTTCTTTTCCCTCGTTTCGGTGTTTCCAGAACCCCAGATGGAGATGGTGAAAAAGTGGAGTTGCAATCAACTGCACGAACACAGAGACATGTCATTGCTAGCCGATCTGTGATGATCTTGTTCAACACGAACTTGACCCATGATTAAGAGACTCGTCACAGGTCCGTGGGCATGTCCAGCTCGTCCACGATGTATCTTCTGTGATCGACACGTAACTCCAGAATCAGGATAAAAAGTAAAATAAATTCACCGTTATCGTTCTTTTTTAGCGGCTCAACGTGGACCGTTCGCACGTCGGTGGGGAAGAAAGGCAACATCAAATCTGTTCCAAAATGGATCCTCCACGTCGCCACTGGTCATCCCGGTTGCGGTTAATGCGGAGCAAAAGAGTCGAAGATTCATCTTTTGCTCTCCAAGTATATTGTGCTCCACACAAAGATGCGCAATCGATTGCAAGGTCAGATTGTCCGTGTCCGGTACGACCTGCAGACCGTGCAGTCACAAGGACGCATCATGGATCAAGATCCCTCTGAGGTCCGCTCTCGCTTCCTCAACGTGTAGCCAGGATTTCCACCGATGATCACTCATTTTCCCCCGGGTCACAGCCGGGTTCTACACTCGACTATTGGTGCATGCAGGCTGACCGCGACCGCGACCGCCACGGTTGTGATACTCGGGGGCCCGTCATCGGGACTTGGGGAACTTGGCCTGCACACGGGGGGTCTCGCCTATCGTGGAAGTCATCCGAGCGATATGAGTCCCAAGTCACTTTCAATTCTGTGCTCCGGTACCTGAGCAATACTCCGCAGGACTTAATGCGCCGTCTGTGATTGGTGCTGACGACTGGTGGCTACGACAAGTCCAGAATCTGGTACACCTAACGCCCTAGAAAAACTCAAGCCCGTATTACCGTGTGTACAGCGTAACTTGATGAATTCTAGAGCTGAGGTTGAGGGATCGGCAGTCTCTCATTCCACTTCTCCTGAATCGGATAACTCCGTTCGACACTATTGCTTTTTCATTTTTCTTTTCGATCCATAACCCTTGCCCTCCTCATATCATTATTACACGGGCGGGGCCTGGTCGTGCATCGCTTGCCCCCCCCCCCCCCCCTCCAACATCGAACTCATAACCTATCTCATGCGTGGGTAAGGATTAATTCAATTTGATGATAGTACTTCGTTCCGCGATAACTCTCAACCTTGCCGCTCTACTTCCTCACAAGGCTCCTTGCATCTTCCCTCGTCCTTGCGGCTGGGCTTCAAATCCTCACGATGTTGGACCAATCCCCTCAAACAATTACTGATTCAGGTTTGGATCTTCTTCGCGTGTTTTGGACCCCGACATTTAATTTGCTCCCTCACACCTCTCACGGACTTAACACCGTAATGTAATCCCCGAGTTTGATGCGCCCGAAACTTCCATCCGGGCATACTCCGTACGTCGTAGTTCAAGTGGATATTCTGGTTTGCGCGGTGAGAATGTCCTAGCGCCATCTAACCAGTCCTGGTCCCATCTCGCTAAGCTCAGGTGAATCAAGATCAACCCCCGAAAAATAAATTGGAATCGCCCCCATGAGCAGGGGGGGTGTCAACTGACATGGAATACGGTGCGAGGACGATCTTGAAGCAAATACCCGGGCTATACTTCGTCACTCCTTGATCGTTTGACCTATTGTTTTACTTTTTATGTTCAGGGTCTTATGGAGTACGTGCTCACGTTGATCCAGTGCCCAGGTGTTATCATATGTATGGTTCGACTCCAAAGTGAGGTCCTATGAGACACCGCGGCACTGCATGCTTCCTGATCGAGACATATGTTTACTCCCATCTCACAGGTTGCAGGAAGGCAACGAATATCCCATTGACCCCAGCGGATCTAGACTTTTCCTTCCCGGGGCCATAGTTGCTGAGAAATTAAAAAAAGAAATCAAATATTCTGCAATTTCGCCTCATGTATCATTGATAGGTTTGATATTAGTCTTTTGAGGACCCATCGTGAACAAAGCGCCCCAAGCACCCACTGTCTGACATTGTCTGCGAGATTAATGTAAATTTAATGAAAAAAAAAACTAATTACAATCGTCGATTCTAATGATATCAGGGTACATATTTGACTTTTTTTTCTTTGAGTTTCCGACAGCCCCATAGAAGATGCCCTTTACTCCGTCCCCGCTCGGGTGAAATCGAAGACCAGAGTATCGCGTTTCTTTCTCTGTTACCGTATATCAATGTGGGGGAAACGGCCATTACGTAGCCGTGTCTCAGGAGTTGCGACTAAGATTAGACAAGCAGACCTCGGGTCTAGAGCCCCGCCCTCAAAAGATTCCAATGTGGCGGCACACCCTCGACGGGGACGATCATCCCAGTTCCCGCGCAGTATCCCGGCATCCGAGAAGAAGGAATGCTGTAATTATAGAAAACATATACCCCCAAATTCTATTATTCTGCCTGTGACCAAGGTCCAGATGTCTTCACTTGTGGAGTCGCTAACGCGTACATACGGAGGACAGGGCACACAGATGTTCATGATCACATTCCCGTGCGTGCCGTTTCCATCCGGTATTGCCGCCACTCTTTCTTTCTTCCTTTCCATTATGGAGTCCTTCATCAAAGCTGTCCTTTCGTTGTACACCGAAGCCGATCGGTTCCGCCTATGGGAAATAACCCTGGGCGCTGATTGTCCCGCGTACTTCGACAGGTGTTGCAATGCCAGGTACAGTCCCGAGGCGAACTGCTAGCCACATTTCCAATTGATCACCGGGGGAGTTGTGACTTGGAGAGTCGCGTTTTCAAGTTTTGATTTTATTGTGTTTTCGTGTCTTTTTTTTTTTTTTTTTTTTTTTTTACCATTTGGCTTTCTAGTGCATCGATCTGCGGAGTAAACATCCACTTTCTTTGTGGTGGTGGAAGACCACTGGGAAGAAACCGGGATGCCTCTAACCAACGAGACATGGCCCGGAGCAACCTTGTTGACATCCACGTCGGACTAATGGACCAAAGTATCACACTTGGGTAAATGCCACAGCTAAATCCCGGTCAATTCCATCTAGTTTCTGGTTCGCGTTGAGTCATGACCCAGAACGTGGTGGCGGGGATAAGACTCAGATCCGGACCGCGGATGATGCTGGGAAGCCTATGTCACCAGTGCCCTCGATCGGCGAGATCGTCTGATATCCCACACCGATTTGCTTTCTCACTTTCCACGGAAATTGAAACACGAAATGATCACGAAAACGGCGTCGGATTTATCGAAACCGAAAGCAAGATTGAAAATTGACTGACGCGCCTGGCAAACAATGAATATTTGAGTTTCACCATGCCTTAACTCTCGGATTTCCGATATGGCCATTGCCATCCCGGAAACCTGTCACGGTCACTGTCATCACATACGTCTTCCACTCTATTGGGACTAATTAAGCAGATGTGCATTCTAGTCGGGACTTCCAGGAGATGGCGGGACTTTGGCCCTTTTGCCCCCTGCTTTTGTTTGAATGAGGGGGTGGCTGACAACGCCTCTTCATCGTATCCAAATCCAGACTAGAATTCAACGTTCCATGGCAGGCGCACGCCATAAAGCTATGAGCTATGTTCTGATCACATCGCATCGGCAAGCGCGCCTTCTGATCTATCCGCATGTGTACAATCGGATCCTCGTCGCAGACTGACCCTAGTGCTTAGTCGCTTGCCTTGTGAATATGTCCATGTTCAATGTCCATATTCGACACATTGCCCTGCACCCGGAGCATACCCCATTTCGAGGCAGTGCATTTATCAGCTCCCCCTCTTTCTTCTGCAAGGCTTTCCGTGCTCCTCTCTGCCTTGAATAGATGGTGTGGAACATACCTGAAGCACTTAGTGGAAGCCCCGTGCTAGGTGCCGCTGTTGAGGTCGAAATAATATGAAACATGAAGATCGTCATGTTCAGCCCATCGCGAAGTACGGAGGGTTTCATCAGACACGGAAGAAAAGCCCACGTTGCTCTTCTCTAACATTATCTAGCCATTAATACTGCCCCAGATTGATATCTGCACATGCCGGTCTGAAGCCGGATTTGCCGCATCAATGGGACCATATCACCACGCCTACTAAGTCTGTTTGCAGGACTAAGCAATATCACACTGCGCGCCGCCTGGCAAGCAACATTGCTTTCTCGGCACATAATGTCAACCAGGCAAGATAGCAAGCCGGCACTGAAAGACAACTAGTGCCGCCCAGCCTCCGATAATAATCCATCTCCACCGTGACCAAAGTACCACACTAGACATAGCCCAGTTACCGATTATGGACCTAGATTATCAACAATCCATCAATTCAAATCCAAATTCCAAAAGAACCAAGTCTAGAGCTGGGCCTTCCACATAAGCAAAGATTCACCTCTCAGCCCAGGTAGCACAAACAAACGAAACGACGCACCCGCATAAGCAATGCAGAAGCTAACCAACACCTTTTCTCACCCTCGACATTCCAGCATAGTCGGGCTGGGTCCAGCTCAACCGTTCGTCCAACACGGAATCGCCGAAACCTTGGAACCCCGGGGGAGAATCCTACTGCTTCCTTCCCTCCTGCACCAAGCCCAGTGGCCTGGAACATTACCTATTGCATAGAATCGGGAGTCAGGCCAGTCAGCCCGGGTCGTGGTCCAAGTCCCAGTGCTAGTCCAGTCTCAGCCTTGCATTGGCTTGCTTGTGTGGACATGGGGCCGGTGAATTTGGAATTTGACTGGTATATTGTTGCATATCGGGGGATAAAATGATATATCATTCTGTACTTCACTGGGAGTTGATGGGTTGATGTGAGAGGAAATCTATGTTTGTTTCGGTGATATTGAATCTACACGGAGTGGCCGTGTAAGAGAAACGAATGTTCTTGGTATGAACACAGAAGTTGCCCCGTACTGATAGTGATGCATATCTTGGTAGCTCAGTTGGCGAGCACTAACCGTCAATTAACCAATCTCGTGCATGATTTATTGATTTGAAACAGGGATTCAAGTCTGTTATGTTATCACGTCCATCAGATTCCGTGCCTCCTTATTCGAGAGTTCACTCCGCGGCAGGTCGACTTCACTGTCATTCTTCTACAAGCATCGGATCCTGCAGCTCGATATGACCACATCAAGGGCAGAAGGCAGATCAAGCGATAACATTTGATACATACCCGGCTAATCGCTTGTCTTGAGGACTTGCGGCTGGCCATGGTACCGATAGAGATGGCTGAAAGAGAACATGCGAGTCATCGATGAGACTCCGGCCCAGGAATATTGCGGAGGAATTGATTGTCATGATTTACATGGCCCAATTCATCCATATACACTCCAGCATATCGGGCAGGAAGGAAATGTCTGAGACCGCCGGATGGAATGATACACCTGGGCAGCTGTGTATCATTGTTCAACTTTGTTGGTTCTTGGAATTTCGCATGAGAAACACAATCGCCAGGGAAGGAGGAATTAATTCACTCATTGGAGGTAGGTACTATGAGTCAAGGTCAATTGAACAGAAAAAGCGCGGCTGAGCTTCAGTTGCACCAAGCAGTACTATATATGGACTTTGGCCGCGAACTGTGCAAATGTAAAGTCCAAAGTGTCGTAGCCTAGGATATCAGACCTTGGGAGTACTAATTTGGTGCAGCTATTACCTCAATGTGCCATGGAGCGAGACTTGGAACGAGGCCGGCGTTCAATCGTTGTAGGTAGACGTATGAGCCTTCACCGATTCGATTATGCTGCCCAGTGCACGAACTAGCTAGAAGCTTCTGAGGCCTGGAACCACACATCTATTTGTTGAAAACTACAGCGTCAACAAGCACAAAGAAAAGGCTCATGGTGATAAGCCCTGAAAAGTCCTCGCACCCCCTTAAAAGAGGTCAACCTTGAGGACTTCCCGCACACACGGTACTCTCATGAGACCCGATCGCTGCTGCGGTGTTCATGATGAAACCGAATGTTTTGACCATACGGGGATGTGGACTCTCCATTGAGCTTCCAATCTATTTTCAATGGACAGTAAGTTTTGCCTAACCTCTGATGACACCTCAGAGATCTGACAAGATATATAGAATGATCCCAAGGTGCTATGAAACAGGAACACTTCGCCGCGGTTCCGTCAACGCCTTCATTCAATGAATTGGCTTCCAATGTCAAATGCGGTGCCCATGTCACATGAATCGTTAGGTTTGGGGTTCAAAACGGATATTTCACGATTCTGAAAACTGTCATCATAAACGCAAACTTTAAAGAGCTGTGTGACGACACCTTTGGAACAGCGATGATCCCTGGTATACCCTGGGAAACCTTGACCAGGACAGCGGAAACTGGCAAAATATCGGAAATTGAGTACCTCGGTACCTTATTAGTAGGTACTGGGCATCAGGAGCTACCTAAGTGTAGGTACCAGGGTACATTTTCAGTGACATTTGAACATTGGGTGCTTAGGTGGATAACAATAATGTAATGACACATACAAGACAACGATTCCAGACCCGTTCTATATATTCCCATAGCGTACAAATCAAGAACAAGAAACTAGACTTGACAAGAAAAGAGCGAGAATTAATGCTTTTCCCTCTCCATCCCCAGCATGAGAGGTTTGGTAAATGGACAAAAGGTCCAAATCCAAAAAGTATACATGAGATGCTGGGATGAACGAGGAATCGGACTATCAGCGCCAAGATCAGGAAGGACATCAAAAACGAAAACGAGCAGTGGATATGTCTATCACAGGATGAGGAAAACTTGAAAGAAAGAAAAAGCGGAGGCAACAGGTGGCATAGAGGTGGCGTGGCGTTTCAAAGATAAAATCAATGAGGATGTGAAATCCAGCATTGAAGTGGAAGACATAAAGAAATGGCAAAGCACGCCTGGATTTTACGGACGGCTTTTGATCATAGCTTGACTAGCAATGCGTTTACTCCCGGGAGACGTCACGGCCGAAGACGCGAGCCTTGATCCAGTCCATGGCGACGAGGACACGGTTGCGAGCTATATGAAATTAGTAAAATAATTCAAGAGGCGCAAAGCAAAGGGGATAGAACTTACAGCTGAAGCACATGCTCAGGTAAGCACTGCGCCAGAAAAGGTAGGTCAAGGTACCACCGCTGGCAATGTTGCCGCTCAGCCAGCTGATATCGGCGACGGCACGCTCCTTACCAATGTAGGCCAAGCTACCCTGGTGAGAGTACTGGAAGGGTCCAATCTGCTTGGTGCGGCGCAGCTGCTTCTGGCGCTCACGGATCTCATCAAAGGTCTGGTTGCGCTCCTCGTCAGACTTGGACAGGGCCTGCTGGTTGGAGAGCTTGGTAAGCTCCTTCTCAATCTCATCGGTCTTAGCCATGGTGTTGAAGAGGCGAGCCAGGAAAGCACCCTCCTGGCCAGCAACCTGAGCAGTGGGGGCGTAGTTGGTGATAGCACAGTCACCGACAGCCCAAACGTTCTCAGCACCGTTCACAACGAGGTACTCGTTCACGGCAAGACCGCGGCGGGAGTTCTTCTGAGCGGGGATCTGACCCATGAGGTCACGAATAACAGGGCGAACAGCGTTACCGGTGGCCCACACGAGAAGACCGTAGGGGATGGTTTCTAGAGACTTGCTTCCGTCGGCGTTGGTAACCTCAGCCTCAATGGCCTTGTCGGTCACGTTCTTAACCATGGTCTTGGTGCGAATAGTAATCGACTCCTCCTTGAAGGTCGATTCGGTGTAGTCAATCAGTTGCTTGGAGAACATGGGAAGAACGTTAGGCAAAGCCTCAACAAGAGTCACGTGGAAGTTGTCCTGGATCTCAGGAATCCACTTCTTCAGGTCATCGTTGAAGAAATCCTGCAGCTCGCCAGCGAATTCGACACCAGTGGGGCCACCACCGACGACAACCATGTGCAGCAGGCGCTTCACCTCATCGTCGCTCTGATCCTTGAACATGGCGGTCTCGACGCAGTCCATAATGCGCTTACGGATTTTCTGGGCATCGTTGACCTCCTTCAAGAAGCAAGAGTTCTCCTTAACACCGGGGATACCTGTACATCTGTTAGCCGCTTCATTCGGCGCCCAAGAAAGTGCCAAGGAACATACCAAAAGTAGCGTTCTCAGCACCAACGCCGATCACGAGCATGTCGAAAGGAACCTCTGTCTGGGAGATGTCACCCTTGATCTCAGAGTCATCGCTAATGTACACAACACGCTTCTCGTAGTCGATCTTAGTGGCTTCAGCTTCGTAGAATTTGACGGCAGCCTTCTTCTGGCGGAGGACGTTGCGGATGGGCTCCATGATCGAGCGGTGCTCAATCAAACCGGTAGTACATGAGGGCAGCAGGGGAGTGAACAGGAAGTAATTACGGGGAGAAACAACAACCACATTGTAGTTCTCAGTGTCAAGTTTCTTCAGCAGGGAGACGGAACCCCAACCGGTACCTACAAAGCGGGGGTATTAGCGACCGTTCAACGTAAGAGAAGATTAAAAAACATCGATCGCGACTGCATCATACCAAGAATGACGAGAGTCTTCTTCTCTGGGTCGGGCTCAGCCTGCTCTACGGGGTGACGCAGCTCGTAGATGCTGTAAGCCAGGGCACCGGTCAGACCGAGACCACCGAGCCAGGTCAATCGCCAGGCCCACCGGAGGGCACGGAATCGCTTCTTAGGCTTGGGGGCAGGGGAGGGAGTGGGCGCAGCATCGGCGTAACCGCGGCGAGCGATGCGCGACACGGACTGGACGGAGCGAAGGGGGTCTGCGCGAAGAGCCTGCGATGTCGCGATGGATGGGCGCGACACCGAGGACAGCTGCATCATGGACTTAGAGGCCATTGAGCGCATTGCTAGCGTGGTGCCAGCCATTGTGGGTGGTGGAGAGCACACCAGGGAGCTCTGGGGAAAGCTGGGATGGGGTGAAGAAAGGGAGAAATGCTCGAGATCAAAAATTTGATAAGGGCGTCGAGGTTTACTGTTTTAGGCGAATCGGTGTAATCGGTGTCACCGGGACAGACACGGGTTTTTTGCCCCATGTCGCCGGTACATTGCGTTATGCGTGGTTTTGTATGGGCCCCTAGGTACCCGCTACTTGACTCATGGCTCAATTGCGCTATCACTTTTCTCGACTTCTCCAATGTTTCGACGGTGTCATATTTCTTCTATGCTGTATCATGAACCAAAAATACCTTCTCTACAGACCAATTGAGTTTATGAATTATTCCAATGCCGATCACCCACAATGAGGAGCCCCAACCCGAAGCCCCAGTTTTATTTTATTTTTTCTGCCGCCAGGATAAATTGCGGTAAAAAGGGGAAATCTGGACCAGGAAAATTGGAGAGGTGAGGGGAAGCCGGTGAGGAGAAATCAACCGAACATTGGGAAAGCTGGCCTTCATAGCTCCCGAGGATATGCTGCTCAATGTTCTTGACTAGGGATGCAAGATCATGATTTCTGTCCCTACTCTGAGAGTATACCTATCTCCGCAGTTCCTCTAGTTTTGGGTTTTTTTCTTGCCTGAGATGCTCAATCTCTCCGAAATGACCCGCATCGTGCGGAGAACCACGCTTCAAATTCTTTTGTGGCCCAAATCTCGCTTTGACGTGGACTAGGCCCTAGTGACATAAATCTGGGGATGAAGCACACACATCTGACGATCCGACATTTTCCTGGTTCCCCATAACCTTGGAACTTTCCGGAATAGCTTAACCTTGTCGGCGAAAGTCGGCGCTGTGAGGAGAGCTTACCCCATCTCCAAGGTTCGAGGATGACACATGACGGTGGATATGGTTTCCGCAAACCTGAAAAGGCGCATCTCTATTCTGCTCTATGCTAATGCATTAGTCAAGAAGGGAATTGTTCACTGACCACCATCTATGCGGTAATAGTTGAACGCCGCATTGAAAGTAACAGCCAAGGCGCAGTATTCGAAATTCAGAATAGCAATATTATCAAGAACATGCCCAGGCAGCTAAGGCGAAATTGATTAGAAGTGATAACTACCTTTTCTTACCTAAGATTGAAATCGTAGTGTAGTATATCCCAGTTCGAACACAGTGTTATATTACGTATTGACTTGAAACAAGCGAGGTTGGATGTTGTTTTAACACCTGAAAATCACGTATAGTAGCATTTTCTCTAAGTTGCAATCACTACATAATACTAGAATTACTGAGGGGTTCAATCGACATTGCGCGTAGCTCAAAGAACCCCCCTCCCTTCCTACTTTTAACCCTATATCGATCTGACAGCACCTTCCCTTCTCCACTCTATTCTTTTGATTGTGTATGCGTCAGGCATGTTTGCAACTGACGCATATCGTGGCCAATACAATTGAGATCTTTGCCAGAGCTAATGTATTTGTCCCTCTTTTCTCTCTCTGCATGGATGAACGAAATGCCGGGTTCCATTTTTCATACCATAATTCTAAGAAATAGGGTGCTTTTACTTTCCATACGCTTGCAAAGCCTCCCCTGCTAACCTGCTAACTTGGCTGCTTTTTATTCCGACTTCATCGGGTGACCTTGTCTTCAGAAGAAGGATTGATTTCTTCAGTAGTGGACATTGTAGGCCTCATTGACCTGATTCGCCAGTCCTTGAGATTCGTGATACTTTTGTGTCTCTAAGGTGATAGAGAATGATGCGCTAGTTGCTATTATATAATAATCTAGCTGGAAGCAGTAATGGCTTTCGGTCCCCACGGACCTCTTTTGTGCCCCTCCCCCCCAGTGCGGGCTCACGGCTCACTTCCGAGACTAAAACCAGTAGACACCCGGAATTTCTTTGGTACCACACTCAGCCGAAGAACAGAATGGATAACAGAATCGTCTCTCTTACTCCAGGTCTTAAGTGTTGCTGGTACCGAAATTAGGAGTTGTCGGCTTGCCATCCCAGTCAAATGGCGTTCCGTCCTTCCACTTTGTGTCAAGGAAATTATCTTCTCATGACAGCACTAACATGCAAAAAGCACCACGGGTCATAAAAATGATGGCCTGATGCCAAAGTCAATGACGAAAGAAAATTAGGAGGCAGAACAAGGTAGGCCCGATGACTATTTAGCCAAGGGAACTCACAAACCTCCTTCTGTTATCCATTGTGCCGAATAAGGTAGACGCGTGGAGGGATATGTTTCCCGAGATGACCAAAAAGATACTAGCAATTAGAGAAGATCCGGCTATAACTAGATTGAGAAAGCCAATCAAAAAGAAGAAAGAGTCTATTGTACGAAAAGAACTAAGCTAGGAAAGTGAAGGAAGAAAGAAGAAGAAGAAGAAGAAGAAGAAGAAGAAGGAAATTAGAAGTGTGCAGCTATCTTAAAGAGCAGCACAAGGCCCCAGGCATCTAGGTATCAGGTCCCATTAGTGATACAAGTAAAGAACAAGAATAATAATTATCTAATTACATCCCTGCCCTTATAGTAATACGTCCCCATATAAATGATCTTAAGTTGCTACCCCGACGAAGAAAATCCAATGCCTAGTATGCGCTATATTAGCTAATGATATTCTAATACATCTAAATAAGTGCACAGCAGAAGGGTGAAGGTTGACGTGGAATCAATGTTCTCACTTTAGCTACTGTGGGACTAGTTATACTTCGGGATTTTCCGAGAGCCAACCTTATCTCGACCACTTTCTTCCTTCTACTTCCTTTCCTTCTCCACAACCTGCATACCAAATCGCCAACGACCCAAAACATCGACATAAGGACCCGTTGACATGACCCGAAAATACCCATCATTTTTTTTCATTATTCCGCTAAGGCCCGACTCCGGAGATGGCCATCGGAGAAATGCCAAGCCAAGCTTTAGGGTGGGAACGCAGACCTGGAACGCCAGATTGATGCCGACCTGATATACGATGCTCAATTTACGAAGGCATCAGCCAGAGAAAGATACGGGGAGCCTCAAGGAATAGCAGAGTTTTCAAACAATTGCAGCCGGCTCATCACCTTTGCCCTCTGGCGCTCAGGCTCTCTCAGGAAGGAATAATTGCCACTCTACGAGTAGTATAAATTGGATCAAGTATGTACAAAGACCAAACCATCTAGGGACAGGAATGAACGCCCAGCATGAGCGACGAGAGAGAGAGGGAGGGAAGTCAATCTAGAGACAAGAGGGGAATATGGAAGCACGAGGCAGGAAGGTATCAAGATTATAATCAGTGGGTAAAAGAAACAAAAGGTATCGAGCAGGGAATGGAGTCGAGCAATCAAAGAGTCATGATGAATTTTCTCAGAAAATGCCCCAGCGGCCACGAGTCTCCTTCGCAGCTTGGGTACGATCGGGGCCACGGCTCGCTTTACGACCATCCAGTTGTCGAATCCCCTCAATTTTCTGCAGGGCCAGCTCAAGGAGCTCCTTCTTACGGATGATATCGAGGTGGCGGCGGACTCGAGGGTCCTCGCGTGCGAAGCGTTCGATTTCGGCATCAGAGAGATGTCGACCGAGTCGCATGTCGAGTTCACGGGGGAAGTTATAGTAGAACTCGGAGAGGAGCTCGACATTTAGGAAGAGGACGGCGGTTGAGGTAAGTTTGTCTGCTACTACGTCGAGGAAGACCTCGGGGCAGTAGTATTTGTTCTTTTGTGAGGCGCACTGCTTGGATCGGACGGCCATAAGTCTCATCTTAATGAGATCAGCTCGATCGCGAAGGAAGACACCGTCTCGACCTGATCGATTTGTTAGTCAAGAGATCAAATTAAAATATGGGGGGAAAGAGGGGGGGGCTCTTGCCTCTCTCCAGAAGAGCAGCGCTGAAACCGCCTGCACCACCAGCGCCGTTGCCCTCGAGCACGATATCACCCTTGCGAACCTTGTCGATGAAAGACATGACATCCTTGAGCTTTCGCTTGCCAACGTTGTCCTCAACGTTCTTGATGGCTGATTCACACGCCTTGAGTTCTTCCTTCAACACTTTGCTAACATTTTCACGGCCCTTCGACCACTCCGGATCCTCGACCTCAATCTCGAACTTGTATGGTTTTATGCAGTTCTCGACTTGATCACTAGTGCTAAAGAAGCGGTCGTTCAGAATGCTTGTGCAGGCATCTGTGATCTGTTTATGAGCACCTGGATGTGTGGCGAAAGTGGAAGATGCCAGGAGCGATTCGACGTGGTTTTGGAGAGCATTGGCAACTACGGTGGTAGCAAGTCGACCAATGCCTAGTTTTGTCAGGGAGGAAGTGGACGCGTCCAGCTTTCGGTGCCAATAAAGGGACTCAACGTCAGCCTTCGGTAGGTCCTTGAGCGGATCAAGCTCTAGCATTGGCGGGCTCAAGTCCTCAACGGGCTTGTTCCAGTAGCGCTGCGCCAAGATATCCATGACACGCTGATCCAGTTCAGCTTTTAACATTTCCCGGACCTGGGGTCGGCCAAATGACTCGGCGAATGCCTTGAAGGAGTGCTTGAAGCTGTCCAGGCTTTCAGCCAGGTAGGACTCAGCGCTCAAAGGCCGATCGTTATATTGGACCTTGAATTCGTAGGTCGCTTCTTCCAACTCCTGGCTGATGCTATCTCTGGTGCCCGATAGGCTGGCTGCCATCGTCTGCTCGAGGACCTGCATAAGCTTTTTGCGGAGGGTCGAGACGCCAACTGCGACATCGGAGTGATTTCCAAACTCGGCGGGGTGGGCCGAGAAATAGGCATTCTCGTTCTTTAGGATGGCGCTGGTAATGTTTCCAGATCCCCGGGAAAAGAGAGCTGTTGTTTGAGGAATGCGGCTGACAACACCAACATATCCCAAACGAAGAGGGTATTTCTTGTCAGTGAGTACGTCATGGCCCCGCGCAGGATCAACGAGATCCATTTTAGTGATGACACCAATGGTACGCTCACCACGGGGATCAACACGACGACTGGCTCTCAGGGCTGTTGAGTTTGCAAGATCGACATCAGCAGCTGAAATGGCTAGCACGACATTGGGGGCCTGGATATATTTGTCGCAAAGATCGTTGATTTTCTGTTTCAGCTCCGGGGGCTGGTCGTGGCCAGCAACTTGGATATAGCCAGGAAGATCAATCATAGAAAGATCTGGGACATTTGGTGAATAAATGGACAACTGAATAGGATCATCTGAAACACAGTCCTTATCCGGTACCGCAAGGTTCAAATCAGTCAGGGTGCGTTGGATCTGTGAAAAGTCGGTGATTTTGCCGAGGCCCAGGGCCGGGAATTCACCATACTCCGATTGAGCATTAGGAGTATTGATCAGGGTAAGCTCGATCGGTCGGCGGGTGACCATATTGGAGCCCTTCGGTAAGAATTCATGTCCAACAATAGCTTCTAGAACCGAACTCTTACCAGAGGACTGGGATCCTATCACAACGATCGATGGCAGAGTCAGGGAACCAGACTGACCAACTGTCTGGAGGATGTTCCGGATTTCGATCATTTTGCGGGTAAGGAGCATCATCTGGTCGTCCTCGGCGACCTCCTTTTCTTGTCGAGAGTCGTCTTCGTCAGACTTGTCGTAGCCAAATGCTGCAGTCGATCCGGCCGCAACTCCCGCAGTCAGACCGCGGCTTTCGTTGGGTTCCTTGTCTCCTCCATTCTGAGACTGAGATTCCTCCTCCCCTCGCAACATCTTTTGCAGCCATTCTGGCATCTCGATATCTCCCGTTGTCTTATTCCACCCACGTTGTGTCTGATCCGCCACATCCTGTATGCCCTGGAATAAGCTTGATGCCGTATTTCCTGCCGTCTCGCCAGCCGTTTTCAAAATATCCATCGCATAATTTCCAGCCTCTATAGTATTTCGTCAGTAGCCACCTTCCATTTCCGCCGGGTCACTTGCAGCACGTACGAGTTGCTTGGTATTGGAAATAAGCTAGGCCCGCAATAGTTGCTCCTCCAAACATAGCCGGGAGCCGAACAAGCTTGAGGGCCAGCTTTGGAAGAAGCCGCGCAAAAGAGAAGGCCCTGACAGCAGGAACATTGTTGTGAATTCCATTAGCACCTATGGGCCAGGCGCGTCCCCTCAGGCCAACACCACTATTCGCGCGAAGAAGACCTCCGGTCCTGGAGCCTGCATTATGGATATGGCGAGCCAGGCCGTTCCGCACCAGCGGTGTGAGTCGATGAGAGAGTATCCTCCCGCTCATGGCTGTGATGAGATCGCATTCAAAGCCAGATGGGAGAGAAAGGTAAATATCATGATGCTCCCGAGGTCGATCACTGACATCAACGTGACTTGCGCTAGTGGCCGCTTGACCGACCGTAGCTAAATGTCACGTGTACCATCGATGACGTGCTGTGCAAGGGAAGTGAGTAGTTGTTTGTTTTGAATTCTATATTTTCTTCAATACGAAAGTGAGGCTGGTGATAATTTAGGATCTACCTTTGCTATTGTTCTGTGTCTTTTTGGCCGTTGTCAAGTGGTGGCTCAAAGGTGTCCTATCTCGGCCCCGATTGTCGGTGACTCTTCACCTGTCAACGCCCAACCACTGATCGTCGGATTGTATCAAACCCAGGGTCCGAGAATCGAAAACCCCTTGAATCACGCTCACTGCAAGTATTCGAGCTTCTAAGTCTCTTGGATCTCTAGGGGTTACATCTTTGGCTCTTATCAAGTCATTGGAAACCATCAATTCCCCAAATGTGTCGTTTTCTTGTGAGTTGACCGCTATAGTGGTGCAGTAGAAAGCATTTTCACATATCTAGATTCTCGAACCAGAAGCTAACGTCAATTGCAGATTTACAAAGGCCGCAATGAGATTCGTCTCAGTAAGCTGGTTACAGAGCCCAGTCATTCCATTCTGACTCAGTCCTACGACTCACGGTTAAGATTGGTATGTCCTACAACATAAATCAGCACCATTCCAACCCAAGACCTCAAAATCTCCATTTAAATGTTCCAATCCCTAAACTAACACGCAAATCAGGACAATCGCCGCCCAGTGAATGGTGACGGCTTCGGCGTGGGCTTCTACACCGACCCTGCACTCGGCCCAGAGCCCTGCATTTTCACATCGACAATCCCAGCCTGGAACTGTGAGAATCTAGAGCGTCTCGCCGCAAAGACATGCTCAAATCTTGTCTTCGCGCATGTCCGCGCCACCACAGAGGGAAACCTCGCAGAGATCAACTGCCACCCGTTCCAACACCAGACGCTGATGTGGATGCACAACGGCGGCATCGGCGGATGGACCTACATCAAGCGTGCGCTAGCATCTTCTCTTGGGGACAAGTGGTTCCTTGGTGTGAAAGGCAGCACTGATAGTGAATGGTCTTTTGCTCTGTTCCTTCATCTGCTGGAGCAAGAGGGCGTGGATCCCAGCTCGGATCCTGGGCCTGAGGGCTTTGGGCAGGCGTTGCTGCGGAAAGTCATGATAAAGACAATTGCGCGCATAAATGAGTTTACGCGCGAGGCTGTGGCGAGGCATAATGTTACTGATGTGGAGACACGCTCGTTGCTCAATTTTGCAGTGACGGATGGTCATTCTGTTATTTGCACGAGGTATATCAGCAGTAAGACTGACGAGCCGGCTAGTTTGTATTTCTCTTCAGGAACGAAGTGGAAGGAGGGGAAGACGAAGGGTCATTACAAGATGGAGCGCCATGATAAGGGTGCTGATATTGTCTTGGTGGCTAGCGAGCCGATTACTTTCGAGAGACGTGAGTTTACTTCACATCCATCTTCTCCACTGGTTCTATGAGGTGGCACTGTCGTTGATGAACTGACAATCTTTGATAGACAATTGGGTCTCTGTCCCTACGAACTCGGTAGTCACTATCCACAAACAGACAGTCCTACTTCACCCCATCTTGGATGAATTTTACAGCGAGGATATGAATCACGATCGATCATCTTGCTATGCTTCTTCGAAAGGCCTTGTCAGCACCGCACCTGGCAAGACAGTACCGCCGAAAGAAAAAGAAAACTGGACCCCGTCGCCAGGTGGCAACAATCCTGATTTAGAAGCATCTCGACTGGGACAATCCTCCGAGTGCACCGTATAATTCTGCAAGTGGTGTACGGCAAGCTATGTGCAAATGACCAACAACACGATGCCCTGAGCACACCGAACGAGAAGCATTTTTGCCTATTGGAGTCAGAGAAACTATTTTGAAAAGCGACATAATACCAATTTAGCAGCAAGTTGGCGTCGTTGGGGCTTGATTTTAAATGCTTTCATATGCATGTGAATGGTGATATTTTCGGGATTCAAAGCGGGTGTAGCAAATTTGTTATCGCTCAAGGAGTAATTTCGCTTTCAAATACCAAACTTCATTTATTTTCAAAGAATTCCAGAGTCAGAACCCCATGTGTCGTCTGAAGAAAGTTGAACAGAGTGTACACTCATATTATATTATGTATAGAAGTAAAGGGGGTATCGCATAATCCAAAATCAACTATCATCTCCCGATATATTTGCATGCTTGAAATACTTCATCCCAATCCAAGCAACAACCACCCAAACCCACGACATAACAGCCGTAAGAATAATCAAAGCAGGATAATACCCCACAATCGGAAGCGTCGGATCATCCTCCAGCTCTGGAGGCGCATAGGGTGTCTCTCCAACATCCCACGCCCAGCTCCAAACCTCAAAGCAGCTGCCCATGCCCACGACAAAGACGAGCCAAGTCACCATGAGGATGATCCAGCCCCACGATTCAGTCTCAGAGTAATCCCATGTAATATCTGTATTGCTTTTCATCTCGACAGGGTGTGTTGCCAGTGGGGAGGATTTGGCACGGACAGGGCGGTATGCTGCATCTGGTTGGAGGGGGTAGTAGGAGTCGGGACTGGAGGGGTGGGCGTGAAGGGATGTGGTTTTAGTGGAGGGATTGGGGGCACCGGATACAGCTGAAGAGTTGTTGGTGTTGATGCGTGGAAAGGAAACGAGTTCTTCATCGTCGGTGGCAGTCTCTTCGCCTAGGTGGTTATTGTTGCTATTGTTCTTGGTATTGGAGGTATGTTGCGCGAGACCCTGGCGTCTCCGCGCGACAGTCGGGCGGGAGTTTTTCAGCGCAGAGCTGGGACGGAACCAACTCGGCTGAGCGGGATCCTCAGCATCATCATTGAATCCTCCTCTCGGCGAGGCGAAGTCATTATTTTCCATTGGCGGTGAAGAGGCCTTATCCTTCGGAGAGTGCGGTCTCAGCGCGTCATCATCGGCCTGGAACCGAGGGGCCTCCGCACGAACGGCCTCGACATTCTTGCTGAAAGCCCTTTTATCGCGTGACTCAAGCCTTGTACCCAACAATGCAGTCTTTCTTAATGATCCTCGTCGTCGTCGTGTCCTTCGCTGTTGTTGGATAACCGCTGCCATCGCCTTCCCGCGTTCCGACGCTTCGCTGTTGATCGGGGGCATGGACGGGAGGTCTTCGTTATCACCATCGTGGTCCATGATGCGGGCACCTGATTCTGATCCTGTCGCTTGGCTCATGCGCAAGAAGGAGAGCCTTGAGAATAGTGAGCCTGAAAGGCTGCGCTTGTGGGTGCTGCTTCCGCTGGCGGAGCGTGTTCGATTGGATAATCTGTCGGCCGCTGCGAATTCCGCATTCTGACCCTCGCTATTGTACATTGGTGCGGGTATAACCGAGAGCTGGGACCGCTGCTCGAGGCTTTTAGTCTCCCAACATGGATCAATTCGGCTCAAAAACGAGCTTGGTGGTCAGATTTGGTTAGTTCACATGTGTGATCCGGGGGATCAAGCGTCAGGAGCTGGGGTTGATGCCTGGTCCCCCAGGCAGCAATACAGTTTTCTGGAGAGGGTTCAGCTAGTTAAGCCACCGCTAATCACAGCTCCTTAGTGGCAGCGTGGGAATCTAATTGAAAATAAGACATTGTCCCAGTCAGATCCATAGGGGTCGAAGCAAGTTGTTGAAATTCTTTTTTAAGCAAGCTAAAGGGATTTTGGCAACCTTCAATCAAGGTAGCACCACATCGCGAAGTCTAAGCACCATGCATAGGGGCAACATAGGTGGGACAGAAAGGCATTGCCGACGCTTTAGGGATATCATAATGCAGGGAAAAAGGAAATGAACAAATTGGTATATCGGCTAGGAGGCCAGCGGGCAGAGAATAGAGTGAAAAAAAAGATCAAAAACCGATCAGGTCAAGCACTTCAAGGAAACTCATCGCGGCATATACGAATACTGGGGTAAAGGGGGCAAGAACAACGTTTCATAAGACCAACTTGTCAACCGAGAAGGAAACCATGGCAACCCATGGTCGAGAATATTTTGGATGGGAAAAGAAGACAATGACCAATATTCAACAAAGGTATGGGCCTAAGAAAAAGGGAAGTATGGATAACGATGAAGCAAATTTGATACAGCACACAGAACATGTACTGGGAAGGATGCAATACAAAGCTAGCAAGAAACAATTGACAAGAATAGATCAAGCACAAACAGTAGAGACAGAGTAGGGAAGTCGCTTTTTATTTGAGGCATTGCATAGGAATCGAGAGTCCAAACCCCTCGAACAGGTGCTCGCACATTCGAAAGGGGATGAAAGAAAGATCAAACCAACAAAGTGGACTTGGGGTATTCGGTGCACAACACACAAATTCCATTGCAAAATGAGAAAGAAAAAAAAAGGCAGCTCAGTCGCTCAAAATCCACTTCAGAGGGCAACTTCAAAAGAAAACTAGAAGAAAAGAAGAAGAGAACAGAATAAATAGTGTGAAGGGTTGGTAGGAGTAGAGGTGGGGGGATAGAGGAAGAAAAGCGATTCCAAAACCGCAGAATGGCTTCAGCCAGTGAGAGCCGGTATCAAAATTTCGCGCATGGTTGCATGGATGAACCGGCACAATTGCAAACTTGCCTCAGCAATAACCTTGGAGGAACTTACGCCTGGTAGCCTCCATTAAAGTTGTTGTTGGACTGGTCCCAGTTACCAGACGGGGACATGGGCTGCCCACGCCCATAACCTCCAGCATTACCCTGGGGTCCCTGGGGATAGCCCTGCCCGGGCATACCAGGTCCGCCAAAGTTGTTGCCTTGTTGATCCCAGCCTCGACCAGCAGGGGCAGGACCTACTCGTCTGTCAGCAAGGTTGGATGGGGATTTCCTAGAAGGGGTAATACTGAGAATTAAAACTGACCTTGATTCATGGGGTTCTGAGGACCGCCGTACTGGGGGAAGAAGCCAGCGGGGCTGTTGTTGAATCCGGCATTGGCTTGCGGCGCAGTGAAGTTGTCAAACTGACCTGTAGGGGGTCGGTCCTTGCCCCACTGTGATAGTTAGTGAATGGGATCTTGGGCAGCATATTGGAGAAGGATGAACATACGCTGCATTTGAGGGGACGGCCATTGACGTTGTAGCCATTGAGCTGGCAAATAGCCATGGCGGCGTTCTCATGCGAATCCATCTTGACAAAGGCGAAGCCCCGGTCGGCCTGAAGACGAGTCTCAAGAACGTATCCAAAGTTCTGAAACAGCGGGATCAAGTCGTTTTGGGTAGTATACGGGGTCAGGTTGCCAACGTAACAGGTCGTCTGCCATTGAGGGGTCTGCGTGGCGACCATGTCGTAGCTCTGGATGCCCTGGGTAGGGAAATGGTGGTGGCCGAAAGGAGTGGTGGGGGTCATGCCCATAGCAGCCATTGCCTGCTGCTGAGAGATGGAAGGCTGGCCCTTCTGGTTAGCCCAGTTGCAGCGAATGGCACGCGAGCCCAGCCATTCTCCATCCATCGCATTGAGCGCCTTGTCAGCCTCTACACGATCACGGAAGGCAACGAATCCGTAGCCACGCGAGCGACCGGTCTTCATATCCCACATAACACGAGCCTCGGAGATGGTACCAAAGGCGGAGAAGGCTTGCAGCAGGACATCGTCATTAACTTCATTGCTCAGATCGCCGACGAAGATGTGGAAGTGGTTTGAGGTGTCCTCCTTGTTGGTGTTGTTGCCCTGGTAGGCCCAGTTGACCCGAATTTCCTATATCCAATTAGAGTTGATCACTAAGCCATTCTGGGGTAAACAAACTAACCGACTGGTGGATGCGACGGCCGTTCAAAGTCTGCATGGCCCTCTCGGCGGCACCAGGGTCATCAAACTCTACAAAGCCGTAGTTGTAGCCCTTGCTGTTAAACTGCTGGAAAGGTCAGTACTGGTTCAAGCAGGAAGCCATGACAAAATGCCCGGTATGGGATAGGAGTTGAGAGGTTTCCCCTACAGTTGGGGGCGCATCCCGAAATTGTCGTGGGAGCGAGGTATCGGAGTCGCTCACATTCTTGTCGGGGATGATCTTGACGCTAACCACGTGGCCAGTCGTCTCAAAAATCTGCTTGAGAATGTCCTCTGTCACCCGGGGGTCTAGACCTCCAACATAGAGAGCGCGCTTGTTAGGTTCGGGAGCGGCCCGACGGACATAGCCACCTGCGCTTGTAGGAGACATCATGTTGCCAGACATCGGCGAGGTCATGGCCGTGGGAATGGGGTTGGTGTTCTGGGGGATGATCACCGGGGGGCGTGGCGGCGGAGGCATGTGGGACGGGTTGGTTTGGCCGTTGCCTTGGGCGGTCTCGTACTGCTGGTTCTGAGCTCCGGCGGCAGGCTGGGGTGCCGATGGCAGAGAGGTAGCAGTTGAAGTCGAGACGTTTTCAGCCATCGTGTATGGGCTTTGGAAAGGGTGGGAAGCGGGATGAGCGAGTGTTGCAAGAGCACGATGCACAAACTAAGCTGAGGGGCGCAGAGGTATCAGGGAAACGACGAGTCTGGTGTATAGACAGTTCAGAGTTGTTGGAAAGCACCGGCAAGCGTGGAAATGAAGCTGATAAGTATACTATAGGGACGTTGGTTTGACGTTGGGGTTTCGATGGATGAATCCGAATGACGGCACAAGCTTAGTCGATCCAAACAAAGAGCCAAGACAACAAAAAAAAGGAGTCTGTCGGTAGAGACACTCTTTCCCTGATGCAGAACACAGTCAAAAGGACGAATACAGTCGATCGGTTAAGTAAGAAAAAAAACCGAAAGGAAGTTTTTTCTTTCTTTTTTTCAGGATGGACAAAGGTCGTCACAGCTGGAAGTAGCGATAAAGCGCTTGAGAGATTCGCGAGGAGGAAGAAGGCCAACAAGAATGAATCAAGGAAAGCCAGTATAAAAACACACACACACACCAATACCGACAAGATCGCGGACGAGGAAGCACAACACGAAAAGGAAAAAAAGGATGCACGGAGAGGAAGAGGTGTAAAGGGCGCTGCGATGTTTAGCGGTGGTTAGCGGCTAGGGGCTCCCCCACCTGACCTCAACGGGATTAGCGCCCAGTTCGTGTGTACAACTCTTCTCCGTACCACTTCACATCCTCTGTCCTTCCTCCCTTGTCCCATTATTCAGACCCTATCTTTATTTTCTTTTTTTCATTGCTCCAGCCACCTATTTAGCATGGAGAATCCACGCTCCTTGGCTGACCTCTCTACTTTGGTGGAGCGGACGGTAAGCGCTACTCCCTTGCCCCCCCCAAAAAGAAACTTAAAAGATCCAGATGGCTGACATGCATGTAGCTACTTGACACTGGGCGACTATTTCGAAAATCAGGGTCTATGCCTGCAAGTGCACAATTACAGCGATCAATTCCATCATATTATGAGAGCTTCCAGGAGGCGCTAGATAATCTATCGGAGCAGATTGTGAGTAGTAGTCTTTTCTTTTCTTTTCTTCTTGAATCTCAGCTAACGTTGTACAGTTCATCGCTAAAGCGTTCTTAGAAAAGGACTATGAGGCGATCAAAGCTCGTGAATCCGTGCCGGTCACGGAGGATGTGGCCATGGGTGACGTAGATGAGAAGACGGTGCAGGACATCCAACCTCAATCTGTGGACGTGAAGATGGAAATGGGTACAGAGCCCGGGGTCAAGGCCAAGACTGAAAATGAGCCGCTAGTTCCCACCAATTCTGTCCCAGAAACGCAGCCCAGTCAGGATGCAGTCGTGAAAGAAGAAAACAAGACCAGTAACAACGAACCCATGGGCCAAGGATTCGGCGACGCTGACGGCATCAACTTTGATTCGGTCCTGAATGAGAATGGCGGGTCCAATTCCTTTCAACTCAGCCTGGACTTTGGCGACGACGATATGGGGAATCAAGCTTTCCTTTCTGGGACCGCATTTGGGACTAGCGCGCCCGGGGAAACTCCCGGCACTTCACAGCCGGAGAATTCTGCAGCTATGGCCCCTGGTGGCGGGGTTGCATTCGACATGGAGCTCCAGAAAAGTGAGGGCGAACCCCAGACGTTCCCTGATCAAGGCAATACGATGGATGATCTGATGGGACCCGGGGAATCTAGCTTTGATGATTTATTCATGGAGACCGAGAATATGGGTGACGATGGGACCGGGGATCTCAATCAGCTGGAAGGCGATAGTTTGATGAATCTCAACGAGCTAGAGGATAATTGGTTCAGCTAGGATTTGATGAAAGGAGTTTCCAGGCCTGAACAAAATTGATCTCTTCTACGAACAATTAGTGGCGGGGATACTGTCCCCTATGATCTACATGCGTCTGCAGTCCGCACTAGTGGATTTAGCTACTAGGTAGAGCGATAGATCAGCTCACGAGTCATGGAGCCCCAGTAGATTATCGAAAATGATAATCAATAGTTCCAATGTGATAATTGGTATGTGGGCTGGATATTTTCAAATATGTGACTAGAGCTTTATCTACGGAGTATCTCTTTATCCTATCCGCTCTACCGCTCTTTTACCTGGGGCGACATACTCGGAATAGATGCCCACTACAGCTCCGTACATCGGGCAATGTACCAAAATCTCGCACTAATCTTCAACATCACAGTCTTAACCTACACCTCGGAACATAGGGAAACATAGGGGGCGGTAGTACAAGACCTGATTGTGTGACGGACCCGACTCCAACCAAAAGAAATGGAATGAAACGAGACAACAGCGCCAAAGTACTTCAAAAAATTGAATTTCAAAAAAACCAGTTCCAAGTCTTCATTCAATGACGTATGAGCGAGGAACCACGGCAGATCTCCAGGGCTGACTACGCTATAAATACTGGGTAGAGATGAGATCAGGGCCACGAGCCCAGGCGCACGGACGGGGGTTCTCTCCGGGAAGGAAAACCAAGGATGAGAAATTTTTAAAATGAACCTCAACGTCAAAGCCTAGATGTGCCCTATGAACGTGGATGCCGAGATGAGGGGGGACGCGTTGAAATTCTGGGTCCTTGGCCCCAATGAGGTCATCGCCAGCTGTCAAGGCACGGACCCGCTTGGGGAGATTGAACAAGCCGGGTAGCCTCATGCGCTAGTCTTGAGCTCTGTGTGTCGCAAGACCGTGTGCATATGCAGATGGGGATCGGATGCAATGATCTCCCCCAACATGGAGGCCTTGACTTCGAATTCTGGGGGGTTGTCATTTCCGGCCACTCAGATGGCCTTGTTCGTTGGGCCGTGCAGGAAAGTAAACTCTGAAGATCCGGGCCTGTTCGCCGACGATGATTATCTTGGCTAGGACTTGCACGAGGGAGGTCTGGTGTTTATACGTTTTGACGCGTACAACGCGGGAAATAGATGGGCTGATGGGAATCTTCCCCTCGATCAAGTGTCCAGGTGTCCCCAGGTCTCGGTGTGACGACCCTCACATGCGACACTGCAAGTCCCGATGGGAGTGTTGTCCCCGCAGCCGAGTGCCGTCGGAGGCTGTTTCTAGGCCATAAACTTGGGTTGGGTGCCGGGTTAGCCGTTTCATGCTGATGTTATCTTCCCTTTGCATCTTTTCAAGACACGTTTATCCGATAAAGGTAGGTCTGTCTAATTAGGTATAAGGTTCGTCCTACAGAGAGAACGAAGCACAACATGCGTTGTCGAGAGTACTCCGTAGAGACGGTTTGAAAGGTTCTAGATGTGTTTTCTGGACGTCTTAGTAAGACCCGGATCGCCGGATGAAAACTCCCCAATTCGATATCATGTCATCATCGATCGGATTTGAAGACCTCGGATCTGGACCTTTTTTCCCGCCCTGAGGTATTATTAGTAAAAGAAAAAATCTGACTATATATGACCTGCCACATAAGCATTGCATGTTCCCATTTTTACAGGAACTGATCATCATCTCAAATCACCGAGCGCCACCAGGAAGCCACCAAGCCTGGTAAAACAAGGCCAAGCAAGTTCCCAAAGGAACCACAGTTTGGCCCCTCCATTAGCCAATCGAATCCACTGCTTTAGAGATCTGCAAGCCGATGATCATTTGAGGGGAGGATCCGTGTTATGAAGTCAGCAATCCCGAGGAATTCCTCTCCTGCAAAAGATCGGTGTGCTCCTTGCATTTTAGTTTGATCCCATTGAAGGGGGTGTACAAGGGATTATTTTCTAGCATAACAACCGGTCTCACAAAGATTAAAGCTCTGAGGTAAGTGGATTCTGTGTCGCCCTGTTCTTTTCTTCTGGAATTTCCTTTCCCATTGTGGTGCCTTGGAGCCTTTTTGCATTCCTGGCCTTTCACTGTCACTTTTTCTTTTTGCAATCCTGCCAGAAAGAAAAAGCAAAAATCAATAGACAGGGAAAGAGTCTAGAGGGCAAAGGATTACCATTAAAAGGGCAGGCGCAGCACCAAAGAAACAAAAAATCCCCATTCTATGATGCGCCAGAGGCACGGCAATGATGGCTCACATTATCCCCGCGCAGGTGTCCTTACAATCGGGCGAGGTTTCCCCGCTTCCCTTATCGATCTCCAACCTCATACGCACTCGATCGGCACGAACCAGTCTCAACGCTGTCGAAGAGCAATTCCCAAAACAAAGTCGTCGCGGCTCCATACTGAGGAAGCTGGCGGGCCCACGTGAAAACGCGAAGAGATTCCTTCGCCTGCGGTCATCCGGAATCTCGGCACCCGCTCCCCCGCAATCAAAACTCCCACGCCAGCGCACCGCTCGGCCTGTCTCGGAGATCATACTCTCTCCCAGAGTTGCGACAATACAGCCTGACGAAATAATGCCCGATATCATGGCCGACGTGTTGCCCCGGGCGGTGGCTGAACAGCCCAACGCCGTTCCCGAGCTAACTACACCGTTTCCGCCGCTGCGCAACGAGAAGATCATTGCGACTGGAAGCGGACTGACGCTGGGTATTGCGCTCACTGAGCCAGTTTTATATCTCCAGGGCTATGATCAGCATGACCCGAGTTCCAAGAAGTCGGCTATCTTGCGAGGCCAAATACACCTCAAGGTCACCAAATGTGTAAAAATCAAGAAGATCTCGATCTGTTTTAAGGGTCATGCGCAAACGGACTGGCCAGATGGTATGTCTTGAAGTCGAGCCCAGGAGCTGGATCTTCCACTCCCTCCCGCGTACAGCCTAACACGAATTCCTAGGTATTCCCCCGAAGAAGATCCACTTCCACGATAAGAAAGACCTTTTTACCCACGGTGTCGTATACTTCAACCACGGTGATACCGCACTCATGCAGAACGACTACGGTGCACACTACTATCAGCACGCTAAGCCCGTCTCACCTGTACCTGGAAAGGATGCAGTGATTGCCACAAGCCGAGAGCTCTTCTCCAAGAGTGGTTCAACCAACTCACTTGGCCCCGCAATCGCTTCCCGAGACCCCAGGCGCCTATCCATACCGACCACTCGTGGACACTCTCGGAGCTTCAGCAGAAACGAACCACCTACCAGTGCTCAGACACAACAGCAGCGCAACTACCGGATGTTCCCCGTGGGTGACTACCTGTACAGTTTCGAGTTCCCAATTGATGGATCGTTGCCTGAAACCATCAAAACCGATCTAGGGTCCGTGAGGTATGACCTAGAGGCTATCGTGGAACGATCAGGCGCCTTCCGGCCAAATCTGCTTGGCACGATGGAAATTCCCGTGATTCGCACCCCAGCTGAAGGTTCTTTGGAGCAAGTCGAGCCGATTGCAATCTCGCGAAATTGGGAAGATCAGCTTCATTACGATATTGTCATCTCCGGGAAATCCTTCCCTCTCGGTTCTCAGATCCCGATTGCTTTTAAACTCACCCCGCTCGCAAAGGTGGAATGCCACCGCATCAAAGTGTATGTGACGGAAAATATCCAGCACTGGACGGCAGATAAGAGTGTACATCGTCTGCAGCCCGCCAAGAAGGTGCTTCTGTTCGAGAAACGAGCCGAGTCAGCCAGCACAAGTACTTATCCGGGTAGCTCGATGCGAATCACTGCGGGCGGCGGTATCGATTGGGATCACCGTGCCGCCGCCGCGCGAGGAGAGGAGATTGTCGATCGTGGCAGGACGAATTTGCTCGGCAATCTAGCGAACGATTCCGGGGTTGGTCCAACTGAGATGGAGTTCAGTGTGCAACTTCCGAGCTGCCATGAAATGAGAGGACGGGATGAGGGACAGCGCTTGCACTTTGACACTACCTATGAAAACATCCAGATCAACCACTGGATCAAGGTAAATAACCTCCATCTATCAATTTCTGCGATCTCCAGCCATGATACTGATCCTTCTACAGATTGTGCTCCGGCTGTCCAAGATTGATGAGAGAGACCCAACTAAGCGAAGACACTTTGAAATCTCCATCGATTCCCCATTCCATATTCTCTCCTGCAAGGCGACGCAAGCGAACATCTACCTACCGGCTTATTCTAGACCGGCTACCGACCCAGACCCACCTGCGCAAGAACACGAGTGTGGCTGCCCCGGTGCACCTTTGGCATCAAGGGAGTATTCCATTACCCAGTCGAATTCCGATCGGGAAGACAGCACATCAAATCTCACCCGCCGGGATTCAATCGGCCGCGCCGTCACGCGAAGCTTCACAAATGGATCCGGTGGATTGGCACGTCCCCCGCAAGCCCATCTAGCGCACGATGCTCCCGCACGAGATATTCCTCGCCCTATGCATCTCCTTCGGACGCCATCCTTCGCTCCTCCTGCCTTCGAAGATGTCCCTCCACCCCCTCCACTTATCACACCCCCTCCCGAGTACACCACCATTGTTGGCAATGGTGATCGAGAGGCTGTGTTGGAAGATTATTTCTCTCGCCTTTCTTTCTACGAGGAAGGAGACGACGACCGGGGCCTCGGACGGGTGGACGTCCCCTTGACCCCGGGAGGCCGTGTTAACCGTAGTATGGATGTACCCCGAGAATGGGTACGCTTGGATGACTTTACCGCTTCATGATTTTCTTTGGTCGTGCTGTACAGCCGTCTTACGTTTCACGATATCCGAGCCATGAAATTACGACTGTTCATATCGGGAACTGGTGTATTGGGAGGGGGCAACTTGTTTTGGGTTTTGTTTCACGCCTGGCTCTGGGTCTATATACTGCATTCTGTTGGTTTGGATCAGGCTTGGATTTTCACGTTTATCATGGCAAACATGCCACATGCAACATTGAGTCTTGCAGAATATTAGGCTTTGTTCATATCATTCGGGGCAAAAGGCGTGATTATGGTTATTAGGAAGTTACAGATGGATTATATGCATGCAAAACGTGTATACTGCCATACCATGGTTGCATTTTTTCCAAATAAATTTGAACAAAAAAAAGATTATGAATATGATTTAACACACGGGCGCTATCTACGATCCGGAGCTATATTTGATCCGGATAACGATGCCAGCGATCCCGATAGAGCGATAAGACCGCATCTACATTCCTTCCCCGGTTTAGACGCTCCCCACATCTAAGCGGGGACTCGAAGATGACATTTTCCTCTTCCATTCTGCAACTAGTCAATTCTCCTTTTTCGCGTGGCAGAGCACTTTATTTGAGCCTCACTGTGCTCGGCATCTATAGTGAAACACGACCTCTCGGCTTACGACCCCTGTCATCACCCTTGTCCAGTGATCCACCAGTAATCAACGCGAACCGAATCACGAGTAAGTCATCAGACGCCTTCTAGTCTTGAAGGTAGTACTTGCTCACGTGAAATAGCCAGTATCCAACTATCGTCTGTTCACCCAAAAACTAGGTCATATCTAACAAGAGTCTGGTAGTGGGATAAATCACGCTGTTTATCTACCTGCCAGAGATCGGCTCCACTCATAGCAGGCACCCACGATAAGATCTTTTCTTCTCTATTCCAGTCCAATATTTACAATATGGCTATCGAAATTCTTCCCCTGACGGAAGCCGATATCCCAGGTGCAATCCGGGTGATACAACACGCTTTTGCCGATGATCCGTACTTTAAGTGGGTATTCGACGGCTCCAAGGTACATAACATATACATCAACCCCCCTCCCCTTCCAGACTACCCATAGTTACCACCATTGCACCTTCTAATGGATAATTCAATTCCAGTTCAACAAACAAAGAAACTACAGCTCCCTCGCAGCACGCTGTCGCTGGGGCATAAACAACGCAATTTTCCAAGTTGCAAAGGAGATAACCCCAACCGAGGATTCATCCACATCTCCTGTCCTCGGAGTATCCTGCTGGCTATCACCCCACCCACCTTCAAAACCGGAGAGCTGGTATTCCTGGTATCAAGGCTGGGTCCTATCAGCTACCCAATTCCTCACGAACATCCTCTACTTAGGCCGTGGAGGGCTCCGCACAAACAGGTACTGGATCTGGAAAGAGCAGCAGCAGAAAGCCCAAGCAGAGATATGGGTAGACCCGCGTGGATATTATTTTTGTAACATTGTTGCCGTTAGCCCTGAGGCACAGGGGAAGGGCGTGGGGAGGATGCTTTTTGAGTCTGTGACGAAGATTGCGGATGAGGAGGGCGTTAAGTGCTATCTGGAGAGTTCGAAGAATGTGCCTAATGTGCAGATTTATGAGAGAATGGGGTTTGAGATGAGTAGGACTATGGAGTGTCGGGATGGAGGGGATGTTTGTATGGTATGTTACTTTTCCTTGTCCCCATGACATGACGTTCTACATCACCTGGACACGGAGAAGTTTAAGATAGAGGCTAATTTGTTTATAGTTGTATTGCATGACGCGTAACCCGAAGACCGAGTAACTGTGATGTCCGATAATACAGATCAGTTCGTTTCGAAGCGCCCTCGAATCTTAATCAAGGATTGTCAGCCTCCACTGGTAGATAGCACAACCCAATCTCATACTTCCCAGCTACCGGATACAAGCATATCCTAATCTCTGCGTTGGCCCGATTGATAATTTGCCCTAACGCTCAGACCCATCATCTCGCTGCACGATCCCCAGGGCCACTCTTATAGACCCACAAGCAGACCGAGTCTGCCGCGATCTGAACTCTATCGCGACAGCCGCATGGATGTATCTAGACCCGCGGCTGTGGTGCTGGTGCCGGAGCCGCGTTTGCTAAGAAAGCGCGTATGATATATCACAAAGTATAATCCAAGGGGGCCTGCATATACACCTCATTCAGGTTGCTGTTAGACTTACAGTTTTGTTTAGGTTTACGCGCTGAAGGTGTTTTGACGTTGGGCTTCAGGATAAGCCTATCTGATGGTACTTTTTTATTCCCCACTGAGTTTCAGGTACAGTCAGATTTTAATGTCGACGACAAGTGTTTTCCGCAGTTTCCCTGCGGCGTTTTCTATTTGCAATGAGACTGCAGCTTTGCCCTTGATCTCGAGGCAAAGGGGTACCTGTAAATACTCGCGCATATAGGAACGCGAGGGTCCGCTCTGATCTATGACCTTATTCACTCTGTCCATTCACAATTCAATCTAGGGCTTTGATTCACTGTTTAGCGCTGTGCCTATTCACTTTCTCTTCACAGTTCAAAACCGGAATCAGCCAGCTATTTGCCGGGCATATCTCATTGCCAAATTGTCTGATTCAATCATGGTTTTTCTTATTTCTCACAGACATCGTGGTCGTGGGGTGCTGGCCATCCTACGATCATTCCTCGGCAGGCGCCGACAGTGCCCTCATAATTCAACACGTCAAGAGACAACAGTCCAAGACACAAACATAAATAAAAAGGACGACATAGACAACAAAGACAATGAGAGAGATTTGATCGTCAATCAGCCAGCCACCCTAGCTGGCACCATCAGTCGAGTATCGACTAGTCCTACCACTACCCATTCATATCCTTTGTGCCACACCGAGACCCAGAGCATATACTCAGAAAAAGATCAAGAGGAAGAATCATTCTACTACCTCAGAAGTCTCATCACCATCTCATATCTCACACCAAACCCTGAGAACACACCTACCAATCAAACCCTTCACGTCCCACCCCTCCGTCGCAGAAGGGCTTCATCCAGACTAAGTCTCCGTCTCGACATCCCAGGCCTCTCATTCGCACCAAAGGCCCGCAAATCGAAGCCTTCGCCACGATACACGACCCTCCCACCAGCCTACACACCCAAGCCAATCTCCATCCGCCCGGAAGTCCGCTTCTAAGATCACCCAACCTACCGAATTTGTCCCGCCCCCGATCCATTCCGCATTGAACAAGGGACACGGAGCAGGAATGGTTTCGGGCTGGAAAGGGAATAGATGTACAATACAAACAAATACTTATTACTTACTATTCTATTACCATTATATCAAGACAGTGCGATTTACGCCATGATGTCAAATCCGATCCAATCATACTATAGCTTGCATGACCCGACTGTCAAGTGACCTCGGTAGGACGCGTACATGTATATCTGAGAGGGCGGCACAGAACCCTGCATGAACCCCAGCCAACAGCGATTAGAAACGCCAGGTGGGGAGGGATCGTCGGGTGCGTTTCAGGGTCGAATCCTTACTAGATGACGTTTGTCGACGGGGTTTAATGCCGGCTTTCCATGATCCACTTTTTATTTTAATAATTTTAATTTTTTGGCTGAAATTCTATTCATCTTGTGGTTTAATTTACCCAAGATCATCGGCAATTTAGGCATGAGGTGGACTTCGGGTCCAAAGGATATATATTGAGCCAGGGTATAGCAACAATGACGACTCCCGCAGATTATTCGGAAATAGGCCGACTTAGAGTGGGGTAATTGGTGAGGTGGCCACTGAGGAATAAGCAAAGAGGAAAACACAAGAAAGAAATGCAGGTATGACGACTGATTGTCCCATCAACACCCCACTCGGCTGGTCCCGAGACGATGGGATCCTTCGACAATCGCTTTCGCATTGTTTCGGCTTGGCACCTCCACTCGGAGGTGATCCCTTATTCATTTTAATGCGTTCCTTTCTACTATACGGACACGACGCTCTTGCTCTCTAGGTTACGCGTATCCGGGCCAGAGTACAGTAGTTTGTATCATCGACTGGAGACCGTCCCCCATGTGGAAGGTGGATAACGGCAGTGGCTTCGGTACTCCACCCGAGAAGCTCGATACTCTGCACAGACCGTGTGAATTAAGCCGAGTGGATCTAACCAGGGCTATCAGATAGAGCCTGAGGACATTCATCATGTTGATGTGGAGCCGAAGATGGGCTTGGGTTCGGGTTCGTAGCTTGTTTAATCATGCCGATCCCGACTGGAATGGTCTGATTTTCCTAATGAGGCGGAAGGAAATCAGCTAACCACGACTTCCATGCAAAGCCAGACCCTTTTTGGCAAACTGCCGAGGATGTTCAAGAGCCGGATAAATGTTATATTACACATGAAAGCGGGTCGGGCATTACTCCCTAATGGAAACTAATGTTAGCCGAACTTAGGATTTCTTGACAGAACTGGCTGGCATGGGCAGTTTTTATACTGAAATAAAATTAAAGAAATGAGTCAGCCGATGATGCCGGGCCGAGATAAGCGCCTTTGATTGGTCGGAATTAGATCGTTGAGCTTGAATGGTCCAGCTCTTTAAGAAACCAATTCAAGCCCACCGAATGATCTAGACTAATCAGACCAGAGTACCCTTGCAGAAAGCAATTACCGCTAGCTCTTGCCAAATGCCTTATCACATGTACCGGAAGGTCCGTGTCACTGAGCGGTTTCCAGCCTAGCAACAAGGCTGGACATGCGCCACTACCTATAGTATAATGAGCACGACATCGGTATCACGGAAAATGGCTAACACAAGACTTTAAGTTCAGGACTCATTTAAATATGTAACTAGCGTGCATGCTCATGACAGCCCCGTTCCTGCTGGCAGGTTTGCCTTCTAGACCTTGACGATTACAGATCAGGATGCATAGTGATTACCCGATACGGCGTCCAGCATTTCCAAATGTTCCCATAATCTTCACGGGCGAAAATCAAGTCCCGCAAGGCCTTGGGGCAAAGCCTTTAAACCCCTGGGGCTACGGCATTAATTCAGAGAACTATTACTTTGGTTCGTTGGTTTGTAGACCCAATGAACGAGTAATTTCATTTCTCTTGTCCCAATCAACCACAAGAGTGAACTGTAAATTAATTAACCCGCCGTTGATTGCTCCATTTCCTAGCCCCGCGCCATAACCCTGTTGACGAGCGCATTGTCGCATGCCGGAGACATGTGCGTCCTAGCGGGTTAGATAAACGGGAATAATAGGATTCGCGATGGAGATTTCCCAACAGAAAGACGAAAAATCGAAAAGCATATGACAATGAGGAAACTAAACTCAAGTGTATTGTGGACCGAGCGCGGGATAACAAAGACTCTACGCTAGCGTCATCAAAAGGACTTAGTGTTCCAGACAATTGAACTTGCCCTTGACCCTATTTGACCTTAGAATCCCCTCGTGCATCGGTGCAGATCCCGAAGACGGCCTGGATTCTAGAAACCACGAATATTCCCCCTTTCACCATTACGCACACTTTCGACTCCGTACGCCGGTATCTGAATCTGTTATCCGGGATCCGTTCTCCCCGGCTAGCGCTCGGATGAGCTCTAATCATCCCATACATAAACCCCGATCCCTCATAGGCACGATTGCATCATGACTTTTGACATCCCTGCTGTTGACTGCTAGCTTGCATCTGCCGGCCCCAAGACTTGGGCTGAAGTACCGAATGGAGACAAGTATCCTATCCCCGAGCATCCTGTACATTTGTCCCACACGGTAGGTCTTTTGCCAACTCATCGTCCAACCCCAGCAGTTCCATAATCTGAAACCGGGGAAGACCAACCATGTGTAAGACGCAGGGAGAGAGGAGGGGGGCGTCCCACACTCGAAGCTTCGCTTCAACCCGCACCCCCCGAAAGGCTTGGAGATTGCGTGGAACTGCAGAAACCGAGACTTGGCGGTTCCTGTTTCTGGGATAGCGCTATCGACTTTTGGATTTGATTTGGCTAAGGGCGTCCATAATATCCTTAACGGGTAGCCTAAAGGAGACGGGGACATCCACCATACCTAGGGCCCCTCATCCTTTTCCCTTTCCCTCCATCTCCACCTCTGCAAATGCTCATCACACCAGGAGTTAAAAAATAAAAATTCTTGGAAAATCCAAACTACTGAAGCACGGACTCGATCGGAGAAAACCAAGCCCCTTGTTTTCTTGGCAGTGTCGCTAAGGGTGTGAAATTGAAACTCAGGGTCAAGATGGATCCCTTAGGTGCAATTGCCGGTTCGGCCGATGCTCTGGGACCCCTTCCCACCCCTGAGCTTCCAGTAGAACCACGTTTGCCCGCCCCCCCTGGACAACCCGGAGTCCGCGAAAATGGTCCCAAGTCCTTAATCTTGCACTCGGCTCTAGTGACCTACATGTGATTTATCCACATGCTTTTTATTTTTTATATTTATTCTTAACGTTATTGTTCAAGGACCCTTGATGATCTCTTCAAACATATCATACACGGCACATCCGATGTGAAGCGAAAGACACCCTTGAGTCAACAGCAAATCAGGAACGTCCCAAATATCAGACCCAGTAGTCTAACATAGCACCAAATTCAAAGTACAGCCCTGGTATGGATTCCTGTCCATTTCATCCAGGCTCCCGGTTTTCCCTTGACGCCTACGTAGACGCCGAATAAAGCATAGGAAAGACCAGGGTGTGTCAAACCAATGAAAAAAAAATGAAAAAATAAAACATGCCCAATCGCTCATGGCGCACGCTCGAACGAAACAAAAAATAAATAAATCCATGGTCGTAAGTTCAATTCAATACTCTCAGAGTATAGCCCCCAGGGCGAAATAAACTTTAATCAAGACGTGGCCCTCGAAGCCGGGTAGAAGAAAAGAAAAAGTCGATGTCGATCAGGACCGCTGCCGAGCCGGTACGATACAGAGTTTGGGAATGGTTTCAGATGGTTCAGTAATTGGTTCGGGAAAGCGGCGGGCATTTGGCTTTGTGGATAAAGAAGAGGTCGGTTGGGCCCGGATCGAATCGAATCAACGCGGTTAACGGTAATGGCCGAGGATTCGGAGGCAAGAAGGTTTGGGGTTTCCCATTGTGTAGATGCGGGTGGGATGCGCCCAAAAGCTCGAAGAGATCTTATCATCTGCCAACGCAGAGTAGACATTTGCCTACTACTATGATAATCCGGTCGTGTGGTCCTTCTGAGCAGTGATACTCGTTTTGGCCGTCCATGTCGGTACGGATAATGTGCACGTTGGGTTGGGTGCAGGAGCTATAGACATAGTAGTTTTTGAAATAGCTGCACATTTTGGTTCCCACCGAGGGGGAGGGAATTGGGATTAGGCTCGCGTGTGCCTATGACAATGGAGGGGATCGAGGTCAATAGGGATAGAGAAACATGATGTGAACATGATAGATGGGTGGAAGGGAAAAGAAATATGCAAGAAGAAAAACGTCAATTGCAAACTACTTAAATTTTTCTCTACTCCACACATTGATACCTGATGTTGGTACCATCTACAGTAATTCTGCAAGTAGGTTTGTCCAGGTCCCCACCAAAGAAAAGGAAAAAGGAAAAAGGAAAAAGAAAAATACAAAATACCAAAATATATGGAAAATAGTAAAAAAAAAAAAAAAAATTATATATTAAAAAAAATTAAAAATTAAAATCCTTGTCAGGAAGCGGGTCCTGCATGAAAAGTAGCTTTGATCTCTGTCGATGACCGTTTAGAGGCCAAAGGACCACAGCCGGAAATTTGCCCGTGATCAGGGATCTTCCAGCTTTTCGGCCCTCTTTTCCTTCCGATGACGAGATGGCATAGTGTTTATCGGGTAATGGGAGATCGACGCGGTTCCTCGCAGCCGTTGATGCTTCTTCCATACACACGTGGCGCTAGTCAGGATCTTCATGCATAATACGTCGTTAGGCATGCCCGAATTGTTTACTGTAGCAAATGTGGGGGTTTTTGTAGCGACAAGCCTCGGCAAATGGTTTGTTGCTCAAAAAAAAAAGGACAAGTCAGACGAGCAGGGATTAATCTCTTTTCTTTACTGCAATGTCTGGTGACAATGCTCGTGGGGTGGTTGGGCAACCTTTAGAAACATGGGGACACGACGCGTTGGGCATTGAGGATGAGAAAAAGGGATCCATCAAGCCGATGGCAAAGAGTGGGCAACCAGTCCTGGTAAGTTTCAATAATGGAGCTTCGACCTCAGCCTCTGTCCCACTTCCACCACGAACCCCCTGTCAATTGTGCCTGTCCTCTGACTGATTGGTGCCCAGATTGATGAGCAACTTGCCACAGGAGCTTCAAATGCCAATCGGCCTGGAAAAAACCGAGCTACCTCGTCAGCTCGAACGAATCATGAGCTGCGGAGGGAGAGAGAAAAGTAAAATAAATAAATTATCATCCTTGTACAGGATCTAAAATGACCGTTCTAGGTAAGAGATTGACAAATCAGGGTCGTTCAGGGTAGTAACGGTGATGGCAGCAGACTAAAATCTCGGAAAGCTCGTCTCCGATCTCTGACGCCCTGCGCCTTGTTCTCTGTGCCGCGTTGACTCCATTCAGAACTCCACGAATCAAAAAAAAAAAAAATAAGAAAACAAAAAACAAGGTTTGAGCTCTTTCGGCATTCCTCCTTAGATCAAAGAAAAAGGCTCCAGCGAATATTTACCCCACCAAAGCACGCTAGTACAAGGGCGTTCCCTCTTTTGCCTCGTCCTTCGAGAACAATGGTCACTCGCCCGTTTTAATCGCCGTTAGCCCACCAGGACGGGGTCTGCAATCGGCATTGGAAAGTCTCCGATGCCCAGTGATTGGCTGAAGCTAAATAGGTGCAGGGTTGTGTTGCGTTACTTGCGGCTTGTGCGGTACAAGGTCCAAGTCATCAAGGAGTATCCTAGCAGACGAAAGTTGTGCACGGGGGGGAGGGCGGAGAATCTTCCTACACGTTCGAGACCTGATGGGGACTGTAAAGGTCAAACGAGAAAAACGAGATGGTGCGACAATCGACTGACGTCCTGCGGGTGGTTCTGTCCACATGCTGATCTCGGGTTCCTTTTTTCGTCACTCCTTGCCTTTTGTCTTTTTTCCAGAACAGAGCACACGGGCCATGGGCCCATTTCTCGTGGTGTGGCGGGCTACTAATTTTGAATGGATCACACCGGGGCCATACGGAGCGGCACCGCTCTGGTCCCCAGTCCCAAGTACAGTATATCGGGTTGTGGAGCCTTAAAAGAGATAGTCTCCAGTAGCTTGCCGTGGCTCCGCTCCGGGTACAGCTCCGGAAGTCGCTATCGGAAGAGGGGGTTGTGCATCAAAGTCGGCACAGTGTATTCCGAGCCCACTAGGTGTTAGTGAGCATCTTAGTGCATTGATATACTTCCTGTGGAGTCACTAAAGGCAGTAAAGTACTTTGTGTCGAAGGTAAAATCATCGGCTCAATGTCGGGTCCGATCCCTGCCACGTGATATGAAAGCTGTGTCACCGGGGAAGTTCACGCTAAACTCCATTGGGCTGGCAATCCCGTGACTGCCCCCCTCGCTTGAAATAGTAACAATTGAAAGACAAACTTCTTGGCTGGAGAAAACCTGACACCGTCAACACGTATCCGCTCGTTTGCCATCACGGCTGAGGTTGGACAGCTGAAGCTGGGGAGATAACAAAGAGACTGCTGGGTTGCCTGTGTGTAGTCTTTATCGTCACACTTTCTCTCTCCACTGTGCCCACTTCTCCATCGTTGTGGAGACCAGTTCACCGGTGACCGGCCAACCACAACAGGTAGCCCACCGTCTACTGTCCCACCAAGCATCATGGGTTTCGGGGATTTCAACTCGATATGTGAGAAGACGCCTATGCCACTATGCCTTCTCGTAGGCCCGGTGTCGACGATATCTGGAACCGGGTCGAGGGGCATAGTGTCGAATTGTTATGCCCGGAATATCGAGGTCGCCAATACGATGATATTTGAAGGCGCCGCCTCGTTCATGCATATTATTGCGCTTTCAATGACAGTGATCATGATCTTACACATTCGCTCCAAGTTCACCGCTGTCGGTCCGTACTATCTTCTGACTGATGGCGTGGTGTTTAATACTAATTCTTAGACAGGACGCAAGGAGATTCTCACATTCTTCTACCTCTATCTAGCTCTGACGATCTTCTCACTTATAATCGATGCCGGTGTCGTTCCACCAAGGAGCGGGCCGTTCCCCTACTTCGTGGCAATCCAAAATGGATTAGTCTCCGCCCTATGCACTTGCCTTCTGGTAAACGGCTTCGTCGGGTTCCAACTGTATGAAGATGGCACGGCATTATCTGTGTGGCTGATCCGCATTCCGTCCGCAATCATGTTTGCCATCACCTTCGTCATTTCCCTGCTGACCTTCAAGTCATGGTCAGGTGGTGCTTTAGGACCCGAGAATACCGTTGGTATGTTCGTGGTACTCTACATCATAAACGCCATCTGTATTGCCATCTACATTGTCATGCAATTGTTATTAGTAGTGAACACACTGGATGACCGCTGGCCCCTCGGACATATCTGCTTCGGTGTGGCAGTCTTTATCATCGGTCAGGTGCTCTTGTACGCTTTCAGCGATCTCATCTGTAACAACGTCCAGCATTACATGGATGGCCTGTTCTTTGCAACCTTCTGCAACCTACTCGCTGTGATGATGGTCTACAAGGTGGGAACCCGTCATGTTACACGAATTTCTGATGCAACTTATGAGACTGACTGGCCATGTAGTTCTGGGATTCGATCACAACAGAAGACCTCGAATTCTCCGTCGGCGTCAAGGCTAATACTTGGGAGGTTAAGGACCTTCTCTCAGAAGAAGACCGACGTCAAACCGTTTACCAGGACACCAATTCCGAATATGGGGGCAGCATGCGTGCAAATGGACACCACCGCTCGTCGAATTACGGCCACCGCTCCTAGACGTTCTTATTGTGGCTTGTATACAAAACCAGTACTTAGCAAGTTTTTATTTTATTGTCTCATTTTCTCATACTGGAAAGGTCATTCCTTGTATTTAATTTATTTGCATGCGATCAGACATTCCAACTTTTGTTAATACTAGCATGGAGCAGCATGTGGGGGCGTTTTGTCTCGAGACTCGGGTAATCAGGCAGATTTCATTTATCCATTTTTACAAATCCACTCTAAACTTCCTTCGTATCCGGTTCTATCGAGCTCTTTTTCTCATCCCACCGGATTCGGCCCCGGGGGTAAGGGCTATCATTGGCTTAGCAGACCTAATTAATGGTCTTGGCCTAATATGAAACTTCCAAGGTTCGCTTCACTTTCCGGGAAACTACAAGGCTTCTTGTGTGAACATCTACGCGTGCAGGGGAAAAAGCCCTCCTACATAATCAGTTCGGCGAGGCACCCAATGAGAAATCCTTTAATATCCACAACAGTATATCCGAATCACCTCCGAAATGCAGCTAAAGATATTACTAGTAGGCCACGGGTGGCTTGTAGAGTATCTACTGGTTCTTTATATTACAAGAGACCAGAACCGAGACTTATCAATGTGTTTAATTGCCCTTTGATAGGGTTTGAAGATCGAATCAGGCCCACTGAAGTTCCCAGGCACCCTACCCCAACTTGAAATCCCGGATGCCAAGACGTATGCTCAAAGCGGGCTATCTCCGGCCGGGGCACAGCCCAGCCTCCCTTGCGAGGCAACTTAGGCCGGTGTAGTCTCGGGGTTCTCTTGCAAATTATGCTACCAAAAAAAGCTTCCCAAGATCCAACTGGATGCCCAGAGGATCGACATAGGGGTGAAACAAGTAGTTGGTCCGGTATTTTGGTTCGGTGTGGTTAAATCGGGTAAACTCTTAGGTTAAAAGCTCCTCTTTGGGGTAAGCTTCGGTTTCGACTGTCGGAATTAGCAAGTGAAGCCGTGGAAGATTTTTACACTGCGGAACATGCTTGAGACTTACAGAGTATAAACTGGTTTTGATAGGTAGGGTCTCTGATACGACATAGTTGGGCGAGGTTTAATGTGGGCAGTATCGCATCACGGAACGCATATGTGGAGCACAAGGTCATCATGCTTTCCACGGGTTTCATGATAACGTATGCGTTTGTGAATTGGTAAATTTCCACAACTCTTAAGCTTTTTGATCGATGACGTTTCAGTCCACAACGACAACGTCATCAGCGTCCATGAAGTCCTCGTCACCTTTGGGCTTTGCCTGCTCTGATGAGGGGGTTTTCCGTGCCTCCGGTGCGGTGGACGTATTATACCAACCGATGTCAATGGAGGCCACCAAGGTCTTGCCAGCCTCACTGAGTAAGTCAAAGAATGCCGGGTTATTCTTGGATATAAACATGCTGACATGGGCCTGGGTTTCATCTGGAGCTTGATCATTGATGGTCTTGACCCATCGGAGCCCTGGGGCAGCACTTTGTTGCCCATGCTCGACCTCAGGTGGGAGCGTACAGAACGTGCGGTAATTTGAGCGGATGATTTTTTCACTAAATGACGTCTTGCCTGGCCCCGAGGTTTGGACGAGAGATGACGCTCCTTTGCCGAGACATGTATAGAAGTTGACACACTTAATGCCCCGTTCATCCTGTACATGAGCCAAGCCTGCAAGACGCTGGCGCAGCTCGGAGGTTCTCGTTAGGCAACCCACAAACTCTAGATGAGATGATACCCAATTGAAACCGGCGGACAGGTTCTGTCTGTTAGTGTATAGAGCAGCCGCACCCCCCGCGGCAACAGCCCCCGCAGCCCCGGCGAACATGGCGTATCGACCCCACCGCTGCCAAGATGGCGTTGCGGCAGCGTCGGCGGAGGCTGGCAGGGCTTTAGAAGGTTCTTTCGCAGTTTCAGCTGCAGCTGCTTCTTTGGATGCGTCATTCTTTCCACCGTAGCCGAAAAGTCCAGCAACTTCCGAAATTGTGTTGTAGGCAGTGGCAGCGTTTCGATAATGACCTTCTGCTCCGTATGACACCACGCCTGGAGCGATGCCTAGGTATGGAGTATCAAAAGCGAGGACCCCTTGGATGTGAGGGAACATGAATGTACCAGGTTCCACAGCGGGGGGCTGGTCATCTGATCCAGGCGCCGACTGTGCATCCGATGTTGAGTTGTGGTGAATGGGCTGCTCAGTTGCTAACAATAGAAGTGTCTCTGCTGCAACGATTCCACCCATCGAATGCCCAATCAAGAAAACATGGACCGATGGATCAACAGTGGGTGATGCTGTGTGGTTTGCAACCTCCAGATCAATCACAGTATTCTGCAGCCTGCCATGCACAACTTATTAGACTCGAAATCAAATGTATAGTTGGAGATATCATGACACAGGATTTCTTACCATTCTCGGAATCTCCCCACGCATTCTTTCAGGTCGCCTTTGGTCTCATACTTGGGGTACACAGCCGTTGTGACTGTGACGGCAGGGAGTGCCTTGCCGACTACGACTCGGAGATGATCTGGAAATTGGCCGAAGGTGTCATCACCACCCTGAAGTGGTTCAAAAGTAAGCGAGGGTCTCGAAAAGTCTCGGTATGTTGTGCTGCAGAGGCGGCATTTTGCGGGGAACTCAATCCGCGATGAAGTGGGGCATTTCATACCTTGAAACCATGAATAAAAACCAGAAGAAGGCTCTTATGCATTTTGAGGTTATTATTGGTGGTCATGAAGCATTACGCAGCCGTTCCTGGCACATAACCGCCTGGAAAGCTCGCTAAACACAGCTAAGTGAGGCCAAACGACAGAGAGTAGAAAAGTGGATATGGGACGGATTACGTCACCTGCACCGAATCCCAACGTCACGTGCAGAGGAATCTATGGAATCTAGAATTAGATCTCATGAGAATGTCATTAAAAATCTGCTTTGTTCATGGTTGAGGTAACTTTGGAGCGTATATAAGTCCTCCAGTCATTTGAAGCACCTCCAAGGGCTGTAGGTGAGACGTTGTGGGCAATCTACATTTACATAGTGTAACACTAAATGTCTTGTATAAATATTCATGGATGTATGAGTATCAAATGCATCTATATGTTGGTTTCCGGCGGACATCAGATCTCGGCAGTCTCTCGAGGACCCTCCCCTCATAATTTACCCTTGCGCTGAGCTTTCTGCAATCGCAGCATGCTATCCTGCATCGAGGTCCCAACCAATGTGCCATCTGGAGCCCATAGGTTGCTCTCGTGCACGGCTCTGTTCTCCGCCGACTGGGGTGTCCACCCTTCCTGAATAAACCACTTCATGTGTATCTCCGAATTTCCATTCCTGGAAACTGCATCCCAATCAACCATTCGCAATGCCTCGCCATGACGATGAATAACCACCATCAAAGTGAGACTAGACATGGCCGTCCAACGTTTGATCCCCAAAGCGCGCGGGATCAGCAAGAGAGAATTCCTGTCACTGGAGTACATATGTGCACAAATATAAAGGTTATCATATTCTCCAGCCTGCTCTCTCTCTCTGATCTGCGCCAGTGTTGCGTTGGGATCTGCATCCGGCGATCCCTTGAGGCGGTACTGTGACAATTGGCGGTATTTCTCCGGACTTGCTTTGATTCCCTTGCTTTCGTTAAAACTTTGCATATCGGTCTTGCGCACATCGAGACCAGGAAACTCTCGCTCAGTGATATCACCTTGCCGAATACCTTCAATCCACCAGTCTGCATCAATGCTAGGGCTAACAGACTGATCTTCGGGCCGTTTGGCGGAGAGAATATGTTTGAAACGTTCTTGAACCGATTGCGGTTGGTGGCTGAAAGATCTCTCTCCCTCGTCACGCTTGAACGAGCAAAGGCATGAAAAGCAGATTCGGCCGCCTTGCCGGGCATCAACAGAGCGCGTGCAATACATAAATCCATCCCGAACATGCCGAACCGTGTATGTGTACGGAACATCCAACCGGCCACCGAGAATAAATGAGCCGGTCATATCCTATTGAAATGTGAGCTTGAGATTCATTTCGGGGGTCGGAGCTCCTTGGGACTGACATGAATCACAAATCCCTTCCCGACTGTCTTAGATGCCGCATAGGCTGATTGGGCGTATGCATGTCCTCCGAACGCTCGGTCACCCTCACCGGGAGGATAGGGAGCAGATAAAGATCGGAAAATTTCAACTTTCTCAGGTTCATTGGGGTTGGTATTAGACTCCGTATCGTCCAGTCGCTCCAGTGCCATTAGCTCCACAAAGGAAAGCGGGGGAAGGCATCTCATTCGGGCCATTGTCTGCTGCATCATGAGATGACATGGTTGATTACGCACAAACAAGCAGGAGACATATGCATGTACGCATGCACAAAATACGTAATTTCGATATGAATCTCAATTGCCAGTTGGATTCAACCAAGACGATGAACTCGAGCCGAAGTGATAAGGCCGGATAAGCTCTCACAAGATAAGAACGCGACGAGATGAGAAGCCCGATTTATTAAAGGAGTGTTATGAATGAGATCAGAGGGGAAAAAACACAAAGCACTGAGTTTCCGGGGTTGACATTTCAGAACTGGGGAACCTCGGCAAACATACCTCTGGACTAGGCCTATATGAACAGATCACGTGGCAGCATTTGCCGAAATGGAGACCAGGAATCTATATAAACGGGAGAACACTGAAGCATTGAAGAGAAAGAAAGTGATATCAGATTGTAATTTTGTACAAGATGCGCCAATTGTGCTGACAGTGCTGAGTAATGTCAAATCCCCATGCAATAATGATACACAAGATAAATAAGAAAAGATGCCGGACCCATCACCAAGCCCTAAAATGTCATCGCGGCAGTGGAACATGGAAACGGCATTTCGAGTTCGACCGCATTTAAAGTCGATTAGATGGAATCGCTGATGTTGCGGGTGTTGTTCCACTGGACCTTGCCCTCGACATCCTTGATCTCAGGGAGCTTGTCACCCAGCTTGACGACCGAGAAGTTGATCATACGCGGATCAAGACCGAGAGTGCGACGGATAGATGATTGGACGGGACCGGAGGAGTCGAAACGCATAATGAAGTGGTGGCCCTCGCTGTATCGAGCCTGGTGCTTGGTGGTGACCTTGGGGAGGCGGAAAGTGCCCCAGTTGGTGAAGCCCCGAACAACACCGCCGGAGCGGATAACTTGGGCACCGGCGTTACGGGCAATCCTATTGATAGCATTAGTCGACCGCCGATGATTAAAGCTCCGAGATTTCATGGTGGCACATACTCCCGAACCTCGCTGAGGCTGCCCGGGCGGACCTGTGGAAGAACGTTAGCCTAGTGCGATCGCCATTCCCCATCTCAACGATGGAGCCCGTTTCCATCAACACGTACAATGGCAATTAGCTCGTACAACATGGCATCGAGTGGTGGTGCAAAAACCCGATATGATTGACGTAGGGGGAATTCGGGAGGTTCTCCTTCGCGCAAAATCCTATCGAAGTTCTGAATCCTTATCGGGCGGTCTTGGCAAATGCGGATACCCTTATCAGTGCACCACCATCTCCGCCGGGGAAGCACGCATTCCTTTCCTTCTTAAACTCTCCCCTCTTCCCCTTTCACTTCTTCTTTTCTCTCCAAACCCCAATCCTACACTTCCAAAATGGCCTGTGTCGCTCGCGCTTTCCGTCCCCTCACCTCCCGGGCCCTTGCCCAGAAGCCTCTGGTCTCCAGCTGCCGTGCTACACCTGCTTTCCGCTTTCCGCGGGGAACCCGGAGCTTCTCGCAGAGCCCTCTTGGTAAGTGAAATTGCTCTCCCAGGCTGGCTATAGAGTCATAAAAGGCCTTTTACAATGGCATTGGTCTTCTTATGGCCCTGATGGAGCTAAAGCAAGCTTTTTCTTTTTCTTTGAGACATATCGCTGACGTAGCTATGCATTGGCATTACAGCGCAGGTGAAGAAGTACACCGAGTCGCACGAGTGGATTGAGCTCGCCGACGGCAAGAAAACTGGTTAGTATTTGATTTATTGTCATTTTCTTTGCTCCGATCGTTTAAACTGGTTACGAACAATGCGAACAATACTGATTCGGTCCATTTACAGCTAAGATCGGTATCACCAAGTACGCGGCCCACTCCCTCGGTGACGTCGTCTACGTTGAGCTCCCGGAGGAAGACCTCGAGGTCTCAGCTGGTGACCCCGTCGGCGCTGTCGAGTCCGTCAAGTCGGCTTCTGATGTTCTCTCCCCCATCGCTGGCAAGGTCATCCGGGGTAACGCCGTTCTGGAGGACAACGCTAAGACCATCAACTCCAGCCCCGAGCAGGACGGATGGATTGCGGAGATTGAGGTTAGCGATAGTGCTGAGGTCGATGGCCTTATGAGCGAGGAGACCTACCTTGCGACTCTTGAGGGTGACCACTAGACTATGAGGTCATAGACATATATGGTGGAATTAGATATGCGGGGCGGATTTCTATGAAGAATCCCTCTCGAGTTTATGTTGTCCTGTGATTTTATATTATGTATGTGTCCCAACGGAGACAATTTGTCCCTTTTCAACAATGGCGTTTAGAATTAGTCAGGCCCTCCACGGCTTTGGCTCAATGAAGTGGGTGTGCTGAACCTGGTTACGTATCCATGAATGTAACTATGGAACTTCAAACATGGAATTTCAAAATTTGAGATGGATGCAGGTTGCGCGAGATCATGATCAGATTTTTCACATAGAGTCGATCTTAGTATATGTACAGGCCGGATATCCATTAAACCAACCATATTCTATACAGGAGGGATAGTATCACGACAAATAGGGCATTGGAGACGAAGTCTCATCCAACTTTCCAAGCAGGCCGTATGGAAAATATGTCGGCACGGAGTTACCATGTAATTGCGGCGACTCAAAATACTTGAAGCCCCGTCAGAAACACTACTTCCGCCAGCAGAAGCAAGTGCAGGAAGAACAGGCACCTCAATATCCTGCATGCAAATTGCACAATCAAACACCACCTTCTTGCGATCTTTTGGCCGCTGCTTATCATCATCCTTGGAGTCGCTGACCAAATCTTGTTTATCAGCCCGAAGGGATGCAATAGATATCGTACCCCCGGCTTCCAAATCGTCCTCAGGTCCGGCAGTATCCCGCAAGGTTGGGTGGTAGTCGTAGGCCGGGGGAGCCCATCCACGTGGTACGAAGAAACGGGGACCCAAGATATCTTGACTCGCTAGCATCCAAGCTTGAACCCACATCCACCCCGCCATGATAAACGCGGATGTCCAATCGGGTCGAATGAAAAGTACATTGCCACGGGCTGTAAGGAAGTACAGAAAGGGGAACAATCGGAGAATGCTTTGTCCAATCACAAAATCCCACCGCAGTGCTTTACGGCAGTTGCGCATGACGTTGCGGTGAATCTGTGGAACCCAGAAAGAAAGATAAACTCCTGACAATAGGCGTACATAGATAGACCCTAAACGCCGAGGCAGGAGGAATGCCCAGACTGAGAGTATGAACATGCCAAAAAGAGCGAGATAGAAACGCGCATACATGGCACCAACGTCACTGCGCATTTGTCCGGGGGTTGGAGCAGCAGTGCGGTTAGTAGGTGGTGTATCCGTTTCATTGTCTGGAGGATCTTGATCAGGCGTCAGGATGATCGGAGTAGCACCAGAGTCCCGGGGTGCAGTCGCAGGCAAAGGTAGAGTCCCCGGGCGTGAAGCGGGGGCCGGTGGATTAGCTGACTGTTCTTCGCGTCGTTCTGGTTCCTGTACAGCCCATATCTCCATCATAAATTTCATGCCAATGTAACTGACAGAGAGGAATGCCAAAAAGGAAGCAGTTGCTAAAACCAAAAATGACACAGCCTCGTAGAGCTCCAAGACAATAAATATGAGGACGAGAGCATCACCGAGCGCCATCAATGCGATTGTGTAGAAACTGACTCGACTCCGAGTCGAAGGGGTTGAAGCCTCTTTAATCTGGCGCAGAAGCAGAGTAATTTGTGCAACAAAAGCCCCAGAAACCACAAATATAAGGCGAGCTGCATATTTACTGTACTCTTCATGCTTGGGACCAGAGAGGTAGAGCGTGTCTGTCGGTGGGAACTCCGGAGTGCCTTTCGATTCGAGCACGTAACCGCAGTCTGGAGAGAAGACAACGGCAGACATGGCCATCAAAGGGGGATCTGCAATAGGTGCACCTATGGGGTACCTGAGTTCCGCTTCGATCTTTTCTAGGGTCAAGCGGTCGGCAAGAACACCATCGATCACGACTGGGTGTTGTTGCAGGAAGACCACATGTTCGCATTTGGGTGCTGGGAACTCCATTTGCTCATTTCCTGCTAAAGAAGCCCATGGAAACAGAGTGGGAGGTCGATTCGGCTTATCAGACATGGAGTCTGTAAGTGACTTGAGCAGAAGCCGTTGGGATAATTCATAAGTGTCGGAAGATAATGCGAAGTGCGGCAAAGAAAATATACCACCAAACTTCTCACTCGAAGTAGTCAAAATGATTCCTCCGGTTTCTGGGAAGTGCATTCCGAATAATGAGAGGTACCAGGTACTTCCCCAAAAATCGTCGCTCTCAACAGTCACGCTCGCTCGGATTTCACGTACAAGCCCCTCGCCAATTCGGAGCTCCTCTCCGCCACCTTCTTCCAAATTAAAGTATAGTGAGCCCCCGGCACCCGTGATATTGGAGCTAAATTCATGGGTAAAGTATTCGTGTTCGCGGGCAATGGCGGTGGTGTTGAGAGGTGCCTGGCGCTGAGGATCTCCAGTCCGGCGAACCCAATCACCGCGTAATTTGCCCGTCGCATTGCGATACACCGGTAGGTACAGATTGGTCAGATTGAACGGAAAGGTCCCAGTTGGATCGTCTAAACCTTTTGGTGGTTCGAGGCCGGCATTTGTCAGAATGGACTGGAGCTGGTTTCGCGCACGGTTTTGGACGTGCGGAAACAGATCCCATGCATAGCTGTCATTCTTCCGCACTCCTAGAAAGGGAAGCCATCGATCTTCCGGCGGATTAAAGTCCCCATACTTTGACTCGTTCAAGAGCTTGAGTGCATGTTCTGAGCGAGCGAGCTCACGCTGACGCTGACGATTCTCATCGATCAAAGGTGGACGCGACTGTGAGCTAAGAAGGAGGTAGAAAATCAACATAAGAAAGAAAAAGGAGCCGCGGTTATCCATTGACGCCACGGGGTGTCCGATTCGGACGTCTCTCTCCACTTCAGAACGGCACGATAAGCATCGCGGGAAGAGCGGGGAGGCAAGCACGGAAATAGGCCCTTTTTAAAGTAGGGTTCAGAAAAACCAAACCTGCAGGCTCGAGTAAATAATGAATGACGAGGATGAAAGTGGTAACATGAAGAGCATGAAGAGTGGATGATGTACACGACAAGGCCTCGGTCCCCGCCCCTTCCGCTGGCATCGACACCTTGGAACTCAGGTGTTGATCTCTAACCTTAACCCCGTTAGCTAAGGATGATAGGAGATCTCCTATTCCAGATTCAGGTCCCCCCCGCAACCATATTTGTGGAAACGCGTTCACGGAAAGTCATCATGATGGCTTCCAATATGCCTCTCCCTATTCCTCCACGCACGCCTACTCCGCCGGCGGACGATTCATCCTACAATGCATTCACAAACCCTAGAGTTACTGTTGATCGCGATGCCTTGTCGCCACTGCGGGATACGTTCTCCCAAAGCTTCTCGCTAGACTCAGAAAGTCGGGACCATCTAAGCCCTACAAAGGCATCGTTCAATTCAAGCTCCGGGCCTGCAGAATCGACATCTGATCAGAATGGCTCGACCGACTCTACGCCAGCGGGCCCCTTCAATTTCAATACGACAGTGATGGCAAAGAGCCCTGTGGTGAAATCGGTAAGGATTATTTATTGCAAAGGGCTTCCAAAACATTGCTAAACGGTGTTCTTCTTTTAGAATATCGGACAACGTCGTGGTCACAAATACAAGCACAGTAGTATTTCGCACCAGATCTTCCTTGAGCCCCCCCCCTCGCGCGCCCTTGGCTCTTCCCAATTCACTCCCTATCCCAACACTCAGTGAATGCCGTGCTAGCATGTCCAAGGAGCAGAAAACACGGTTTTGGTGGAGTGTGTGTCATATGTTCGTAGCTGCGTATACACTATGGACGGCGCATGGCTCGCTGGCGATGACTGCGTTGTCCCATTTGATTTTGTTTGACTCCCTGGGAGCTCTTCTATGTGTTGCTGTGGATGTTCTGGGCAATTTCGAGGTCTGGAAAAGATCCAGCATCCGCCATCCGTTTGGTCTGGAACGGGCGGAAGTTCTCGCCGGTTTCGCCATGTGTGTCCTGCTTCTCTTCATGGGCCTCGACTTGATATCACATAATCTGCAGCATTTCTTGGAGAAGTCGGGCCATGAGCCTCACCACCCACACCCCCATGACCGCGTGCCTCTAGGAAGCGTTGACGTGACTGCCGTTCTGGCTATCACTTCAACTCTTGTCTCCGCGATTGGCCTGAAGAACCATGCGCGAATTGGAAAAGCCATGCGTTTTGCATATATCGACTCTCTTCCTTCCGTCCTGAGCAATCCAACCCACTTCCTGACTCTTTCATGCTCTGTTCTCCTGCTTGTGCTCCCATTGGTGTCGATTCAGATTTACAATTGGCTCGATAAGCTCTTGTCAGGTACCATCGCCCTCTCAATGTGCTTCCTCGGAGTTCGATTGGTAAAGACATTGGGCTCAATGCTTCTGATGTCATACTCGGGCCCAGGTGTAGCCGAGGTTGTCAAGGATATTGAAGCAGAACCTTCGGTATTTGGCGTTGATGATGCACGATTTTGGCAGGTCCATTATGGGTTGTGCATGGCCAACGTCAAGTTACGTGTCTCGGGCAGTGAGGACAATATCTCTCGTTTGCGAGAGAAGATATCCAGCCTGATTCGAAATCGGCTTGGTGGGGGCTACGGTACTGGAGGACAGAAGTGGGAGGTCTCCCTTCAGTTCACTATTGAGCGGACTTGAAATCTACTAGATGGTACATGTTGAAGTAAATGTGTGGACCTACTTGGATATACTCTTCTTGTACATTACAAATTCAAGCATTGGTTGTACTATTTATGTAAAACTTTTTCTTTGTAATAAACTTGATCCTGTATGGCACCACCCAAAGAATACTTTTCTGATACTCGAAGCGGGGTCAGTTGGCATTATAAACTACTAGCGTGGAAAATGTAGGCATATAAATATAATTTAATTGACGAAAAGCCTTCTTCATATTCAATAGCACACATCGCTGTCGGATACAATGCCCGCGCGAAGACTTCCCAGATAGGATGTCGATATCAAACCGTGGAATTTTGGTACATGCAACAAAAGAAACAAGAAGATAGAAACAAGGGAATACACAACGCGATGCTGAATCTTTACCATCTCACAAACACATTTGAACTCATTTATGATGTGGCAGAAAGAATAGCACCCTCCTCGACCTGAGTCACGCCTTCACGCTGGTCCCGTCGTCGGCGCTTCTCCAAAATAGCCTCGCGGCGCTGTGCAAGCATTTTAAGCTGTCGGTTCTCAACACCCTGGAGCCAGTAACCGAAGCTTCCACCGACTCCGGCGAAGAGAGGGTAGACCCAGAGGGATTCCCGGGCGAGGATGGGACGCATTTCGATTCCGAGTTGCCAAAGGCGGACGGCAATGCCTGAATAGCCCATGTTAGCTTGAATATTCGATCCAATGGCCTGCTGTCTCAATAACCCGACCGTTGGGCTAATTCCAAGATGCAGAGAGCAATTGAGTAGAATATCGTCACGTACCGAAACCGCTCCAGAAGAGGACTTTGTGGACCATGATCGCGACCGGCTTGGGGCGGATAGGAAGATGTAAAAGGGGGGCGAGTCGTTCCGACACGTATAGAAGAGGTAGACTCTGCGCGCTCGCAGTGTAATGTCGCCCGGGGTCGGAGTTAGATTCGGGGGCTTGGAGTCGTACTGGGGCGGCAGGAGTGTGGTTGGAAGCAAATCAGACACCCGCAGTAACCAAGCACGGAACATCCTTTCTCCGTTTTCACGACCCCCATTTGTTATCGCTTATCACCCTTACGCGCGACTTCCGATATTCGAAACTTCGGGCATTCATTCTATTGCTCGTTGCTCTGTCCAACAATGGCCGATTCGGAGGCTATGGAAGATGTGCAGCTGGGCACCAAGAGACCGGCGCTGGATATTGAGAGCCTCAAATCAAAGAAATTCAAAGCTGACGATTTGCCTTTGTCTTCGGCGCAGCATGCAAGCATCGATAAACTCCTGCATTCATTTAAGAAGAAAGGTGGATTCGACAGCATTCGCAAGAAAATTTGGGCTGACTTCAATGATGGGGTATGCTTATATCACTAATTGCCAATGACCGCTCTGTTCTTCTTAAGACCAATATCTAATGTATCCCTGCAGGAGTCCAAAGTCAAGTTCACCGAAGAGCTGTTTGCTTTGGCCGAGTCGGAAATCGAGCGCGAACCAGCCCTCCTTTCGCGTGAGAGAGGAAAAGCTGCAACTCTGATCGAGGGTGCCGTCGACCGAAGCGATGTCTACAAGAATGCCGAACTATCCATCGACAAGCTAGCATCCAACCATTTGCAGTCCATACTTGATTCGGTGCGCGAGATCCGTCGACTAGAAATTGGTGATGAGGCAGCTACGAAAGAAGAAGAGGCTGGCAACAAAACCGATGCAGAGTACGAGGCTCATGTGCGAGCCATACGAGAGGAGCGGGAAAAGATCTGGCGCGAGGAAATGCGCAAGCAAAAGGAAATTGACGAGGAACAAAAACGCATCAAGGACGAGGAGCGCCGCAAAAAACGTGAATTGGAGAGGAAGAAGGAAGATGAAGAGTTGGCAAGGAGGAAAGAGATCGATGACCAACGGCGAGCGGAGCGTGAGCGTGAGCGCGAAGAGCAAAGGGCTATTGATGACCGGGAGCGCGAAGAGAGACGAGAACGACGCAGAAGGGAGGATCGGGACCGGTATCGCGACTATGACCGCTATAATGATTGGTCGCCAGCCTATCGCTCTGATCGTGGAGTGTCACGCAATCGGGATTCAAAACGAGAAAAGTCTGCCGTCTCAAAAGATGCAACCCCTGCGCCAGCTGCTCCTGCGGACGAGGAGTCACTCGAGGAAGCTGCTTTGAAAATGCTGCTGAAAGAGGGAGAAGAGCTCGCAGCTAAGGCCCGTCAAAAGCCCGACTTCGACTTTGAAAAGGCCGAGGCCCTTGAAAGTGGACTGAAACCACCAGACAACAAAAGCAGCGATTCAAAGTTGGGTAATACTTCGAATAGGGTGACCAGCCCATCCCGCGACTCCAGACCCCGTGATTCAACATCCGACCGAAGAGATCGGACTCGACACCACACCCGAGACCGGAGTCGAAGCCGCTCTCGCCGACGCGGATCTAGGTATAGTCCTGACCGTCGACGAGATAGGTCTAGAGATGCTTCAGTGAGGTCTCGTGATGAACGACGTGGCTACCGTGATTTCCGTGATTCCCGTGATGATCGAAGCTACCGACCAAGCCGTCGCACTCGCAGTCGATCGGTACCCAGGGAACGAGATCGTGATAGAGACAGAGACAGAGCTCGACCACGGTCCATATCCCGTGACCGAGACCCCGACCGCCGTCGCGACAGAAGCCGAGACCGTGATCGTGACCGTGATGACTACCGCCCACGTCGCAGATCCCCTTCACGCCGACGTTCACGTTCACGATCTCGATCTCGTCCTCGTGCCCCCCGAGAACAGCGCTCTCGTTCACGATCTGCCGCCCCGCGACGAAGGTCACGATCTCGCCGTGCCTCACGCACTCGACGGCCTTCCCCCGCTAGACGGGCCTCTCCGACCAGAAAAGCATCCCCTTCTCTTGATATCGACCGTTATGTGCCGTCGACTAGCAACAGAAGCAAATCACCCCGTCGTCGGGCCCGCTCCCCAGATCGCGAACAAAGACCACGACTTGGCGAAATTGATCGTTACGTCCCTGGCTCCGAGCGAGAGAGCGGCAAGGAAAGAGAGGTCAAAAATACAACAGAGCCGATTAAAGACCAGGATGACCGAAGTACTCGTCGGCGGAGTCGTAGTCGACGAAGGAGCCCGAGCCGACGTCGAAGTCGTTCACGTCGACGAAGTCGTTCTCGCCGGCGAAGCCGAGGATAGCTATGAAGGGATACCCGACAAACCTCAGGATCTACTCCTCATGTATTAATAGTTTTCATGTATGACTAGCAGACTAGCAAAAGCGATGACTCAAGATCAATCTGAGTCTGGTTCTCGATCTATAGATTTAGCCTTTTTCCTTATCGTTATCGGGGATCCACTCCACCCAAAAAGTTGAAATCGACTGCGACTAAACTTTCTTCAACCGCTTTTATCCACTTGCAAAAGGTTTTATCGTGCCTTAAAAGTCGAAACCCGTTAATCAATCACAAGCATTATCACATTTGAATATTAGCGACATCAAGGTCATTCCTACGCACATTATAGCCTCACAGTGGCAACGAAACGATCATCTCAGCGCAGCGCAATATTTCATTTTACCTTTCAACAAACGCAGCTTCGAAACACCTTCAATAACCGTTCTTAAAATGGGTTTAACAAACCGACAAACAACTATTCCCATGCGGCCCTCAGCGCCTATTCCCAACAACGAAGACTCAGACCCAACTTCATCGTCCGGCTCCTCAGAAGAAAGCGACAGCGAAGACTCAGAAGATGAGAACGAGTCCATTCACCACGAACCCAAGGCTACATCTGCGAACAAATCGTCAATACCTAATGTCTCTGGTCGTCCGAAGCCACAAATACACAAGATGCAGGGGAACTCGGAATTGCTGGCGCGGTTATCGGCATTTTTGCCGCAGATGAAGAGTGCGAATGAGGAGTTGGAGAAGGATATCGCCGCAGGGAAGGATGTCGTTATGGACGACGAAGATGAGAATAAGGATTATATTGAGATGGTATGTCTTCCCTATATACTGGTTGGGGGTTTAATCTGTTGGATGGTTGCTGACTTATGTAGAATCTTGGGTTGGGAGTTTTGGAGGAAAAGCGTGACAACGGAGGGGATGCCAGCGGTGATGAAGCCGATGATGAGGCCATGAGTGGGATGGAATCTGGCAAGAAGGCTAAGGCTGGCTTTGATGATGACATTTTGGAGCAATTGATGGGCGGGAAGGATTTAGATGCCGATAAGCCGTCGATCGAGGAGCTTGGTCAGTAGAATAGCTTGTGATGCAATGTCCAGTCTTTATTAGAGACCTTTCTAAAGATGCAGCTACAATGAATACATATACCAGGACAACAAAGTCAAATAGGCATATAGTTTCGTACATTTTATGCAACCGCATCACCGATATCCTGTAAAAGGAACCAAGAAAGTCTATAAGACACTCGTGAAGAGAAGAAAAGAAAGAAAAAACAAAAACAAGCATGTCAAGTGTCTATTTATATGCATGATCCCATCATACTATGGCAGAGCCATATAATTAAAATTTGATTAAAGTTGAACATGGCGTCGTATCAAGGTTTATGAGACCTCTTTGATGCGGCAAGTCCAGCCAGATTCCTGGCTGAGAAGAGGCAAGCTAGCACCAAGACACCAGCCCAGCTCGTTGTCCTTGATCTTCTTGGCGATCTTGACCTCACGAGACAAGGGCATCTCGTAACCGGTGTGGAGAAGACCAAGCATGAAGTTCAGGTCCAGACACCATTCCGGACGATCACGGAGCTCAGCCATCGCGCCTTCGACGCTCTCAAAGACACCCCAGCTGTCCTCGCCACCGCAGACGGTAGAAGTGAGGTCGTGGAGCTCACCCAGAGTGAAGGACGAAGGCATACCGAGAGGGGCAGTGCGGTCATAGAAGTAGGAGAAAATGTAGACGTCCTCGCGAGAGAAAGTCTTCTCGAGAGACGGCTGGTGAACACCGTTGAACGAGCAAGGAGCCAGCTTGCAGTCGGTATCCTTCTTCAAGGTCTTCTCGGCAATAGCACGGCACTGAGGAGCAGCAGTCGAGTCCTTGGGACCAACCATTTTCACACTGACCGAAGGGCTAAGAGGATGGGGCTCGGGGAACTTCACGGTAACCTCCCGCTCCATATCAGGACCAATACAAGGGTTGGAGATGGGACGCTTCAACCAGGACAGGTCCTTCGGGCTGTTGGCCAACATAGCCTCCAGAACAACCTTGTGCATAGCCTCACGAGCCGACATCAGACCGTAGCCAAGGTGGGAGTGCTGGTAGAGTTCGAACTGACGGCCACCAAAGTTAAGCTCGTATTTGTGGTCACCCGGAGCCATGTGCTCGGGCATACCACCGGCCTTGCTCTGCTCGAATGTGGGCTGGAAAACGATCTGAGTGGAACCACCACCCAAGTCGAAGACGGCAGCGGTTGGGGTCTGATCGGGACCACCGATTTTGCCTAGGAGGTAGTTCGTAGTAATCCAAGCGTAGACACCCTCGTCCTTGCCGTCCATGATTTCCACACCACCCTTCTCCTTAGAGACAACGGGGAAGGGGTAGGCAGTTTCCAGACGGTGGCGCACAGCATCCAAAATGTTGCCACTCAACTCGGGGCCTAGTAGACGCAGACCGGCGGTAGCCTTGACCGCAACTGGCGTGCAAGACCGGTACTCGGCGGGGACGTTCTGCATAGCAACCTCCATGAGAGGGTCTAAACTGAGGGCAGCACCCTCGGCATCTTCCTTGTAAGAGCTGAGACCCGAGCCGCCGCCCTCCTTCTTAGCAGTCTGCTCGAAGACCTCGTTCTCCAATTCCGGGGTAGAACCACAGTTGTTGAATCGGTAGACGTGAATTCGGGAGCCAGTGCTACCGGCATCAATCATGAGTGCATACTGAATCAGTGGCTTGGAAGAATCAAAAGGCTTGGTGCACTTTCCGGAACCGGGGGTCGAAGGGGCTTGTTCTATGGAAAAGATGATTAGTTTTCTCATTCACTGAAATTTACTAGGGGATTATACCTTGAGTGTAGCTAGAAACAGTTGAGCGGGACGGGGAAAGCCACAAAAGAACCATAAACACGAAGGCGATAATGGCGCCAGTCTTAACGTAGCGCGTTCTTTGGGTCTGTGCCATGGTCGCGGCTTGTTTGTCGAATACTCGACCGGACTCGACGGTTGGCGCAAAGAGAGAATCGTTACTCCGGGAGAAGGAGCGCTGTCGGAAAGATGTGCTCTGATCTAGAGGTTGATTAGGGGTTGGTTGATCGTCGACTCCAGTCGACATGCGAGCAATCGTCGAGGCGATAAGCGAAAAAGGCAGGCGCTGTTGCCACCGGGAAGGAGAAAAGAATGACAAGGATTAAGAAAGGCCAAACTAGACACAAGGAACCATTGAGCCTCCAGGAACACCAAACAGTCCAGAAAGGAAAGAAACTGGGGAAGTAGATATGGTCAAAGTCGGGGAAGAGAAACAGGAGAACAAGAGAAAGGAGATCCAGGGTTTCAGGGTTGTGGCGCATGGTGTGGCGTAGGATTACTCGATCCGGTCAACTCAATACTCTTCTCCTCATTTGACACGCGAGCCTATTCTCTTGGCTTGGAGCCGCTTAAGCTACCCCAATCACTCAAACTGCCAACCTATCCTCAATATCCGTCATCGTCCACTCGGTTTTCCTTCCCTCCCTACCGAGCTCACCATGAACCATACGCGTGGTCTGATATCCACCGCGCAAGCCTTGCGCCAGACCTTCCTCACACCTTTCCAGAGCTCCAGATTCAGCTTCATACAGCCATATGTCCTCCAGAATGGTCTGCAAATCCGAAATTTCCAGCATTCTCGCTGCCTCGCCCTTCATAGACCTCGACCACCTGTTAAGGGGCCCATCAAGGACGAAGAGATCCGCTCTCAAACTGTGCAGGTAGTCAATTCTGCGGGAGATCTTGATCCACCCGAATTTTTATCCGATGTCCTTGAAACATTCGACCGCAAGAAGTACTTCCTTATTCAAGTGTCCCCAGGAGCTTTCAAAAAACCGCCGGTATGCAAAGTCATGGACAAGTTGGAGTATCGGAATGCAGAGAAAGCGAAGGAAAAGGCAGCAAAGGCAGCCAAACAGTCTCTCAAGCAAATTGAGCTGAACTGGGCTATCGATGCCCATGATCTTGAACATCGCTTGAAGCAGTTGGCTGCCTTTTTGGAGAAAGGTCGGAAGGTTGAGATCATCTTGACTCGGAAGAAGCACAAGCGGCCCCCCACGGTCGATGAGATCAAGCATGTCATGCAGACTGTGTTGGACACCACACGAGAGGCGGGAGCTACACAAGTCAAAGCAATGGAGGGAGAACCGGGCAAACGTGTTCTGCTTACTGTGAAGAAGGGTGACAATTGAATGGGTTAGGAATAGCCTGGATTCTGTATCATGGGCTTTGTGACATATGTATATACTAAGCGTTAACATCCCCAATTCAGTCGATTGGCTTGGGCATTTTATCATCAGAATGATTATCTTTATTATACTCCTCATGCCTGCTACCTGAGTTCTTTCAATGGGAAATTATTTATGGCTTCACCCCCCTTACTAGACGTTCCTCAATTCGTAGTCTACGGGCTGCTTACCTTGAACTATGAATACCTGGGTACTTAGATGTCTATGGTCTGGGATATGCCTTATTCAAGGGTCAGCCACTCACGATCTACCTGCTTTATCATCCCATTTGAAGACAGCCGTTAACCTCCGCAATTCGTAGCTTCTGATTGGTGGGTGCATGACTAAGCCCCTGGGCCCGGAAAAATTGGGTGTTGATTCTCCCCATTTCTTCTCATCGATTGCTCTTCTTGCTACCGTTTTCTATCGTTTTTGCTTCCCAATTGCAAGATGTCGGGCCTCACTCGTTCCTTCAACCTCCTGGCGCGCTCCAGCCGGGCTTCCCTCCTCCGCCCCAGCGCTGTCAACCCCATCCACCATGTCTTTGCCAACGACAAGATGGCTGCTCGTGGCCTGGCGACTGCTTTCGAGCGTACCAAGCCCCATGTGAACATTGGTACTATCGGTCACGTCGATCACGGCAAGGTGAGATGATCGCATTGATATCTCGGAAGTTCGCGCGCATCTAACCTGATTCTCATAGACCAGTCTGACTGCTGCCATCACCAAGCACCAGGCCTCCAAGGGTCTGGCCAACTTCTTGGATTATGCTTCCATCGATAAGGCCCCTGAGGAGCGCAAGCGTGGTATCACCATCTCGTCTGCCCACATTGAGTTCCAGACCGACTCTCGCCACTATGCCCACGTTGACTGCCCCGGTCACGCCGATTACATTAAGAACATGATTACTGGTGCCGCCAACATGGATGGTGCCATTGTTGTCGTTGCTGCCTCTGATGGTCAGATGTAAGAATCGCAATGATCCCCTTTTTATATTGGCGTAGTGAAGGATTTGTGCTGACAATATTTGACAATTAGGCCCCAGACCCGTGAGCACTTGCTGCTTGCCCGCCAGGTCGGTGTCCAGAAGATTGTCGTTTTCGTGAACAAGGTCGACGTTGTCGAGGACCCCGAGATGCTTGAGCTTGTCGAGCTTGAGATGCGTGAGCTCCTCACCACCTACGGCTTCGAGGGTGAGGAAACCCCTATTATCTTCGGCTCTGCTCTTTGCGCCCTTGAGGACCGCCGCCCCGAGATTGGTACTCAGCAGATCGACAAGCTCATGGAGGCCGTCGACACTTGGATCCCCACCCCCGCCCGTGACATGGACAAGCCTTTCCTCATGTCTGTTGAGGAGGTGTTCTCCATCCCCGGCCGTGGTACTGTCGTCTCTGGCCGTGTCGAGCGCGGTCTCCTGAAGAAGGATACTGAGGTCGAGATTGTTGGTGGTAGCGAGGCCCCCATCAAGACCAAGGTTACCGACATTGAGACCTTCAAGAAGACCTGTGACGAGTCCCGCGCCGGTGACAACTCCGGTCTGCTGCTCCGTGGTATTAAGCGTGAGGACATCCGCCGTGGTATGGTCGTTGCCGCTCCCGGCTCCACCAAGGCTGCCCAGAAGTTCCTGGTCTCCATGTACGTTCTGACTGAGGCTGAGGGTGGTCGCCGTACTGGTTTCGGCAGCAACTACCGCCCCCAGGTCTACCTCCGCACTGCTGATGAGCCCGGTGACCTCACCTTCGTCGGTGAGGACCAGTCCGGCCGTGTCCAGCCCGGTGACAACGTCGAGATGGTTCTCGCCACCCACCGCCCTGTCGCCGCCGAGGCTGGCCAGCGTTTCAACATCCGTGAGGGTGGCCGTACCGTCGCCACTGGTCTGATCACCCGTGTTCTTGAGGAGTAAATGGTTCCCTTCGATGCGAGCCTATGACTGAACTGCTGCCGCAGTCCAGTCCTTGTATTATGACACCCCTTTTCTTTTACTGTTTGTCTGCCACTTTATATTCACAGCGTGGGAATCATCGATCAGCACAAGGGATCCGGGAGGAAGCCGGAGTTTTCGCTTGACATCTCATTCATGTACTTTCTCCCCTCATTCTGTGGAAATGTATTAAAATTTAAGATCAAATCAAATCTCTTAATAATTAAATGTCTCCTGTTAACTATTTCTTTGTCATTCTATAACAGCCAGAGCTGCTACGATAACACGTTATCTTGATATCTGGACAATGGGACCCATCTGACGTTCGGCCGAAAATTACGGACGAACGTCAGAGTTTTCGGACCAAATTGGTCCGGGTCGTGGACATAGCTCAGATTGTGAGTGGAGTTTAGAACTATACATCTACATGCTTTCAGTCGCGCATCTAGTAGTTGTAGATTGACCGGGCATAGCTGATGGGACTATCGTAGTCTCCTGCCTTGATTCAATTGTTCTGTTTCTTGCGCTTATTGCCACTTCCGGACAGCGTCGTTGTGATATTTTATCGATATCTCCGCATTGTTGAGTAAACCTTCAGCGTAGGGCGCCGGGGGATAAATGATGCATGGCGTTTTCTCCCGGCTGGAAGCTGCTAAGACTGGAATAAAATCAGCAGCTACAATTTGACTCTTTGTTACGAGGCTCTTCGAACATGATTTTAGAACCTTTATTTGTCATCTTGCCCCGAATTTGATACTCAATGTATAATAACACTGTAGGTAGCATGGGTCTGGCAGATGATCATATCACCACGCACTCTGACCCACAATGATTCGTTCCAAAACGTGCATAGTTATGGCACCACGACGCTGCTTACGTTCAACTTGTCTTTTCTCTCTGATCTGATACTGCTCAAAAAAGACTCAACCCTTTCTTGGAGCCTGTCATATATTCTATACATCATTCGCTGCGGCACAAGGAATCCTAGTCTTCAATTCATGGGTGACATCACGCCATAAGTTGTCTTTCAACCAGCTTCTCCTTTTCAGCTGACTGGCACCAATATCAACTTCGTCGCGAGACATTTCGCATAATTGACAATATGAACGACCTTTTGTCCGATGCTCATGGTCCACCCCGCAAAAGAATGCGGAAGGGCACCAGAAGCTGTATGGAATGTATGTGACGGCGACCGCCTCTTCGCTTTGTGGACTAGTGCTGACTTGAGACAGGCCGACGACGAAAGATTCGCTGCACGTACGATTCTGATCGCTGCGAGATATGTAACGAATGTCGTTTTAGGGGCTCGAAATGTTTCGATCAGGAACATGGCTCGGATGACCCAAGTACTGGGCCTGGCTCTGGCCCGTCGGAGCGATATAGTCTCCGGGAACGGGTCGCATATTTGGAGACTGTAGTACAGGACTTGGCGAAACGATTAGATGAAACTAATGCTTCTATTTCAAAATGTGAGGTTATAACTAGCACTTTTGCAGAATGGCTTGGACCTTCTTGTGCATTCGACATTTTGCTAACGATCTACATAGCTGCCCAAACGACATCAGGGAACTTGACACCTGTATCTACAGAACCCGATAGACTTGGCCCGTCAAGTGAAAAGATTGAAAATGCGCCTGTAATGCAGCTGTTCGACAACTATCTTGTCAGTCGCCGCGATGACCCATCCAGCAATGACCAGTTTATGGGCGCCAAAGATACGTCAGATAAGGCCCGAGCAGTAAGACTCGAGCTTATATCACTGTTTCCTTCCGACGAAGACATCAAAAAAGTCCTAGCCCAGTGTTCCCACTTATGGTGCATGTGGGAAGAGGATGTTTCAGCACTGCACAAGGTCTTCGCTGCAAGATATGATACCCCAGAGACCCTGGTAGCACCTGCCGATCTAGGGAAAGCGCTAGTGTGTCTCTGTATTAGCATGCTGCAAAGTCCTCCTGAATTTGATTTCAACACGCTGCAACTTCCTATGGATGTGCAAGTATTTGCCTCTCGGTGCTGTGAAGCGGTTGACAGGCTGGTTGTACGTGATGATGACTTCTCGGCAACTCTGCCTGGTATAGAATGCCACTTGCTGCTCTCCAAATTTCATATGAATGAGGGCCGGCTGCGCAAAGCATGGCTGATCAATCGTCGAGCTATTGACTTGGCTCACTTAGCGGGGATGCACTTGTCTACCAGGACTCCACAGCCATCAGACAGTTTGTTTGAGAGGCGACTCAAAATTTGGTGTTCGCTGGCTACTTCGGATCGATCTATCAGTCTCATACTTGGTCTTCCTTATGTCATTTCCGATGCATTCTATTTACCCCAAGTGGAGCGACGTTTGAAGTCTGCGGAGTCTGCTGCTGAGCAATACATGCTCCGGATTGGTGTCATCACAGGCCACATGATAGATCGCAACCAAAATCCCACCGAGATGTGTCTTGAGACCACCTTGAAGCTCGATCAGGAACTCATGGATGCTTGGAATGCGATGCCGAATACTTACCTTGGTTCAGAGCGTGGCTCGAACGAAAGCAGAGAGCAGTATTTGGAACGAATACCTTTGCAATTTATGCCCAAGGTTCTGCGGGCTCTTCTCCATTTACCTTTTATGCTGAAGTATCCTCATGATCCACGGTTCAGATACTGTCATAAAACGGCCATTCAATCTGCTCGGGAGGCGCAGATCTTTTACAAAATCATTCGATCAGCAGCCCGATCCAATATGTGCAAGGTCATTGATTTCATGGCTTTCACCATGGGTATGCTGCTGGTAGTCCATCTGTATGGCTATTCGGAAGAGTGGCCAGATCACAGCAAAGAAGAAGACGAACAAGACTGGGCCCTGATCGGAGAACTTGTCGGGATTCTCCGTCAAGCCGCGTCAGAAAGTGGCGGATCCGTCGCTGCCGAATCAGCTCATATCCTCGGCGAGATGTATAAATGTCGATTAGATCAACAAAAGGGTGACTGGGATTTAGCGGCTCATTGCAAAATCACCGTGCCTTACTTTGGGACGATTACTGTGGGGGCTGGTGCCAAGTTTGCGGGTATGAGGAAGAAGGGACAGAATCCCGCAGTGCCTAGTCCAGGTCTAAGCACCTCGTCATCTCAGAGGACTCCCGGCCAACTTTATACTCCGCCTATGTCAGACCCGGATGGTGTAATGACTGTTCCAAATAACAACACCAACGGTCATACCCCGGTTGCCGATTCTGCAGGCTGTCACTCAAACCAGCCGCTCCCTACCAATGATGATAGCTCGCACAATGCTTTTACGGGCTTGGAGGGCAATGCCTTCAGTGCACTGTTTGATGATATTGGACAGTATATCTTCCCGAACACCACCAACGTCGATCTGGGACTGGATCAAGGGTGGAATTTAAATTGGTTTGACGGTAACGTGCTACCACAGTAACCTTGGAGATAGGTAGATGTCGATGTCGATGATATATACCTACCAAAGTCTCTTGTACTTGTATATAATATAATGTTTGAATTGCTTATATATCATTCTTTTATATAATTCTTGATGCCGTACCCTTCTCAAATATTATAAGGGCATACAAGCCACGATACTGGAATCGTATCCGTCCTTTTCACGCAGGATCTATACAGCCACCTGGGAAGTTCAAACTTACCCTCCCGCTAAGAGGGTTTAAAAAGCGTACCTAACAAGCCACTCAACTATACTAAGGTTTTTTGTATTAAACCAAAAGATATTTTGAAGATCGGCCAAAAAATCAAATATAATTAGGGACATTCAATGTTCCCATGAGTTATGAAAACATACCCAGAACCTTGAAGATAATCAGAGGGGCTCAGTGGACGCTTCCACTAGGGTGGCCTACTACCGCCAAAAGCTCGCATGATCAATAAAAGTCCAACAGCAAAATATCGCCCACTTATGACCGAATAGAGTGGTAAGAAGCAAGCTCTCAGACCACACTACACCTAGCTTTCACAAGTCAGCAGCCTCGGCGCGTCGGCAGTGTAGGTGTAATATCCTTTGGATACTAGACGCTTGACGTAACCCGATTAAACTTTCAGTAGGCTATTCTTTCTCAACAACACCTCAAATTATTGAGATTAAAGATGCCATTATACCTATGCAGTATCCTAGACTATATCTTGGATACCAAAAACAGTTTGAAATCCGGCCAAGCTGCTCACAGTTATCAGATCATTCCTCCAGCGGTGAGCAATCACGGCGATTTTATGCTCCGGCTCTAAACTACCACAACTTTCGATCTCAAAATCTTTGAGCATTTTTTTCACATTTCCTTCATCTACCTCTCTGGTTCCGATGAGACCATTCGCCCCCAAATTGAAGATACCGCGAGTCGATGATGGCACATCCTTGATGATATTGAAGTCGTTGAAGAGCGAGAGCATTAGTGCGGTCTCCAAGAGGATTCTCGGCTGCATCCATTTTTCTTCGTTTGTTGATACTGTACCACATAAAACCATGTAAAAACTATGTACATAAAATACAGTTCGAATCCTCAACGGACACTTGGTCCTCGGCCCGTTCCCGGAACCCCGCCCGCTAGTCTAGTGATTATGTGGAAATTTACCTAAGCGGCTCGCCTTCGTCTGTACATTGTCTCCTGCCGCCCTGCTGAAAGCCCCGCCTGAAGGATATTGGCACTGCTGCGGCATTAGCACCACAAGCCGGTGGCTAGTAGCGCTGAATGATATATATAGTTGGTCATGCTAGCGTGCTATTGGGACTCGGATTCGTGTCTGGGTGCCTAATCACCCCCCACCTTTCCTGGTCGGCGCTTAAGTGCTGCGCCCCCTCGATTTCGATGCTAATCAATGACTGCAAGAGTTTTATCCAGAATGATTCGTCGGAACTACAGTAATTGTCAAAATTCAAATAGCGAAATTGAATATTGAAAGTTGATTTGCGGTGTCCGATGGGGCCATGTTTGACGTGGCGCCACGCATCTTTGCCCAGGCTACAGGTGGTCGCCCAGTTCGAATGGGCCCTGTTAGCCGCAGCCATCGAGCCGTGTGGGGCTTAGCGATAAGACAGAATAAAAGAGGCGAGGGAGGGTCGAAAACCAACATCTATATCTATTTGTCTGATCCGCCCCTGCTTTGGATCTCCCCTCTCCTCTATATAGGTGAGCTAGTTTCATGAAACCCTAACTTCGTCCAGCTTTTGCAAGCCCACGGCTACTGGTATTCCTCGATTCCCAAGTCTTTCATTACCAACGATGTCCTTTGGGTGGTCAGTTGGCGATCTCGTGAACACTATCGAACTACTAGTGAGCGTGGCCGCTTCACTGAAGGAGATCGACGGTTCACAAGAGCATTACCAGCAGGAAAGTGCATATTTGGTGGATCTTGCCAGTACCCTCCAGCATCTGAAGGATCATGACTCGTATCTACCTTGGGCATCCCAAGGCGTTGACACCCTCAAAAAGTCCGTGGAGCGGTTTGGAAAGCGACTGAGCGCGAGGTTCGGAGACAGCCTGGGCAGCGATAACAAGAGCAACAGGCAGTCTCTTATTGAGAGACTAAAGGGTGCTCCCAGAATGATCCAATATGGCTTATTTGTCTCACGTGAAGTCGACGAGTTACGTCGTAGGATTGATATTCCGTTGAAGAATGTCATTGTTGGCCTTGGTATCGACAACAACAACCTCGCCGCTCAGATTCATCAAATTGCACTGCAAACACACTCTGTTGTCGATGATTTGAGAATCTCATTATCCAATCTCTCAGCAACTACCTTAGGGAGTGAAGAACAAGCGAAAGGGGCGCAGTGTGAGCACAAGATATCAGAAGTGACACACTGGTTTAATCCACTGCCGCTTGAGGATTATCATCGTCGAGTACTCGTCAGCCTAGTTCATAGCTCCTGCGAGTGGCTCTTTGATAGAGACGAGTTTGCTTTATGGAAGTCGGCCGATAAAATTCACGATAGATATCGGATGCTCTGGATCATGGGCAAGGCGGGAGCCGGCAAAACTCATTTAGCAGCTCGGATTATTGAAGAGTTGAAGCTGTCAGCTAGCAAGCTCGCATACTTCTACTGCGATGCCAAAGATGACAGACGTGTGTCTGTCACCAGCATCTTGCGCAACTGGACCTGGCAACTACTTCAACAAGACCCGTTTTTGCTGGATGATGTGGTTCCGATCATAGAGAAGAAGCAGTTAGCCAGCCAAGCTGTTCTTGAGGATATCCTATTTACTATCCTCCAAAGATTACAGGATGCAATCCTCGTCATCGATGGGTTTGACGAATGCGAAGATCAAGAGCAAGCGAAGCTTTATCGAGTCCTAGCTCGCTTTTCCCAGGATGCCCGGGTTTTGGTCTTTCGAAGGAGCCTAAATCTTTCCAACAAGTTGATGGTTCCAGACGAATGCCTCATTCTATATGATATTTCTGAGGATGACAACTTGACTGATATCCACCGATACATTGAGGAAGGTGTGGCTGATCTTGAAATCGACGACGATGATATCAGAAAGACTATTGATACAACTCTGCGATCGGGGGCTCATGGGATGTTTTTATGGGTGGCATTGATGATTGAAGAGTTACGGAGGCCGCTTTTTAGCGACGCCGATTACCTCGAGACATTGAAATATCTGCCGGAAGATCTCAATATGCTGTATATCCAAATTCTGCGGGGCCTCTCGTCTCATCCTCGTGATATTCCAATCTCGAGAAGTCTTCTGCAGCTCATGGCGTGTGCGCGTAGACCACTAACTCTGCATGAGGTTGGAGCTTCCATGAAGGTCACTGTTGGTGGAACCAAACTCGACACATCGGCCATGTCTGAGAAGCGACTTCGACGGACCATTCTTCAATACTGTGGACCTTTGGTCACAATACAAAAACGGCCCGGCGCTCACCCTACGGCAACCCTGGTTCATTCCTCCTTAAAAGAGTTCTTACTTGAGCCCCAAGAAGCTAGTGCTCAGACACCATTCAAGATCAATGGGGGTGATGCCCATTTGGCTCTAACGCAAATATGTTTAACATATCTCTGCTACGACAATATCGAAGCTCCCCCATACGATGTATTCGATGAAGTGGTGATGTCAGAAGATAGAGATACAAGGTCGTGGGACCACAGTACAATGAGGGCCCACATGGAAAGTCGGCTCGCTGCCTTTCTTGAGAAATATCCACTTCTGGAATACTCGTCTCTCCATTGGTGGTGGCACCTCACCCGTTCGTCGTCCTGGACAGAGAGTTACAATCTTCTTCTACGTTTGTGCCACTCGAGTCGAAAGACTGTCAGATGGCTCCAAATGGTTCAATACTTCCAAGGTGATCGTGGCATTTGGGGTTCGAGTAAGGGCCAAACAGACCTGGAGGAGATTGCTTCTCTCCGAGAAGTGCTTCCTGCGGAAGACACAGTCTTCTCTACTTGGTTGAAATCATTTGGTCGTGAACCTCACAGCCGAGTTAACCTCACAAAATGGCAAAATTTTCTCCTCTGCGGGGCAGCAAATGACTTCTTGCCCGAAATTCACGTCGCAGCATACTTTGACTTTGCTCAGCTGGTCGAAGATTACCTTCTTGAAGGGGTGAATGTAAATCAGAAATCTCACACAAGGCAGCCACCTCTCTCTCTTGCTGCCATTGGTGATTCATTCGACAGCATGAGGGTTTTGCTACGACATGGAGCAGACGTAAATGCAACAGGCTGGCACAACATGACTCCCCTACAGTGGACAAGTCGACCTTCGGCTTGGCCCACAGTATATCCAGTACCATACATTGCTGGACAAATCTTGCTCGACGCAGGCGCGAGGATATCTCGGGATTGTAACAACAACTTCTTAGCATTGGTCTGCCAAAGCTCTTTTCCCCAAGATCCATTCTGTCTTCCTTTCGTCTCGTTACTGTTAAAGCACGGTGCAGAGGCTGTGATAGATCAAGGTCATCCTCGCCCTCCTCTTCATTGGGCTGCCATCTGTGGCAATGCAGCCCTGGTCAAGCTCCTACTTGAGCATGGAGCTAAGCACGACTCCAGTCCTCAGGGTGTCCCGGGTAGGGAGACACCACTTTTGCACGCATGTGCCACGACAGGGGATAAGCTGAGCGTTGTTGATCTGCTTCTTAGTGTCGGTGCCTCAGTGTCGGCTCGACGTAACGATGGTCGTTCAGCTTTGCATCTAGCATCCAAACATCCACCGCAGATTGGAATGATGCTGCTCCAGGCCGGTGCAGATGTCAATGCAAGATCTATGGATGGCTGCACTCCATTACATGACGCAATTATTGATGAAAACATGGAAATGATTGACTTGCTACTTGCAAATCACTCTACCGTGGATATCAAAAATGAAGCGTCTTTAACGCCACTCGCGCTCGCAGTTGAGAATCATTGTTCTGGTGCCATCCAGAGACTTCAAGCTGCTAATACGATTATGGAAAGTATGGAAAAAGTTGACCCAGTGATGCCAACACAGCCATCCATCTACTGGCCTAGACATCCCCGTGATATTTTTGAGGTTTATTGGGTTCTACAGCTAGCGTGGGCTCCACACAGGCCCCCACAACCGATATTGCTTCGGATTCTAGACTTGGCAAGATATTGGCTGCGATCTCAAACATCCCAGAGTGGGCTAGTAAGCTGCGATGAGAAAGAATGTCAAGATCGTCGGCCATATTTGATCTCTGAGCCCATCCGAGGTGGAAAAGACAGACCCGTGCGGGAGGTCCAGTTTGTAATCTGGAGTCATGACCAAGGCTTCAGCTCCTATCCTGAATTCCATGGTACTTTCGAGTCCTCCTTCACTTGGTTCGACGTCGGCATCGAACAGCTACCTCACAGACCGCCTATTAATATTAAAGAGGGAGAGCGCGTCTTGACGACCAATATTCACGCAAGCAGGAAGTTGAGGCGTCATCAGATAATATACGGTGAATCGGCGGTCAAGCAGAGGGGCTGGTTGGAAAAGCTTCAGGTAGGTGATAGGGTTTCAATTATCCCTATGGCTCAATATCCAGCCTGGAGGAACTTTGTGAGCGAGGCCTCGATTGAGGTTTTCAGTACGTGTTTGGTGAGTTGCAGGGAAAAATTGGCGACGCAAGCAATAGCGTGTCGAACTTGCTGAGGGGTTCTCTAGGAGAAAGAAGGGGTCAGCTGGATCACGCCTCACATTCTAAGACGGTCGATGCCGTGCCGTATTGGGCTTTGCAGAAGCGTCACAACGGTCCGAAATGGTGCGCCGCGAGGGCAATCTGATAACATGAATGGCAATCTTGCCATAAAAAGCCTCGCCTAGGTACTGAGTTTTTCCAGGAAGTGCAGGTGGCACACCCCACATGTATATATTATTATGATTGCCTGTGCATCTCTCTTGCGGTGAGGGGTCAGGGTAAATCATGCCATACATACACACATATTGTATTGGGATTGTGTATTTACATATCAGATACTTTCTACATGAGCCATTCATGATATCCTTTCTATATCCTTTCTGGTTGTACTGTTCAGATAAAAGTGCTCAGCTGTCAAAAGTCAGAAGGCGCTGTTGATGAGATACCTCGTGTTTTGACCTTTGCGCACATAAAAGACCAGATTACAAAATACTGAATGCAAATTAGGATCACCTTTCTTTGTAGTCCAGTCCTTTCCTGGAATGTTGGCTTGTCGGCCGCAGTCAGGCATTCGATATTCATGTCAGCACCGGCTCGGCCAGTGCCCGGATCCACACATTAGCTAATCATGAATTCCAATAGTTAGTTAGTATCGCCTGACCATCGTAGCTGTTATGGATGCAGGTGGTCTCGGTTTATTCTCCAGTTCAAGTTTTGCAAATCTACCGCTTGGACGGCCGCCCATCTATCCATTGTCAAGTTATCTTGGAAATTTGTGAGCCACATCACTCTTCATATATGTCATTCATCTGCCCAAGCATTCGTATACCGCCGAGTTCGTGATAACCGCCATGAGTACTTGCGGAATACCGAGTACCCCTGTGGAGCTTCGCAGCTATATCCTGCGTCAATTGCCCATGATTGAGGACGTTTTGTCCGCCATTCAAAGCAGTAGATCATTATACGAGGCACTTCAAGAAGACAACACCATCGTTGCCTACGTGTTACACAAGCAAATCGATTCTAAACTCCTGCCGTATGCGGCAGCCTTTCTTGAGCTCGATAGAGCCCCTCGCATTAAACTTCATCACAAGGATGTTTCCTTGATCCTTGAGAGATGTTTCTCTGGCACAACTTCTCAAGCTAGTGAGCAGCTAGCACGAATAGCCCTCCGTGAGGCTCTGCATGTCACGGATCTTCACAAGGCGATTCAAAAGTTCACTACGAAATATTCAGCGCAGGCTTTGTCCCATCTTCAGGACGAGAAGCCTCTCAAAAGCTCGATGCGCTCATTCAGTCATTCGGAGATATATCGCATAGAGCGTAGCTTCTATACTTATGAAGTTTATTGCTCTCTATTTGGACAATCTCGGTCTCGGTTGTCGCTCAATGATCAGCTCGATGTATTTTTCAAACAATTTACGCCTTGGGAAAACGAGCAGCTTGCCTGTGTTCTTGAATTTCTTCTTGAAGAATTGAAGCTCGGTATGGTTTCTCTTCACCTTGAATGATTACGTTCCTAACATTACTATTCAGCCTTCAATGAAGTGGCCGCTCATGACATCAACTTTGGTGAACTTTCCATTCCTTGGGTTGGGGATGAAAGCTCATGGATACAGGGTTACGTGAGTTGAACCAAATTCACAGTGATGTTTTTCTCCTTCAACGCTAACGCTACCGAAGCTCTCACTAGGTGTCAAATACCTCGAAAAAGTGACAACAGCTTCCACCTATGAAGAGCGACACCGTTTACTGGATGAAAAGCTCTCACTCGCTAATACTCAGCCGGCTCTGGCAGACTGTTTGATTGAATTGAATGATTTGTATCTTGGAGGGACAGATGAACTCGACGATCACGCTATGCATCAATTGCGTCAATTACCAAGCCAATATGCCGCGTGCGACCCTGACACCGGTCCAGCAGAAATATGGTTTCAGGCCCATGAGGGAGATCATAGCACCCAGTACGTATTAGCTGAGCCTTATCGGGCCAGCCGGAAGGTTGGGTACGTGATGATGAATCTTTCGCGTAAACAGGATATGACTAGCTTTGACGGTTCTCAGAAGTCTATTGAGTGGTAAACATTCGATGATGAGAACTACGATCAGGAATATGCCCAACAGCTTAATTCATTCGAGATACGATCAGATATCCATCTTAATGGTGGAAGAGGCTGGTGGAGCGAGGGGGATACCAGTCGTGTTCAATGGCATGATCCATCGAGCCTCTAGGTGCTCAGGAGGCGAATGGTTCTCAAATTTCAGTCCAACTCTACAGAACAGAATGTATGAGTCTCCTACAAAGCCGAATTGTATGATGCAGGCTTTGTTTGCTAGTGACTTCGTCAGCTTCCCTGCCTAATAGATAGTTATCTTGTGCTAGGACCTTAATGTAGCCCTTCTGATTGTGGATGACTCTTCTCTTGTTAACAATAGAAGAAGGAAAGGAATGATATTTCACGACGCAGATTTATTGACGTCGTTGTGTAGTGGAAAAAGACAGAAATCTAGCGTTGCGTTATTGTACTGAGTGAACTCGGTTGGTGTGATACCACATGTCGACGCCAAAGGACCACAGCTCTCACCGGAGACGACTTGGATTATGGAACAGAAAAAAAACGGATAGAAACCTGGCACACCCAATGCTGGGTTTGCTTACTGCTCTTCGTTCACGATGGGCAATGAACCCATGAGCTTTATAGGATGATCCGTGGTCGATTTGTCATTTGATTATATCCTCATCGGAGGCAGTGCGCCTCACTAGGGGTGCTCGTGGAGATGGAAATCGGAGTGGAAGCTCGCGAAGCAAATATAGATCCCAGGTGATACTAGCGCGGCCCCGGGGGTCAAGGGAAGTGGACTTCGTATACCACGGTACACTAAGGAACCCTAAGGTAAACTAAGGTAAACTATGCAGCTCTCTGTATGGTACGTCCCAAAAATTCTCCCGTCAAAGTAGATATCCTATGGTCTGCCCTTTCTTTCTACCCCGTCAAGTCATTGTGCCTGATACTGTCTCCCTTGTACCTCCTTCATTGCTACTCACTAGACTTACATTTTCAACGTCTCTGCCCTGCGTCGATAGCTGGCCCGACCACCACGATGAGCATTACTGCCAGCCCGGGCATCTTTGAAGTGGACTTGTTATTCCCACGCAATGCTACTTATTCCCCTCAGGCGCTGACGCCCATCGTGTGGGCGCTGCAAAATCCAAGTCTGGCTTCCCCATTGACGGCCTCAATTACCTGGAGCCTGTGGGAAGGCAACAACCAGACCTCCCCCGGCTCCATCGGCGGGGGACTTTTTGAGCTGAGTCTGATGGACTTTTCGTCCAGTGAACCTCATCTGGTCTCGGAATTCGTCAACACCGTTGCCTACCCGGATGGGGATTGGACCCTGGCGTGGAGCCTGAGTGTCTACAATTGCTCTCAGCTTGAGGGCCACTATCACGACATCACGCGAAGTGATTTCGCCATCTTTACCATCAGCAAAGTCGGGCCGGGAACCCGATCTGGTGGCCGCCACTTCTGCCGATGAATGTGGCACGATGGAAGCATATGCGTTTAAAGTCACATCCTTCGGAGATGTTTGTGGTGACCTCGGCCCGACTCCTACCACCAATCCGCGCGCCGTGACCATCAACTCGACAGCCACCTCCAGTCTATACGCCCTTATCGCGGAATGCGAATGTGACCTGTCCCAGCGCGACGTCTGCCAGCAATCCTGCGGGTCGATCGCGTTTGGCCACAGCACCGGTCTTGTTGATGCTACTGGCCACGGTGACCAACTTGATTCATTGTGGGTGAGAAGAAGGGGGTGATGCACTACAACCCCTATCAAGGAAAAGGCCGCGGGTCTTATTTCCATCGGTAGTAGCCACTAGTCGTAATATTTGTATTTAGTACCTTTCCATTATATCAATCTTGTTTCGCGGACTTCACAGTGTTTTTCCTTTTTTCCTTTCCTTTGTTTTTTTTTTTTTTTTTTTTTTTTTTGCTCGCCTAATTACAATAGCCCCATCTTAGCATGCGCTCGCCTGCGGACCAAAGCCCTGGTTGGCCTAAGCTCGCCCACTTAATTAATCTCGAAGGAGTATATAGAGCACGCAATGGGCTGCTACCTATTCTGGATTGTCCAGACGACCTCAGATGTTTCAAGAGACCTGTTTTTTATTGCTTGGGTTTTCTATTCTTATGTTATTATTTGCATTGTGTACTACGTACCCGCAGATGTCCGATCTCCTCCAAGAAAAAGCCCCTCGGGGTTTGACTGCCCACAACTTCATCCTCGTGCACAGTAGTAGGATATCGCTATGATAAACCTCCATCAAAATCCACCAAACTTCAAAGGCAAACCAAAGCTTTCTAAGAGAGACAGCACCGACAATTTTATGCGATCTACATGGGTTGTTTTTGAATTATCAAGTTATAATTTATTCCATTTACTATGTGTCTTGGGGTGGTCCCGCTCGCATGTGAATTACGTTATGTAAATCCTTGCAGTCTTTTCGGAGAACCTTTCCGCCTCCCGGGGGAGGCGTTAGTTTAAGTTGGATTCGCACGGGACTCAGGGACTCAGGGACCCGTTTTGCAATGCACAACCAATGATCACGCTGCCCTGCTACAATCGAAATTGCACCGATCGTGGCTTCGTGGTCAAGCAGGTTTTCCGAACAGTGACGACCAATCACACGGAATCCCCCGTTCGATCCAGTTAGCAGCACTGTATGCACATCGGCTACAGGGTTCGGGGAACGTCCATGATCCTACAGTACTGTAGGACTGAGGCGTAATTAATAAACATGCAGAGATGAGGAAAACTCGACACTGTTCTGTATCAACGTGGTCCCTCTGTTCTCGGTTATCTCCGTCTTATCCGTGGTTCCCGAGATGCGGCCCCAAAAGGCCCACTTCATTCACCTGTGATTTGCCAAGCTGTCGCTCACGGGTGAACCTCCGGATCATTCAGGGCGCAAAACCTTCCGCATGTGATTCCCCACTCGGACAAGGCTACGCTAAAAGCTTCGCAAAAGCTTCACAAAGCTTACTTCAACAGGAATCTCCGAATCTTGCTCTTATCTCGCTAGAAGAAAACGCCACTTGGTCGACGAAATTCGATGTTCATCGCTTCGGAGCTTCGCAGCGGTCAACGAATATGAGATAGGTTCAATCACTTACATCCTATCCCCAATTTATCTCAGTCAGCCCTGTATTCTTGAAGTCATTCAAAATGAACTCTAAATCTCGTGTTCATACCGCTCCTTTTTCGAGCTGGTGGTTAAGTCCATTTTCCGCCTCATTCACAGGACTTGCTACCACAAATGTGGCGAAGATAACGGCGGAAAGGATAGTCAATACCTTCATATTTCTGACTTTTTCCTTGCCTTGATATGATTTTCAAAACAGATTGAGAATGCTGATTTTGACAATATTGTTGCGTCGCACGAGGAATGCAGGTATCAAGTGGGCAGAGAGCTTCATATACCAAAAGGTAAATCGAACTAGTCAAGGGAAAATTTGGGGCTCAATAGAGGGGTAAGTATTCACATGCCTTACACATGTAGCCAGCTAGTACCTTCCTGTTTCATGCTTTTCATGCTCCTTAGATCACAACAGCGTACTATAACTGGCGCAGTGTCTTGTATTACTTCGGGCTTCATGTGCTAGGTGGGGCTTGATATAGGGCTCCTGATATTAGATCAGGGCATACGATCCCGGAGAAGGCGATCGATCCGATTTGTCAACACAGTCACACCTAACCGTCTCTTACGATCGTCAAGTATTGTCTCTGAATCTCACGGGTTTTCACGATTGCTGTGCCACGTCGACATCGTTGACATCTTGCCTATAACGAAAGCACAGGTGTGTTTTGCCTGCAATTATCACAGTCGCCAAGCAATGGTGTCTTCTGTATTGCTGTCAGGACTGTCATAGTTGAAGCACTCGCACATGAACCTTGAGACTCTTTTTCCATGTCACGGGGTTTGTTTCCGTTGGAATATCTATGATATCGTAACTTTCAATGTAGATGCTTATTGAGTGCCTTTGTCTCGAAAATCAGACAAAAATTTAACTGCTTGGCTATGACATCCTATTTGCTACTCCTGACTAATTAACAGCCAAAGTGAGCCGATAATTCAGCAGCCCATTCTTTGAGTTCCTCTTATTTGATTCGACTCTTATGGCACTACAGGATAGATCATCACGTAGTTTCTCTTAATTGTACATAATTGACACCGCTGGCCTAAGCAGTACCTCAACTGCCCAGGAGCCCCGCGGATATACCTGTTTCCGGATTAGGGAAATACTTCCCAACACTACTTTTCAAAAAACAGTTTCCTCCCTGACCCAGGATCTTAAACTATACTCTATTGATGGAAAACCTAGATCACTAACTGTTCCATTGCTGGATGATGAGATAACGCCCTTTGGCTAGTTAATGGCGTATAGTAAAGTGAATATCGATCCGTCTAAGCCGGTAATTATAGTTAGGTTCTGCCCGGGGCATAAATTCGTAGTAACTCCTGTTATGCCTAATGTAACGGGGAAGGATAATATTGCTGATGATATTACTAATATAGTTATAGAGGTAGCGGTAGTAGAGGACTATAGAATAGAGGATATAGAGTTACTAGGTGTTATAGAGGCGGAGTTAGATTCGCGGGTAAGGAGGACCTAACTTAAAAGGTGGGCAGCCACACACGCGCTAATGACCGACCGGTACCACAATGCTCCCTACCCACACCACCCGGGGAAGCGGTCGGGGCCAATGGCCGACGAGTTTCGCGGACATTCGCCGCCACCGCCTGCCGCCCCTGGCGCACGGACGTTTTTAGTGCGCGATGCACGACCGTTCCGGGAGGACTTCGATCCTGAGAGAGAGAGTCAATGCTAAATAGACTTGATTTGTGGAAAATACTGCGCATAGTTCGACGTGAATAAAACTAGTAGAAATTGAGGGGTACAGAGCTCGTGGTATCTGGCACCGAAGTAGTGTCAGTGGTCTGTCTCCGGACCAAGTTTTTCAACTACAAAACTCTCTTGTTCGGGCCAGACTTCCTTTTCTCTTTTGTCTCCTTAAACCCTACGTTCATTTTCTCTTTGTGTTCTCATTATACATGACAATTTCGACATATCTGTTTTATGACGCTAATTGTAAATTGCCACTTTCGCCCAGCCCAAGAGAACCGACAGATAGTTGCAGCTTGTTTGGTAAACAAAGGGCGACTCTCACCACAGTAGCTTGCCCAGAATGCTTCAAAAAACCTTCAGCGTGCTCCTGCCTCTCGGCATCAGCTTGGTGAATGCCGACCTCTCCGGCACCGTCGGGCCCACCAGCAGCTTCGTGCACAAGGCTGATGTCATGCTCTGCGACGTCACGGACTACGGCGCCTCGTCCAGCGCAGACTTTGGACCAGCTTTCACTAGCGCTTGGGATGCCTGTGCTGAAGCTGGTGGTGGCCTCGTGTACATCCCCCCGGGCGAGTATCCCATCTCGACCGGTGTGAATGTCAAGGATGCTGACGACATGGCCGTGCAGTGGGACGGCACTGTCTATCGCGACGGTGACGTCTCAGGGGACTACTTCTTCTCCTTCACTAACCTTGTGAACTTTGAATTGTTTAGCGGCAATTCCAAGGGTGCCCTCCAAGGCTATGGTTACGAGTACCTCAAGGATGGCAACTACGGTACGCGCTTACTCCTGTTTCACAACATCAACAATGCTTCTATCCACGGTCTCACCCTGGTCGACTCACCCGCTTACTACGTCGTGATTAAAACCTGCACAAGCCTCGAAGCGTATAACATGCTCATCCGTGGTGTGTCAACCATCGGTGAGACTGACGCCTTCGACGTCTCGGGTTCTAATATCTGGGTCCACGATGTCGAAATCACCAACGGTGACGAGTGCGTCACGGTCAAGTCACCATCCTCCAACTTCCGCATTGGCTCTATCTTTTGCAATCTGAGCGGCGGCACGGCCATTGGTTCCCTGGGTAGCGACACTATGGTCCAGAACATCACCTACCAGAACCTGTATATGAACGGGGCCGACGCGTGCTTCATCAAGACCAACGGTGGCAATGGCACTGTCTCGTCCATCAGCTGGGACACTGTCTACGTTAATGGCAGTGCCTACCCCTTAGCCATCGACGAAGCCTGGGGCGATGCTGGTACTGGTATTGGTGTGCAAATCAGTGACCTAAGTTTCAAGGTGAGCATTTTTGCGCCAACCCGTGATGGTTACCTAAGAACAGGTCAACACTGACTTATTGCTTTGTTGCAAAATTTCTAGGACTGGTATGGATATAACTCCGATAACTCTCGACCCACCATCCGCCTTGAATGCGATCCCGACGTGCCTTGCTACGATATCATCCTTGATGGCGTCCACCTCTGGACCAGCGACGGGGATTCTGTCGAGTGGAGCTGCCAGAATGCCTACGGATCTGGGGCCTGCTTGAAGAGCGGCTCCACGTCGCTGAGCACCTATACCACTTCTTCCATTGTGTCGACCGTATCGTAAGTCTCCATCGCCAGCCTCCTCCGTGAGGTCACATCCCGTTTCTCATGTGGTAGACAACTCACATGTGCGACCCCATTCTGACGTTGCCCCACAGGAGCTGGTCACTGCCCGGTACCATGGCCGGCGAGTTTACATCCGAACTCAGTCCCACTGCGTCCTTTACGATCCCCCCCTTGGCGACCTCCTTTTTCCCTGGGCAAACGCCGACATCGACCCTTCTGTCCTACTCTGGCCCCGCCACCTACGGCGCTGTCCAAGGCTGAGGAGAGCCGAAGCAATCACATGAGGCTCAGGAGGTGAAGTGGACACACGGTGCCGGTACCTCGCAGACGGGAGGGTTGCGAGAATTGCTTCTTATCAAGCCAACGGTCTCCCTTGTCACCAAACCAGCCGGGCCATCAGGCTCGCAGAGCAGATCGAGCTGGAACAGACAAAATGGCTTTTTTATTTTCGATGTTTTTTTTTGGCTACTTTATTTGCTGTCATTCTTTTTCATCTGTCAGAACCGACATCGGCTGTCATACATTAAACGTATCGTAACTCTAGCTTCATAAATAAGCTAATCATTCTCTCATACATTTTGACAACCAAATTATCTCGAGATTAGCGCTCCACTAACATCCCCTGTCCAAGCCGCTGTATCATCGAGACGACATATACAACGCCTCACCTTCGCAAACAAAAGAGATGGGAGTGGGGAAAACTCGCCACGTTGTTGCGCTTAAAAACGTGGGAAAGCAGGTTCCAAGGAGAGACCATTGCATGCCGCGAATTAATCTTCCGTCGTCGAAATATCATTAGGAGTCTCAAAAATATGTTAATAAAGCAAACTACAATGATTGTGACGGACCCTAACAAAAGTGTCAACAATTGCTGTGACAGATCGGTACAGATGATGCTTATCCCCCTTTTTAGAATTACCACGCTAAATCATTCGCCTTGCTTCTTATCTTCTCCTCGGGATATGCTTGTCCGAGGTGAAGGATACATCATCAGCAAACTCAAAATTAGACTGGTGGTCCATTTCCCCCGGATCCGCAGATCTTTAAACCCCGCATTTCTAATTCAAGGACCGGCAATGGATTCAAACGCCGATAAATACCCAGATACCAAACACTAGCTGTTCATGAGATATTGCACGAATGAGCATAGTAAATTCAGATACCGCTTCTCGGTTTGAATGACACCGAGACATCGATCATTAAACCCATGGCAGACTATATAAAAGCTAGAGGACTTGGCCACTATCATCGAAGGGCTGGCTATTTTGCACACATTTTTTGAGAACACCCTTATTATCAGCTATGGCAGATTCTCGGATTTTGCTATGGATCTCTGTGATCATTCACACTGTTCTATCGGCTACGATTCGCACGGTAGACTCAGGAATAGAAACCAGAAAACTCTCTATCCCTCAGGCTCCATCGCTGAGCCGACAAACCGTTGATGGAAACTTCCAGTCTTATTCGATTGAATTCTCATACATGCTAGATTATGCGGGTAATGACTCGTATGCGACCCATTGCATGGACATGTGGCAACCACTAACCTTTGACTTACCAACAGCTCACCAAATACATTGTCCAAAAAGCTGCTACAAAACCTCTATGAGATTTCGGGAGCATACCCAATAATTCGTGCCGGAGGAACTACCGAGAATCGAGCCATTTTTGTCGCAAATCAATCACAGGCGCTCATTGAAGATTTCGATCCGGCAAACGCAGACCAGCCAAGCAGTCTGAGTATTGGACCGGCATGGATGCAGTCATTCCATCAATTCCCAAAGGGTACAAAGTACATCTACGGACTGAATTTTAATGACGGAGAAGACGGGCTACTCCAGACAGTGCTCGAAGCTAGATACGCGTTTGATGCAATTCAAGATGATCTATATGCGTTCGAAATTGGCAATGAAGTTGACGGTACTTTCCCTAAATCGAGATAAAGATATCTGCTGACTTTATTCGAGGGTTTCCCTGCACTAGCCACCGTCCTTGCAACTGGACGGTTCCTAGCTATGTCGAGCAGTGGAAGCAGTATGCTGCGGCCATCTCTAGTCAGGATATCGGTTCTAGGCTTGATAAGAAAAGCGAACCCCTGTTCCAAGGCTGCAACTTTGAGGCACCTCGTCGACTGGGCTATAACGAGACACCGTACTGGAATGTTGAGAGTGCATTGCAATCTGGAATTGCCGAGGCGGGAAATATTAAGACGGTTGCTGACCACGACGTATGTTTTTACCCTATAAGATCCCTTCTACGTAGTCGCTCACAATGCTTCACTAGTATATGGGCGCCGCCTGTGAGGGCTCGCCAACACCCACTATTGCAGGAAACCTCTTGAATCACTTCCATATGACGTCGCTGATGTATTATCATGAAGTGCTCGGGAGCTATGCCGCATCTGTTGGTGTGCCCTACGTGCTGGGCGAAACCAATACGATTTCTTGCCAGGGTACGGCTGGAATATCCGATGTATATGCGGCTGCACTTTGGGCGATCGATTACACGCTCTATGTGGCGGCTCTTCCCGTTTCTCGAATGTACTACCACATGGGTACACGATACAGGTATAGTCCGTGGCAGCCAGTCGAGTGGGATGGTGTCGGCGCCCACGTCAAGCCACTTTACTATGGGAATTTGTTTACGGCGACGGCTTTTGCAGGCGGAAACAAGCAGATCGAGGTTCTGATCAACGAGACTTCTTTCACGGCCTATGCCGTATACGAAGGTAAAGAGACCCTTAAGTCAGTTGTTCTGATCAATCTTGCCATGTGGAACTCGACTCAGCTTGCGTCTCAGCGGCCATTCACGGCTGTCGAGTTGCCGTCTTCACTGTCTGCGGGGGTGGTCTCAAGATTCACTAGTCCGGGGGTGGAAATTGCTAGCAACATTTCTTTTGCGGGGCAGATGGTCGATGCAACTGGTGAAATCGTCGGGCGGCGAGTCACTGAGAAGGTACATAAGGGCCGGGTGTTGATTGGAGCTGGAGAGGCACTTCTGATCTCGTTATAAGTAACTAATTAATTATGGTCCTTATAGCCTAGGGGGCCTAGCAAATAATTCGAAATTATGGCTATCTCTTGTCACCCCATCACGTTTCCACACTAGTTCTAGCCTATTAAGGCATAGGCCTTATATAGTTAGATTAGATATAAGTGATAATATAAGCTATAGTATACACCGTGCTATTATATTAATAATAATATAATCACTAGAAAATCTGGCATACCCCCCGTGAGCTCAGGCCTCGCTGCCCTCTCAACGATGGGGGCGAAAAGAGATAGTCCGCTCTGATCTTTGCCGAACTGAGCAATGACTCGCTGCCCGCGTGGTGAGCGGACGTAGGCAAGAAAATTGTTGATCTCAGTTCGAGTCTCTAGTGGCGCATGAGGGGGATATAAAGCATGACAGGAGTTCATCAAAACATGATCAGGATTTGTAGGTTCAAAATAAACAGTAGATGCCACTACACTCTGGCAAATGGTTTGAGCGAGAAGTGTAGATCGGTCGATGAGTAGATATGCCCACAAGCATCAGCCTCAATTAGAGCATCTGCTGGACTCTGGGAGATCGTTTTGTACCAGTTAGAGGTGGTTTCATCTTTCCAAGGTGCCAAATGAGCCCCTTGCCAAATACTGTGCTCCTTGTGCATTGTTGCTGATCATCTGCTCGACTATGGAAAAGGCTTTGGGTTCTGGCGATTCGTTAAAATGCTTCTTGGGGTGACTTTGCGTCTTTGATAATCGCCGGATCATCAAATGGACAAACTACACAGAAGTGATCATGGGAAACACAGCCTGCATTGACAGCCCATTTTTCCGCAACGGAGATCTGCTCCTGGTCGCGCTCGTAAGTCAGGGCTAGATCGACATGTCCCATGAGCATGGCGAGCTGACTATTGCGCGAGTGGTTGCATATCCATTCTATCGAGCCCATCGTCCTCTCTAGTAGCAAGATAATCTTCCGCTAGTGCCTTTAAAAGACCAGTAGCACCTGATAACTTGTTAGTCTAAAAAGAAAGCAGATTCGAGCATCAATTTGTGCACATACCCGGTCCGCCATTCCTATTGAGTGGTAGTGAGATTAGAAAAAAGTGTTATAATTCCAAAATCAATCCTCAGCTTACCCGATGCTTAAAATAACTTTACTCTTGCCGTAAGTCTCAACAGCTTCAGGGTGCATTATCCCTTGAGTTTGGATGGCAGTTGACAGCGACGGCTTTTCAAGGGGCGCCATCATTTGAGTGCTGGGAAATGGCAACTAGACTGATTTAACAAAGAACCATTTATATATGGATATTGAGGCATTTGAGATTATAAAGGGTGTGGGAGGGAACTTCTCCTTATGCCACCCTGGCTACATCAGGTCATTGTTGCCCCACATTGATTGGCTGAATTTGGCCGCACTGTCTGTGCAAGGGCCCCAAGTCATGGATATTAGCATGCCGGTTATGTCGGGCAGATCAAGGTGACTGTCTTGCCACATCCCGGCATCCCATAGAGTCAGATGTTTACGCAGGCCGAATTTCCACTCTATAAAGGGAATTGCTGTCGAGAGTGGGATCTTCAGTCCCTTCATTAAGCTTCAGCTCTTTACCTAAATGCCCTAAACACCACTGTTCTGCACTCAAACATCCTGTATGGCCCTGAAGTGCTGGCGTGGCCGTCCCTTAACACAGCAATGGGACCGATATTTGCCTAATGCAAAGTTTTCAAAGGAGCATGAAGCTACCCACGCATGACTTAGAAGAATATAATTAACTATATGTTTCCATATAGGTGAATTTGGATAACTTACCAATTTTCTTTTCATCGCACCTTGCTAGCTGCACTTAACAAGGTGACCAGAGGGCATCAGGAGAATTGCCTAAGAATGATAATAATCATAATACAGGAGCTAAAGCCTGATTCGTAGGCTCTCCTCAAGCTTCTCAGTATGATATTCAGCATATGGGTTGCTCTATTGAGTTATCTCTCCTCCCCCCGATCATGATAATTTTACGCAAGAATTATAACTTCTCCAGTGATATTCATTTCAATAGCCCTTTACCCACTAAAGGAAATCCAGTTGCCTCTTGCGGGTGGGTCACTTAACTTGAAAGGATGTATCTTAGCCCATCAAAACCCGCAGCATTTCTGAAAGCCTGCAGAAAACATAATACGTTAATCACCACTGTCATCAAGATACTGATTTGCTTCACACTTGTATCCGATGCTTACATATCCGCAAAGGTTGGCCTATCGTATCTTGCACTTGACCCACGACGGTTTCAGCGGCCGAGTATTCCAACATCACGGGCAACTATTTGTCCAGTCATCAGTACAACCGTTAGTTGAGCAACTACCGTAGATGCCGCAACATCGTAATCAGCCAATGAAGGATAAATTGTGCTAATCTGGTAGCTAAGCCAAAGGGCTAAATCTTACTTTGATTTTGCGGTGTTCACATATCAGACACCACTTCCCGTGTTGAACGCTTTGGGCTTGAACGCTATTGGAGAATATTATGAAGCTACCGCAACTGAAATATATAGTGTTTTGAATCTCGCAGTCGGACAGACATTCTATATGTCAAGCTTAATCAAATCAGAATGTCAATCTTCTAGGTCTTGGCAACTAAAAGGCATTGAGTTTTCTATGTCGGCACAGAAGTCTCAGATAGAACCAAAGTTTTATTCTGTAATGGTAAGTATCAAAAATGGCTAATCTATTATCAATGTCAATTATGATCAATGTGAATTATGAAAAGACTGAGCTCCAAAGTGGAATGCTTTTCTCCGGCGGTAAGCATATGCAGAGCGTTGAATCCTCTGGAAATTCAATAGTGGTATCTCCTATCTCCTCTAGGCTTGATGCACCCATATGTTAGGCTGGATGCTTACGGTCCACAAATATATGCAGTCTTCTCAGCGTGTCCTCTTTAATTCTTACGTCATCGCTTGAGGGGAGTGTAACTGAGGTTATATGTGGATACTTGGATTAACTTTCAAACGCCACAAAGCCCAAGCTAACAATAATTTCAGGGCTTTCAAGTTGCACAGTGGAAGGAATATTTGGATTAGTTTGAACCTTGGAAGACATAGACACTAGCGACGGATACGTGTAGCTAAACTGTGAAATCGTCATAGTGCATACATTCTTGCAGCCCGAGCCTCAATAATAATTTCTTGTCGCTTAAAACACATACGAGGTACGTAGTATTCTATTAGTCTTCTAATAATGGTTTAGATACACTTTGCGCCTTTAGAGTCCGAAGTTTTGGGGTTCTGGAGTAAATGACATGTAGTCATTCGCATAGGTCACAAAGACACTGGTTATGTAATTAAACGTTATTGGTCTCAACAATTCATCTTGAGTTCACGAGTCACCGAGCTCAGAGTCATTACTGACGACCTCGGACTTTTTTAATTGCACTTGTGCATCGGCCTTGTGATCGACCCGCTGTATTGGCGCAGGTGTTTACTTGATCCACCTTCCTCCCCCCAACCTCCTAGTTCCCGCTCTCCTTGTTCTCGCCACTCCTCATCGGCGATCTGTCCCCACAACACCACACCCTCAAGGGAACGCTTTGAAGATGTCTGAACGCCCGTCGGGACTGGGCAGAAATCCAACAGCGCCTCCTGTAATGGCAAACGGACATTTCGCTACGATCGGTAACAATGCGGACGCCGCCGCCGCCTACGAGCATGGTGTGCAGGTCATCGATGGAGATAAGGAGTTCAAGTACGACCCCTCGATTTGTTGACGCTTGGCCTGCGCCTACAGCTACTAACAGAAACTCGACAGTCCAAACCTCTCCAAGTACCTATCCCTCGAAGATGTCACTCCGGCCGGCTTCAATTACCACCTCATCTCCGTGTTTGGTTCGCAGTCCACTGGCAAGTCCACCCTGTTGAACCAGCTCTTCGGTACCCAGTTCTCTGTCATGTCAGAGCTGGAGCGCAGACAGACCACCAAGGGTATCTGGCTGTCGAAAAATAAGAAGCAGGAGGAAAGCGCCACAGCCGATGGATCGCGCATGGCGGATAATATTTTGGTGATGGATGTTGAAGGTACCGATGGTCGCGAACGAGGAGAAGACCAGGATTTCGAGCGCAAGAGTGCTCTTTTCGCGCTTGCGACAAGTGAGGTACTCATTGTCAACATTTGGGAGCACCAGGTGGGCCTGTACCAGGGAGCCAACATGGGTCTCCTGAAGACCGTCTTTGAAGTGAACCTGCAACTATTTCTGAAGGACAAAAAGTAAGGACAATTTCGATTGCGCTCGCTCGATACTTGATCAGAGCACTAATTGGTTTCTAGTACTACGCACCGATCCCTCCTTTTCTTTGTTATCCGCGACTTTATCGGTACCACCCCACTCAAGAACCTCCAGAAGACATTATTGGAAGATTTGTCTCGTCTTTGGGATACGATCTCAAAGCCAGCTGGCTTGGAGAAGTCGACCATTCACGACTACTTCGATTTCCAGTTCTACGGACTCCCGCACAAGGGCTACCAGCCAGATCAGTTTGTGGCGGAAACCAAGAAGCTTGGTCTGCGGTTCCGCGATGGCTTCCGTGACCCCAAGAGAGATGCGCTCAGAGGCGAATTTTCTGAGGGAGGAGTATTCTTACCCGAGTACCACCGACGCATCCCGGCTGATGGATTCTCGCATTACGCTGAGGGCATCTGGGACCAGATTGTCAACAACAAAGACTTGGATCTTCCTACACAACAAGAACTGCTCGCTCAGTTCCGTTGCGATGAAATTCTGCGTGAGGTTATGATTGGATTTGATGAGGCCATCACTGCGTTTGAGGACAAGCAAGCAGAGGCTGTTCGTTTGGGAGCCCCAGAGGTGCTCGGAGGGTTGGGTGCGGCCATGCGGGCAGCCCGCTCCAAGACTATCAAAGGCTTTGAAGTCGAGGCCAGTCGGTACCACAAGGGCGTATACCAGCGTAAGAAGGCTGAGCTGGAGGGCAAGGTCGATACTCGACTGAAGGCTCTGTTCCATGGCCAGCTCTCGGCTGCGCACAAGTCCGGTATCCGCGATTTCAGTGACACCGTCACCGAATCCGTCAAGTCTGGCCAGAAAAAGGGCGGCAACTACGATTTCGCTGAAATTGTGAACAAAGAAACCAAGATCTCGCTGGAGAAGTTTATGGAAGTTGCTAAATCCACCGTGGTGGAAGGCACATCTTGGAGTAATTACAAGCAAGAGTTGAAGCTGTACGAGAAAGAGCTCTCTGAGGCCAGTGCTCGCCTGCGGCGGGATGAGATGAGACGCCTGGCGAGCCGTATTGAGCGTTGGGTGCAGTCTCGTCTGGGTGAATCCGTCGGACTTGAATTTAACAACCTTGGTTCCGGCCGTGCTGGCGGTGGCGCCCCAGAGAATGGAGACAAGCCCACCGAGAAGGCATTCTGGGATCGCGTTTGGAATGTATTTGTGGAGACTGTTCTTGATGCGGAACGGAGATTCACGGACCGGGCTAGTAGTTTCGATGCCAGCCTCGAAGAAGTTGACGTTGGTCTGTGGCGCCTGCGTCGCAAATCATGGGGCGTTCTGCGCGCTAAGATTGACGAGGAAATGACCGAAGGCAACTTGTTGCTGAAGCTGCGGGAGAACTTTGAGGACAAGTTCCGATATGACGATGAAGGTGTCCCACGCATCTGGCGCCCGACGGATGATATTGAGGGCATCTACACTCGTGCTCGCGAGTCCACCTTGACTTTAATTCCTCTTCTTTCTCGCTTCCGTCTTGTCGAAACATCCGCACCACCGCCACTGGACCGGTGGATTGGGCACACCCCAAGCTCGGCAACAGCTGCTGACGAGGAGGATTTGCCTCCGATCGGAGGAGTGGATGAGGATGAAGGCAAGAGCCTAGAGGAGGAGATGACAATCCTTGGCGATGCCAAGCGCCAGGAGCTCACTGTGCGCTTCAAGAAAACCGCTGACGGCGTGTATGTTGAGGCCAAGCGGAGTGCCATTGGTGGCATTACCCAGGTGCCGCTCTACTTCTATGGCCTGCTGATCGCCCTAGGATGGAACGAGATTGTTGCAGGTAAGTTTCAATACCTTTTCATCCCATCCGACATTGATTAACACGGCCATCTAGTTCTCCGCAACCCCGCCTACTTCTTCCTGCTGTTTGTGTGCGCTGTAGGCGCCTACATCACCTACCAGCTTAACCTGTGGGGCCCCATCCTGAAGATGACCGAGGCAGCATCGCAGCAGGCTCTTGTGGAGGGCAAACGCCGCCTGCGCGACTTCCTCGAGTCCTCCGATACTGGTCGACAGGCTATGGCCATGTCGGCGGACCGGACAGGTTCCTCAAGCCGCAAGGAAGAGTATGAGATGTCCGACATGCAAAAGCCTAGCTCTAAGGCCAACGACGACCTGGATGACTTGTAAATTCTATTCCTACTTGCTGATTTGCAACGAATACATCTTGTATTTTTCCCTCTTGAGTTAGATTTATTATAGCGGCATTGGATATCAAATAGCCCCGAGGATATGTACTAAACAATGAACCCATGCATTTGAATCTCTTATCCAGTGGAATTAAAGTATTTAGTTGAAGCTAGATAAACCGAGGTAAAGCTTGGTGAATGCTTAGGATGGTAGCTATGCATTCCACTCGCTGACTGAGTTGCGGGGTCATCCCCACGTCAGCCCGGACTTCCTCCGACTCTGGGTCTCTTTTACCGCTATTTATCAGTTGTTTACCCGTAACAGTCAATCCAGTTCTCATTCCAATTCCTTTTTAGGTCTCTACAACCACTGAGGGATATCGTAAAGGTTGTTTGAAACCCTGTTCAACATTGCATCTACCTAATCTGTGCTACAACCCACCTACCAACATGGCCGCACCACTGCCAGAGAAATTCGATGACCTACTCGACAAGCGCCGATATTGGCCTGATGCACCTGGGTCTGAGGAAGAAGGTCTGGGCATGCTGCGCCTATTGACACCGGAGGTAGTAGCAGATGCCGCACGAACACAGATCCAGACCGGCGAGCGCGTGTGCCTGAACTGGGATATCGAGAACTTGACCCCACCAGGTATGCCAAATACACTTGCAAGAAATCGGACCCAAGCTCAAACTGAGGCTCACTCAATGGCTCCGATACTAATGACACGCCCAGGATTCGGCCGCAAGCCATTCGAACATAACATCAAATGGGTAGCCGAAGGTATCGCCTTGGACGACGAATACCACTTCAACCCCCAACAGTCCTCCCAATGGGATGGTTTCAGACACCACAACGCCCCAGCTCCAACTCCAACAGACCCAAACCGTCGCCTCTTCCACGGCGGCACAACAGCAACCGAAATCAAAGACACCAACTCCCCCCGCATCGGCATCGGCTTCTGGGCCAAAAAGGGCATCGCAGGCCGCGGCGTCCTAATAGACTACGTCTCCTACGCCAAGAAGAGAGGAATCCCCCTCAACGCACTTACCCGCCAAACCATCACCCTAGATGAAGTGCAAGAGATCGCCGCCGAATGCAACATCAGCTTCCAGCGCGGTGATATCTTTTTCCTCCGTGTCGGGCTCCCGGATACCTGGGCGGGTATGTCTGCTGAGCAGCGGCTGGAATATAGTCAGCAGCCTATGCCGCAGCATGCGGGGATTGAGCAGAGTGAGAGGGTGGTGAGGTTTATGTGGGATAATCATTTTGCGGCCGTTGCGTCGGATGCGGTTAGTTTTGAGGTTTTCCCGGCTTTGAATGAGGAGTTTGATTTGCATCATTGGCTGCTGGCTGGATGGGGGATTCCGATTGGGGAGATGTTTGATTTGGATGTTCTGGCTGAAACTTGTCAGAGGCTTGGGAGGTGGAGCTTTTTTGTTTCGAGTAGCCCGTTGAACTGTGCCAGGGGGGTTTCTAGTCCGCCTAATTGTATGGCTATCTTCTAGGAGGGGTTATTTAATGCTTTGATACTGGTTCTTTAAATGTTAGTCGCAAAGGAAACCTTGAGTGCTTGTGTTCGTGACAGTGTATTTTGTGTAGATCGTAGGTTTGATAAATGCATCTCCACTAACTAGCTGGAGACGATAAAAGGTTCTCGTTGAATCATTTTTTTGAATGAACGGCATCTAGAATATTAGGCTGTTTGTCACAGGTTTATCATATTTAAAGCTAAACAACCAAGCATGTCTAGCCGTATCGGGATAGAAGTACCATGGAGCGAGATCTCCAGTCGCCACCTCCACAAGAAGCTCCCGAAATCCTCCAATGACACCTCCATCCCTACTTCTCTAGCAACTAAACGTCGGAATCTAGAACCAAATCTACAAAATTGATTGGTCAATCCAGCTCTTTGATACGGAGTCATATGACTACTGACATCATCATCATCGTGACCATGTGAACAGAGGCCCAGACATAAATATCAAGAGCTTCTCAAATACTTTGATGAACAAATGTCCGACTTCCAAAATGTATCCAGCTCTAACAAAACGTCATCTCCTCCGGCCCTCGGCGGTCCGAATTGCCCAATTATCACGGGCGTCCGTCCACCACAAGGTCCACGCAGATCCGAAAGCCGAAGAGCAATGTATGTTGTCTGTACCTCCCACATTAACGGTTGATTAGTGACCAGGGTGATACTCTTCATCTAGTCTTCGTCAACACTACCTTCCCCGATGACTTTGAGAATTCGTCGTTGCTGAAGCAAGAATTAGAGCAGAGGAAGGCTGAAGCTGAGGCTACTACTGGACCCTGGGATAAGGTAGGAGATCTTTGGTATTTGGGTAATCTTGATAAGGGGACTAACTGTTGCAGGCTACTATTGAAGCTCATAAGAGGGATATTTTCGAAAGTCTGTATGGCTATGAAGCGAAGGGTGGCAAAGGTGCTACTAGTACCTCGAAGAAGGCTCAGGCTGAGCCGGAGAGGGCTCCTGATTTGGATGAAATGTGAGGCTGAGAGAATGGAATTGTCAATTTAGGTAATTGTTTGTATGCTTGGAAATATGGAATATGAGTTATTTTCTATTCAATAATACACGTATCAGTTAAGTTAGTAAATGTCTGAAGTGGAGTCAAAACTTTAGCTTCCACCCAGGGTCTAACTAGTAGGTGGAGTATATTATCGATGCATTAAATCCCCCAGATTCCACAGTTTACGCTAATTAAGCTCCCTATTATTCTCTTTATCCTTGGCAACGCCAAAGGATTTCTTCCTTTTCTTGTTCCTTACTTTCCAGTTCAGAAGTAATAAATCAAGCAATTCCTACTTTTCACATTCATGTGGCTAATAAGGGTGACCTTTCCGATATCAAGGTAAGTTCACTAGCAGATTGGGAATCATTACGGCCAGAGACCTTAAAGTTTGGCCGTTCAGGTGTCAAAATATTTGAAACGGTCATTATCAGCCTTACTTTCATAGGTTTTTGGATGAATTTAGGTCTAATCTGCGGGATTCTTCTGTTTTCTAAATATCAAATAACTCAATCGAGACAAAATGGCAAGACACTGGAAAGAAACATATGGACTCAAGTATGGTGGCAAAGTTTACAGTTTGCTCGAGACCATTTGAACGTCATAAAGATCCTTGTGAGCAGATTTGATAATATCCGCACCCTAAATATGTGTTAGTCTTGTCAAAGAGTAGTCGAGTCTGAGAAGACTGCTTACCTTCTCACCAATCATATAAACCGAGTTTTGAATACGGCAATCGGGAATCACAGGGATGATAGAAGCGTCCGCAATCCTCAGGTTGCGCACTCCGTGCACCCGGAGCTTCGAGTCAACCACACCCTGGTGGATACTCTTCGAGAGACGGGCCGTACCACAAGGGTCTTGCAAGACGTCAGTAAAGTTATGAGTGTATCAAGGGGGTCAAGGTCACTCACGGAATCCAGTCTGGCTTCGATCCAGAACAGCATGGTTCATCTCCTCATCAGAGTGAAGAGGCATCTTCCACGGGTACTCGCTCACAACGATGTCTTTGAATCCAGCACCGCTAGTCAAGACATCGTAGGTCCAACGAACACCTTCTCGCATAGCCAGGATATCCAAATCGTTACCGAAAAAGTTCAGGTTGATGTTTGGCTGCACAAGAGGGTTGGAGCTGTTCAGGGTAACTTCACCCTCAGACAGGGGTCGCAGCAGATCAACAATGACAGTCATGTAGCTTCCCTTTTCGGGAACTGGGTAATGCCATTGGAAGGCTGTGCTGAACAGTCCGACAAAATCAAGCTCGAAATGAGGTTGGCCTGCTGGTCCGAAGGGATCCAGTCCGCCGTTTGCTGCCTTGGCCTCGCGGTACGCCGGGTACTTCTCTAGGCGCTGATCGATACGTGGGAATCCCACTAGCTCTAGGAGTCCAGAGCTGATGGGACCGGTCTTGTCACGCTTGTATGTGCTCACTGCCTGGTCATTCAAGGGGCCGGATCGGATGATGTGATCGTCTAGACCCATTCCATCTTTGATTTGGAGCACGAAGGGCACGATTGGGTGGTCCAGAAGATGTTGGCCGACATGGGCAGATTTCACAATGGGAGTGATGCCGTGTTTGGCGAGTTCAGCAGCTGGGCCGATGCCGCTCAGCATGAGGAGCTTAGGGGTCTCGAAGACACCTTGAGACAGGATCACCTCCCGGCTAGCGTAGACGCTGATCTCAGCGTCCGAGTCAGCACTGATGACAGTAACACCAGAGCAGATAGCAGTTTCTGGGTCAATGATCAGACGCTTTGATTGGACCCCATAGAGAATGGTCACGTTGGGCTTGTTCTTGAGGTACAAAAAGCTGCCTTGGCGCTGACCTCCATAGATAGTGTCCACACAGTGCGTCAGACCCCTCATCTCACCGGAGAAGATATCTTCAGTCAAAGCTTCGCCCTTAGAAACCCATGCTTGAGTGAGAGCATCGCGAAATGGTTGCATTTCGGGCACCAAATCGGCATGGGCAATGTTCACAGGGCCACCAGTTCCAATCTTGCTCAGTTCGTTGGGATACAATTTTTCGTCGTCGTGATAAGTCGCACATTTGCGCAGGTAATCGACGCAGTTGTCCCAGGTCCAATCCTGGCCACCGAACTGCTCCCAGTCGTCAAAGGTCGGCTTGGAACCTGGGATCCAGGTGAAGTAATTGGCGCATGAACTTCCACCCAGGGTCTTTCCACGAGTGTTGGGCTTTTCGACTCGCTCGTAGTCGTCGCGCTTGATCATGGTCGTCTTGTAGGCCCAATCATATTTGCTTCCACGGAGATTGAAAGCCTTGGCTGGGGTGGTGATTTCTTCGATTTGATCTGGGTTTGGGATGCCAGCTTCAACTACTAGAATGCGGACATTGGGGTTTTCGGCGAGGCGGCCAGCTACTGCGTTGCCAGCTGTACCGCCGCCCACGATGACGAAGTCGTACTCAGAGCCGTTGGAAACGAATGCCATTTTGAGTGGTTGATTTTGGTAAAGGGAGAACCTTGGGATAAATGCGTGAGAGGTGTGGGCTTGTGAAGCCTTTGTTGTCGATTGTTGTGAATATCCAAAACAGATGAGAATCAACATTGACTTTATATATTCTGTATTGGACGCAACATTGTTCTAGATAGCTGCTTCATTGCCGATACTCCGGTATGCCTTGCGGAGTGCCGAGTGAAGTCCGATGCATAGAGCCACATGCGGTGTTTACGAGGGCTGCTTAATCTAGTTTTGACAGGATGCCAGTTGACGACTAACACATCAAAAAATGTCTGCAAGTCAGACCGATTGCGTCTCCTCATGAGGGGAAGCGAGGACTCTCCGCATGAGATATGTCTCCAGGGGCCAATCAGCAAGGCACCTCGATCCCGTTGTCAGCCTGCCGAGCTCGCCGGTCTCGGGAAACTCTCGGCAATATAGTCGGTAATAACTCGGATTTGGTTTGGGCGCCTGCGGTCAGCGTCTCGCCTCTAATTAATTTGCGCAACAATTCACAGAATGAAGGAGCAATAGCCTTGGAGGGTGATGACTCCGCATGAAATACGTCATGACTTTACGAATCTGCGACAAATTCTTATACACAGTTGAAACAATTCTACCCCACACGTACTAAATAGGAACACCCTCCAGAACGGACTTACTTCGGACACCTGAGATGTATACAATTCTCAGTTGCCATTGTCTCACTCCTGCAAGCCAGTTCATTGCCCAGAAAAAATAAACAAGACATACCGGTTCTATGCCCAGGTTGGACAAATTACATATGCATGCTGTTTCACAACACGGGAGATGATAGCCCCCATCTGGCACCTCATCAGGTGACTGAGACCCCGCTCTTATGCGATCGGAGGCGCCAAGGTCCTTTCATCTCCAAGGCCCTTGAATCTCTCAAAAAACCATGGCCGATCCACTAAGCATTACGGCAAGCATCGTAGGTATCGTCGGACCCGCTTTACACGGCGTCCGATTGCTAGCAGAGGACCTGAGGCAGATCAAAGATGCCCCAGAGAACGTTGCCACCCTGCGAGAAAGTATAGGCTCAGTCGAGCGATCTCTTGTCTCTCTTGATTCAGTTGGTGATGAAACATGGGAATCTCTAGGTGTTGCTGAGAATACCAAGTCGACCATCAAAACATGCGGTGAAACGTGTGACGAATTCAGACTCGATCTGCAGCGCTGGACCAAACACTCGAAACACGATTCACTGTCCTTACTGGACCGATCAAAGATTGGCTTCTGGAAGCAGCATCATATTGAATCTATGGAGAAGAAACTTCTAAACTGCCAAGTCACTATCACCGAAGTAGTCAGTATAGCCACACTGTATGTGGGACTAGGATGAGACCTTGAGATTAAAGTTTGTGTACTCACGTACGGTTCTTATAGCATAAGCACCTTGCGAACTTCTCACATCACGGAAGAAACTCGGGAAAGGAAACAGCAGGAAGTCACATTGGCGATTCAAAGAGGGGATGCGGAAGAGACAGACATTGCCCAGCGCAAGAAGGATTTTAAAGTGCCCATGGCCGATTTGGAAGATGACGAGCTTGAAGATGCATACCATGAAGCATATCGGCAGTTCAAAGCACAGAAGAAAGCGTTGGATATATCCCAGGCACTGCTGAAGGAATTGCTGGCAAAAATCCAGGAGCCGGCTATTTCCCAAATGGCAGCGAAGATGAAAGAGCAACCGGTAACTGTGACCTTTGGTAACAACAATACGAATGCGGGCATACAGCTTGGGGTCTCTTATGGTGACATTAGCAATGTGACTTTTGGTGTGCCAAATCACTATGGAGAGAAGCGTGATAGACAGTTCACTTGAGAAATGCTGTATTCCCATGCAGCGTCAAGCAGGGTTTATTAGCCGCGCTATCGACCACCGCGTTTATATAAGAATACATAAGTTTCGATGCATCCCTATGTACTACCGAATTTCATTCATGCAAATTCAAGTCTCCAGATATCTCCAAGTCGTTCATTCGATTCTCCCAGCCCACCGTGAACGACGATTGCATCGGAGGCCGCAACATCAGCATCGAACCAGCCCCGCGCAAGTGGAAGCTCACTTCCCTGCAAATCAGCCTGACCCCACATCTTGCTTCCAAGATCGAAGGCCCATACATCACTCAACATCTTCCCGGCACCCTGATGGCCCAGCGAACTAGGATCCCGCTCTCCAAACATAGTAACTAGATAAGATCGCCCCCCAAGTGAAATCGGCAACAAGGTGCTGACACTCCGTGGCGTCGGACCACCCTTGCCATCCGCGCAATAGGAATGTGAATCCCAAGAATTAGTCTCCGGCGTATAGATATCCAGGTTCCCGCCCTGCTCAGTCTCCCCATCAAAGCCATTCATGCGATACAGTTTCCCATCAGCAAAAGCAATCGATGTACCCCCACGAGGGGGATCAAAGGCCGGCGCAAGCTCAGTCCATTCTTTGGTGAGAAGTTTGAAGGCCCATAAGTCTCCGAGTCTTCCCTTTTCGGGACATCCTGCGTGGAGATAGAGGGTGTCTTTGCCATCACTAGTCATGCAGTGATAGCTGCGGGCGGCGGGATACTTTTTCGAGCCTATATCCGATGGCTGTATGAAGGTCCAGCTTTTGGTGGACAAGTCGTATTCCCAGATCGCGCCGTTTTCGTCGATGGGGGCCATGGCGATGCCTCCTCGGCCGGAGAAGAGGTAGATCTTTCCGTTCAAGACTGCGGAGGCGGTACCGACGCGTGCTGAGGGGAATTCGGGTGTTGCGGGCTGAAGATTCATGGTTGTAGTAGCTAACAAAATGGCCTTATCAGTATCGTTGTCTTTGAGGCTTTTGGAGATTCCTGCTACTTACCGCTGTCCAAAGACACCGAGTGGACATCATTATCGCGGGGTTCACGGGGCTGCAGCTCTCCCCCAAAGATCACTGCTTGGTTGTCTACCACAGAGACAATGTGTGAAGACCGCTGAAGGACTTCGGCCTCTATAAGCTTGTAACATTGAGCGGTGATCCCCATTTCGGAAGGAAGTTAAGTGAATGATTGTATTGTTGGTCACTGCGCGTGATTGATAAATCCAAGTAGATATGAAAGAGTCCTGGAGGTGAAGCTATATTTATGGCTAAATTCTAAGGGCTTAGCTAGGGTGACAGGCACCTAATGAGTTGTTCAAGCGTCTTTTCTGACAATCACGGAGATCTAAGGTTCCGAATCGCCGCTACGCTCTGTAGCTACGGGAGACTGCCCGGGTAGCCAATGATACGGGTTTGCTGCCCCACAGAGTATGGAGGACGTCCTCCGAAAACGCCGAAATATGCCTCCACCATGTTTTAGAATTTAGTACCTTGAAGACCACTTGCATAACCAATGTATACTGACGTTGTTTTTATTAGAAGATGGATTCTGTCCATCTCGACTCTGTTTTATATCTCATGCATAGCGCTTAGTATAGTTTCCGGGGATTGAAAACTTGAATTCATGAACTAATGAATTTCATGATTATATAAAGTCTGACCGATTCTCATTTGATCTTTTGTTTTTCATTATATTTTGATAAAGGCGTCAACAGGTCTAGCCTAGTCGGTGGACTCTATACTAAATTGATCTCCGAGTTGATCTCTCTTTCAACCTTAGTCACGGCACAACTTCCAAGCCACACCAACCTCATCATAAAGCTCGCAGTTCCTTGGATTCTATTGGCCTCTCTCTGTGTTAAACTCGCCATAGGCATATTACGTATCATGTTTGCTGCAGATATCAATAGTTCCAAATCGTGCTGCGCTTGTTTATCGAGCGGATGTATTACAATATTGAGAAAGAGTGAAGTGGCAGCAGTTGTGGAATAGGCAGTGATGAACCTATCTTCGAGTCAATTATGGTGGTTTTGAGAAAAGAGAGGAATACAGACCGAAATGCATCTTCTGCAATTAAATCGATGAGAACCCGTAAGCACCAAAACGTTGAGCGGCTGGCTTCCAACGATAGATCAAAGCTGGAATGAACCACGTCATGAAGATCTCGAACTCCATCACTGGACTCGGCGGTGCATTTTCGCACCGTTGTGTGAATGATTGTCATGAGGTGGTGGTAATCTAGCTGTAGAGACATGCATCGAATTATATATGGGACACCTTGTTCGGAGGGGTCTGGTGGTGTGGTTTGAGACAACGAGAGAGCTGGTCGGAAATTAGCAGGCATTGAGGAGCGCCAGCATTCGATCTGATCGTCCAGCTCTCGAATATGGAAAAGAAGCTGGTTATCGTCCTCTTTCATTGCTCGAGCGGAATACAGTCTCAAGTACACCGCCTCCTTCAAATGGCTCAAACGATGGTCTGCTGGCAAGAACGGGATAATGTTTTCGTATCCTTCTTCGGCTGCAGGGATTCTAGGCAAATCCTGGAGGTAGCTGAAGTAATATGTGGAGGTATCGAGAGGATCAAGGTCACAATAATCATCCACAAGAAGGGGGGACTGCCTGTGCGCAGAGATATGTCCTTGTCTAGCATGTAGCATAACCAAAAGAGTACTCGAATATGCTGGCTCTCTTCCCCTCTTACACGGCAACTATCAGATATGAATTGGGTGGCTGGTTGAACAATGTGCCCTTTTAAGAAGCAGACTATTCGACATGCAATGGAATGAAAGAACGCAGCATCTTGCCAATGGCCATGGAATGTGCATCGTAGTCCCTAGTATGCTAGTTTAGCCTGGTTGTTCTGCATGATGAACGCCAGTTTGATAGACGTATTGAGCTCACCAATAATAAAGCCGTTTGAAGTTTATTCAAATCCATATCTGCTGTCATTAACGAAATAAGACGGTTTGCCTCGGCTGCACATGATTCCACATCCACAGAAAGTGGTATTTGTCCCCTGGTTTTGTGGCAAGATACGAAAGAGATAGCACTGAGAACACAGGCTATTGCTGAAAGCTGATCCAGTGACATCGAATTGTCATCCACAGGCCCATATGCAATCTCAATCGTCTTTTCAAATAAATCCTGGTTTAAAACGGGAAACTCGAGTCTAAACGGGGATCTGAAAAAAGTACTCAATATTCTTCGTGTAGCTTCCTGCTCTGGCAATTCGCATAAATTTGGAGAGATTGATGGCTGAAGTGCTGATTGGGGGGGAGGTTTGAGATCAAGAATAGCAAAGTCAGTTCTGGACACAGGCTGACCAGTTCTTGTTGACATCCATTGGAATCCCGCTTCTGATGAAATGGACATCCCATCGAAAAACCAATTGGGACCCAATTGACTTGCAGATACTGGTATTTTCGCAAATTTCTTGCTTGTGGGCGAGTTTCTTTCATTTGTAGGTTCTAGAATAGAATCATGTGAAGAGCGGCGTCTAGAAAAGCCGGTCTGATTCGCATCTCTCGCATCTGTAGAATCCCGCGTAGAGGCTCCATGCGAAAGAGCAGCTAGTGACTGAGCATGAGCCAAGGTCTTTTCAAGCTGATCAACGCGCTGGGAGAGAGTTTCGATATCACTTGTGTTCAGGCTAGATAGAGATGAGTTGTGTTGGGACAACCTTGTACTGGCGCAGAGCTTGAGCGCGGCTCCTTAAAGAATATGGCTTACCTGTTCCGCCGCTTCTTCCGTGGCCGCTCCCTATTAAAGGTACATTCCAGGTCACGATGGACACACCATTCACATGGGCCATCTGGATGTGAAAATATGCATTGAATCTTAATGAAGTGCGAGAATTAATACGGCTAGGAATATGATAGGAAATTGTCAGATGCGAGAATTGGAGCATGAAGCTTACCTTCCGCTGGTAACAGACATCACAAGCTCTTTTTTGAGGCAGCGGTCTCTTCAGGGGCATGGTGATGTCCAGTTGCCAGGACTTGATAAGTTTCGGAGATTTCGGAGGCCGGATGGGCAAAGTTGATGTTGGGGATGATGATTGGTCGGGATCGAGCCGCCCACGTTTACGGCACGTTGCTTTGTCAAACATGTTTATGCAGGATTCTATACCTAGCACGGTTCATTAAGATATAACATATTCTATTGTAGATCGGACCCTAAAGTCTTATGCACATGTGCTTCAGCTTGATCTAAAGATTGCCTTCGTAGTGCTCGCGTAACGGCCTGGAACGTACAAAATGACAATTGGGTGCTGCAAATGGCAAGTCGGGAGATTCACTGAAGCTAGACAGTGTCCCGTCAGTTACGCCGGGCACATGGCCTAGCCTTTTTAAGCAAAGGGATGTTTTCCAACTATCGCAATAAATCAGCAGCAGAATGGGTGGGTTGTATTTCTTACTCGATTTAGCATCACGTGCAGATGTTGGGCCGAGGCTGCGTCTGATGTGATAGGCGTCGCGCCTTACCAGCTGAAGAGATCGGCCGTGAGATTGGTCACGAACCATTTCGTCATTTGCCATTCTATCCCTTATAAAAGGCCCTGTCGCTTCAGATCGAACCAGGGGTACCGATCTGGTACCTCTACGGCAGTGCCGGAATATAGTTTTCCTTATCGCTTATCGGGTAAGTGATAAATCGCTGTTTGCATCGCGCAAACCATTGTCTATGCGAACCACCCCTTTCAGCCCATGATGTTAACAATGTCAGTGATATCAGAAGCGCTTTATTCTGATAATATGCGGAGCCTCGCATCATCTGCGGCGTCGCTCGCATCATGGCGAACTCTGGCCTTGATTTTGGCCATCATCAATCTGAAAAACCTCCCGTTTGCCTGGCATGTACGTGTGAACGCGCTACCCATTGACTCCATTGAATTTGACTTTTATGAAATCCGGCACGCCTAGCTGACATGTCACGCGCTAACTGCGTCTCTAGTTCCGTATATTGTATCATTTCCTAGGTAACCTACGTTGGAAGCCGAATGACCCATTCTTCCCCAAAGGAAAGGCCATTGTCGATGCCCATGGAAACCCGACACATCCGGTTTTCGTCCCAGTCACCGTCAAATCACGAACTCCGTTACTCGAGACCGATTACAACCTGCACAAGTCCAATAGCACATATTTCAGCGACCTTGACGTGGCGCGTACGGCACTCGTGAGCCGAATCTACAGCCCTGGTGTCGGTCTTACCAGCAAAGAATTGGATGAGGAATTTTTGGCTAAGAGTCAGAAGGAGGGGAAGAAACCTCCGAGACGATTGCCCATCATGATCGTACTCGGGTCTGTTTACTGCACTTATAAGCGCGAGATCAAGCCGTTTGAACTGTATGAGATGCAGACCAAGGTGATTTCATGGGATCAGAAATGGCTGTACACGCTCACGGTGTTCCTGCGACCTGCCAAGAAAGCCGGTGGCGAGAAGACCCTACTGGCCATCGCCGTGAGCAAGTATGTGGTGAAGAAGGGTCGACTGACCGTGGCACCAGAGCGAATTCTACGTGCTGGCGGTTTTCTTCCTGCTCGACCGGCTGGGGTCCAGACACTTGGCACAACGGTAGATTCGTCTGCGGAAGCATCTGCCATTGGCACGCCTGCGAGTGGGGAAGGGATTACGGCCGCTGGAGGCGTGGATGGCTCTTTGGTGCGAGAGGTTCTTAAGATTAGCGCAGACCAACTTCCCGATGACGAGACCCTTGAGCAGGAGAAGATGGCCAACTCGGATTCATGGAATTCCGAGGAGTGGCCGTGGGAGCGGATTGAACAAGAGAGACTCCGAGGACTGCAGGTGGTAGAACCATATATCAACATTGACAGTAAATTAGAGCACGAGGTACATGGTAAATAGATATAATTAATAGAATGTATTGGCGGGATATTTAGGCTTCTTGTTATTATCCTAAAATTTAGCCGGAAACCATGGCTTGAGGAATGGGCCCAGCTAGGTGCGTGGATCTAAGGTTGGTGGACTGATCTGTAGATCTACACACGGACGTGATCGACGTGAGCGATGTCGGACGCCAGAATTTTTACAGTACTGTAGGATAACTCCATAGATTGCACAAGGCTAGATTCTGAGATTCTAAGAGCTGTGATTGATCAACCCTCAAGGCTATCATTGCCTTGACGCAATGGTAGGGGCAGGGCAATGAAATATTTCCACATGAAATCTATCCCTTGATGTGATCACTTCGGGTTCGGTGGTATCCGAGAGCTGCGCACAGCCCCCTTGGGTATTAGTCACAATAAGGATTACACACTCACTAGTGTTCAAAGGTTGGAGATACTCGTAATTACTGTAATACATATACATTCACATGATGTGCACGTGATTCGCTCACTTTCCGCATCGTCCAAACTCATGGAGTGAAGCAATCGCATTCTGTCGCGCTTTCCATTGTTCTGGATCTACTCACCTCATTTCCATATCTGATAAGCTTCTCCTCTTTGTTTCCCTGAATATTCCATCCACCAGGGAAATGCCGATTGCATTCGAGACTCGGATCTAATCCAGGTACGTTGTACGGTATCATATACATCCACTTTTTTCTGTTGGCGCCTTGGGAGCCGCCAACAAATCCACTTTGTCCACCTTTCCCGTCTGATCTAGCATTGCCCACTTGTGCTGCTCATTCACTTCTGATTGGTCCAATCCCAAAAATCATCATTCCCAGTTCTTTAGCGTAATTCCCCGTCTGCCCCTGCCTCCAAGTGTCAGACCATCGTGCTCTGGTCCACCTTCAAGCGTCTCCGGCGCCTGCATGATTGGCCCACCCTGGTATTATTTGCTCATATTTTTTCCCCATTCCCAGTCTAGCGCGATTTCTTTCATGTGGAACTTGTCTGCAACTTGATGATTTTTGCTGCAACAAGAGTCTTATTGCCTGGGTCCCCGGAGTCCTTTTTTACATCATCGGACACGGACCTCCTTTGCTCGTTCTAATTGGCGATCTAAACTAGACCAGTTTTCCTTCTCCCGCTCCAAGGAAAAAAGAGCCTCCGAACAGAGCTTATCGCGCCATCGAACCATACATCCCTCTGCTCTCAGATACTTCTCCTGATCCAACCTTGAATCCCTACCCTCGAGTTATCGCCCGAATCCTTTTACGCCCCGGTTTGATCGTCTATTTCACTTCCCCGACCGCTGGGAACCACCACTTTCGCCGTCGATCAGCGGTCGCTCTATCCGACGACGGCACCCCGTATTGAACAGCCTCCCCTTCCTCAACAGCTACCTCTTGCTGTCAACTATGGCGGCTATATTCGAACACTCCAATCGTGACCCACTTGCGGGTGCTCCGGTAAACTCTGCGTCCATCACACCACCGCAGAGTGCCAACGGGAAGAAAGATGCACCTGAAGGGGTACCTACGGAATTATCAGACCTTGAGCTAGATGCCAAATCAGCGACCGCTCAGGATGATACCCCCATAAAGATAGAAGCAAAGGAAGAGCTGGAAGCAGAAGCAGAAATCGAACCCGACCATTATTATGGCGGTGGAAAAATCCCAGTGTTCAAGCCGGTGAGTTGACTCCCCTACCTCACATCCGCTCGGTGGATAAAGTCCAAGATGGTCTGCAAACAAAAGGGGGACCCGGATGTTCCCATCAGTGATGGTGACGTGGCTGACGAGACTTTTTAGACAATGGATCAATTTCGCGATTTCCAATCCTACGTCAGCAAGATTGACAAGTATGGAATGAAAGCTGGTATTGTGAAAGTGGTTCCTCCAAAGGAATGGTTAGTCTGCAGGTCATGCCCAATGACTTGAATGGTCATGCTCATTCTCTTTCCCTCCTTAGGATCGACGCCCAAAAGCCGCTGGACGAGCAAGTGAAGTCGATTCGCGTGAAGAACCCTATCATGCAAGAATTCCATGGGTCGCATGGTACCTACACTCAAGCCAATATTGAACGCCAACGAACCTACAACCTACCTCAATGGAAGGCCTTGTGTGAGGAAAGTAGCCACCAACCGCCCGCTCGCCGTGGAGAACGGCGTCGCAACCAAGAACGGGCAAGAGTGACCGCAACACCACGACCTCAGTCTAGCGCAGAAGGTCAGAAACGCCGACCCGGTCGTCCTCCCAAGCGTACGAACCAAGTCCAAATTAAAGAAGAGCCCACAGATGAGGCGGAGAAGTCGAAGTCTGAAGGCCCTCCCACACCCGTGTCGCCTGAATCAAACCCGGTTGAGACTAAGAGCGAAGACCTGAGTGATGGAGAGTCGCTCCCGGCTACGAAACCCAAAGGAAGACAGTCCAAGTCTATCACATCACGACGAAAGAATAACCGCGGAGAAACAGTCGATCACATTGATGAGGCTGCGTTTGAGACCTTTGATTACCGCATTCATGACCATGAAGATTACACTGCGGAAAGATGCGAGGAACTTGAGACTGCGTACTGGAAGTCACTCATGTACAACAACCCCATGTACGGTGCGGACATGCCTGGCTCTCTCTTCGATGATGAGACCACTTCCTGGAACGTTGCCAAGTTGCCAAATTTGCTGGATGTCCTTGGACAGAACGTGCCCGGTGTCAATACAGCCTACCTCTACCTGGGAATGTGGAAGGCCACCTTTGCTTGGCACTTGGAGGATGTGGATCTCTACAGTATCAACTACATCCATTTCGGTGCGCCCAAACAGTGGTACAGCATCTCCCAGGAAGATGCTCCGCGCTTTGAGGCGGCGATGCGGAGTATTTGGTCGAGCGATGCCAAGAACTGTGATCAATTCCTGCGGCACAAGACCTACCTTGTCTCACCAAGTCTGCTCAAGTCACAGTATGGAATCACTGTGAACCGATTGGTCCACTACGAAGGGGAATTTGTCATTACTTTCCCCTATGGGTACCACTCTGGCTACAATATCGGTTACAACTGTGCTGAGTCTGTTAACTTTGCAACAGAAAGATGGCTGGACTATGGTCGCATCGCGAAGAAATGCAATTGTGAAGCAGACAGCGTCTGGATTGACGTGGATGAGGTTGAACGCAAACTGCGTGGTGAGGCCACTCCCGAATACTATGTCGACTATGACAGCGGCTTCGAGGGCTTCGAGGGTGCTTCAGAACTTTTGACTCCTCCGCGCAGCGTGCCTGAGAAAACCTCCACCCGTGGCCGAAAGAGGAAAGACGCGGGTGACGGGCCGAGGACCAAACGACCCAAGCTCCACCCCGAAGGCCAGCGGAAGCTCCCGTGTCTCTTATGCCCTAATGATCATGACTACGAGGATCTATTGCCAACAGAAGATGGCAAATATCATGTGCATCGGCGATGCGCAGCGTTTATCGAAGAAACCAGCATTCTTCGGGATAACTCAGGCAATGAGGTGGTGTGCGACATTGACAGGATTCCCAAGGCTCGCCTGGGTCTGAAGTGTCTCTTCTGTCGCGAGGTTCGTGGCGCCTGCTTCCAGTGTAATTTTGGAAAGTGTACTCGTGCCTACCATCCTACCTGTGCTCTTCTCGCGGGTGTTCAGGTCGAGCATGGTTCCATTGCCGTGAATGCCGATGATGGAAAGCAGTACGCCCTGCCCAGTGTGGATCTCAAGTGCAAGTTCCACCGTCAGAAGCGACCTTCAGGCTTGCTGAGAGAATCTTTTGATCTGGATCGTGGTGTAATTGAGGCGGCTCGTCGCTCGGTTCAAGGCGATTTGATCCAACTCCAGGCGGACAAAGAGATTACTGGTGCTATCGTTCTCCAGAATCGATCCGATGAACGGGCTTTGTTGGTTAAGATTCTCCCGAGAGGGTAAGTATTTGCCTTTTTTCCTTTTTTTTGTCCCTCTGCCCCTCCAACCCCACCGGAGGTTTCTTCTCCCGAAACCTTCCCGAACACCCGAACCGAAAAAAAAAGGAAATTCTTGGCTTGTACCTGTCCTAATACTGATAATTGTCAACAGAGACGTAATTGAGATACCATATCGCTGGTTGCTCGTGGTGCGCAAGAGCAATTTCGCGCCCCTTGCGCCGGGAATTCAGGCTCTACCGGCCCACTTAGCGCGAAAGCCTGAACAACGAAAGGACCTAGAGGTTGCAGTACCGGTCGCCGGTAGTGCGTTTGGCGACGGCCGATCTGCTTACCAGTGGGCCGAATTTCAGACAGTGGATGCAGCTAAGATTCAATTCGCCCCACTGCCTACGGTCGACTTGGCCAAACCGGAACAGGTGTGGCATTACCTAGGCGCGCAGTCCACCGAGAGTAGGGCACAGTATACGCACAACCCTAGCGTACTCATCCACAACCCGCTGGCCAATTTCCTGGACAGCGTCAAGTCGCTTGGCGTGGCCGGAGTCGGTGCTCGTGCATTGAAGATCTCACCCCACCACCATTCCCATGCTGTTACCGCCCCTGCCCCTCTTTACCAGCAAAATCTTTACGCCCAACACCGACCGCAAATACAACATAAACACGAACCTCTCTCCCACGCCAACCAAACCCCTCACCTACAATCCCGACCGCCCTCCTCTGCCGCTTCCCTGCAGAACCTTGCCCCTCCCCCCTCATTCTGCTCCTTCCACCGGTGCTGCTGCTGCTGGTCCTGCGATGCCGTCGGCCTTTCGAACTCTGCCGAATACAACTGCCCGCCATGCCCCCTACCCTTCGGTCACCAAGTCGCACGTTCAGCAGCAGCACCACCTTCCCGCCACCAATACCTTTGCCAATGTTCGGGAACTCATTGCCCGCCGGCGTCTCGCCCAGATCACCGACCACGCCAATGTCTTCGCTGGTTATACGATCGTAGGCCCCGAATTGGTGGTAGAGACTTTGTTGGGTCCTATGGGATCGATCCCCCCGCCCAATGGACTCGAGAAACTCGAACTGGCCATGGCCCAGCAGCGGGTGCAGCCGCGGGCAGCTGATGGTACTTTGCTACCGCCTCAGACCCTCAACATGCGGTCTGAAGAGGTAACGCGGCTTCTCAACATGCTTCGGTTCTCCCTAGTCAGCCACCGCGAGCGCTTGGATGTCATTCAGAGGAAGGAGTCAGAAGGCGTCAAGCTAGAGACCATTGATCGAGGAAGCGTCGCCGCCGCCAAGATGCCTGGTAAATACGCTTTTCTCGATCAGCAGCGGGAATTGGCCCCCAAAGTTTACCAATCTCCGTACAACATGCCGTCGGGGTTATCCGAGTACGCCAAGACCACGTACGAGTTGATTCCATCACCGGACGAACCACCCAAATCATCGTTAGCCAATGACTTCTTTGCTCGTCTCTCCCCAGAAGACCAAGAGAAGATCATGAAGACTTGCGGTAGCTTTGTGCAGCGTGCCATCGATCGCTCGACCAGCCACAGCCGGCATAGTTCAGCATCAAATCTTCGACTACAGTCGGCACTCGCCCAGCAGACGGAAAATCCGACGATCGACATCACCACCGTCGATGACCCACCACTGTCCGGTCTGGATCTGCCTCTCCATGCCGATTCACCGTGCTCTAGTTTCGGTCGGTCGCATCTGCGGCTCCAGTCGCCAAACGAATTCCCAATCCACGGTCCTGACCCCCACCCTGATCACCACGATCTGTTTGGGGATCAACAGGCCAATACCCGCTTCTGGCAGAACGGGCCATGGGTTGCTGGTGATGGCAACACCCCCAACGACGAGAACCGACCATTCTTTGGTCCTCATGAGCGACTCAAGCATGATTATGCATCTTCTGACATCTCCTTGGGCAAGGGGCCGGGTTCGTTACACTCCGTCGATATGGCCGGCTTCGGCTTCGACGGTCCTGATGATCTCATTAGCGGGCTCAGCCCCTAGGCCCTTTGTTCGCACTTTTTGCCTTCATTTGCGATTATACTTGCATCTCTCCTGTAACGACTTCACCGGACTGACGACTGCATGATTGGGCGTTTTCTCGTTCCCCCATCCCCTCGACCTCGATTTACGATCGTTCCACACGACGGGCTATGTTTCTTTCTTTCCATTTTTTTTTTATCTTTTATCATCTTCGGAGTTGACACTAGCTGGCTGGTTTCCGACTCAGCGTTCTTTGTTTTTCCCCCTCCTGTCTGATCCCCATTACCTACTTATCCCATTCACCACTTCTTCTCTCCCCATCCTATCCCCTCTCACACATGTCTACCCGCTTCTGGTTGGTCCTTTCCCGGTGTGGCCGTATAGACTGGAGTCCGGATGTTTTCGCTTCATTTCTTGCCCTCCCAAAAATCCACCTCCCCCCCCCAAAATCCCTCCCCTCCTCTTCTTGCCGTTCTCCTTCCCCCATCTCCTGTTCTTCTCCCTCCTACCCCCTTGACTGCTCCTCCAACATTTAGGGCCTACTTCCGCCCGCAAGACCATCTCTTCGCCCCATGTCCGATTAGATATTCCAAACAAGAAAAAAATTCCTTTCCAAAAACCCAGCGAGCCCACTGGAATTTGTGTGTCCCCTGTTTGATACCCCCTTGCACTCCCCCGGGGCGCTGTCGTGGATGGAAGTTGAAGCCTTGGCATGGTCCAAGCTTTTCCAGTCCTCAGCTTCAATTCCCCCTTTTTTGTGTCTTTTAATATTTGTACCTGGCGCTCATCTTCGGAACCTTTTACCGAGGGTATTCCGAAAACAACGATGTGGCAGCCGTCACTTCGGTGACAATTTTCATGTAACTAAATGCCAAATGATAAATGATTTCAGAATCTCATGGTAGAATCATCGATTAATATGTTTAGGCTGCTAAGATAGCCCAATCCAAGGGTCCACCGCGACCCAAGATAGCTTATCTGACTAGTGACTAATGGCCCCGGACATTTGCTGAACCCTGATAAGCTATGTCTCGGAGGCGTTACGTCTGCACCCACGGCGCTGATTTGCTATCCGATTCGTCCCTCCTACTTAAGAAAACCTTCTTTCCCACCGCGGTCCCGGACCGCGATGATTCCACCTTCATGCCTATCATGCGGGGTTAAAGATATCATTTCTCCATCGCTATCTAGTCTACACCTTAAATAAGGCAAGCTTCTCGTCTCATGCCGGTCTCCATCAATTAGTCGTCTCCACTCAACATGCGCTCCTCCGTCGACGCCGCCGATGAGGCGTTGGCGCGTATGGGCTACCAAAGTGAACTGCCCAGAAACCTGAGCATGCTCAGTATCCTCGGTCTATCCTTTGCCATTATGGCCGCACCCTACGGTCTCAGCACTACCTTATACATTACTCTCTACGACGGTATATCAGTCACGATCATCTGGGGTTGGGTTTTTGTGACCCTTATCTCCCTCGCTATCGCAGCCTCGCTCGCTGAGATCTGCGCCGTTTATCCCACCGCTGGCGGTGTCTATTACTGGAGCGCGATGCTGTCGACCCCCAAGTGGGCCCCGCTGATGTCATTCATCGACGGATGGCTCACCCTAGTTGGAAATTGGACGGTGACTCTGAGTATTATCTTTGGAGGAGGTCAATTAATTCTCAGCGCCATCAATCTGTGGAATGAAGACTTCGTCGCCACGCCATGGCAGACTGTCCTGATGTTTTGGGCCGTCTTGCTAGTCTGCGTCCTCATCAATGTCTTTTGTTCCCGTTACCTCGACCTGATCAACAAGGTCTGCATCTTCTGGACCGCAGCTAGCGTGATTATCATTCTCGTCGTCTTGTTGACTATGGCGGATAATGGCCGCAACTCAGGCGAATTCGTCTTCGCCCACTATGACGCCTCGGAAAGTGGATGGCCCGCTGGCTGGGCTTTCTTCGTCGGTTTGCTGCAGGCAGCTTACACACTGACGGGATATGGTATGGTCGCTTCCATGTGTGAGGAGGTTCAGAACCCGCATCGCGAGGTGCCCAAGGCTATTGTGCTTTCTGTGGCTGCGGCAGGTATCACTGGTCTGCTTTACCTGATTCCGGTCCTGTTTGTCATGCCTAGTGATTCGGCAGGCTTGCAAATGCTGCGCAGTGTGGCCAGCGGACAGCCGATAGGAACGATTTTCAAGATTGCCACTGGGTCAGCCGCAGGCGGGTTCGGGCTGCTCTTTTTGATTCTGGGAATCATGATGTTCGCTGGTGTTGGATCTCTCACAGCTGCCAGCCGTTGCACCTATGCTTTCGCACGTGACGGTGCCATCCCGGGCTTCAAGCTTTGGCGCCGCGTCAACAAGAAGTTGGACGTGCCTGTTTGGGCTATTATCCTGTCGGCTGTTGTGGATGGTCTCTTGGGACTGATCTATTTCGGTTCCACGGCGGCGTTCAACTCCTTCACGGGTGTGGCTACTATTTGTTTGTCCACATCGTATGGCTTGCCCATTCTGATCTCCATGATTCGGGGTCGGAAGGATGTCCGTAACTCCGGCTTTTCCCTGGGTGCCTTTGGCTATGCTATCAACGCGATCACAATTGCGTGGATCGTGTTGGCCGTTGTGCTCTTCTGCATGCCCTACACTCTGCCTACTACTGCCGCGTCGATGAACTATGCGAGCGTGGTATTTGCTGGATTTGCTACTATCAGTATCGTGTGGTACTTTGCATATGCTCGCAAGCATTTCACTGGACCCCCTGTTTCGGCAGAGGAGACCCAAGCTGTGGGTGTTATCTCGGGTGCTGCGGTGGATACGGAAAACGCGATGGAGGTCTCGGACTTGAAGAAGATTCCGAGTAGCCAGTAGATAACGAGATATGTTGTGCTTGCACATATGAACTTTGTACATTAGCTCATTGAATTAATTGCATGTATTCCAAACTCCTATCAAATGTCTAGATAAAGTAAATCACCGATACTGGGGGTGGATGGATCACAAGTTTGCCCTGACGATCTTTCTCCGAGAGCCGCGGTCCAGCGCCATCAAATCAAACACGCCACTAACTCGGCCTTTACGCACGAGACGGCCTATCCACTCCATATTTTCTGGATAGGCCCCATCTCCTCCCTAACCCACTCCAAAACCTGGGGAAAGAAGATACCCTATCGCTGGGAATTACCCCATTGAACCAACTTTCCCGGATACCAGGGAGATTAACCCTCGGAACGAACACGAAAGGCGCAACCCGATTCCACGACTCACCCCTGCATCATTCCATCCCGAGCATTGGCACGTTCTCTCTCCTTGGCCAGTTTTGTCTATATTCCGCTCTCCATGAGGCTCGCCCGCGCCTGCCGATGCCCGACCCCGCTTCCAGGACGACAGGGCTGATTACCGGACTGCTTCTCTTCGCGTCAGGATGTCGGATTCTGTAGGTGCGTTTTAGGCCCATGAATCTGGTCTTGTTTTTTGCGCTTGGAAGCCTTAATATTGAAGTTTCTTTCTTGATTAGATCGCGTCTTCGTCCATGCCCTGAATACTGTTAAGAGGATTCCGCGGACGGGCACCGCACGCCCTCCGGCAGCGGAACGATTGAAGCTTTATGGATTATACAAGCAGAGCATGGGTGAGTGAGGTCTTCGGATATGCTCTGCAATAGTCACGGAGGAGTGTGGGCTGATCTTCATGCAGAGGGGGACGTGGAAGGAGTGATGGATCGACCGATTGGGAATACACCAGAGGTGCATGCGGAGTGCGAGAAATGGTACGTCAACGCTGCAAACTATGAATCTTTGTCGCAGCATCTTATTCTATCACCTCGCTTCCTACTAGACGCATAAAGCTAACTCTTTGCGCTATGATACAGGGACGCCTGGTATGCCCAGCGCGGCATCACGCGCACCGAAGCCAAACGCCGCTACATCTCTACTTTAATCGATACCATGCACGAATACGCATCACAAACACCCGAAGCGCGAGAACTCGTCGCCGAGCTCGAATTCGTTTGGGATCAGATCAAATATAATGCATCCTCATCTTCATCGTCAGGCCCGTTAAACGCCGTTGGCGTTCCTCCGTTATCACGACATACTGGCAGCGCATACGGGAGTATAGGAGGTCGATTAGCAGGCTCTATGGAGGACTATGATCGTCCAAATATGCGAACCGATGATCGAAACTCAAGACTCCGCGTTCTCAGTCCTGTTAGTCAACCCGAAGAAGATGAATACTATCGTCGATCACCGGATGGGAATGTTATCGATGACCAGGATGAGCTGGAAGATGATGACGACGACGACGAGGAGTACGAGGAGGCTCGTGATAGCCTCTACGAAGACCAGGAACATGACGACCATGAAAGTACTAATGCAGAAACAAGGTCTGTTACGGATCATACCTCACACGATGACCGTTCTTCACATCGACATCGCCATCATACTCATCCTTTTAAATCCATCGACGGCGCAAGTAGCAGTAACTCCCATACGCGCGCTTCCGACCCCCACAACCTGAGAAATAGCCCCTGGCGCCGCAGAGTCGAGCAGGCCTTGACCAAAATGACGGCGGAAATCGCTGCCGTGCGTGAGCAGATGGAGGCTCGGACATTGGCTACTCGTCGCCGGAACGGTGCTTTGGCATGGCTAAGATGGATTCTGTGGACGGTTCTGCGTCAAATTCTTTGGGACCTGGCTATGCTGGGCGCATTGCTGATTTTCATGCGGCTACGAGGTGATCGTCGGGTTGAGAACCGATTGCGCTCAGGCTGGTCTGAGTTGAAGGCTAAGTTGGGTCAGATTAAGCTGCTGAGGAGGGCGGGCGATATGCCCGTTTTGCCTTGATTTGGTGGCTTGGCTCTTTGGCTCTATTCTTTGGCTCATTGGTGTTTTCTTGATATTCCCTACACTCTTTTAGGGTGTTTGTTACTTCATGTTTATTGCATATTCCTGTCCATATTCATCTGGAGTTCTGGTCATTTGGCCGTCTTTTCTTTTGTCAAGTATATATGGGTTTCAATTGAGGTTCTTGGGGTTTGTCATCTTTCCTTGGTTCTCTTCTTTCTTTCTTGACTTGAGTGGTACATCATTCTAGACCTCGGGAGGTTGGATCAATCCATAGAAGAGCTTATAACATTAGATTTGATAGAACCAGTAGATCATTGATCGAACTTCTCTTCATCTGAGCACTTAAATGGGCCGAGTTCCGTCTAGGCAATTCTGTTAGTTCCCTGATCCTCACAATAAGTGTATCACAAAGTCTCAGCCGAGCACCTCGGCTTGAATACAAAGATATATAAGGACTTGTATTAAACGCAAAACAAGCAGAAAGCAGAAATCATGTAACCATTCCTGATGCCAATAGATATTTACACAAACATACAACAGACTGAGACAGACACAGATAGATCAGACACAAGGGTAACCTGTGTATCAAACCCACTAAAAACGGACGGGAAAGCCGGGCCCTGGACGGCAATAGAAGAAGGCGAGCGGATGTAATCGAGGTTGGACAGGGATAAAATAGGAATAAGACATGCAATTCCCATTTGTTTCTTTTTTTCTTTTCTTTCGTTTCTTAGTACTGCCGACCTGGGAACTGGGCGTACTTCTGTTTCGGGCGCAGGTGCACGGGGACCTCGCCTTCGGGGGCACCGGGGATGGTCTTCTTGAGGCCCTATTGAGAATTCGAGTTAGCTGAGTGTTCTTAATGCCCAAGAAGAGACCCCAAGTCCCAGGGACAGCGTCAATGCCAATGCGTGCGGGCATGGTAAGCATGTCACCCGATTCGAACGGAGTCATGTTCTAGACATGGCGTACCAATTTCTCAAAAACACAGCTGTTCAGCGCCTGCTCGGGCTTACGGCACTCGAAAAGATAGTGGTTGTTGTTCTCGAGGCACTCCCAGTGCTCCTTGAACTGCTTTAGGCAGTGGGTGTTGATATCCTTGATACTGTTGACTCGGTCAATAAAAACCACTCGCGTTGGTTTGGTCGGGTAGGAATGCTATCTGAGCCAGACAGCACATCGGGGGAAAACATACACGCTAGCAGCACAGCGCGTAACCTTGCGCCCCTCCTTCATGCACTCAAACTCGCCGCGACCGTTCGCCTCGTCCTTGCACTTCATGTAGTCGTCGTTGAAGGCCTTGCAGCGGTCGCCGATGAAGTAGGCTGCACTAAACAGGGGTGCAGATGTGGCGCCAATCTCCTCGACCTTGGGGATGTGGTCCGGCATGGGGGTAGTGTCCACCAGGACATGCTGGTTGAAACTAGAGGGATGATTAGTCCGAGTTCATTCTGGCGCGGTAAGGGTTCGGAATAGGTCGGTTTGGAGGAACAATTGGGAAGCAGGGAGTCCTACCGAGCATCTCTTTGGGCCATGGTGACGGTGTTGTGTGGAGAGACTGGGGGAGGTGCAATTGACGGATCTGGTTGATCGAGAGCTACGGGTTGCGGTGGAATGAAAGGTCGGTTTCTTTGTCTCGATTCTGATTGGCTGGTGGGATGATGCTTACTCATCATTTACTTAGGTTAAGTTAGATAGATACAGTACATCAACTATATCTCATTGTCTATTCTGTTTCGTTCCTCTCTTTATTGTTTGGTGACAGAATGGATTGGGGGGATTTATTCTAATAGCATTGGAGTCGCGCTGCCTTTCTTCGAGTCATATGGAAGAAGTTGAAGCATTTCAAGAGATTTCCATGATTGGAAGACAACTCTACCCTCAATAGGCCATATCTGTGTTCCACTGTAAATCCTCTTATTCACTCTTCCTCTTGAAGCCATGCCTGTTGCTATTGTCCAATTCAAACCATGTCGAACACTTCAAGAGGCCAAATGAGCAGTCCGCCACCACCACCGCCGCCGCCACCCGAAATTCCTGGCTCCAAAATATCCCCCTACGTCCTCAAACTCAGGACTGCCCCCGCCGATTACTTCTTCCAAGCTCCAAACCCTCCACATCACGTGGTCTTGTTTGATGCACCTACGGGGCCCTATTTCTTCTATGGCACGTTGACCGATCCTACCATGGTTCGTGAAATCCTAGGGCTGGAATTTGAGCCCGAGCTACGCTCTGCACGCCTATCAGGTTATGAATGCAAGTTGTGGGGGCAATATCCTGCCCTGTTGCATGCCCCAGGCTCTGTGGTTGAGGGCGCAGTATATCATGTTGAAACGGTTGAACACGGGGAGAGGCTTGCGGCATATGAAACAAATAACTACCATGCTGACCCTTGTCGCATTCGCTATACTGATGGGAAGGAGCCAGCGGATGACATCGGGTATACATTCAAATTCAAAGGGAATCGGAATGATCTGAGCGAAGGGGTTTTTGACCTTAGAGTTTGGTTGAAAAGAATGGGCAGACATACTGCGATGGAAAAGCTCGATGCTAAGCTAGCATCAGCTGAACTACCTATATCAAGAGCGTGATACCTATTTATGGGAACATAGTGCTTCAGACATACTTCAACAGCCTGCTCTGATAATCTTAATCTGCCAGGTGGGTCATCTAGATCCGCAGTGGAAGGCAAGCACTACCTATGCAAGGACTAGTCATTTACCATTCGTATAAATTAGAGATTCTAGATGAGTTATAACAACTAAAAGACGCGTTAATTCTAAGTGGGACTTTGTAACTTCCACATATCAGGTGCTGCCTACGTGATGACTATCTTACGCCTAGACACCTTAAAATATAAGTAAGATGGAATAAACGAATAACATTTCTTGGTATATATCAGGATAAAAATGATAGATTCTCATCACTACACTATTACTCGTCTAAGCCTTTAGGTACCGCTACTTCGAGCCTAGGTAGTACTGCTTTTGGGTATAGACCTAGGCTGGGCTAAATGCTTGATAACGAAATGGTTCATTGGCTAAGGTAGCCTATAAGAGTTATCTAGGTGTTTAGATATCAACTAGTGTGTTGGCTGAGACAGGAAATCGTCTACTCACTTATCTTCATATTCATGGATGCCTTTAGGATAGTATTTCCAGTGGTTCTGGCTACCCTAAAACCATAAGGCGTAGGAATATATTAGTGACAAATGAAGCGAGAGTATATAACATTAGAATCAAATATCTAAATTATAAACAAAACTATCGACAAATGCAGACCTGCAGAAGTAGGGGACATGTTTGGTGCAAATATTGAATACTTAAAATATGAAGCTAGTTTGTACGGTCTTTAGATGACAAAATGCCATTGCAGCTTATTGTAACTTGCAATGAAATTAATCACTTTAAGTTTACACTCACTCAGCTGAAACCAAACCAGCTCCTGCGATACCTTTTATATACTTTCGTTCCCAACTCAGGTAGTGAATTACCCAGGGCTTGGTGTGGATTGAAGCGTCCCTCACGTGATCCAAAACAAACCAGCTCCGATCTCTTTCTTCTGAGCTCTACAGAACGGCACCCCTCAGCTCACCCTCAACCAACACCGGTCTCTGGTTGCCGTGATCTTGATTACGCCAATTCTGGTGCCCCTTTGGTTGACTATATCACTACACGCCCCAATTCCACCGACACGTTGCCCGATCATTGACCGATCGCGCTTTTTTTAACGATACCCTTCCGCCTTTTTTTTTTTGCGACACATCATGTTTGGAGCTGTCTCGAACCCAAACCAGGGAAGCCTATTCGGCAACAATGCGAATAAGCCCAGTGCCTTTGGAGGCTTGGGCCCAAGCACAAACCCCGCTGCCCCGGCTTCTGGTGGAGGATTATTCGGTCAGCCACAGAACCAGACTCAGCAGGCCTCGACAGGGGGACTTTTCGGCAATACGACAACATCCCAGCCACAACAGCAGACAGGGGGCTTATTCGGCTCGACTACTGCTCAGAAGCCGGCGGGTGGCTTGTTTGGTGGTGGCCTAGGGCAGCAACCGCAGCAACAGCAACAGCCCCAGCAAACTGGAGGCCTGTTTGGCACTGCGCCAAAGCCCGCTGGTAGTCTTTTTGGTGGTGGCTTGGGGCAGTCAACACAAGCACAGCAACCTGCATCCAGCGGGGGACTTTTCAGTGGTGGTCTTGGTGCCAGCACACAGCAACAACAGCCCCAGCAACAACAGAGCAACCTCTTCGGTGGATCGCTGCTCGGTGGACAGCAACAACAGGGACAGCAGCCTCAGCAATCACAATTTGGACAAACTACCATGGTACAGCCACAGGGACAACAGCAAGAGCAATCGCTTTCGTCGAGTTTGTGGTCTCCTGGTCGTGCAATTACAGGAGGTAAGCTCAGTTTTCATCCAATATTTAGTCTGGCCCGAGTCCATGATATTAATTCAGATCGTTGTTTGCTTAGTTCACCGGACTGTGCCTATGCAAATGTCTATTGTCAAGGACAAGTGGGATGCTCCTAACCGCGATTCCCCGTTCCGAGCCTACCTCTACAACAGTGTCGGAGAAGAGGCTGCGCCATTTTATCAACCTGGTCCCGAAGATGATGCGACCAAGTGGGAGGAGGCTCTGCGTCAGCGCCCAGATTCAAGTTATGTCCCAGTTCTTGTCAAGGGCTTTTGGGAGCTTGGCAAGCGTGCACAGCGACAGAAGGATTTCCTCTGCATGATGCAGTCACGCCTTCACGAAATCAACACCTGCTTGACCGACCTTCTCTCGCGCCATGATCTTAAAATTTCCCTCAAGATTGCAGACTGTCGGCGAAAGCACATGGTTCTTAGCAAGCGTTGTCTTGCCTTAGCGGCCAAGACCCAGGTGTTGCGCAACCGAGGCTATGCAATGGATGAGGCGGAAGAGGAATTGAAGAAAAAGCTGGCTACCCTTGAACGCTCAGTCTTTGATCCATCTCTGAATGGCCGAGGCGAGGAGATCTGGGCCCGCATGCTAGCTATTCATGAGCAAGGCAAGCGCCTGCAGGCAGAAATTGACCGTGCCGGAGGTAGTGCGGCGTTGAACTCCGAAGATGAGATTGATGAGCAGACCATGAAGACAGCCAAGAAGGTAAGCAACACTCCCGCACACCAATTCTACGTTTGCCAACTGACCATCTTTTAGATTCTCGATGATTACCATGCGCAGATTCAGCATCTGCAGAAGGAATTGACATCGGTCAAGAAGGAGTTTGAAGACGCCCAGAAAGTGAACGGGAACTAAACTCATTCCCACGCTTTTGCTATGCGATCCTTATTTCATAACGTAAAGATGTTCATGGGCATGGGAGCACCGGCGTTATCTTGGGTGGAGCAAAGTTCCGTAATGCATAGTTCAATATGATTTCATCTACATTTGCTTTTTCCCACCAGTCATGAGCTGCTTCGTGATTATGCCTACTATCGGGGTCTGATTGTCAAGTGGCATCCTGCCATTAGGTCCTTTTTACCATTCTCTATTTCCAGAAAAACCCATAAGAAAGATAAACAGGCATGTACAAATAATAATACATCAACGAATGCTCCTCCGGAATAGCCTCAAGTGATCATAAATAGCGGTTGGATCAATTATAGGTGCATGGCAGTCGAAGGGAAAGGGTGAAGGGCGATTCGTTTAGAGGAACTTCTTGGCGAAGTCAACGGCGAAGGGGGCTATTGTAGTTGATAGACGTTAGACCATGGCCATACAGAAGGCAAGAGCTTATATTCATGGTGAAATTGTGCAGCCCATTGACGACGTCACTTACACAGGTAGAGGAAGATACCGCCGATGACGGCGTTGCGGACGGTCTGGCAGGCCTCAACCTCAGCAACCTATATTTGAATTAGCGAGTGTTCAGTGGTCATAGACCATTCAGACAGTCTCACCTTGAGGTCCTGCTTGGAGAGCTGTTCCTGGCCTGGGCGAACGAAGAGTCGTGTTAGATTTGCATGTTGCGTCGAAAAGTCTTGGGAATGACGAGAGTTATGGAAGTGAGAGAGTTGGCTGGATCATACCTGGGGCAAACATTTTGTATAAGAGTGGTTAAAGATGGGATAAAACGGAGGTGGAGAGGGAGTTGGATTGAATGAAATTGTGAATTGTTATCGACGAAGTTCGGCGAGGAAAGAAATCACGGGAGCACAGACCACCTTCTCCTTCTCTCATCTACTCGACCTTTCGCCTCTCTCCCCCTCCATTTCTGTTGACCTCTTCTCTTTCTTCACTACTGATCCTACCATCCTGCATAATCTGCAGCTCTCCTTTGTTTGGCTTTACTCGACTGATCCGTGCAGTTCCTGCCTGTCCAGCGGAGAGGCGTCGGGTCACGGTTCACGAAATACCAGCCGCACCTTTTCGCCGTACCACGTTGTCGAGCTCCCTCCATTGAATTACCCAACCATTTCATTTCGAAGAGAGAAAAATAAACATCGCTTGCTATGTCTGCCTCACCAGAGCACCAGGTTGGGTCGCGCGCCGCGTCCCCCGATCACGAGGAACCTGAAAAGGCCCCAACCCCGGTTACTGCAGACGACGATGAGGGCGACAAGCCCGCCGAACCTGTCGCTGAGGATCAGGAAGAAAATGACGACGACGATGATGATGACTCTATTTTGTCCGAGGTTGACGAGGCGCAGTTCGATGACTTTGATCCAGAGAATGTCGATGTCGAAGACCGCCCGCAGCTAGCGATTGATGAGGATAACCTGAAATTGATTGGCCGACACAAGCGCAAGCGTGCCGATGGTGAGGAGGCGCGCCCACGTCGCAAGGAGGGTCGTCGTGAGAAAAAGAGCCGTCATGCGCGCGATGAGGAGGACGCAGGAGGCGATGAAGGATCTGCTCGCCGACAAAAGAAGAAGAAGGAAGCAGAGCCTGATACTGATGAAGAGACTTTGGATCCCGAGACACGTCGCCGTCGAGCTCTTGACCGTGCCATGGACGAAGCTATGAAGAAGCCTACCAAGAGACGAGCTCGTAAGCAGGATGGAATTGTAGGTGGTCGCTTGCGCTATACCTTCCCTAGGGCTTATACTGACTATATTTTAAGGACCTTGAGGCTATGGCCGATGCCGAAATCGAGGAAATGCGAAAGCAGATGACCCAGGCAGCTCAGATGGACGCTATCAACCGCCAGCAAGGCAAGCCGGCCATGCACAAGCTCAAGCTTCTTCCCGATGTCCTCAGACTTCTCAATCGCAACCAATATGCCAACAGTTTGGTCGACCCCGAAATCAATCTCCTGGAGGCCGTTCGATTCTTTCTTGAGCCCTTGGATGACGGATCAATGCCGGCTTACAACATCCAGCGCGACTTGCTGACCGCCCTGACCAAGCTCCCTATTCAAAAGGATGCCTTGATTGCCAGTGGAATCGGCAAGGTCGTGGTGTTCTACACCAAGAGCAAGCGGACTGAGAACAGCATCAAGATGATGGCGGAGAAGTTACTGGCCGAGTGGACTCGCCCCATTCTCCAGCGCAGCGACGATTACTCGAAGCGCGTGTTCCAGCAGGCTGACTATGACCCTACGTATGTATTCAATCATGTATCCGTACGTGCTTCTTCTGACGATTGTATAGCAAAATCACCAAGCGCACATCCACCACCGCCGAGATTGTCGCCGCCGAAGCTCGCGCTCGCGACAAGCTCCCTCCTCGTCTCGCCAACCGTGCCCGTGTTGACCGTACCCAAGTCAGCTATACCGTTGTTCCCCGACAAACTGCCGTGCAAGAGAGTCGGTTTGCCCGACCCTTGGGTGCCAGTGGAGAGGATCGTTTCCGCAAGATGCAGGCCCGGCAGAATGCGGCATCCAAGGCATCCCGTCGATAAATTATATTCGGCCTGTTTTGTCTTAGCTGTTTTCGTCCTTTCCTTTTCTTTTTCTAGGGTGTTTGCGGCGTTCGGGAGTGATCGGGAACTTTGATATCTGGCATGGGCATGTAACAAAGATCGCATTCGGCAAATGCTAGCCGTAGAAAGTGAATAAGCATTGTAATTTGATATAAGGCAGATTTTTCTAGACCAGTCAGAGCTCCTGTAAATCTCTATCATCGCGTTATCGCGCTCTCCGAGTTGTCCAAATTAGGTGCATGGTGGTGGCCGAGTGAAAACCGAGCGAGAACCGGCCGAGAATTAGCCAGACGGAAAGGAGAGCAGATCCCGCAACACGTCATGTCAGCCGGGCTTTCGGCGTTTGATCTCCAACTTTTTTTATATAACATTATTACTTCCCATTCCCCTCACCTCATCTCATCGAATTCCACACTTTCATATCTCTTACGTATTACCACGATGAAGCTTCTCACTAAAGAAGAAGAGGATGCCCACTACAGGTACGATTGCCGTTTTCCAATTCCTCCGCTTCCCGCATCATGCCATACTAACAAAAAACCACGACAGCACCGTTCTCAAGTACGGCACAGTGGGTGGCTTCGCCGGTCTCGCCGCTGGAGCAGCCGGAGTTCTCTTCGCCTCCAAACGCTACCACACAATCCGTAACCTGACCATTCCTATGAAAGCCTTCCTGGTGACCTCATCGGGGACCTTTGTGGGCATCATCGCGGCAGACCACGGATCCCGCGAATTCGAAAAGCAACACAATGCCGAACGAATGTGGTACGAGAACCGTGAGCAGCGCCTTCGTATGGAGGAATCCAAGGGCCTCAGCATAACCGACCGCGTTGTCGCCTTCGCCCGCCGCGAGAAATACAAGATCGTCGGTGCCACCTGGGTCGCGTCCATGGTTGGTTCATTCGTGCTTGTCAGCCGCAACCCCTTCCTATCGGGCCAGCAGAAGCTCGTGCAAGCTCGTGTCTATGCTCAGGGCCTGACATTGGGTGTTCTGTGCGCATCTGCTGCGTTCGAGATCTCCGATCAGCGTCGCGGCCGCGGTATGCTTGATTCTAAGAGGGGCGATAAGGGGACTCAGCAGGCTGAGGCCGCGGAGTCGGTTCCTGCGCACCATGATTCCAAGGATGAGGGTGATCTCTGGAAGGAGATGGTTGCTGCTGAAGAGCAGCGGTTGAAGTCTAAGCATCAGACTCTTAGTGTGAAGAGTGAGCACGAAGCTGCCGAGAAGAGGAAGAATCATCAGAATGCTAAGGCTGAGAAGCCTAAGGAGGAATCCGAGTCTAAGGAGACCAAGACTGAGTCTAAAGACGAGGAGAAGGATGAGGGTGAGAAGGATGAGGGAAAGGGTGAGAAGAAGGCTTAATTGAACCCGATCTTCATGCGCAATTGGCGCGCATTATATTTCCGACAGGGCGGATGTGATAGATTCCAAGGTTCCAAGGAGCAGGTTTTCTTTGAGGTTGGACTATTTGAAGGTTGTTGACCTCGTACATATGTTTGCATCTCTTTTCATCGGCGTTCTGTGCAGGGTTTCAAAAATCTGCTTAATGTGGTGTATGATACTCGCTATCTCTCTTCTCTAATGAATGCTTTCATCCATACGTTCTTGAACTTTCGTGTACTTCGTAAGTCGGTGATCTAGACTCCACCAATCGCTTAAATGGTCTGATTCTCCCTATAAATAAATCTCAGACGACGCTACTGGTGGCCAAAAATAGTACGCCTGCAATTGAGGATACGATGATTCTACAATTGACCCCATAATTGTCTAACAAAGCGAAGTGGGGTTGCAGGGTAATTATTGATCACCAGGATATTGAAATAAGGGAAGGAACGGGTTCCAGGCCAAGAAGGAAATGGTGTCTATGACGCTAACAGTGCACTAACGTTTACCCCTGTTCATCCTTGGCAACCCAGTGGTGGAGACAACCAAATCTGCAAAAAGCGATGCCTAGATTCGATATTATTGGCGATCGGCTATCGTCTCAATAAGTCTTCCAAGGTCGTTTGGCGCTTGGGAGGATTTCCATTCTACACTCTTTCCCCCCACTACGGTTACCGGCCAAATCTGACCGACCGGGAAACCATGGCACGAGGTCTTTCTTTCGCGTTAATATGCGGGCTGTTGACCCTCGCGAATGCTGTGGCCCCGTACTCAGCGTCATGGTCCAGCACAAGTTATGGACCCGATGGTCCGTGGAACGCGGTGCTCGTCCAACTGGGCTTCGGTAACAATAAGCAGTCCGTTGCGCTTTATCCTGGTGATCGCTGGGCGAGCACCATCCTCCTCGATACCGTATGCTCGACGCCCAATCTCACCGGATCCTCCTGCCTCGCCGAAAGTGCTGGGACCTACAATGTCGGGGCGTCTCGCACCGCTTTTATTCCATCCAGCAATTCCAACGATGCGAGCGATATGACGTGGGTCTCCGGTACGGAGAATGTCTTTGTGAACAAATTCAGCGGCGATGCGTACGTCAAGAAGGGCCAGCTTGGGGAGATATTTAACATCGCTGGGGCGTCGATATCCAATGTCAGCGTCAGTGGTATCTACGAAGCCTATCAGACTTATCCGAATGGCAAGAAATATCCGGTGGAAGTGGGCACGTTGGCACTTGGTGCGCCTGCGCTCAATCAGACGGTGGACAACGGGACCTACCGTCTGGTTGAGTCTTATCTTTGGGAGAACGGCCAGATTCCTTCATATTCGTGGGGTATGCATATCGGCTCAGTGGCGCCAAGTATTGCTGGATCGCTGGTAATGGGGGGTTATGACCAGGCTAGGGCTATTGGCAACGTCAGCAGCCAGCCGGTGAATTCCACAAATGGTCTCGGCACCCTAGATATCAACCTGTTCGATATCGGACTCGGTGTCGCTATGGGGAAGTCGCCGTGGAAGTTTAACAGCATGAATGGTCTTTTCCGGAGAGATAATAGTTCAGGGGATAGTTCGGCCTCTGTGCAAATTGACCCCACCAGACCATATCTCTATCTTCCTAAGGATACCTGTGATGCCATTGCGGAGCAGCTTCCTGTCAGTTATAATGAAGGACTTGGCCTTTACTTCTGGAACACCTCCGTCCACCAATTCGAGCACGTCACCAATTCTCCAGCATACCTTTCTTTCACATTTGAGAACAACGCAGGTGCAGATGCATCTACGCCAAATATCACCATCAAAGTGCCATTCAATATTCTCAAGCTTACACTACAAGCACCACTTGTTGAGCAAAACACGACCTACTTCCCTTGTCACCCATCGGATGAATATGTACTCGGCAGAGCTTTTCTACAAGCAGCCTTCCTAGGCACGAACTGGATGAATGGAACTGGAGGAGGCTACTGGTTTTTCGCTCAAGCTCCAGGCCCGAATCTGCAGGGCGAGACTATAACAACAATCCAGGTCACTGACACCACAGTCGTGCCTGGCTCGGGTGCTTGGGAGGATTCCTGGTCCGGCTGGTGGCACGTTATCCCACACGGAGGTGGTCTATCACAGGGTGCAAAGATAGGCATTGGTATTGGCTGCGGTGTTGCTGGTGCACTAGCCGTTTGCCTCATTGGGCTTTTAGTCGCCCGTTGCATGCGAAAGAAGAAGAACATTGACCCATCAGAAGACGACGAAGCAACAGAGTTGGCTACTTCGAATAATGCTACGGAGGTGGCTGGACCACCTCCCGACACACCGGAGGTTCCGGGCACTCCAGATCACCCAGGCCACGCCGTCGGTGCATTTGAGCAGGCCACTGTTGTATCCAATGGATCCAATGGATCCGGGCAAGCTGACCCCGATACTGACCTGCACGGGGTCTATGGAGATAAACCACCCCCGTGGTCACCGCCGCTACAGCCATTACTCGGACAGATGCAATCAATGCCCGGGCATAGTCAACCAGTACCGGGGCTTGATCCGACAATACCTTCATATGATAATCCTATGCCGGGACATCCTCAGTCTATATCAGAGCATGATCCGGCAATACCGTCGTACGATAACCCTATGCCAGGACATGACCAATCCATATTAGAGCACGATCCGACAATACCGTCTTATGACAACCCCATGCCGGGCCACGTTCAATCTGTATCAGAGCACGATCCGACAATACCTTCATATGATAATCCCATGCCGGGACATCCTCAATCCACATCAGAGCATGATCCGACGATACCTTCATATGATAATCCCATGTCGGGACATCCTCAATCCATATCAGAGCATGATCCGACAATACCGTCGTATGACAATCCCATGCCAGGCCATGGCCAAAGCACCAATCTTCATCACGATGATTATGAAGATGCTTACAATGATTACATTGCACATATACCCTAATTATCCCTGTCTATATGTTTCTTGTTCAAAATTCTTTAACATCATGTTTTTAGCGAAAACCAGGAGTTCATAAAAGGAGTGTTCATTATGTCACAACTCTTGTATATAAACATAATACTACAGGACAATTTTCTCGCATTCCTCAACAGGTCTAAGCCCAAAGCTCTTCATCCCACCCTTCCAACTCTTATCAATCGCCATCTTAGCAAACGCCCGCAACCCATCCTCATACTCCCCAATGACCCCCTCATCCACCTTCTCAGCTCCACCAGCATCAGCAATTCGTCTCGCCAAATCAGCCGCATCCCGCAAAGCAGTATTCGCTCCCATAGCTCCCGTCGGAGGCATAACATGAATAGCATCCCCAAGAAGCGTCACCCGCGCCGAAGATACCCAAGGCCCAATCTCTATCTCTGCGGACAAAAGCGACCGCATAGACGACTGGTTCTCATCCTGCATATCAACCACGCTCCGCACAGAAGGTATCCAAGATTTGGTCAGCTCACGAGCTAAATCAGCCGCTTCATCAGACTTAAGACGCCACCCTTTCTCATCCGAGAACGGGAGACGCGAGCGATGAAAAACAAGGACCCAGTACATATACGGACTAGGCAGCTTAATTTTCTCAACCGTACACGGGAACCGGATAGCCTCCCACAAAAGCGCCGGTTGTGACTTATCTCCTGGATCCGAAGCAAGACTCAAACCAACCTGATAACTCTCAGGTACGGAATCCAAGAACTCAGATGTGATAGGCGTTTTGCCAAAAACGATTCGCATCCCTGTATCGATGGCAGGATACTTCGGCAGATACTGCTTCCGAACTCGAGAGTTTACTCCATCGGCGCCGACGAGGAGGGATCCTTTCACTACTGAGCCGTCACCGAAATAGGCCGTGATGCCGTTGTCCGTAAGCTCGTAGTACTCAAAACTCTTCCCGAAGAAAGTATGTTCTTCTATTCCGGTGAGTAGTGCTTCACGGAAGGTACTTCGATCCACTGTGTATGCCTCATCTGAGGTCATTCCGGGTGGGGGTCCTGGTGGACTGTTAGGACCGAAGGGAATGGATGTCCCATCTGGTTTCACGTGCACGCCGAACCCGGCTGTGGTAGCGCAGCTTTCTTGGAACAAAGTAAAGAGATCGGGTGTTAGACTGTCTCTTAGCGCATTTGCGCCATGTTCGGTTATTCTGAGACGGTAGCCTTGTGTGCGAAGATTGTGATGCTCGTCTTGTTCGAAGAGTTTGAAGGGGATGTTGTTTTTTCTCAAGGCTTGGGCAAGGCAGATGCCGCCTAGGCCGGCGCCAATGATTAGGACTGGAAGCGTCATGGTGGACTGTCGAACTTTATGGGCTAAAGCTTGAGTTTTCGAAATGGTTATAATTTTCTGGGTTTATATGTGTTGAGAGTTCCCAGAGGTACTGTTTGTGGTTCTTATAGATTGATGGTTCATGTCTTCGGGACCGAAGTGATGAGGCTCGGGACCGAGGAGTTGATTGAGCCCGAGATACTACTTTTCGGCCCTTTTAGCGAATCCTTCATTGGACTCTCTGTGGAGATTTCTCTGAAAGTATTGTTACTATTGTTGAACTAGATTTAGCTCCAAGACTAGCACCCCACTATATTTCGTACCTTCCTACACTTGGCCCCTATATCCGTACCCAGGGTGACTCGGGGTAGTGGTCACCAGTCACCACGCATGTATACTATTCGCCGGTGCAACCATTTATCTACGAGTTCGCAACTGGCCATACAACCGATATTCCGTTCGGGTTTATAAATGGAAGAAGAACTCCAGGATTAATTCCAAAATTAATCTCAGCATTGCACAGTATCCCATTCGGCTAGATCTAGGCCATCAAGATATCACAGGTCATCACACCCTTGAACATAAAGCCCCAAATCCCTGCATATAACATAAGGCAACCCCGCTTGCACATAAATTCGAGAACAATTCTCTATAATCACGCTGTAGGAGCCTGCCAAAAACAACAATGACATTCAAGCCCTACGTAGAGGGACCAACCCGCCCCAAACAAGTGATATCCCTCGGCTTCTACCGAACAGGCTCCCACTCACTAAAAGAAGCCCTCACGATCCTGGGCTACCGCGACGTCTTTCACTCCTCCGGTATAATCAACGACCATCTAAAATGGGTCGGTATGAATCAAGCAGCCGACGACAACATTCCCTGCCTCCCAACATACACAGGGCGAACCTGGTCCCGAGACGACTGGAACCAGTACTTGGGCCCCAGTGAAGCCCTTACAGACGTAACACCCTTCGCCGAATCATTACTGAACGCATTCCCCGAAGCACGAGTAATCCTCGTCCACCGCGACTTCGATTCCTGGGTGAAAAGTTTTCAGGAAACGCTCATCTTACCTACTTCAGAGGGGGTTCTGGCTTGGTTGAGTGGGAATGTTATGGAGCCGTTTATTGGGTTGCAGATTAGTCGGACGGCGTGGAAGATGTATATGGGATTGTTAGGGGTTTGTAGGATGGATAAGACTCGGGATCGAGCGATCATGTGGGCGGCTTATCAGCGGCATTATGACTATGTGCGATGTAGGGTGCCTTCGGAGTGTTTGTTGGAGATTGAGCTGGAGGATTTGGATTGGGGTCCGCTTTGTGCTTTCTTGGGGAAGGAGGTGCCGGATAAGCCGTTTCCACGTTTAAATGCTTCAACGGTTTTCAGTCAGCAAATCCGAGAGCTGCATGTCATGACGTTAAAGGCTGGGCTCTGGAAGGCCTTGGGTCCTGCTTTGGGTGTTGGGGTTATCGTGGCCTGCACGTGTATGTGGAAAGCATGAATCCGCTTTAGGGAGGTCCATACTCTATTGTGAATTCTATTCTCAGTGGCTGATTTGAATTTCTAAGACTTGAGTCCAGCCCCAGACCGATTCGATCCAGGGTTCAACGGCGGGGAAGCCATGGTCATTGAGTCTAAACTCTGATCTGAAAATTGAAATGCGAGTCTACCATTTGATTTTCTCTGCTATTTTCTCTTCTTGCAAGTGACTATGTGCGAATCACCGAATTCCTCTGAATTTCAAGTTCAATGAAGGATCTATCTCAAGAAAGGTAGATTCTAATCCAGGCCATTTCCAACGTGGAGTACTTCCTACTTGTTCCAGAGTCCAAGAGCGGGGACATGATCATGACAAGGGAGTGGAGCATGCAAAGTATGGTTCCTCTACCATCTACCCTCTCATATGCCTTCCTCATTCCCGGTTTTCAGGAAACTATTTTGGCCCGAGGTGGCGTTTCCCTTGGCACTTCGATCGATCCGATCAATTGAATTTCCATATGTAGTCATTGCTGCCATGACTTGGCGGTATCTGTTGTCTCTGTCTTATACCCTCTCTTTCTGCCCCCCTGATGCCTTCCTTCACTGCTGTATCAACTCTCCAACCACAATCGCTTCCAACATGGCAGCCATGGCCGATATCACGGTCTACGACATGCCAACCTCCCCTCCTAATTTGGATGGGGTAGGTGTCTTTTACATCTCTTTCTGCGTCATCTGGACCACGCTTTTACTCGCCGGTATGACCTTCTGCTTGGTCAACCGACACATCCCCATCCTCAAAGTCCGTGGCCTACCTCTATCATTCTCTGCTATCGCCCTTCTCCATATCTATTGGATCCTGGGCCAGATCACATACCCAATTGGTGCAACTGTCCCTACTGTTCTCGCCTATGACATCCAGTACTTCGCCATGGGCATTTACTTCCCACTTGGTATCGCCCTATTCCAAGCTTCCAACATCCGCTTTCTTCATGTCGCCAAGATGCAGAAGCAATTCCTCCACCCCGAGATACGGGCTGAGAGAAAGTGCAACGATGCAAAGTCATCATGCCTCTGCCGTCTGAGAACCATGGATTATATGAAACGGACTCTGTGGCTCATTGGTATCGGCATGTTGTTGCAGGTATGCCTTTCCACTCTCTATGATTTCCAGTCTATCTACTATAGTAGCTGATTATAAATCTTCCAGTTTATCATCACCGTCGGGATGTGGCTTGCATGCAAAAAGTATCATCCAACCTACGGTATTTCAGGTACAGAGATTCACGGCACGACAGTCCAAGAGCAGATGGTGTATCTGGGTCGAGGATGGGAATGGTGGCCATCCTTGTTGTGGCAAGTAATCTGGACATGGATTGTGAGTACTCCAGTGCATTCATAGAGGTCCCCGCTAATGTGTCTCATTCTGTAGGCGGCTCCAATTCTCATTTGGCGGGCATGGGGAATCCATGATACATTGGGATGGCGAACTCAAACTATTGCCTGCTGCCTTTCTGGGTATGTTATGATGTCTTCGTTTAGTGGTGTTTGCTTATTGACATGAACTAGTCTCCATGCCACCCCTATGTACTTGATTGCGTCATACGTGCCTGCCTTTGCGAAGGTCAACACGTATTTCCCCCCGAGTCAATGGTAAGTTTATCGAGCATAATTGATTCGACCAATCAACTAATGAGACATAGGATTCACGTATCGATCATGATGTGGGAGATATTCACTGTGTTTGTCCCCATCTTCCACGTTATCAGGCTATGGACATTGAGCAAGAAAGCCACCGCCTCGAAAAACAAGTATAATTCAGCATCGATATCAATGACAATGCTGAACAAATCCCCCTCACCCTCAGTGGGGTGGAATAATAGATCTTCATCCACACTTGGTGATAAGGGTGAGCCGGTCGAGTCCTTTAACGAATGCATGGTCGACCGAATCTACACAATGGATGCCCTCGAGCATGTCCTAAACCAAAGTCCAGGGCAACTACAGAAATTTGCCGCATTAAGTGATTTCTCGGGAGAGAATATCGCGTTCCTAAGCGAAGTGGCATTATGGAAATCATATTGGCCCGGAAGCCTGGATGAAAAGCAGCTTCCCGATGCATTCAATCAGGCACTACGGATCTATGTCAACTTTATCAGCACGCAAGATGCCGAGTTTCCTCTGAACATATCTTCGCAAACTCTCAAGCTAATGCAGTCTGTTTTTGAGCAGCCAGCTCGCAGTCTGTTTGGAGAGAAAAGTATCAATACTACCTCACCTTTCGAAGCCGACCCTTTTGCACACCCGCAAGATTTTGAAGGTGTCCAGATGTCATACGACGATAGGTATACGGGAGATATACCCGTTGGATTTGATATGGCCATTTTCAACAACCTACAAGAGGAGATCAAATATCTGGTTTTGACAAACACGTGGCCTAAGTTTGTCGAGTCGATGCGACGACGGTCGAGTGACACCGAGCGCAGCGATTGTACTACACAGTCAGAGGCATCGCTGAGGAGCTGGATCTCGAATCAGCGTTTGAAACTTCGATTATTCCTTTAACATATGGTTCCAGGGCGCGGCTTTGTCATGGACTGATATATGATATTCCAAGAATTTATCCTGTATATATACACTATCAGGTACAGATGAACAATCAAAGGGGGTTGAGTTAGAAGTTTGTTCAATTTGAAAAACGAGTATTGTCGCCATCTGTCCAATCACCTAGGCCTCGGGGCATGGTTAAGATAAACGGAACTGCGCTAGTGTTTGAGAAAAGCAATACTAAGTGTACACATGATCCTTCTGCTTCTTTTGTCCCTGAAGATTCTCAGCTTTTTTTGTGAACCACCGCCTTTTGAAATTCTTACTTTGTTCCAAAGAAAATCCTTCGAGAACATCCACCAGTGAGTTCATTTTCAGAACATTGCAACTTCCATTTGTTTCCAGCCAACAATGAAAGGCTCCCATACTATCTTGACCGCAGATAGAAACCCCAAGACGACTTGCGGGGTCCGTTGGCAAAGCCCTAATTGCATAAGGCTTCGGGTGCTGCGTAGCTGTCAGGTGATATTGGATGATAACTGTATCATTATGCCGAAGGTCCAGTCCAAGGCGCTTTGACACTGTAAACTTGAACATACCACTCTTGACTTCGACATGTCCACCACCGTGTGATACTGTGATCTTTTCTCTGGTTCCCGAAAGAGCCTGCAGAGCTCTCTTGGCCTTCTTAGCAGCCCAAGTCCTACGGGCTTTGGCAAGCCGCTTTTCTAAAATATCTCGATAATATTTTCGTAGGGCTGGATTTGGTGAGTTGCGTATGTCGTTGAACGCATCTCTGGCATTTTCTGCCCACGCTCGGACAAAAGGATCTTCAGATTTGAGGTGATGCTGAAAGTTAACTCGGCCTCCGGTTGCCTCTTTGATATTTTTGTTTCCCTCTGTATCTGTGAAGCCTTGCCAAAGTGGGAGAGCCACGTTCAGATGATGTCCTGCCCAGAGTGATTTGACGTCTTTGGGTAGGAATTGATCCAAATGGAATGAAGTCAATGTTTGAAAAACCAGGCACATCCACATTTCGCCTAAATTTAGTATCAACTGATCTTGCGAGCAACTTGGCGGCCTGTAGGTCGCCAGCCTGACAAATTCAGATTGTATGTCCAACTGTGAATCCCATACGTGATAATGAAGAGATGGGTTCTTGTGGCGGCGCCATGGATCATTGTGTGTTTGAATTCTGACGCAAAATTCTGTTGCTTGGCCAATATAAAGCCAAAAGCTACTTGGATCAGACTTTCTCCACATGATGTGGAGATGAATACCGGCATCCTTAGACGTCTCTGGATTTTGCCCAATTCTGATCAAGCTAGGGGTCCAAATTAGTGAAGCCTTCAATAAACTACTCGTTTAGTGGGCCATACGTACTTTGCGAGGTCGAAATTGCCATTTTCACAAATATTCCTCACGGTTGGATTGAGGCCTTCTTCCAGGATATTGACAATGTCATATTTTTCGAGCACGAACGAATATCTGCCTTTCATTTTGACTTGCACTTCCGAGATAAGACAAGCAAGAAGTGCGTCACGGTTTATGGGCCCCAAGTTCTGGAGTTCAGTTGCAATACCAGTATGTACCTTCCAGCCTTCCCTCGCATGTGTATTTTTCGGTGGTATTTTGTCTTCGCACTTTTCTGACATCGGTAGCATCTATCAAAATTAAAACTATCCCGCGAAAGAAAACGGGGTTTTGACCTTGTGGACATTATTTGAGATCACTTGGACTTGTTCTGGCGGCTTGTTTAGACAGTTTTCGTCCTGATAGTGGCACTCTCCAGGATATTCTCGTGGTCTCTCGTCACATTGACTTTCCGTGTGGCCCAGAGATCCACATATCCAGCAAAAGCGGCATACGCACTCGTCATATCCTTCTGTCAAGCAAGTACAACCATCTGGAGGCGCGCTCATCGTGAAAGGGGGGAATATCGGATTCAGAAGCCAATAAGAGGATGGTAATCGAAACCGACACAGTGGTTGTACTTGAGGGTAGGCAGTAGTCAGGTAACAGAGAAAGAGCGACAGAAGCAAGGAAGATAATGAATGGTTGATTGAACTTTCAAAAAAAAAAAAAGGGACGGAGAAATGGAGACCCAATAGCACACAGACACACCTGGGTGGAAAGCGTTGTCAGTCAAGTAGACAAATTGCTAACCGTATGTTTCGTTGATGGGTCTGAAGTATTCAAAAGAGACTAACATGTGAACTACAATTGACACTACTGCAAAATACTTTGGGGGAGAACTTGAATAATGATTCCATAAGATACACAATCAATAGTTCAAGCGCCTGGAAGCTACAACGTTCGATATCTTTCAAAAATAAAGATACTTCAAAGGGGTGGAAGATAACCTTGACATTTTAGTCCTACATTATTTTATGTAGAAATTGGGATTAGCAGACTGCTCCACACACACAAGGCTACGGTGTAATGTTTGTTTAGAAATTCTCCAGGTGGTCTGTAAGCGTAAAACAACAGATGGTGAAATCATGCAGTCGCCATTTCCAATTTTTGCGATGGAAAGAAATGATAGCCAAATTTCAGAGTAACACATTAGTGTCCCAACAAAAGATAGCAATGAAAAAAAAAAAAGAAAATGAAGGGAAAGAAGATAAAAAAAAAGAATGGAATGCTTAGCATGTCCTGGTTTCGATCCAGGGTCCTATTGTGATGAGTTAGTAATCGTGATTTCCGAATTTGGAAATTTGAAGTGAGACGTACCTCCGGGTTATGAGCCCGGCGCTCTTCCCCTGAGCTAACATGCTTGGTATGAAATCATGCTCCCTGTTTGCCTACATAGCCCTGCGTTTTGAAAATCAATTTGTCCGCAGAGCGTGAGTTTTTTGATTGGCTGTGCAAATGGGTTAATATTAACTTTTCGCCTTTGCCTTACTACTCTCCTCGTAAAAATGTTGCTTCTCGTTATCGATTTGAGTGATTCAGTAATGTAGTCGTGCTTAGTGTCAAGTATAAATGATTAGTTTTGTCGACATCGAAATCCCGATCAAAGCAACAATGTCAAATAGTTTTGTCAACTATTTCGTTGCTTACACACAAGTTTAGTCCTTGTACTGGTTGGTATATGTCAAAATGGGTAAGTAATTAGCTAATTTTCAAACAGTTTTTCTACCATTAGTTCAGATTTAAGCCGTCATAGACCATCCTACTTAGGAAGGGAACCTTCGAATAGAAGAAATTCTTAAAACGGTCATATTTTTAGCTAGCCACCATTTCTTAACCCTTATCCCTGGTCGAATACTTGCTGGATACTTTATTTATTGACAAGCTACAGAATGTCGGTCAAACTGTTAGGGAGGCATCGAGCAGATAATCGTTTTCTTTGCAAGATACTTGCGGATACAGATATCCGCGGACAAATGTAGCACTGGAGCCTTGACTTGCTATTTGATTCGATTGGAATATTGAAAGCGCTTGTTTTTGAAAGACATGCTACCTAGATACGTGGTCACTTTTGGGCAATCGCCGTTCCCATTAAGAGGCTATAGCCCTTGAGACATGCACATGACTACAGCTTTCAGAATACTGCGATTACATCTTGAATGATGACTGGGAATGACAGTAGAATGGTCAGCCTTCCAATATGATTAGATAGAGTGACAATTTGACGTTCAAAGGTTTCTCATTAAAATATGGAGGGTAAGCGAGTTCCAAGACTGGAAAGCGGGTATCGTCACGAAATATATAAGCCCAGACCACAACCTTGAAAGATCGTGAGTATCTGTTGCCGAGACCGCCCTAGGGGTTTTAATAGGACCACAGGCGCACTAGAGAAGCCTATAGTAAAGCATTAGGAACTTGGGAGCCTGAAAATTTCAAAAATAAATACGTGAACAAAAAGAATGAAAGCCAAAAAAAAAAGAAAAAAAGAAAAGATGGGAATGCTTTAGCATGTCCTGGTTTCGATCCAGGGTCCTATTGTAGTGAGTTAGTAATCTTGATTTCCCGATGTAGAAATTCGAAGTGAGACGTACCTCCGGGTTATGAGCCCGGCGCTCTTCCCCTGAGCTAACATGCTTGGTATGATGAAACGGTGCCGGTTGTGCTATCATAAAGGAGCAAGAGACTTTTCCAAATCTGTTCAGTGGATGATGTTATCTCCGTAACTTTCACTTATCCCCGCGCTGACAAACATCAGTGTGGAAGGCCGTCGAATTCGCCCCAGTATCTAACAAACCAGACGTAAATATATCTTTTACATTCTGTCGCGCGGGAAGTTGTCGCTTTTTTTTCATTGTTTTCAGAACTCAAAGACAGCTCACCATGGACCCCACGCCATCTTTTGAGCTGACGGTGTACCACCAAGGAACCGCGCATAGCTTCAACCTCCCATCTACCGCAACACTACAAGACCTAGGCTCCGAAATCGAAGCAACACTCAACATCCCGATCTCAAACCAAAAGCTTCTCATATCCCCGAAACCAGGAATGAAAAAAGCTCCCTATCCACCAACGCCACTCAGCGAGCTTCCTCTCTCCTCTCCCAAATTCAAAATCACTCTCCTCGGCACCCCAGCCAAAGACATCGCCGACCTCCACAAGCAATCCTCAGACACCAAAAAACGTGAAGAAGCTCGCCTCTCCGCCCTCGCAGCTGCCCGCCGAACAAATAAAGCGAACGCATCCCGCAGCGCCGGTGGTGTCCACACCCTCTCCTCTTCAAGCAATAACTACACGTTCGCCCGTTGTCTCCCACTCTCCTACCTCCCAAATCCCGAGCGTTCTCTCCAGTTCCTAGAACGACTCCGCGATGACCCCGGCATCCGAGCCGCAATGACAAAACACAAATTCTCGGTGCCTCTTCTCACAGAAATGAACCCCGCAGAGCACACGACCAGCGAATCGCGCACCCTAGGCCTTAACAGGAATAAAGGCGAGGTGATCGAGCTACGTCTGCGCACAGATGCATATGACGGATACCGTGATTACAGAACCATTCGCAAAACACTATGTCATGAGCTGGCGCACTGTGTGTTCGGGCCGCATGATCGAGATTTCTGGGATTTGACATCGCAAATTGAGAAGGAAGTTGAAAGAGCGGATTGGAAGTCGGGTGGCAATCGATTGACGCAGGATGAGTTTTATAATCCTGGAGATTGGGAGAATGCACAGAATGGGGAGGGTTTTGTTGATGAGTGTGGATGGACTGGGGGTGAGTTTGTGCTCGGGGGTTTGAAAAATGAGAGTTCGGCTTCTGGATCTACCGGGTCTGGGGCTGAGTCTAGGAGGGAGATTATTGCTCGAGCTGCTGAGGAGAGAATGAAGGAGGAGGGCAAGAAAGAGAAACCGGATGATTCCCGGTGAACTTTGCATTTGTATTCATGAGTTTATATGGTTGCATGTCTCATTTGATAATATATGAATTGATACCCCGATGGCCAGTTTCTGTGTCTTCATTCAGTGCTTTGTCTTGTAGTCTGAATTGATACCTGGAGACACTTGTAGATGGGAGAGAATGAGGGCAAGAAAGAATAATAGAAGAGGAGGATTAGAGTTTGAAGAAGAGAAAGGGCTATACTCGAAGATCGCGCCTTATTTGGAGATGTTGTGCCTTCCACTCGATGTTGAGTGGAGGTTGCAAACCATTCCAACAATCAAAAAGAATGAGTATGAAGATCAACAGATTCCATCATTTCAATAAACCACTATATAGACCGTTTACATATGATATTTACACTTGCTCATTAACGAACAGACCAGCCATACCCTGGCCAGTACCGATACACATGCTTGTGACCAAGATCTTCTTCTTGGTCCGGCGCGCCTCACTCAGGATAGTGGCGATTTGTCGCGCACCAGTGGCGCCCAGTGGGTGTCCAAGAGCAATAGCACCACCACGGGGGTTCACCTTGGCATGGTCGAGGCCAAGGTTCTCCAAACAGTAGACAGCCATTGAGGCAAAAGCCTCGTTGATCTCATAGATGTCGATATCATTCTTGTCCAGCTGGAATTTGCTCAACAGCTTAGGGATGGCAGCAGTGGGTCCAATACCCATCACACGAGGAGGCACACCAGCGACAGTGGCACCGCAGAACTTAGCAAGAATAGGCTGGTTGAGCTCGATAGCCTTAGAACGGCGCATCAACAAAACGGAAGCAGCTACAAAAAGTACAATGTCAGTATGTGAGCCATTCCCAGGTACGAACACAATATGTATACATACCGCCATCAGTAACCTGACTCGAGTTTCCACCAGTCGACTTGTCACCGAACTGCGGGAACGCAGGTCGAATCTTCGACAAAGACTCAAAGGTAGTACCAGGTCGAATACCCTCATCCATTGTCAAGGTAATCTGCTTAACCTCTCCAGTCTTGGGATCCTTAACCTTAACCGAGATAGGTGCAATCTCATCATCAAACAAGCCAGCCTTCTGCGCCGCCTCCGCACGCTGGAACGATTCCGCAGCGAAGCGATCCTGTTGCTCACGCGAGATACCAAAGTCCTTACCGACATTCTCGGAGGTCTGACCCATAGGCTGCATGCAGTCCGCGGACTCCTGGTTGCGCAGCACCTCCTCATTGAAGGGTCGCTCGAGTCGGTCACCAGCAGCGGACATCAGCTCCGCGCCCATGGCGATACCGACATCGATAGCGCCGAGCTGAATCTGATTGGCGATGTCTTGCACAGCCTTCAGACCTGAGGCGCAGAAGCGGTTAACGCTGGAGGCGCCAGATGTGTGGGGGATTCCAGCGGCCAGGGCGGCAGCGCGGACCATGTAAGCGGCTTTGGATTCGCCAACCTGTTGATCATGTTAGAATTTGCGAGCCTCTTAGGGAGCCAGGTTGGTAGATATTTCGTGCACGTACATTGCCCAGACAGACATCCTCGATCAGTGCAGGGTCGATCTTGGACTTGGCCAGTGTCTCCTTCAGCAGCGCATACACAATGTAGTCCAGCTCGGTATCCTTAAAGCCGCCCTTGCGGGCCTTAGCCAGCGGGGTACGCAAGCATGCGGTAATCACCACATCATCCGGATTCTTCTGGGTACTTCACGATTATTAGTACCAAATTTTTTGTTCATAGTAAGTTGCTAAGCTTACATCGCGTTGATGCCGCCGCTGGAGCCGGGCTTGAGGTGGCTCAGAAGCGAGCTAAGACGATCTGCGGCCATGATGTGATGTAGGAAATAAAAGTCTAATGTCGATGTATTAGTTAAATGTAATAGCGCTATCCTCTTCTCCTTGATATTTGCTGATGGGGGGCTTGCAGGGGCTTTCGGGGTTGTTGCGGGGAAGCTTGGATGTGGCGACTCGGTGATGGAAGGGAAGGAGTAAATCTTGAAAGGCGGTAGGAACGAATAGCATACGCGAAGCAGTAATAAAGAGCTTGAAACTCACCCAAAAAAATTATTCTCTATGAAGGAATAGCGAAAAGAGCGGGCGGACGTTCGAAGTTAAGTAGACGACTCCGCTTTACGTTGACGTTCCCCGAAAATGCCGAGGCACTTTTGGCCCGCTATCCGGATGTAACAGCTACTTCCCCCACTTCGAACACCACATATTAAGTCCAGGTATCTACTACTTTACCCCGAAAATTGATTATAGGCTTCGCCGCCATGATTAACAATCAGCAACCATATGATCGAGCGGTAGACCTTTCAACTGCAAAGAAAGCACATTGCGATATGTCTCCAGGACTTGGTTCATATGTTCAGAATAAGAATCGACAATTTCACAACAATCTTCGATGATCTTGGAACATCTAACCACTATATTAACTACAACCGAGTCATGATTTATATACCTCGGTATATAAAGCATCTACCAATCAACCGCACCATTCTCATCCGAGTACCTTCCAGTCTCTCCATCCTCCGACAATGTTGCCAACCGCACAATATTGACTGCAGACTCTGCCGGAGACCTTCCCAAATCACTGAACCGAGAGAAGGCCGACTTTGTCAAATTCGGACACGATGCATTAACCTTCCATCCCTGCTCCTGGAATTGGGCCGCATAGTGTAGCGTGAGCATGTTCATTGCAGTCTTGCTACTACGGTAAATTGGGAACGAGGGCCGGCTCATCTTCTCATAGAAGCTAGAAGACTGATCCACGCGGAGACCAATGGAGCCGGTATGCGATGATACAAAGACAATACGCGCAGGCTTAGAAGTTGCCTTCTCGAGTAGTGGTATAAAGGCCTCGGTTGTGATTGCTGCACCAAAGAGGTTGACTTCGTATGCGTCACGGTAGATTTGACGCAAAGCTGGGAGATCTGGTTTGCGCTTTTTGTTCTCCTCTTTGTTCTCTTGTTGCTTCCAGTGAAGAGATAGCTCATTGTTGATACCAGCGTTGTTGATCAGCACATCTATTCGGCCGTGCTTTGATGCGATGTGATCTGCGGCTAGCTGGATGGATGCATCGTCTGTTACATCTATAGTGATTGGTTCCACCAATTGGCCTGAGGGGTCCAGCTCCGCGGCAGCTTTTGCGCCGTTCTCTGCATTCCGCGAGCCAAGGAGGATGTAGTAGCCATTTTGTTTGAGAAGTTGCTCGGCAACTGCATAGCCAATGCCTTGGTTTGCGCCGGTGATCAGCACGATGGTTGTGGGGCTGGAAGTCATGTTGCAACTTCACAGAGTTCACTTGTAGGTAAGGTGGAGATTAGTTTTCTACACAAGGGGACCCCAGCTCTCTTTATAGCCGGATTTCGTCGTGAACGAGACACCCTAAATCCGATTTTGGTGTATGATGGACATTCCGGCTACAATCGCATCTCGGACATTAGTTCTTAAGTCCGATAACATCGCTCTCAATTGAGCATGATACAACCGCTGGAGAAATAATGAGCAATCCTTGTACACGAGATTAAAAGAATATGAATGAAAATCTTGAATAGCATAAAGTTATATTGAAGGAAAGGAAAGGTCATGCGTGGCCGCAAATATAGCACGATCATGCAGCATGATGATCATTTCAGAGAAACATTTTTCTTGAAAAATGCGTACCTACTTCCAGTCCGCCTTGGGTAGAGTAGCCCAATCCGTGGACCCTTTGAACGTAAGCCTTCGCAGGCTTGGCTATAAATTTATAACATACAGCAGTTAAAGGTGCACGGTCCCGCAATAAAAGTCGCGTGTATCAACAGCAGCCAGAGCATGATCCCCTATTTCCCATTCCAAAGCAATAAAATACCAGCCTTCGAATCCCATTTGACATGCGCCAGTTACCTTTGCCCTTCAAGGGTTAGATTACGATAAGGGACAGCGCTCAATCACAGCAACTGCTGATGGCCAGCATCATTGTCGCTGATTACGCTCCCGACTTCAGACCAGCTAGCAGGAGTAGAAATGCCATCAACCGAAGGTGCACCCCACTCACTCAATGTACCGTCCGATGATCCATCGGCAAGCTCATGTAAATCGCTGAAACTTCCCGCTATGGAGGGCGCCGATGAAACCTCATGCTGGAACTGATTCCCATGGCTAAAATCGTCTAAATCGGCAATTAATTCTGGTTGTTGACTGGTATTGAACGCTGGGTGAGGATGAGCATAGTAAGCTGAGCCTTCCTCTGTGCGACTCGACGAGGAGGCCGAGACAGGCTCAGGTGACTGTCCCCTCACTGGAGAATCAGAGAATGGGTCAAAGAGTGTATCCTCATGTCGCTCGGAAGTGGGCGTGAATTGCAATTCGGATTCGGACAGGTGATGAGATGTAGTTTCGGAGGGGATACCACCCGGCAGTGGGTTCATACCAACGTCCTCAAGCTTCGCACGGCGACGATTCTGAATTATACCCGTATCTACACCAGTCGAACTGGCAACGGGGGTGTCATCCAGCTGATCGCGATTATTTTCCTGCTTGCGGAGACTGCCGTCTTGTTCTACTAAAGTATCGAAGCTATCCAGTGGTTGTTGTAAAGTTCTTGAGTTTCGATGAGACTCTAGAACGGCGGCCCGCCGCATAATCTCTTCGCGTGCAATGCGTCTGCGTCCTGCTGCGGCCTCTCCTGCTTCTTCGGTCATAGAGATATCGTCCCGGTCTGGAGAAGCGGAATTGCGCGGTTGTATCTCATCGCCCAGGCTGTGCAAGGCAACTGCAATTTTGCGTCGGGAATTATTCATCCAATCCTGGAACTGAGGAGACTGATAAACAGCTACGCCGGCAGCGACCAGGACGGTGACCGTCACCATTATACCTACATAGATCGTCAGATATATCCATAGCGGGGAACTGATAAGCCCAGCATACACCGCCCGGATGATCCGGTAAGGGTAAACCAAGGAGGATATAGGGTGACTGACCTTTAGCAAGTGGTGCAGGCATGATGAATAAAGCCTGTCCCTAAAGATTTGGTTTTCCTTTGTGAGCTTCGACCACAAGTGAAAAAGCTTGGAAACTTGGAACCGGATGATGCCTGGAGCATGGCTGATGTCATCACATGATTACTGATAGCCCTTATCTAGAGCCCTCAAAACACACCGCTTTGGGCAGAGTTCCCCGCGCGTGGAGTCAACGCGGAGCTTCATTGTTTTCTTTCTAATCAGTTGGAAGGCGTCCCTAACCGAATACAAGAAGCCGACACAATGTCTCGGCCGTCAGCTCATCCCGAGCGCCCGCTCTCCCTCACAGAGGAACTTGAGAAATTAGAACAGTCTATCACCTTGACGCTCCAGGGTAAGTCCAATAGTAAACAAACCATTGGGACTTAATGCTAAGTGCACGCCAACTCGCAGAGATCGATCAAAACTTCAGCCAAGCACACCGCATAGTCACAACGAGCATTCTGCCACTGGTAGAGCAGTACACTGAGCATTCCCGCGATGTCTGGGACGGTGCCAAGGTAGCCCAATCTTAGAGGAACGAAATTCTGGTATGTATGCTAACCACCACCCAGTTCTGGAAACAATTCTTCGAAGCCAGCGCCAATGTTTCACTGTCTGGATATGAAGAACGACCAAATGAAGACGAGACAATTCAGGAGCCCACGGCAACGGAAGAGGAACTTGACGTCGACATAACTAAAAGCACGAGCCACGAAGACGATCATTCCTACGATACCCCTGCATCACAACGCCACAATATTCCTCACGGCCATGGAGATGATCTGGATCTTACAGCTCTCGCTATTTCCTCGCATAGTACTCCGCGCGCACCCTCCCAACAAACTGGCGATGACATGACCGTATCTTCTGTCGAGCATTCCTCATATGAGGACTTACGGAGGCAGATCAACGAGACAGAGGCGCCTTTCAACATGCCCGACTCATCAACACTCCCATCGACTCCAGGCCGGCAACCATTCTTCCCACACGGAGCCTCATCCGAAACTCCGATGTCATCTCCCTTTATTCCGCCCGCGTCAGCCAGATACCAGTCCGCATCGCGAGATGACCGCCATCAGAAATCTTCAGACCCGGTGCTGCACCAAATGCTTGACAAAACTTACCGTGTTCAAGCTACCCCTCTCGGAAAGGGATACCATAACCCAGGCGGAGGCGCTAGCACCCGCTCCAAATTCGCGGTTACCCCAAATCAAGCTGCGTCTGGCTCGAGATATGCCTTTAATGATTCACCGATGTCTAGCCCCGAGCCTGAAGCTCCTCAGATGCACTCTGAGATATTTTCTTCGCCAATTAAAGGCGTCGATTTGACCCCTGGAACGGACCGTAAGCGACGCACTAGTAGCAACCGCATGCGCGGTACCCCCAAGCCGGGTTTCAGTGTTTTGACACCAGCAAAGAAGTCTGGTGGCAATCGTGCGCTGTGGGATAGTGATGATGATTTGGATGAGGATTTCGGCCCTAGTCCTCCTAAGACGATGCAGTTCCATATACCTCAGAGTCGACTGATGCAGACACCTGGTAAGAGGAGGCCATACACCTTACAGTTTGTGTTCCGCCATGCTAATACATGTTTCTCGCGTAGCCAAGGAAGCCTCCAAGCGCATTGTGACGGATTTGCTGGCTACCGCTGGGGCGGGTGACATTACTGACGACTTCGAAGATGACCAGAGTCCAAGTGTCATCCGCCGTATGGAAAAGCTGGAAGATGATACCTTTTAGAGTATTCATCCTTTGCCGGTTTTTATGTCTGAATAACCCATTTAGATGGACACACTCTTCCTTTTCGCCAAATATCCCTCTAGATCGTTGTCAATTCATTATTTCCGAATGGTACATGAGACACCAATAAACATATTGTGCCAATGCCTCTTAGGGCTTTGTCAATAGTTGTTGCACGCATAGATCTATACCTGTGCCGACGTCATATAGTGATCAATCTATACACCAAAGCAGAAATCCAGTTGGGCATCGGAACTATCCCGTCTTGACTGCGGGAAATTCCACGAGAACCTTACAGACCTTGACCTTACTGCAAATTTAGCTACATGCATGGTAACAAATAATTTGGTATGACAGGAAAAAAGAAGACATGAAGGCAGGAACCAGTGTGAATGCCTGCAAGACAACAAAGAAGGAGAAAAAACAGCCAGCAAACACATATAGAATGTGATATATGGAACAAAACAAAAAAGATTGGAATGCTTAGCATGTCCTGGTTTCGATCCAGGGTCCTATTGTGGTGGGTTAGTATTGAATTTCCTAATGTGGAAATTTGAAGTGAGACGTACCTCCGGGTTATGAGCCCGGCGCTCTTCCCCTGAGCTAACATGCTGGGATGGTTGAAGGATTTCTAGATTTAGGCAATATATTCTCTTGTGTGGTGTACCCTATGCGTTTAGCGGACCCACCTGCATAGGGTACGGCTTTATGAGTCAGTTGAAAACCATAGACAATGTAGGAAATTTTATGTATGGATGTATTACTAGTTTTTAGTTTACCACTCTTACTGATAAGTTGCCTATTATATTATGCTAAGGCTCGAGCTAGCTAGAATGGTTTAATATAGTAAGATAGGCTTAGACCTGATTTAAACGGAAGTTGGCTCAGGATCAAAGAGATTAGAGAAAACAGCCTTCCTTCATAAACGCAAAAATGGCAGACTTTTTTCATACCAAGCATGTTAGCTCAGGGGAAGAGCGCCGGGCTCATAACCCGGAGGTACGTCTCACTTCAAATTTCCAAATTCGGAAATCACGATTACTAACTCATCACAATAGGACCCTGGATCGAAACCAGGACATGCTAAGCATTCCATTCTTTTTTGTTTTTTTTTGTCTTTTTCCTCTGCTTCCACACCCTCCATAATATTTTTGACTTCGTCTTTTGGTGATCATATTCTTTTAAGCTCCCTCCTTTCGCAAAAGCATGCCATAATAGAGATTCATCGCCTGAGCAACAAAGTGAACATTATCTGGTCCGCCTCACTAATACCTGATATCGCCAGAGCCAGCAGATAAAATAGAGCAATATCTACCCATTTCCAAGTGTGTTGAGTGCTGCCTTTCGTTGATATATTACAATTTCGACCTTCAAGCATCTAAAAGTTTGCGAGCCAGAGGCCTCCATCTTTGTGCACATGCGGGGCAAGTCGATAGACCTCCGACCACCGGGCGTTTCTTTGGTTCCAAGTCTTAAAGCTAGAACATAAGCCCTGTGAAAACAAGGCCGTAAATGACAGCTTTTGAGGTCAGTTGGAAATGGCTGCGTTTCCGCCCGTAGTTTGTAGCGGTAGATGCTCCGTTGACCGCTTGTTGCTGCCTTGCGCCAAGGCAAATGGCATAGATAAGCATTCGTATATAAACGTGTTCATGTCAGTGCTTCCTTATCCCTCGATCTGCTGTTCAGAAAATATTGGACTTCAATTGATGAGAACTAATCGACGTTCACACTCTGCCAGACTCCGTCTGACATACTCCAGCTTGAACAACACGAGACAACATGGCGGCGACAAACACCTCGATCAGCTCCAGCTGCCACTGCGGCGCCATCACAGTCACAGTTCCCCGACTCCCCGAGTACATCAACGTATGCCAATGCACGATTTGTAGACGCTATGGCGCCGCTTGGGGCTATTACCATCCTGACGAAGTAAAGATCGAAACGAAGCCGAACGCAGTGACCAAGCAGTATGTCTGGGGCGATCGAGACCTGTCTTTCAACTTCTGCGATAACTGCGGTTGCGTGTAAGTCAAGCATCTTCTGCTACATCCCAACGGAGACTGATGTTGTGTATGGTAGATGCTATTGGTGGCCCATTCGACCTCCGCCTACTGACGGAGGAAAATACAAAATGGGGCTCAATACAAGCAATGTCAATCCCGAGCTCCTGAAGTTCGTCGATCGAAAATTTGAGTATTCGGTTTTGATGAGCCCGCTGCGGTCCAAGGACTCGGCGCATCCTGATGATCCGGCCAAGTATTGAACACCGCCCCGGACCAGTGCAATACGTAGATACCTTATTGATCCACGAGACTTGTTGCCGTGCGACTGCTGAATCGCACGCAGAACTAGCCTTGCTAGCAAGTCTTAGATCTATTGTTTGCGAACTGTCGTGTGGGAGATGGTATTCATTCTACCCCTTCACATTAATTTTCAATATATGAATCTTCTTCTGGTCATTGAATATCTATTTTAGTAGACTTAAATATGATGAGCTCTTGAATTAGGACAAGATTAAGTCCATTGTCTAGTAAAAGACTGACGCGTAGACATATTTCATCATGAGGTATTACAACGGGGGAGGGATGAGTGCAAGATAGAGGCGTTGAGTGAAAGGGGTCAGAAGTGGGAGGGCAGGTCTTTTTTGTGTCGGGGCAAGAGGACGAGGAGGCTACAAACGGCATATCAGGGAGCTAAATCTAGGTTCGCAAAATTTACGGAATATAGTAAATCACAGGTCGGTACTTTGCAATCCCAATAGTTTTAGTTCATATACCCCGCTTCAAAGCTGACCACGGGGGAAGAGGTTTTCACCGGGACCTAAACCACAATAGATTTACACGATAGAGACCAATCATCGCGTCGGTCTATGCTTTATGGATAAATAGACACGACTCGCTTGACGAGACGATGCCGGTGCCCCTCAATCCTTTCGAATCGACTCCTGCGGGGCTCCAGTGCCCGACTTTGGGGAGATAATAGGATCCGGCCACGGAAAGTCAGAATTAGACCCTTAATTTAATTATAGTGATATCTGACGGATCCACTATAAGGCCCTTGCGTATCTATGCAAACCAAGCGGTTTTGGGGTCATTGATACGCCGTATGCACTTGTAAGTGTTTTGTGCGGGGCCACACATGTGTTTACTTTCCCCATATAATACATCTCTACTGCTAATCTTACTCCAGGGCTGCAGGTGCATACTACGCTCACTTGAATCAAAATGGCTGTAGAATTGGGAAATATCGTTGTCCAGGCCATTCGACAGCCATTTCTTTGGAAAGTCATTCCTTTGGGTTTATTATGGACAGCCTACCGGGTTAATAAGTATCTCAGCTGTCAAGCATTAAACAATGGCGTTCAGGATACTTTCGATTGGAAAAAGGAAATCGTGCTGGTGACAGGAGGGTCTGATGGAATCGGCGCGGCAACAGTACAGAAGCTGGCTGAGCGTGGAACTTCCGTAATTGTGCTCGACATCCGGCCTTTGACCTACGATGCTCGTGAGAATTTGCTTTTGGGATCTCAAGGTCTATGTTTGCTTTGCTAATACGTATGCCCAGCAAAAAACGTGCATTATTATCGATGCGACTTGACTAATAGGTCCGAATTGGAGTTGGTTGCCGAGAATCTTCGTCGGTGCGAGTTTAGTCCTTCTCTTACTACCTTTGAAAAAACTAATCACAAGGCAGGGAGGTCGGTGATCCAACATGCGTAATAGCCAATGCAGGCATTTGTCGCGGCAAACCTTTACTTCACGCCACCCCACGCGACATTGAACTGTAAGATCCCAATGTCAATAACATTACGGCCGAAATTGACCAATTTTATAGGACGTTCACCGTCAACAACCTCGCTCTTATTTGGACAGCACAGATATTTCTCCCCTCAATGGTCACGCATAACCATGGCCACTTCCTAATCATGGCCTCGCAGGCAGGGCATCTAGCTACAGCAGGCGTGGTAGACTACGCCGCCACCAAAGCTGCCGCATTAGCCATTTACGAAGGCCTCCAGACTGAAATGCGTCATGTGTATAAGGCACCTGCTGTGAGAATGTCCTGCGTGTCGCCCTCGGCTGTGCAGACAAAGATGTTTCGCGGTATACGAACACCCGCCTCTGTCACGCTTTTGCGTCCCGATGATGTCGGCTCGCTGGTCGCGGAGATAATCTGGAGCGGACAGGCGCAAAATCGAATGACGCCTTCTTTGGCTTATATCTCGCCACCGACACGGGCACTTCCTGATTGGATTCGGGTGGGATTGCAGGATTTTGGGAAGGATGTTATGTCGGATCTGTCCCCTCATCAGCCAATGGAGGAAATTTAGATAGAGGTTTGTTGGTGTTAAATGTACTTGAATATATGGCCTTGGAATAGGAAACAGGCTATATGTATGTGGTTTGACTTATATCTCGTCTAAAATTGGCTATAAATGAAATAGATCACAGCGGACGGAATCGCACACGCAATCCTCCCTTGGGCCGAGAGGTCAGACCCGTCTCAATGATAACGTCCTTATCTTGGGCTAGAGTCATTTCAAAAGAGCCCGTTAGCGCTGCAAGTAGACTGGCAAATTCACCACGAGCAAAGCCCTGCCCTATGCAAGACCGCGGGCCTAAGACCAGATTAGTAAGGTAGTCAACATAGAAAACACAGAAACCTGACGAACCATGAAGAAAAGTCATAAAGGAAAAATTGGTTTTTCCTCCACCTGTATTGGCCTGATTAGGCCCAAGCCACCGATCAGGGTTGAAGACAGCCGCATCGTCTCCCCATAGTTCCCGGGACACATTCAGCGCACGGGGGGAAATCACGATCTCCGTACCGGCGGGAATGAACTGGCCCATGATGGAGGTGTTATGAACTGCCACTCGTCGAGTCATTCCGGCTGGGGGGTAAATACGGAAGGCCTCGTTGCACACAGCATGCAGATACGGCAGACTGTCCAACAGATCGGCCGTCATAGGCACAAGCGGGGCCATCATTCAGAATGCGCGGTAATTTTTCTCGCACCTCCTCGCGCAGTCGCTGTTGGACGTCGGGATACAAGCATAATGCATATAAAGCCCAGGTCATCGAAGTCGCTGTGGTTTCGTGTCCGGCTGCTAGGAACGTCAAGAGGTGGTTCTCCAGCATCGAGTCCGTGAACGCCCCCGACTCCAGTGCAACGGAAATGATGTCTTTCCTACCGCCCTCCGGCTTTTCAATGCTGAGATCTCTCTTCCGACTAATCAACTGACGTGCCACTCCCGTTAAGGTCTTGGTCGCCACAGAGATACTGTCATCCCGCTGCAAATTCAGCGCTGTTGTGACGGCCTCACGCAACAAGAATAGCCCAATGGCAATAATGCCTTTAGGAGGCGATTGCTCGAACACATTGCGGTAGGCTTGACATATCTCATTATCTGGGTTATGGAGCGTGTCGAATTCTTCCCCGAGACCAGCCGCGCCAAGGATATCCAGGGTAGAACGTGCCAGCCAGTCTGCCACGTCGAAGACTTTGCTTGATTGGTCCGCAGTTTGCTTGATGTTCGCGTCGATTTCGCGGGCAAGTGCGACGGACTTTTCCCAGAAAAGAGGATATAGATCTTTAATGTGCCTGTGTGAAAAAGCTGGCATGAGGAGCTTGCGTTGTCTCTATTGATTGGTGTCAGGGTTTAGATCCCATCATTCTCCCCATAAACAACGAGTATGCGTACCTTGTGTTCCTCCCCCTCAGCAATAATCAAGCCAACACCCAGAATCCTGCCTAATCCCTTTCGCAGCCTGTATGGCTTAGCGAACTCATGATTCTTCTGCACCAAAACCTCAGAAAGCCCCTTCGGGTCGAGGACAAGGACTTCCTCCTTGTTAAACCACATGCGATATCGAATAAGACCATTGTTGGGTACCTCATTGATCCATTCCTGCATCGGTATTCCAGATCGCTCATTTGGGATGAGCCTCACATGGCCATGGAGTCGGTGCCCGCCCTATTATCTCGTCAGTGATACAGTCTCTCGCGCAGAAACAGGCTTACATACTGGTGGCTCAGGCAAATTGCGCAGAGGACTGAACCAGATAGGCCATAAATATAGCTTCCAGCTGAGAAGGAGCAAGATATTAAGAGCTACAGATGAGCTCCAGATTGCCAACGTCGATTGAGAGGGGTGCGATTTACAAAGAATCGCCGTCTGCAAAACACAGCCAATGGCGGCCACCTTCACAGCGAACATAACAAACAAAAGTCAATCAACAGGATGACTGAAGCAAAATCAATCTACAGAGTAGCCCAAGTGCTTTGCCCTCGATTTTTCCCTGATTTCATGGTCTCCGTCTTACTCTAGGAATCCTGCAGATTGATTACTCCCCGCATGGAGCTAAGACGTACCTCCACTGCGGACCTGGCCGTCGGCCATATGGTATTTGTCTTGTTTTGTCACCGTCTGTATTACAGTACTGATACATGTAATTATTAACACCACCTGCAATTGGACACCTATCCACGCCACCAGTAGTATTTGCAAGAGAAGATTTCTCTTTTTGTCAGATGCATCCCATTCTGTTTGACTTTGAGGCGTTGATCCTTCTGCAAGAATCCCCGAAACCTAATTCTGAATGCATGGCACGCGATAGAGGGTGCTCGGTTACATCGCGCGGAATCTATCGAGACTGGGGAGCATTCTGGAGCATTGCTCGTCGTATTTCGTATCTGCTAGATATTAACGGAACGTCATTCCTGGCAATTATGATATTAGATGCGAGAAGAATATCAGAAATAGTTGTTTGTTGAGTGATAAGTTCGAAATGTCTTAGAAATTGCGACCAGAAAGCTTAGTGTTTCTTGATTCTAGGGACTGTTTCTACTGCCAAGTTCAGGAACTTCTGAACCGTGAGAGTAACTATCGAAGCAATCCGCCCTCCCCACTCCTTATTCCCGAGCGGTAATCCGGATTTTCAGTGGGATCTTTTCCCATGACGTGTAGATGTATTGATCCTTAGGCCAGTTACGACACTCTGGTTCCAGCTCTAGGTTGAAATGCCAAAGCATCTTCGCGAGAATCAATCTCAGCTCAATATTGGCCAAACTAAAGAAGTGTATATAAAGTTAGCATGTTATACTGCAGTGAAATAAAGAGAACGAAGAGTGGACTCATACTTTCTGCCGATACAATTTCGGGGTCCGAAAGAGAAGGGCTGGAGAGCATCGCGCTTATCCCCTGCATATGGTCCTTCGTTATCCAGCCACCGCTCAGGAAGATAGAGCTCGGGATCTTTAAAGTTTGCAGGAGAACGGAACACAGCGTATTGGGCCATGCCCATTGATGTCTGAGGTCCAATGTCAGATGTGATGACATAAATTGGGAGACTGATACATACATTACCCGGCAACCACTGGCCCATGATATAAGCCCCCTCAGGTGGCGTGATACGGGGATGACTTCCTGCAGCCGGTGGATAGAGACGGAAGGATTCATCGATGACTGCATTGATGTACTTGAGCTTGCTGATCCGCGCAATGTTAATCTCATCACTGGCAGCAAAAGAGGTGCGGACCTCTTCGAGCAGCTTTTGCATCACAACCGGGTGTGTGCACAGATAATAAACCGTCCCGGAAAGTATAGTGGCTGTTGTCTCACTGCCAGCAATGACCATGAGGTTGGCATTGGCCACAAGGTCGGGCGCCGTTAGCTGACCTTTCTCCTCAGCTTGGATCAGGTGGCTCATGAAGTCGATGTAATCAGGATGTTGGGTTTTGCGGCGCTTGACTTTCTCTGCGACTAGGCCGATGTGCCATTTACGTCGCTCGACGATCCGTTTTGGCATGATTGCCAGGATGATTGAGCGGACATCAATGAATCTTTGGAAGGTACGGATGTAGTGGACGTACATGATTGCGTTAAAAATCATGGACATCCACGGATGATACTCGGTATTTTTGAGACAGTCAAAGGGTTCATAGAAGGCCAGATGGCCAATAATATCAAATGTCACATACTATCCACGTTAGCATTGCCTTCACACTATTGATAGGTACGTACGTTGAACCATTTAACAATATCGACTGGCTCATGTTTCTCCACCACCTCATGCAACCGGTCGACAAGGAGGTCAATGTAGTGCAGCAGCACAGGTTCCTGACCCTTCAACACCTTATCCGAGAAGGCATTGGATAGCAGCTTGCGCAAATCACCGTGAGTCTTGCGGTCAGCATTGATAATGGTTGGATGCTTTTTGTCAGCGTCCGTATTCTCGCCTGGATCCTTACGGTTCTCAGGCAGGCCAGTGCGAAATCCATATATCTCTTTCCAGGCATCAGCCCCCGTAAAAGAGAGCTCGGAGGGTGCAATTCGGACAATCTCCCCATATTGGAGATGGAGTTCATGCACGATCAAAGGAAATTTACCACGCAGTTGGTGCCATGTCCACCACAAACGTGTTGCAGCTGCCAATTTTGGACCAGGGTATTTTGACAGTGGATGGAAATAGATTCGGTAAATACAAGTTCCTACCACATAGGCAAGAAGCTGGATTTGATCAACATCAGAAGTATCACGAGAAAAGGTCTACTCGACACAACATACCGCGAATAGTAACAACAGGACCGCCTGGGAGAGGGATAGACCAATTATCCACGAAAGTGCCATAATAGATGGATTACACCGTTTGTAACGGCCCCGGTGCCAACTTTTGGTAGGAGTATATAGTTCAGACTTCACAAAAGAACAGTTGATATCTTGCCCGGCAGAAGTGCAATCTCCTCTGCAGGGCTGGCAAGTGGCGTCATATTTTCCCCGAGGCCCCTTGCTAACAATAGTTGCTCGGGAGTAAGACCAATCGCCGAGCAGATGAATCCTTCTGCAAGAAAAATTTGGAGGCCCGAACCCCTCAGTTTGATGAAGAAATGCTACCCCTCACTGAAAGATTCAGTTGGGACCAACAAGAAGCCGTTGTCTGGCTTCTTTGCTGGGGGTTGATATCGCCCATCCGGCCTCTTTTGTCCAATCGCCAAATCATTCCACAATCGAGGACAGGAATCGAGACATGAGTGGACCTTGAGCTCTTGGCCTCTCGTTATCAAGCTTCATTAGACCAAGTGCATGGGGCGCAGTGTTCGATCTTACCCTGTTCAGTCATTCGGGTGAAGATTGAAGGGTGTTCATGTAGCATGGTGTATGATACCTGAAGCCGCTTGGGTATGTAATGTTACGGATTTACGTATAATACCGTACAGGTGCTGATTGATGTGACCAATACAGCCACTGAAGCGGAGGCTCACGTCTATTTGCCTCCACAATTACTTGGCAAGATTGACAGCGGAGTTACCCCGGGCCATAAGCTTACTCGTATTTGCGGAAACCTGTTGAATTAGGCTTAGCCATTCAACTTCATGTGCCGACCCTATTCCTTCCTGAGGGGTAAGCCGGTAAGCACACCACGTTAGTTACATGCATTGGATCTCCCACAAATGCGGCCAAATGTCGGACCTTGCTAGCGTAAAGTTTACTTAATTAACAGACCCACAACGGGCAGCATGGGATATCGGGAGCCCTAACGTAGTACCGAGTGAAACCGATGACAGTATCCCGTTAAGGGTGGGTGTCAGCTTTGAACAACTTGTGACGATGTGGTTTTATGCTGGTGCGGGGGTTATTATGTTGATAATAGTCTTACTATAAAGATTCAAGTAACAGGGTTCCAATCACTGCTGTGAGAAGCATCGGAAGACCCTCAAGAATATAGATTGCTGGTTGAAATAGAATTTTGGAAGTATGGAGTCTACGCTGCTGCATCATTCAGCGACGGCCTTGGTCAACCGGCTGACCGAGCGTATTGAAGACTCACATGGGTTGGGATTTATGAGCCCTGCCATCTATGATACCGCATGGGTGTCAATGATCCAGAAATTTGTTGGTGAAGAAAAGAAGTGGTTATTCCCCGAGTGCTTTGTGTATATCTTGGACGAACAGCTCGAGGATGGGGGTTGGGTCACGTACGCCTCACAGATTGACGGGATCCTCAATACTGCGGCCTCATTGTTATCACTGAAGCGACATTTCAATGCACCCCTTCAGAATAGCACGATCTCCCACGACAGTCTTGAGGAGCGCATCAATGGGGCCACACGTTCATTGCAAGCTCTCCTCCAAGCATGGGATGTTGATGCCACGCTACATGTTGGGTTTGAGATTCTCGTTCCCGCGCTGCTGGGCTATCTAGAAGCAGAAGGCATCGATTTTTCTTTTCCTGGACGTGATAGACTCTTTACAATCCGAGACCAGAAGTTAGCCCGGTTTAAGCCTGAATTTCTCTATGCACCAATTCAAACAACTGCCTTGCATTCATTGGAGGCATTCATTGGGTTGATTGATTTTGACCGTGTGCGTCACCATAAGGTCAATGGATCTTTCATGGCATCGCCATCATCCACCGCTGCTGTGCTCATGCATGCCTCCGAGTGGGATGACGAGTGCGAGGAATACCTTCACTATGTCATCCAAAACGCGTCCGGGAAGGGATCTGGAGGTGTTCCAAGTGCTTTTCCATCCACTATCTTCGAGATCACCTGGACACTCTCAACCCTTCTCAAGGCTGGTTTTGCCTTGGACCAGGAGTCACTGCCCTCTGTCCAAAAAGCGCGTTTGTTGCTACACACTACAATTATCGCAAATGAAGGAACTATGGGATTCGTACCTCACGTCTGTGCCGATGCGGATGACACAGCCAAGACCATCCTTGTGCTCAACTTGCTCCAGCAGCAAGTGTCACCTGATGCAATGCTGAAAGCATTCGAAACAGAACATCATTTCAAAACATATCCGCATGAGCGAGACCCAAGTTTTTCGGCCAACTGTAACGTTTTACTGGCGCTGCTTCACACGAACAACCCCTCTCAATATGCACATCAGATCGAGAAGGCGACCCGTTTTCTCCACACACATTTTCTGGAATCCGAATTGAAAGTCCGCGATAAATGGGTACGGATATTCGGCCCCCCCCCCTCCTCCCCCAATCAGAACAGATATCTAATTCACTGAACAACAGAACCTTTCCCCTATATACTCTTGGATGCTCATGACCCAGGCCATTGCCCGCCTGCATGAACTATGGCACAGCTCGCAATTGCTCTCTCTGAAAGAGCTTCTAGAACAAGACCTCACCGCTCTGCTACATGACATGGCGATTTCAGTGCTATACCAGCAGAACAACACTGGTACATGGGGTACCAAAAGTTCAAAGGAAGAAACAGCATATGCAGTTCTCATTCTTACATATGCGGTGCAATTTGAGTTCCCTGACATACCTTATATCCAAACTCAAACGGCGATCCGGGATGGTTGCTCAGTCCTCCGTTCGGACACTGTGGTGGGCTCAGAACGTCTCTGGGTCGAGAAAGTCACTTATGAATCTGAAATTCTGTCGCAGGCATACACTTTGGCTGCACTGAAAGGTGCGGTGGACTTGTTCTCGGAAGAATTAGAGCTTAAAGCTGTCGTTGCTAATGGGGCAAATGGTCGTCATTCCGAGCCTCATGGAGTTCAGAGCAACGGTACAAATGGGTTTGAAGTGCGCCACACTGAAATAAAAGGAGTCGAAGAGAACGAAATCAAGGCAAATGGTGACACAACGCCTGATCGTATAACAAATGGGGTGGAGATAAACGATCAGAATTCCAATTACCGGGAATCTAATGGTAACGCAACGCCTGCCCCCCAAACCAATGACCATGAAGCCAATGGAGCTCATGAGAACGCACCTGAGGTCAATGGAATTGAGACGAATGGACTTGAAGCGAATGCAATAGAAATGATGGGAGCTTCTCCTGATATTCTGTCAGCCCCTGTCATGATTCAAGATCAACAACTAAACGGAGACGATCCTAAAGAGAGTACGGGCATTAAATCGGTTCGTACCAACCGTGCCTCCAGCCTTGGTCTTCGACCAGAATGGTCCGACGAACAGGAAAAAATTTTGCTAGGACCCTTTGAATATCTCGAAACACTCCCAGGGAAGAATTTGAGAGCTGCATTCATCCAAGCTTTCAATATCTGGCTTCAAGTTCCCCCCAGGCAATTGGAGATCGTTGAAAAGGTCATCTCTATGCTGCACACAGCATCACTTCTCGTCGATGACATCGAAGACAACTCCCAGCTGCGACGGGGCCAGCCAGTAGCACACAGCATCTTTGGCGCAGCACAAACCTTCAACTCCGGAAACTATGTCTACTTTCTCGCCCTGCGGGAGGTCCAGAAATTGAACAATCCACAGGCAATTGAAATTTATGTCGATGCACTGATTCACCTTCATCGCGGCCAGGGCATGGATGTATTCTGGCGGGATTCGCTCATCTGTCCCACGGAAGAAGAGTATCTGGATATGGTCAGCAACAAGACCGGGGCGCTCTTCTGTCTCGCTATTGAGCTGCTGCAGATCGGTAGCCCTGTGAAAGTGGATCTAGTCCCACTTGTTCGACTATTCGGAATTATTTTTCAAATCTGCGATGATTACTTGAACCTAAAATCGTCCAGCTATTTGCAGAAAAAGGGTCTCTGTGAAGACCTCACGGAGGGAAAATTCTCTTTTCCTATTATCCACAGCATTCGGTCCAACCCTGCCAATCGCCAATTGATCAACGTTCTGAAACAGAAGCCCCGAGATGAGGATCTCAAGCGGTATGCAGTTGCATATATGGAAAGTACCAATACTTTTGAATATACCAGGGATTTTGTTTCCAGCCTTAAGCTTGAGGCTTTGGAGATGATCACAAATTTGGAAAAACAGGGATTGGGCGAGAATATTGCAATTCGAAAGATTTTGGCTCGGATGTCGGTTGAAGCTTGAAGTGCTAGATTCTGAATTTGTTTATGTTGGTGACTTGGTTGGTCTGATGATTTATCTTTATTTTCACGAAGACGAGTGATGAAGACTACTATTTTGAGAGGCTGATAGAATGACTTCTGAATCCAACATTAGCATATAGATCTATTTCTTTTTTCGTGTCTGCCCCGTTGATTTCTTGATTAATGTGCGGTGAAGGCTTGCAACTCTGACCCTAGGGCTCATATAGATGCATACTTTGCTACGATATAGTTAGATGTGACAGGAGCAGGGTTCGAACCTGCGACAGGAAAAAAAGAGCAGAAAATTCGAAAACCAAAAAGAAACTGCTCACGTCCAGATTTGAACTGAAGACCTCGGCATTACTAGTGCCGCGCTCTACCAACTGAGCTACGCGAGCGGCTGTTGTATTTCGGTTCGTAAATACGCATCTCGAAAATCCTTGGGGCAAGCTTATATCATCAAGTCTATAGTGTGAATACAATTATCTATGCGATCCGGGCGACAAGATTGCCGATACCTCTTCATAAACGGAGAACACAATCCCGCCACTCAAAAGGAGACGACCCAGTCGCATGGAACTGCCTTTCCAAAACCCCCGGATTCCATAGTCTTTGATCACACTCCTGGAGGCCTCCATAATGCCAGCTCCCTGGACACCCTGTGCTCGTGTCTTGATCGTGTCAAACGGCTGTGTCGCATAAACAGTTATAACACCCGCGATGGCACCGATACCGAATGTTGTGAGCATGTTCGTCTTGATTCCATTGGCCTTGATAGTCTCCTTCAGCATATTGTACGTCCCCATACGCACTGCGGAGGTGGCTGATTGCTTCATCATGGTGGAAACAAGACCTCGATAAAGCTCCGTGATACCATGTCTCTGAACCAATACCTTTGTCGCATGGAGACTGGATTTAAATTGACGAGCCCCCTTCGCGTCGTCGATTCTGCGCGTTGATCAGTCAGCACGAATTATTTCATGGATCCATGACGGGAATTACGTACAATGCAGTTTTGATTCTCTCTGTGGGGGTGACTGCCAGTACACTCTCTACTGCACCTGCAGTCATTCCAGCAAGTATACCCCGGCCAGGTGAGAGCACACCACGCTCATCGGCGAGGGAATTGCGAATGGTATCGTATGACACAAATCGGACAGCAGCTTTCGCCGTGGTACCCTGGATACACGATCAACATAAGATGGAATTGAGGTAATTGCTAATACCTACAACAACAAGAGTCGAGCATCCGGTGTATAAAGCACCGACACCTTCTTGCTTTGCAACCTGGAAAATGAGGCGTAGTGGATTAGATGTCCGAACTGCGCTATTATTCAACAGTTGCACGCGAGTTTTTGAATACTCGAATGGATACTGCAAGAAATTAGTTCTAGAACGAGAAGTTGTGAAATAGGGCACCGACAGTGATGGCAGCTTCCACTCCGCCCGCAACTCCGCCGGACACAAGGGAAACCCATTGGGGCGTCTTGACCTGAACTAGGTTAGCAAGGGTGACAAAGCAACTGAGAATGAATCAGAATTACCCGTTGAGGCTTCTTTATCTCGGTTTGTTCCGATTTAGCAACAATAGCAGCCATGGTGGGTGAATATCGATTAGGGGGTTGGGATTGGTCCTCGGGCCCCGACTTATAGACCCTCTGATTTGTGGGGAAAGCGGGGAGCGGAATGTAACTTGCCGCGGACAACAATGTTCCGTCTTCCGGTATTTGCCTCACCCGTGGAAATTCTTTTGACTTGTCGCCATGATAGTCATGGACAGAAAGTCTCCGTCCAAACCACGGAGAGCCGCTAAGGCCTGCGTTTTTTGCCGACGTAGGAAGGTAAGTCAATTGCGACGGGAGTTTTGGTCCGTGGGCTAAGACAGTACAGTTTCGTTGCGACAATGAGAAACCAACATGCTCCAGCTGCAAGACATATGCACAAGATTGTACCTACGCACCCAGGCCCGAGAAGCAAAGGTACGTCATCCGTAGCCCACCAATATCACTCTACTGACTGTGTGAAGACCAACAAAAGCTCGTCTATCACGATTGGAAGAAGAGAATGAACAGCTACGGCGGCAACTCGGGCGCGTTGATTCCCATTCGAATGATGGAGATGTTTCCACAAGAGGCAGCCCGTCTCAGTCGCGGCAAAATACACAACCTCCTTCAGAGATGTCGAATACAGTCCCAAGTACAGATTGGTCTCACTCGGCCGTCTCGCGAATCTTCATTTCACCGAATGGTGATTCAAGCTATCATGGGCTTACAAGCACATTATTTGATGATGCGCCGACTGATCGACATGGTCATCCTCGGTCAACAGATCCACAAGTGCCGATAGAGCATATTCGAAAGCAGTTGATGGGAGAAGCTGCCTACCAGCGTAAGACGCATGCTTATCAGAGAGGTTTCAAAATCTAATCATCGCGTAGGGCAATTAGAAACATTGAACATGCGACAAGGGAAGCTGGACTTTGATGGAGTTGATCCCGAATTGGGAATGCATCTCCTGAATCTACATTGGAATCGGCAGCACCATTCATTTCTGATCACGTACCGCCCGGCTTTTATGCGGGATATGGCCAACGGTGGTCCATGCTTCTCGAAACTCCTATTAAACGCAATTTACTTCGGTGCATCAAAATTTAGCAACCGTCCCGAAGTTCGCCGGGATCCCGATGATGTTCGGACGGCGGGATGGAGATTTCGCCTGCGAGTGAAAGAGTTGCTTGGCAGTGCTTTGGACCGAAGCGAAATTACCACAATTCAAGCTCTACTAGTGATGACCAGTTCCCTGTTTGCATTGGGAGATGAGCGCAGTGCTGCGTGGCTCTATGCCGGAACAGCATTTAGAATGATTATCGATTTGGGCATGCACGTTGATGCTACAATGCTGAGCAATATACGTCGCCTCTCCGATGAAGACATAGAAATCCGTCGTCGAGTTTTCTGGGGGGCCTTTGTCGTGGATAAGATTCAGTCCCTATACCAGGGTCGGCCTGCAAGCCTGCAGGATTTCGATACGAAAGTGTCAATAACATTTCTGGACCAATATGAGGAGCTTGAACACTGGCAGCCTTTTGCATATACAAATGTGCAGTCATATCCGGGCTCCCCTGCATACAGTGTTTCAACCTTTACGGAGCTTTGCAAGTTATCATTAATCCTGAACGGTATTCTGAACAAAGTATACTCGGAGCGAAGTTCAAACCGGTCCCCCCAGGAACTAATCACTACACTGAATGCCTTGAATGAGCAGCTCAAAGATTGGCATGATGCGCTGCCGGAGCATTTACGGTTCGGTATTCCCACAACGCAAGTTACCCCACCACCCCATGTCCTCTCTCTCTTGGCACTCTACAACGTGCTTCTCATCCTTCTCCACCGACCCTTTGTGGCGGAAGGACATCTCCATACAACAGATCCCTCAGTTGCCGTCAGTTCTTTCACTACGTGTACGACAGCAGCAAATCGAATAATTCACATCCTCCAAGCTTACGACCACACATTCTCCATAAGGCGTGCTCCGTATCTGATTTCATACGCGACTTATGTCGCTGCCACAATTTACGTCCGAGTTGCTGCCCAAAGAAAAGATGGCAGTAGAGCGCACTCAAATCTTCGGACATGCCTTGACATATTCCAAAAGAACCAAGAGACGAATTGGGCTGTTCGCAGAGCAAAGAATGTGATTGTGCATCTAATGGATCGAATGGGGGTTGATTTGAGTGTCCCCCATCAGGAACGCGAGCCCCGATCATGCCATGATATCAATGGGCAAACGGTGCATTTGGATGGAGTTCCTGCCGTAGATGGGGATCTTATACCGGCTGCCTCACCGAGTCAAATGACGCCTCCAGAAACAGAGGCCTCAGAGTTGGATATGGACAGAATTATCCAGAGCTTTATTCGGCAGCAGGCAAGACCAGGCGAAGGACAGGTGTTCGAAGAGCCTAGCTACCATGCTCTCCCTGGTCCTACGGTCCCAGTCCAGACGCCAGGCATTTTCACTCCTTCTATTGTTCCAGGATACAATGACGCATATTTTGATGCCCAGTTCGACGATGACATGTTGTTCGGATTCAATGGATCTGTACAAGATAGCATATTGTATCAATAGAGAATTACTACAATATTTTGCTTTGCAATTCCGCATCATAAATTCGAAGGATTTACCGCAGTATCTACATAGGGGACTAAATGAGCATTTTCCTCTGTTGAATTAATGTCACCTCACACCTGGGAGTTAGTCTCGTACCTGGATTGACCTCACTGCGCGATATCGATAAAGAATCACATACTTACTAGCAGAACACAGATGAGCGCCCTCAAGATCATCGTTGCATCAGTCAAGTAAGGTCAAAATTGGCAATTCAACGAGAATTCCTGGATTCATGCCCATTGTAAGCCCGCTAATATTCCTTAGCATGCACGGTTCTGATGAAATGTCACATAAAATCGCTCATATTTTGTAAAGACAAAGAAGGAAAGTCATAATACTATTAAACGCTTTCAACCTGCTCGATGACTCCCTTCTCATCGCTTCCTTCATCCGCGATTGGGTCCAATCTCATCCTTGGAACAAGCCCCCGTCCTTCGAAAAGAGCATCCACTTCTTCCAATTTCATGCCTTTCGTCTCCGGAATCATAAACCAGACAAAAGGCACGGCCAAGGTAGTACAAGCAGCGAATACAAAATATGTCCCAAAACCGATGTTTGAGATCATGTATGGCGTGCTTCTCGCAATGACAAAATTGAATAGCCAATGCGTTGCAACACAGATACTCATGCACAAACCACGCACGCGCAGGGGATAAATTTCAGAGCAAATGACCCAAGGAACACCGGCCCAGCTGAAGCAGAAAGATACAGCGAAGACGAAGATGAAGACTGCTGCTGCGTAGGAAGTTCCACTGAGAGATCCGTCCGAGGAGGTTGCAGTTGAGCTTTGGACTTTGACGAATGCTCCAATGAGCCACATTGAGATTGCCTGATCATGTCAGCTTTTGTTTAGGATTAAGAAAGCACGGGGCCTTACGATCATGATGCTTCCACCGACCAACATCGACTTCCTTCCAAAGCGGTCGACAATGAAGAACATCGCAATGAAGACCGCTACCAAGCGGACAATACCGTAGATCCCAGTCGATACCAGAGTCGCTTCAGTACCCTGCAGGCCAATCGACTTGAAGATTCGAGGAGAGTAGTAGTTGATTGCGTTCGATCCACACATCTGGAAGAAGATCATAATCATTACTCCAATGAAGACACGGTTCCGGAGTCCAGGCTCCATAAGCTCTTTCCAAGCAGCACGGGTATTTCCAAGGCTATCCGAAAGCTCGACCTCAAGCTGATCCAAAATGTCGTTTACCTCTTCCTGAACAGCTTGGTGGTCAGCAGGAAGACCACGCAAATTCGAAAGAGTTTCGATTGCTCGGGCTCTCCCATAGGTCTTTGCTACCCAACGCGGAGATTCAGACATAAATATCAATCCAATTAGAAGAAGTCCACCTGGGATGAGCTGCAATGCAAATGGTGTCATCCACTGTGCAGATGTTGGTGCCATGTTACGATCGACACCAAAATTTATCCAGAATCCCAGACAGGTACCGAGTTGCACGCCGATCTCGTAGATGCCAACGAGTCGGCCTCGAATTTGTGGCGGTGCGCACTCGGCTGTGTACAAAGGTACCAACATGCTGGCGAAGCCGACACCCTAAAATAAATTAGCAATGATGGGCAATGATGTGTCTTTGGGGGACATGCTTACCACGCCGCCAATGACTCTGCCCACGAACATTATATCTTTGTTTCCGGCGGATGCTGTTTGCATAATAGATCCCACAATGAAAGCAACTGCGCCAATGGCCAGGGCTACTCGACGGCCTAGTTTATCTCCCACCGGTGCTGCTGCTAAAGAACCGAAGAAACAGCCCGCTTGTAAAAGCGACACAATGTTTGCCGAAAAGGCATCATGAACTGACTCAGATGCACCTTCTAGTCCGAAATCCCTAGTAACAATTAGTAAACGACTGTGGGTGGTTGTGCTATTGACATACCTCTGGAATGAAGTCAAATCAATTGATGTGCCGATGAATGCTAAATCATATCCAAAAAGAAATGCACCCATGGAGGCGACTATTGAAAGGATATAAACACGTGCATTATGTTGAGGAGCATCCATTGGTGCCGCCTGAACTGGATTTGTCATGTTGTAATTGAGAAGTGTGAGACTTTGCTTCAGAGCTTTTGGGAAACTCCAGTTGCTTTTTCTGTCGCATGCTGCTATCAAGGTTTTATGTCCAGCATGCCAGGACGCACCCCGCATTGAATCTGGGGACCCCATATTTCTCAATCGACGAAAAACGTGGTGGCGAGATTGACGAGTCGCTTGCCGTGGGCCTTTTTCATCCATGGAAGCTGAGTTGCCGCGGAACGGGAACGTTCCACCCGTTCGATGTATAGAGCCGAGTGGAAAGACGCGAATGAATGGAAAACTTGAAATTGGAGTATCTCAATTGAAAATCATCGTCATATATAGCCTCGGTTGTAGCGCTGGTGTTAAATTGTATCATTCCAACGAAGAACAAGTACACTCCACTAAAGAAATATCATGGCACCAGCAGCAACTCTATCCATTGCCGACACTTACGCGGCACCGAACCTCTTCCCATTGAAACCATATGTCCGAATTCCGACCAGGCACTCTCTGCCTGCAGTATGGATGCGCTCGGGGACTTCGAAGGGTCTCTTCATTCACCGAAAAGATCTACCCGAGTCAGTAGATCAATGGGCACCGATTCTGTTATCAGCAATGGGGTCATCAAATGGAAGTGGCAAGCAGCTTGATGGTGTTGGTGGCGCTACCTCGACAACATCTAAAGTGGCAGTGGTTGCGAAGTCTCAGCGAGAAAACATCGATGTCGAGTACACTTTCGTCCAGGTTGCACCTGATCAGGCAGTCGTGGACATGACTGGCAACTGTGGAAATATCGCGTCTGGTGTGGCCCCATTTGCTTTAGATGAGGGGCTTGTCAAGGCGAAGCCAGGTCAAACTGAAGTGAGTAGATCGATGACATCCTCATATCATACCGACTGACTCGTCTTATAGATCGACGTCCGTATTTTGAACACCAATACTGGACAGACTATTGTGGAAACAATCCAGACTTCTGGTGGTTTCTTCAGAGAGGAAGGGACCTGTCATATTCCCGGTGTAGAGGGCACATCTAGTCCTATCAAGGTAGCATTCCTCAACCCAGGGGGTAGCATGACAGGAAAGATGTTCCCAAGCGGCGCAACAAAGGAGACATTGACAGTTCAATCACAAACCGTGGGGAAATTTCAAGTGCGCGTGAGTCTTGTCGACGCGGCAAACCCGTTTGTCCTTGTTGATTCTCGCTCTTTGAAAATTGAAGGCCGCCCCCAGTGGCCGGATGCAACAGATGCAGAGTTCATCCTTGTGGCGGAGGATATTCGAAGAGAAGGTGCAGTACGTTTCGGATTAGCTGCGGATGTGGCGAAAGCAAGCACTGTTCGAGGCACACCGAAAGTCGCGTTCTTGTCTGCACCTGCTGATGAAGGTTCCGATCTGGATGTGTTGTCATTTACCATGGGTAAACCGCATGCCAGTCTGCAGCTTACTGGTGCAGTTTGTATAGGTGCTGCGATGGCTATTCATGGCACAGTTGCATGGCACTTGGCCAATGAAGCACGGATCGATAAAGGTCCTAGACATGGGATGGAGATTGAAGGTCAGAAGATTGCGGATGCTATACCCGTTGGAATTAGACATCCCGCTGGTGTGATACAGGCCGAAACAGTATTGGGTCTGGACGAACAGAGGAACATTGACGTGAAGCATGTTGCTGTAGTACGAACTGCGCGTCGGCTCTTCGAGGGCAATGTTTTCTATAGAGCGTGAAAGACCAAAGTGTCAGGTAAAAACACGTCTTTCAAATTTAGTCATCGATAAACAAATTAGAACATTCCATCTATTCCGCAGTTGTACCCGCAACGGTGACAATGGAAATAATCCGATCAAGCTCATCCTCGTGCAGCCCACAGAACTCAACAAAGTATTTCCGCGCGCCTTCAAATTTAACTGCCACGATCTCGTTCAAGAACGCCCTCATACACCCGGGATGACTGCCCATCAGAGCCTCCGCCTGTTCACGAGTCGAGACCTCGCCTTTCTCCAAAACTCGCTTAATCAAGTATTCTCCCCATGCTCCCAGTCCCTCTTTTGTAAGCGCATAATCAGCCACGATAGTTTCATCCGCAACCCCACACAACTTGAGAAGCAATGCGGCAAATACACCAGTCCGATCTTTTCCAGCTGTACAGTGAAACAGGATCGGGGTATCAGGGTTGTTCAGGATATGAAGCATAATCGTACGGAAACTATCCGTCTTTGCTGCGCTGCGTGCAATTCCTTCGTAGGCTTGGGCAAAGCCTTTGAAGACAGCTTCGTCATCTACACCTTCCCCGGTGATTCCATATCGCTTTGCCAGCGCACCGGGGGAAGAGTCTTTATTAGGGAAAACAGGGACCGCGTATCGAGTTGTCCCCGGGATATCAAGAAGAGAATCCGGAGAGCGGGCAATAAGAAGCTCAATCTCTTGCTTTGAGCGGAAGTCAAAGACGGCTTGAACATGAAGGTTCTGGGTCAGTGTCTCCACTCCAGGCGGGGTGATTTGAGACGGCTGTGCAGAACGAAATAAGAGGCCTGATCTGATGCACCGGCTTCTGATTGGGGACTCGTTCGTCAACGAGAGAGGCTGGCATGCATGACCTCCAACATCGCGAACGTTGGGGACACCGTCGACCAAGATGAATGGTGACGATTGTGTCGGAGTAGCTCCGTTCTGAGTCATGTCGAAGCTTCTTGTAGGCCAGCGCCACGAAATGGGGATATGGGGGAGGGTTGGGTTTCAAAGGTAGGTAAATTTATAAGAGTGGTGCCGCAGCAAGAAAAGGCTTATTCGATCCCGGTATAACACCCATCATGTATGGTTGCACCCCAGCAGTCGTTATGGTGGGTCTTCATTCTGGCCGAGGCTAATTTTGGAGTCATCCGGGTAAGCACTACTTTGCGTATGGAGGGGTACAGTGACTTTCATACCACTACCGCAGTCTGTTTCAGTGATTGTATTCTCGTCATCTGAACAGGAGCTCAGAGCACACTGTAAGCTCTTACTGAAAGCTATTATTTCCAAAAGATGTGGGTCATTGGACTGTGCAACACCGTGGGGGATGCTGATGTACCCCTCATTTGAAAATCGAGGTATTACCATACACAGTCTCGGAGGTTTCCATACCAGCAGAAATACTCTAACAAATCAATACACTTGGGTCTGAAACGTTTGCTTGGTTCCTAATCCTGATGATCTGAGAGGTCCTTTCTCCGGGAGCATTACACTAGTGCTGACAACAAACTTACCGAACTAGATCCCTCAAAGCCTAATAATGCCCTTGAGCCGGTATTTGGCCGATGTAAGCTGATTTAAATGATCATGCCTAGACTGCTGAATGTACGCTCGCAGGGCTATGTGGAATTTCTACGAAAAGCACTGCAAGCTCTCATTCCATGGGACTTGATGTGAGCCAAAGTAAAGTTTTGTTTAACGAGTATAGAAAGTAGTGCAAATAAAGTGTTGCCACGTGCTAATCACATGCACCTAGCTTCGTCTAGTAGTATTTTCTTCACCATCTTAAATTGAACTTCCATGGGATCATCGAACCGGATCCAAGACAAAAGCATCATAAAATTTCTATTTATGCGAAAAGATGAGGCAGCGAAAGAATATACCAATTTCTGCACCAAACTTTCCCAATATTAGGAAAATTCATTCAAGCGGCTCTATAAGAGCAAAATGCGAAATCCAATTTTATGCTAGATCCTGTAAACGCCCTGCCTAGATGAGAACATATGCAACCGATATCAAAACAGACCCATGTTTCCCAGCCGGGCTAACCAAAATGCCAGATGTACAAAAAGTGAGATCAGAAATGTCGCAACAAGTCAAAGGCCGTGCTTGACTCCGAGTGGACCAATCATGAATATCCACAATGCAAGAGATCGGAGAATAGGGGATGATAAGACAAGAGGAGAAGGGGAAAAACCAACGGAGAAGAGGATGATGATGGCCAACCAATCACTCATACTGCTTCTCACCAGAGGAAAGCTTGAGGCTCAATTTAGCCAAGACCTCATCGGAAATCCATTCCGTCAGCTCAGGGAACCAAGTATGACTGCGATAATAGTCAATAAACGTCCAACATTAGAAGAGCCAAAGGGATCAACTCACTTATGAAACTTCGTATTAATCAAAGCCTGCTCCGAATACTCCTCCAACAATACCGTATCATACCCAAACGGCACCTTGGCCTGAACGCCCTCAAAAGAAGTCCGTCGTAACGGATAAATATCCCCAACCCGATATTTGTGGAAATTTTTACATCCCCAAACTCCCGGCTCCGTATCAGGCTCCAACAGACTCAACCCCGTGATATCAATGTACAGTCCGGTATCAATGTCGATCCACCGCGCATCAATAATATTATGACCCTGTCCATGATCGCGCTGTCTCGCCCACGGATTAATATCAAGCAGATACTGCCTCTTCTCCCGCGAGTCTGGAGCCGTATACTCGACGATCGTGTGGTTGAAGTGATCCGCTAGGTATGTAAGTGTAGTATCAGGAACTTGTGTATCCATATCCCAGTCCCAGGGCAGGATTTTGCCGTTCCACCACCAGCCCAGTAAAGTTCCATGCGCAATCCAGGTTTCCAATTCGTTTTCGTTGAAGAAATTCAAGTATGCGCGAATCATGTGCGTGAGGGTTTCGGCGCGGGCGGCGTCCTCTACTGGGCTGGTGAAGAAACGGATATCATAGTGGCCGAGGATGTCGTCGCGGCCTGGTTCGTGGAAGTATTTATATTCGGCGGAAGCGTTTAGGCCATATTTTAACCAGAGAGGGTCGGTGAGGGTTTTATCGGTCCATTTTGTGCTGCTAGATTTTGGTTCCGGGTCTGGTATTGGGCCGGGATTGGGCTGACTGGTTCGGATATGTAGGTCTGGTTTGCTGGGTAGGGCTATGGCCGCTGTGGACCAGAGTGCAGGGACGGCGGCTACGAGCAACGCTCGCCACTGCATCTCCGGCCGGTTTCAAATGGTGTATATTATAAATTTGACGAATGTTCGCAAGACTGCATCGATTTTCTCATGCTCGAGCTGGGAATTGAGCTCCGCTTCCGCTTCCGCTTTCTTTCTGAGAGCTGGTGAACGGATGATGTACTGTACACTTTAATATCGACCAAGATGGGGGTTTATGCGGTGGACCTGCGTTGAGGATGAGGTATATGTACAACGGACGTTGATCCGCAGGGTTGAAAATAGGGAATGAAGGGTCAAATAATAGATTGCGTTAAACTAGAAGATTGCGAGAAAGAAAAAAGGGCAGAAGCAGGGACTCCGCAAGAACCAACGATGATCCATCCGACCAATCCGGCGGGCTATGGAGATTCAGGGAAAAAAGCACTGGACAAACTGGTAACTGGTGGCCTGGAGCGGGGCGGCTTGGAGCGGATGGATATCCCCACTGTTGGGACCCAGGTTCACACGATCTGCTGACAGGGAATGAAGAATAGGGGGTACAAGGGGTGATTATACCAGAGCGGGAAACATAGGGCCGAATTTCGTGAAGATTGCTCGGGATCAGCGTTCTTAAAATCCGTGGAGGGGCCGCTAGATGCCAATTCGAACTTCCAATTACGCAACAGGGGAGGAATAGTTTCAGGTAAAGCTGGAAGGGATGATACGAATACGATGATCCGGGGGGGACTAATCAATGACAGTGAAGCAGCTGTATATGTAACCCCCTAGTTGCAGTAAATACGAAAGAACTACTTTATACGGAGTACAGGGGTCAAATCTATAGATCATAAAACTATCGCGTGCCGGCTTTCCCACCTTGGCCCCGCTCCGTTTAGCTATGGCGTATAAGCTCGGAACAATTCTGCTCCAAGCGAGCACGAAAGAAAAAACAAGCTTATTGGATTTAAACTTTTTTTTTTCGAATGGTCTCTTTCTCTATAATCAAGGAATATCAAACCCCTCTCCAAGGAACAAGGAGCATCCCCCTGAATCCCTGAGTCCCTGAGTCCCAGAGGACCCTGTAAAAAGTAAAAATTCGAGGAACGATCTTGGCAGCGCCAAGCTCACCCTGGGCTCGGACCCACAATTGAACAGGGCTAATGGGGTGAAAACTACCGTAAACGCGTTAGTGAGAACGACGGACTCCATTAGACACATCATTTAATCAATTGGGGCTTATAGTTTTCCGGCATACCCGGCCACCCGACATTTTGCCAATTTGGAGGTTATATCCCATGTGCGCAGGGACAATTCATGGTCGGGAACAATGACACTGTCCCTGTCCCTTCTGCCCGGTTTTGCTCGATGAACCATGGATTTGCCAAGGACTTTTTGCACATTCGGTCCTGCTCCGAATCCTGGCTGAGTGATAAATCATGGCAAAGTCCGATACGATGAGCATCAGGGACCGAATACGAGAATATTGAATATTCAAATTTCTTAGGCACGGGAAGAAATAGGGTTATTTAAAGTGATCGCCAGGTAGCACAGCCTTTCGGTGCAGATCACAGGAACAGGGATCCGGATCGACGATGATCGGAGCAGGGATGAGGACTACATAACGACATTCCCAGGAAGATCTTTTACGCGACACGATTATATCAATATTCAAGTCATAGACATGGAATTCATCTATTCATTGAGAAAAAAGCGGTCTACGTCATAACGGGGTGCCATTAACAAGAAAGAAAACAATGTGACCAACTCAAGCCAGTTGATCGGGTCTAGGTCCGTGAAAACATCTCTTGAGCCTTTTCGTCATCATGTGAACGTCGCTTCCAATCATAAAAAAAAAGGCGTACGACGCCCATACCAAAGTAAAACAGGGGGAAAAAAAAACAGATCAGATCATACTAAATCTACTGCTTCTCCTCGGTCTCGGCCTCACCCTCGGCGGGCGCATCCTTCATCTCAGCGTCGCCCTCGGCCTTCTTCTCCTCCTCGGCCTTCTTGGCGTCCTCCTCAGCCTTCTTGGCCTCGAGCTCGGCGCGGCGCTTAGCGGCGGCCTCCTCCTCAGCCTTCAGGACGGCCTGGCGCTCAGAGTCAACCTTCTCCTTGTAGCGCTGGATGATGGGACCGGCAATGAAGCGGATATCATCCATCTTGGCGACGTAGACGGACTTGGTGGTATCGTCACCCTCCTCGTACAGCCAGTCCTCGGTGGCCATCAGCTTGGCCTTAAGCTTCTCCTTCTCTTCCTCGCTGGCGAACTCGGCGTAGACGCCGTCGATCTTGTCACGAAGCTCGTAGATAGAAGCCTCGAGCTCGTTCTTCTTCTCGTCGGTCTCGGCGACGAGCTTGTCCTCCATGTACATAGCGTTCTCACGCTCCTGGAGAGCCTCCTTGACGGTCTGGTCAATACCGCCAACACCGGAGACAATGGGCAGGTCACCCTTGCGGACCTGCTTCTTGACCTTGCGGGTCTTCTTGGGCTGCTCCTCACCGTTGGCATCGGTGTCCATGGCCTAAAGAGTAGACGTTAGTACAGATGAACCGATTAATAGGCTAGCGAGAAAGAAAAAAACACTTACGTCACCCTCTTCGGGAACGGGCTCCTCAACCTCCATGTCTTCAACGTAGTAACCGGACTCGACGTTCAGGATACCGTGAAGGTTCAGGCGAGCCTTCAGCTTGCAGATCATGAAGTCATCGTTGGCATCGGCCTTGACACCCTTGACGGAGAAACGGCCAATCCAGGGGTTAACCTTGCCGGGCAGGCCCTCGGGCTGGGAGTAACGAGCCTCGAGGTCGAAAGGCTGCTTGCGGTAGAAAGTAAGGATCTTAGTGGAGGGCATGACGTTGCCGCGGTTGAAGACGGTGAGGTTGGTGTCCTCATCGGGGATCTCGGGGGACTGCTCCCAAGTGAAGTCGATGGGGTAGTTCACAATGTCGTGAACAGCGAAGTCACGGACACGGAAAACGGGGGAGAGGGTAGCGCAGCAGAAAGCACAGCCACGAGCGATGGCCTCATCCTGGTTGAGAGTGAAGGAAAGGGGCTTGTTGAAGAACTTGGAGATGGTCTCCTTGATGGCAGGAACACGAGTGCAGCCACCGACCATCTCGATGTGGTCGATGTCATCGACGGTGAGCTTGGCCTCGGCGAGGGCCTGCTCAAGGGGAACGGTAAGTCGGTCCAGGAGAGGCTTAACCATCTCCTCAAGCTCCTCACGCTTGACCATGGCCTTAACATCGACGTCCTCCATCAGAGACTCGATGCTCATGGGGGCCTGGGGGTTGGCCGACATGACCTTCTTCATCTTCTCAGCGGCAGCAACGGTACGGGACCAGGCCTTGGGGTGAGTGCGGATGTCAATCTTGTACTTCTCCTTGAACTCATCGGCGAAGCGCTCAGTAAGGGCAATATCGAAGTTACGACCACCGAAGTGACGGTCGCAAGCGGTGGCCTTGACGTTGAGCTCACCCTTGCGGAACTCGACGATAGAGGCAGTGTAGTCACTGGCACCAATGTCGACGAACACAACACGGCGGGGCTTCTCCTCGGGGCCGGGCAGGTCGAGCTTGGTAATACCGTAACCGAGAGCAGTAGCGGTGGTGTCGTTGACTAGGCGGAGGACGTTAAGACCAGCAATGTCACCAGCATCGATCATGGCGCGGCGCTGCACATCAGTGAACCAGGCGGGAACACTGATAGTGACATCGGACACGGGGAGTCTGAGCTCCTTGGAAGTGATATCCTTGATCTTGGTCAAGTACATAGCAACCAACTGAGTAGCTGTGAACTTCTCCTTCTTTCCGAGGTAGTTAACCTCAACACCAGCAAGTCCGTTGACATCACAGATGTTGGCGCTGTTGTATTGCTGCTCGAGCTTGACATCGGGGTCGTCGAAGGAGCGGCCGATCAGGCGCTTCAACGAACCAATGGTGTTTTTGAGGTTGGAGGTCTCTTGTGTCTTGGCGGCCTCACCAATGTGTCTGCTGCGGGCACTGAATCCAACGAGGGAACTGTTGGGCACGAATTTTCGAGTCAGTCATTGCTGGGGCCGAAGCGGAAAAAAAAAAAAATCTGACGGATTATGATGTCAGGTAAGCGTGGTCGCAAGAACTTACGGGGTCTGACGGTTGGAAACTTCATTGGCAATCTATAAGATTCAAAAGATATTCGGTCAGTATCAATTCACATCTATATGGTCGGGTAGTCGTAATTTCGAGGGACGAGGGGTCCCGCAACGATAGGCGGGGCAAATACTCACGATATCTATACCCTTATTCCGGGCAACACCAATCTTGGTGCTCTGCGCACCGAGATCAATACCGACAACAGACATTGTAGGTTGATAGGGAGGAGTGGATCGGGGGGAAAATATGTGGGTGGGAGGATGAAGAGGAGAGGATCACAGGGAAAGGGAAGTTTTGGAGGGGAGAATTTGCACGCCACTCCACTCTTATTATTGGGCGGGGATGAAGGCGATACCAGGGTAATCTGGCGGTCTAGCAAACTTTTGAAGGGGGTATTATGAAGTCCGAAAAAGAGACAATAAGATGGGCTATTGAAAGATTAAAGATTTGATCTTAACTTTTTTCATACACTACTCTTGGGCTATATAGTGACTATGTTTGCCATCCGGACTGTGCGGGCATCGAACCTTCCAGCGGTTACTAGATTCCTTCTTCACCGCTATCAATTTGTGGCAGAAAAATATTCACGCTTGACCGCCAAGATGACGTTACATAATGCTCCACCCAATCCGAATCCTTGGAAATGACAAGTTATGATATCAATCTAAGTGTACTGCATAACAACATCTTCTATCTTCTCTATCAGGAGCGTCTTTCTTTCATCTATAATCTAACTTTTACGGACTCTTGAGATTGCTACAGTTTTCTCTTCATGCATGTTGAAATCAATTGCCTCTTGAACGGCGCAGTAATTGTTTAGTATGCCACCACCGAAATAAAGCCGGGTCATCGCTGTTCAACGAAAATTGAACCCCCAAATCTAGGAAGTCTCGAAGTGAACTCTCGAAGTGGCAGAGAAGCGACGGACTTGGCTGTGCGCAAGTAAACATTTGACAGCGGGCAGATCGTAAGCAAATCGCCATTTTCAATCAAGCGAATGCCATGGTCACTACGCTCAGCATGTAAGAGCCCAGAGCTCCCTTGATATATGAAACGTCGCCTTCCTCGCCTCATGGGCTGTACGCCGTAGTCCAGCCTCCTTGGCCTTTTCAATGCGTCTGCGAACAGCTCCCGGGGGGGGGGGGGGGGTTCAACTTCAGATGAGTAGCCCAACACTACGGATAGATCCATCATCGATAAGTTTATTCGCAGATTCGAAGGTGGCTTCTGCAGAAGCTACTGGCAAGTGACTGAGAAACCACATATTGAGACGAGATGAGACCCTGAATTCGGAGTCAGCACGGTCCAGGGCGCGTTCATTGCCTCTGGTTACTGATGCTATGGGGATGCCACGTGAGGTATGTGACTGTGGATCGAAGAACACTTCTACATGGTGAACACCATCAGCATGAGCCGCGTGAATGTAGGACCATGACAATTCGTAAAAGTCAATCTCGGCGATTAGGACAAACATATTGGCGTAGTGAATCTTGAGAAAGTCGTCAAGAGTGTCGAACGCTTCATATCTCGCTGCCAGAGAATCGGGTCTTTGTAGTGCGAAAAATAAGGGAGAGCAACTGTGTTCTATTTTGCAAGAGAAAAGACCAGCTCAGGAGCCAAAGCACCCTCGAGGTGAATGTGATGTTCACATTTTGGAAGACTGAGAAAGAATGGATGAAGTGGTTGTTTACACATGTTGGCAAGTTCTTCCGTGAATGTTGATTTTGATTATATTCGCCCAATTTCTGAAAGGCATAGTACATATTCTATACCCCCAGCTACCTACTTGCCTTTTCCACGATGGCAATTTTCGAGCTCTCAGCAGATAAGAACTCTCTTAGCAAGCCGCCTTCCAATTTTTGCAAGAGGCGGACGTCGATTTTTGACTCACCCGCAGATAAAATGGGGTCCAACAACAGGTTGGTCCCAAGATTGGCAAAGCGGTCCGAGTGTACATTCGTGCAAGCGAGATCCTGCCATGACGAAGATAGACATGGTATATGACAGAGGCCCCTTATCATCCGGCATTGACTATGACTAAAATCCTAGAGTGATAAGCGCACTGTGGCTTTAAAAGTACCGAACTATGGGGTATACGCCAAGCAAATCTTTGCGGGGAAGTGACTCGAAAAGTTTCTGGATTCTTATGCTTTTTATTCCTAATACGTCTTCTGACTGGTGCTGCGAAATAACAGCTCTTGCATGAATGATACCTAGGCATTCCAAGCTTAGTATATGCCTTCACAAGTGATTGATGATGTGCGAAGAAACAATGCTTACCTTGTTCTAAGCATGTTTCGACCAATATAATGCAGCATCATCCACAACCTTCTGCTCCCAGCCCTCATCCTTCAATGGTCCTAAAACCTCCACAACCGTTTGCCCGGCAGTAAAAACTTCCCGGCATGGCATATCCAGAGTCAGATTCTCCACGTTTCCGGTCCCTGTGAGCTTTTGCAATGTCTTCTCCGACGCCAGGTAGATCAAGCGTCCAATATGAGCCCAGTAGATTGTTCCAGCGCACATAGCACATGGCTCCCACGTTGAAATCATGGTACATTTCGCTAGGTAGTTCCAGTCGTAGTTGTCCGCGGCATTGCGGGCCAATTCACATTCAGCATGGCGAACATGCGAGAGCGAGAGGGATGTCATCAACACGGTTTCATTGTCGGGACCTAGCAAGAGTGCTGCAAATGGTCGCTTGGAATGGACCTCTCGACCTGATGTTTGCAGAGCGAGGCACTTGGCTGCCGCAGAACCAATTTGTTGCTCTGTTAGGGGTAGAGCAGCATGGAGACCGGAAGTGGGATTAGATGCCATGACTTAATGAAGAATTTGATTCGCTGAGAGTGAGGGTTCCAATGTTCAAAAGCGAAAAGTTGGATGTTTTGGCGAGAAGAGGAACATTATTGTAGCACGCAAACTTTCTACTGGCGTAAATACTACGCATACTTTCTTTGAAGACTTGACATTTCAATAAGACCGATAGCGGCGGCATCCGCCGATATAACAGAGAACGAGAATATATCCTTAGCCTGATGCTGGGCTAGTCTTCGCATTTGATTTGCTTCAATCAGAGCGATTAGTACGCACAGGCCGCTGCTGTCGCACACCAGCCATCGACATAGATAAGCAGAACCCCGCATGGCATCAATGCTCCTCGGCAAATGCGGCGAAGCGATTGCCTTTCCTGGCCAAGTAGACAACGTCTCACAGGGGTTGTCCAATCGAATTCCAGATCTTATTAGATATCGGCTAATGCAATTCTTTGGTGCTCATATCTGACTCTGTAGCTTTCCTTTATCTTATCAGTAGAGATTGTCAACCTTGTACTTGCAAATACATGGGGTCTTAATGCAGATGCAGTACCACTTATAGAAATGCGCTCAAGGTTGTCTATGAGAAATGCATTTCAACACGTTTCAAGGTTCAAAGGCAAACATTGTCAGTGTTAGCGGCGACATTTTACATACATGTTTCGATCATGAAGAATTTTATATCATCGCGTTTGCCTCAGCTGCAGGTCCAGCAGGCTGAGTCCAACTTCGTACGCGGAGATGTAAAATGGACAAATAGGGATCTTGATCCTGTCCCGAAGGACATGCGAAAATGGACCGTTCTCAGTTTTATTGGTTACTGGATTTCGGATTGCTTCTCCGTTGCGAACTGGCAGCTGGCGAGCAGCATCATCGCCATCGGGCTCTCTTGGAAAGAATCTTTGGGCATGGTGGCTCTAGGATTCTTTATTCTTTCCATTGTGATATCCATGAACGGAGCCATAGGAGCGATCTACCATATCCCTTTTCCTGTCATTGCACGCGCAAGCTGGGGATTCTGGGGCTCGTATATTCCAATTATTTCGAGGTTGATTCTCGCCGTCTTCTGGTTTGCCACTCAGGTTGTAAACGGGGGGAACTCTGTTGTTGTCATGATCGGAGCTATCTGGCCAAGCTTCTTGGATATCCCGAATGCGCTCCCGGGGAATGCAGATATCACGACACAGGGCATGGTGGGATTTTTCATCTTTTGGCTATTTCAAATCCCCTTTCTTCTGTTCCACCCAAATAGGCTTCGCTGGCTATTTCTCTTCAAATCAGTTGTTGTGCCCATTGCATGGATTGCTATGCTCATCTGGGCCTTTGTCGGTACTTCAAATGCAGGTGATATCTTTTCACAGAAGAGTCAATTGACTGGGTCTTCCTATGCATGGGCCATGATGTCAGCTCTCACATCGGTCATTGGGAACTATGCGACACTTAGTGTCAATCAAGCGGACTTTTCGCGATATTCTTGCGTCAACCCTCGGTGGCATCTACTCTACGTGGTCTTACTCCCAGCATTCTTCACTTTCATTGCGTTTATTGGCATCGCCGTTTCCTCCGCCGGGCAGGCCAAATTCAATACCGACTCTATTCCGTGGGACCCGAACGTTCTCATATCACTCTGGAGTAGTCGGGCTTGTCGATTCTTCGCTGCGTTTTCTTTCGCCCTCGCCGCGCTTGGATCTAATATCTCTGCAAATTCCTTGGCAGCAGCAAATGATCTCTCCGCTATTGCACCTAAATTCATTAATATCCGACGTGGGCAACTTATCTGTGCTCTGCTTGCCTGGGCACTAGTTCCTTGGAAGATTCTTGCATCCGCTGGGAATTTCCTCAACTTTATGTCAGCCTATGCGGTCTTCCTTGGACCTATTGCCGCCATTATGCTATGTGATTATTGGATAGTTAAGCACCGGAAGTACGACTGTCTTGCTTTGTATCGCCCCATGGATATTTATCGGTATTTCCATGGATTTAACTGCCATGCTCTGGTGGCCTTTGTGACGGGCACAGTTCCCAGTCTCCCAGGCTTGATGCATTCCGTAAATGCAAAAATCGAAATTGGGGTTGGAATCCATCCATATGAATTCGGCTGGCTTCTAGGTTTTGTCGGCAGCGCACTTGTTTATGTTGGTCTAAACCTCTGTTTCCCTTATACCAATGCAAATATCAGCATGGCTATCCTTCCGGACGACAATCTGGAAGAAGTTGTGCCGGATGAGAGTGTTGTGGTATTAGATAAGGAATGGAAAGGCAAGGAAATAAGTTGATATCTCAGGGTCTAAAAGAAAGACGGGCTACTTTACAATATTGCGTTGCTCGAAGTGTCGTTTATATTTACAATGGTATTTAGGTATAATATTACTTCCGATGAAGAAATTACTTTCTATTGCTCTGTATCCCTGGATAGTGGAAGACTCATTTTGTCACATTGAAATTCCATGCAGATGTTACAGCGTGACAACGCAAGCAAAGGATAACAGGGGAGAGGCCGATAACAAAAGCCGAGCATTAATATAATGCATTAAAAATATCCTAGAACAGGAAGAGTGCAATGGATCAAAATGATGAAACAACGTGGGAAAAGAAGAAAACGAAAACAAGCGAAATAAAAAGTGGATCGAGAACTCCATGCAGAGTTTATGCCGGACCAAATATGTTGTCATTAGACCATATCCTGAGGTGGATCAAGGGATCGTGATCCCCTGTGCATAGGCCTTGACGGTCTCTGGGGCTCCATGCTTTCACGAGGGTCGGCTACAATGGATTCCTCCAAGGTGTATCGATGACTTTCGGGACGAAGGGTAATAGCAGGGGAGTTGATAGGTCCAGGAATCAACATGATAGGCTCAGGGTCAGCAGGCCAAGCTTCGTCAAAATTGGGACTGATGTCTTTCTCATTTTCCTCCATGATTGGGAGACTGGTTGATGCTCGAGCTTGGCGAGCATAGTATAGCTTCCGCTGGTCTTCCTCACCCATCAAGCTCTCAAAATTGCGGGGAGCTGAAGCGCGGTTGTAAATACCATCAGAAGATGCCGTAAATACAGATTCTAATGAGTCTCGAAATACATCAGGTGGATGGAATTGAGGAGCCTCCTCTGGTGCACCCTGTTGCTGGATTATACCAGGGTCGGTTTCATGAGTGCTGATGTTGAACCCCTCGAGATACTGCTCGGAGGGCGCAAAGCGTCCTTCGATATGACTTGACGGGCGGATTGGAACAGATTGACGTCTTACCAGGCTTGTTCGAAAAGTCTGAACATCCACATTGAACTCATCTCCCTGGTTTTTGGCCTGTTCCACCGCTTGCCCGGGAGTAGTTTGCTCATCGGCAGCGGCAGCATCTGCCCTTGGACCACCCCAGGTACGCTGACCAGCGGTGAAAATCCCATACATCATGTAGATCCAGTTGAATATGGGGTTCAAGATGAACATGACCGGGTAGAGCCATGCCTTGTAGCGCTTGAGACGAAATCCAAAGTATAACATCAGCAAGTAATTTAGCCCCAGAGAGACACCAATAAAGCCGACCGGCAGGTCGGTTGGCTTTTTGGAGGTTGTGATTAAAGCAATGGCCATCATGAAAAATAGCAGCGTGGTGGTTCGGATAGTGTTTTGCATGAACCGAACTAAACACAATAGCGGATAGCGCTTCCACAACCTGGCATCGGTGATCATGCACACTTCATTGGTAATGAATCCCAAGAACCAACGACGCCGCTGCTTCAAAAGGCTGCTGAAGGTTTGTACGGCCTCTGTCTTGCAAAAGGCACCGGTGCACATCTGGATCTGATATGGTTCCTTAGCCCCGACCATGAAAAGATGAGTGAGCCACCTGTCTTCGCCCAAATGACACTTTCCAAAATCAAAGAGGTCGTCGCACTGCTCGGCTTTATCGGCAAAATAGTATTTGGCCATTTTGCGAAAGGCGGAGAATCGCAAGATTGTCAATGCACCCGGAAGACATGTTACAGCACCACAACCGGACTCCACTGAACGCTCGAAGAGTTGCCCATGTATGTACTCCATGTCTTGGAGAACTGTCAGAAACGTATTTCTTTCCGTTGTGGATGTAATGATGCCCGTCATAGCTAGCATACTGCGCTTACTCCCCGGCTTTAGTTCCATATCGTACATGAAGTTTTGCAAGCAAACCCGGTCAAGGATGCAGTCCGAGTCAATGAAAAGAACAAAAAGATCATCATGTCTTTTGAGGTATCCTTTGTACACTTTATCGATAAGCTTAAATGTTTGTTTCTGGCAATGTCTTTTGCCTCCATGCTTGAAACGAGAAACTGTTATCCGAGAGCCCCTATAGCAGACATCGATGCATTGAGGGTAAAATTTCAACGATATTGGGATCCCAAGGTGTTGAATGACTTGAAGATAAGGCTCATCCACTGTGTCGCCATCCCATGAGAGAAAGACGTGAATACAGGATGCTGGGTAATCACAATCGACGACCGAATCGATGGCCTTGATGAGTACCGTAGCATCTTCCTTGTAGACCGGCATTACGACGACTGTCTTGGGTGCTGTTCGATCATCCAGCACTTCTTTGATTCGTTTTGATCTTCCCAAGGAGTGAGTTACGAGTCGATATACACAGAACGACCAGGGTCCAATGAGAAGAGCAGAGAAGGACCAAAAGGCGAACCATTGGAAGCCAATCGATACTCGAGCTGGGAGAAATTGGGTGACTTGAGATGGTAAGGGTAGAGTGAAAATCATGACCGGAAGGAAAGCAAGGCTATCAACGATCGTGGTCAGTCCACCACTTTCAAAGTTTTGCTCGAGATTTGACTGAGAATTTACCGTAGCGCGGTGAACAGAAAAATCATCAGCACCGCAAGGACCCTGATGCTCCAATGATCTGCTTTTTGGTAGACCTTGATCAAGCAGTATATGAACGCTGCTAGCCATAGGACCCATTCGAATGCCGCTGCCAGCATAAACGGCCCGACAATCGCGAGATAAACGACCTGGCATACGTATTAATTGACGCAATGCTGGTAGCTGATGAGTCACCTACGTCTCTTGTCGGCCATTCATCTCCACCAACCCCTCGCCCTGCAGCTCCATCCATGGTCAAATGAAGCGGTCGAAAGTCAGAGGTCGAGTTAGGACTGGGGGAACTCAGAAATTAGACACGTCGTCTTATTTCTGAGGACGGATTTGCAAAGTCAGAGAAAGTGAGTTTGTGTGTCTCGTCATTTTCCAGTTCACATCTCGTTGGACGAAGGCACTTGCGGTTCATTGACTCAGATAGCCATATCACTCGGGTAGGAGGGGCTCTGGATGTACATAGATAAAATAAGGAAGAGAAAAGCTGCACGATATTTGGGATACGGTAAGACAATTGACATGGCGGAGGAAGAGGTTTGTGTTTTGTGAAAGAATAATGTCTATATGGCAGGCACGATAAGCACGTTGAAAAGCCTCGCATTTCGCGTCCATTTCATCCAAGATCTCCAAACTTCCTGTTTTTTCTCACTAGTGAGGCAGTTGAATCTTAACCCCTTTGAAAGCACGGGTAAGTGTCTAGAAACTTTCCGATTGACAATGAATGCATTGACAGAGGACTACAGTATACTACCTGTGACCCACTTCCATTATAGGTCTAGTGCTAACGCCTCAGGCAGAAACAGCTCCGAAAAAAAAAAATCCAAAAATTCACTCCCCGCGCCAGCTCTTATTTAGTCGCGTGTCTTCCCGATTTTATTCTCCTGGATCCTTGGTCGCATTTCTTCAAGCTCCTTTGCTTTACCTTTGTGACACCGATCGCTTATCCGACCGTTGAGTCAGCTCAATTTCCCGAGTCATCTTGCCGCTTTTCTTTGATCTGTCCCGACACCCCTCTAACGGATTTCCATCACACATATTTTTCGCAACAATGGCCGACGAACAGAAGCCCGCTCCCAATGTGGAGGCTGAGAAGGATGTCCAGAACGTTTTGAACGAACTGAAGGCCGAGAACAGCGGCGAGAACGTCGCCCAGGAAGACCCCGAGGAGGCTCGCATCGTCGCCGCAGCTGCCAAGCTGGGTGAGAAGTCTGAGCAGTCTCAACAGTCTGGAGAGAAGCCACAGCAGCAGCAGGAGTCGCGCGGCCCTCACCGTTCCCGTAACGCCGCGAAGTTTGATGCCTCCACCCTCGAGGAGACCGATGACCCTGTCGAGATCCGTAAGCAGGTATGAAGCTACAAAGGAATGACAATCGTGGAGAGAGACAGATCACTAATGCGACGCTTTATAGGTTGAGTTCTACCTCTCTGACTCCAACCTCCCTCTGGACAAGTTCCTGCTGTCCCAGGTTGGCGGCAGCGCCAACAATGCCGTGCCCCTCGAGCTTTTGCACTCCTTCAAGCGCATGCGCCGATTCCAACCCTTGTCCGCAGTTGTCGAGGCTCTGAAGACCGCCGAGACCGTTGAGCTGGTTGACAACGACACCGCCGTGAAGCGCAAGGTTCCTCTTCCCGAGTCCGTCACAACCGAGGTCAATGAGGCCGGTATCAAGATTTGGGAGGACAAGACCATGCCCCGCAGCATCTACGCCAAGGGCTTCGGACGCGAAGAGCCTAGCACCCAGTACGATATTGAGAAATTCTTCGAGGCTTATGGACCTATCAACGCTATCCGTCTGCGCCGTGGCGATGACCGGGGCTTCAAGGGCAGTGTGTTCGTCGAGTTCGCCTCCGAGGAGAAGCAGAAGGAGTTCCTGGCTCTTGAGCCCAAGCCCCAGTGGAAGGGCACCGATCTGCTCATCAAGAGCAAGAAGGAGTACTGCGACGAGAAGATTGAAGAGATAAAGAACGGCAAAGTTCAGCCCAACCAGCGTGGTCGTGGTGGTGGTCGTGGCGGTCGTGGACGCGGAGGTCGCGGTGGTCGCGGTGGTCGTGGCCGTGGCCGTGGTGGCCGCGGTGGTCGCAATGACCGTGACTGGCGGGAACGCCGTGATGATGACAAGAAGAACGGTTTCCAGGAACCTCGACAGGAGAAGGACTCTCGGTAAGGCCACACAGTTGTTCACCATTGGGAACTTATTACTAATTACATTCTAGTGGTGTCCCCGTTGTTCAGAGCACCGGCGAGAAGCGCTCCCACGATGGCGAGGCTGGCGATCGTCCTGCTAAGAAGGTGGATGCTAAGGAGTAATGCATTTAACCACGATATCAATCGCAATTATTTCTCGGTTTGATTTCCTTTCTTCTAGTCATTGGGCGGAATCCAAAAGTGTTATAGGAACAGGCCGTCCAAATAGGCCATGTTACATAGGGCGAATTCCTTGGCGTTTCTGTCAATTGGTTAACGAAAATAGATGTTTTATTACATTTTCATTGTTATCATATATGAAATTTGGCTCATTCTCATTGCAGTAAGCTAGCTAAGCTATAGGTTCTTTTCCGAGGTCGGACCCGAAGAAACGTACCTGTCTGACCTCTTAGGCAGGTCCAAGGTGATGGACTTGGATCCAGGCCTTTCAAGGTTCATTTGATACGTAAAAGCTCGCTCCGCCCTTTGGTCGCTGCTCAATTTTCCTTGGTACCGGAAACAGGAGTACATTTTTGATTAGTTCACGCAAACGAGTGGCGTCCACCACGGTCATGGATTTGTTAGTCATATCCACCACTAACTCAACCCGTACCATATATTCAGGTGAGCATGACGACTGATCTTAACTCGACTTTAATTGTCATGATTCCCACACCTGAGCATGTCGATATTCCCCTGGAAACTCTCTGAATCAATATCAGCAGCATGAGCGAACGTGTTCAATACAGGCGTTCCCCCGACAAAACCGAAGCATGGATTCTTGGTAGTGGAACTGCGCCTTTGGCGTCGGCGTTGTATTTGGTGCATTTCGCTAATGTACCTGCGTCCCAGGTGCATATCCTCGATTCTCATATTTCAATGGGACAAGTCTTGCATAACAACGGGGATCCCGTTAATGGATATGATCAATTTGCAGGATGCTTACCTGTTCCACTCGGAAAGCCTTTGAAGGAGCTTCTTTCCATGGTGCCTTCAGTGACCCGTCTGGGGCAGACTGTTCTGGATGATATCAAATCCGCAGAAAAGGAGCGTATCAAGCAGCGGGCTGGTCGGACACGATTTCTGGTCCAGAAGAACAACGCTTTGAATGACATTCATACCAGCTCGTTGAACTTGAATGCCAAGCATCGTCTAGAGTTGGTCTTATTTATGCTGAAGGGAGAGAAACGTCTGGGAAGAAATCAAATCCGAGACTTTTTGCCTAACTCGTTCTTCCAAAGCACATTCTGGACCATCTGGTCAGCTCAGTGTGTATTCCCCAAGTCCCCGACTAACCTTCTCAGGCTGATAAGTCCCAGGTTTGGATTTCAGCCATGGCACAGCGCAATTGAATTCAGACGTGCTATCCGTCAATATCTCAACGATTTCCACAGCTTAAGCATTCTGAGCTGTCTGGATATCACCGGATATTACCAACAAGACTCAATATTCCTGCCCATTTTTCTGCACCTTCAGAGCCTGGGCGTGGATTTTCATTTCGATACCTCAATCACCGACATCATATCGACGGTTCAAAGTGGCCAGGAAAAAATTTCGCAGCTTCGCATGATTCAAAATGGATTCTCAATGCAGCAGAAAATCAGCGAGGACGACATCGTCTTCATAACACCAGGTTCTACCATCTCGGGCATGACGAGAGGGACGAACGATCATCCTCCAGGTCGGCATTCACTCGAGCCTCACGACGAGCTCGATGAGAATTGGGCAATCTGGCTGGAAATTGGAACCCGAAATGACACACTAGGTAACCCGTACAACTTCTGCACCCGCGAATCAGAATCACTACTGGAATCTTTCACAATCACAACTTCAGATCCTGGTTTCATCGAATACGTGGACTTACAGACCCATAATGACACTGACGCTGGCTCTATCATTTCTTTTGATGAGAGTCCGTGGAAAATGAGTTTCTGTATACCAACACAACCCGTCTTCGTCCACCAACCGGCAAATGTTCGTATTTTTTGGGGCTTTGCTCTCTTCCCGAGACGCCAGGGAGATTATGTCCGGAAACCGATGTATGATTGTTCGGGAGCGGAGATCACAAAGGAATTATTGGGGCATCTACACTTTGCTTCCCAACCATCGAAGACTACAACTATTCCTCGTGTTATGCCGCGGATGACTGCCATGTTATTGATTCGCTCACTTAATGACCGTCCGCAGGTTATACCGCAGGGTATCTCCAATCTTGCCTTGATTGGACAATTCGTTGAAATTCCGCATTATAGCTGTGTTGATACTAGCTATGGCGTTCGTACTGCGCAGGTGGCCGTATCTCGGATGATGGGCCTTGATCATCGTTTTGACCAGAAGAAATCGTCAATTCTGAACCTACTTAAGATTTTGTTGTGGAAGTGAACCTGATTTTGTTACGTTGGTCAAATGTTAAAGTTCGCTAGCGATTATCAAAAGATCCTAATCTCGACAAGGTTGCTAAGTAGCCAGGAGCCTGCCACTTCAGGAATAATAGCTGTTGCTGACTTTCTTGAGTTTGTCCACTTGCTGGATATAACATCGTCTTAAATCCGGCCTTCCAGCTTAGAACTCCATATCATAAGCCAAAGTATCCTCGCATAGCTCTTCCCGCATTCTGTGGACTCTAATATCATTGTTAGCAAACAAGACTGAGGCGCATCATTGTTAACCGAATACATACTCCATGTGGGCGGGGTGCACAGCATATTCCGCCACATTCTCCTTCTTCTCCAAAACGGCCACCAGTCCCATATCAAATCCTTTCGAGCGAGGCAAACAGATTGGCAGCGGAGTATTTGCTTCGAGCGAGACAAGCCCTATGTGAAAAAGCCTATCAGTACTCTTTCTAGTCGGGGTTACTGAAGTGAAGCAATGGGGTTCCTGTTGCTGATGGTAATGATGAACTAACCGGGAATCTTTCCAACTAACCCCCTGGCTGTTTGTGCCCATGTCTCAACTTGGGCTGGGGTTACGCCTGCCTTGAGGCGAAAAAGCACTGTTGATTTCGTGGTGTTAGTTATGAGATGATGTCTCCGCATCGTCATCGGATGTGGGGTGCGGGGATGTTGGGATTCATTTCGGGACTAACCAACGTGGTAAACTGGCATTTTGGCTGGCAGTAGTTTCAGTTCCAAATTTATTCAAAGGTACGGAGGTCAGGAATTGATTTCCGTTGAGAAGTGGTCTTATGAGCGAACAGTCATGGTACAACTTGGAGCGGGGTGTCGGCCCATCTCCGACGGTTGCGATTGGATCTCGGAGATTCGGGATCTCTCTGATATTCTATATTGCCTTAATGGTGCCATAACTGAAAATTTTCATCATAATATCAAGTAAGTGCACATGAATGACAAGGAATGATAATGGAAGCCGTTCAGATACCCAGATGTGCTGGATCCCATTAGGATATGGTCCGGCGAACTTTGAATCCGAGTCGCAATTGAAGCCACGCATAGTATTTCACTGAATTATCATGAAAAGCTTCAAAAAGGAGCTTATCAAAGCACGTGTCACAGCTCTCCTCCTTGACAGCATATTGGTGATGTGAAGTGCTCCTCGATGAAGCGGATGTTTTATGGAACGGCACGAGGCTGATCTGCAACGAAATGCGCCAATCTTGGTCGTTCTATGAGTCTCAGAGTATTGCGACGAATCTAAGGAGAATCTCAAAGCTTTGATGAGGGTGGAGCTCCATAAATGCCAGTATTGTGCTTAAATGTTAACCTGTTACAAGGATCCTGTATAGATCGTCACGAAAGTTTATATCGGCGTATGAGACGAACTTAAGCTTTCAATGTACCTACTCAGTCACCACAATATCATTTTTATAGGGGTGTCTGGGTAGACCTTGTCCTGCATCATGTTTTAAATGAAATGATTTTATAGATCCTCCAAATATGTATGCTTGAGCTTAACTTACGGGTTATGGCGCTAGGGGTGTGGGGAACTTGGCGGGTTATCGCCATTTTTTTGTCATTCATTTCTCCCCAACTTTGCATTCTTCCAACCTCTCGGGCTTTTCCTCCATTTCTTCAGGCAGCTGCCCGAGAGCTCCATCTATCTATCTCATAGCCCCCTTAATTATCATCAACCCTCTGCCCTCTTCAAAATGTTCAAGAAGAAGCCTACGGTCCGTGATCGCCCTCCCCGCACTGCCCCTCCTTGCAGCTTTGACCAAGCATCGTGAGGACCCAAGACGCGAACCCATACTGATGATCCGTTAGATCAAAAACTTGTCTCCCCTTCGATCTTCCGACCGGAGGAAAATAGCCGATCAGATCATCAAGGACTACCAAATTGGTGTTCCCCCCTCCGAAACATCCACCGACACGCCGAGTACAGCTCCAAGCCTGAGTGCAGTACGAAATGCACTACTCCCGGAAAATGCACTGACTGCACGATTTACCACCACTGCTGGACCGGACCTTCGAGAAGTTCAGGGTATCGTATATGTCGGGGCGCATGCAGATGGTGACGAGCGAGTGCTTTGGTTTAAAATCGAACATGGCCCCGGGGCTGATAAGCGCCTCTATCCGACCGTTTATACATTATGGTCGAATCCAGGCTTGGTGGCACTGCTGTACACGCCAGAGATGGTGATGCAGAAGCTTCGTGCTGGAGCAGATCTTATGACTCCGGGACTTGCCAATGAACCGCCCTTCCCAGAACGGGCTGTCCCGGGAGCTGTAGTTGCTGTTGCTGGTCTGGATAAACACAGCGTGCCACTGTTCGTTGGAGTTTGTGAGATTGATGTTTCTGCGCTTGGAGAGGTTCAAGGTACAAAGGGAGTTGCTGTGAGGGGTCTACATTGGGAGGGTGATGAGCTTTGGGCTTGGAGTTCATCATCACGACCAGGACGCCCAGCTCCTGAATACCTAGAAGGCTGGGACGAAGAAGCTGGAGATGATGTAGAGGAAGCTGTGGGTAATTTAACCTTGGAGGAGGCATCAGTGGGCGATGCAGTTGATGATGCTCCTGCTGTTGAAGAGCCTGCTCTGCAGGAACCCACAACAAATGGTATGGTTTCCTTCGTCGATGTTACATTTGCAACGTAATGGGATGCTAAGACTATTTAGATATCGACGATGCTTTCGTCAAAGCTTTCATCTTTGCCCTTTACAAGCTCAAGCAGGACAACCCCAACGCCCCCAATCACGCACTGACCCTACCAGTATCGCCGTCCATGTTGATCGCGAACATGATAACACCCTACCTCCCTATCTACTCTGTACAGCAAGCACAGTTCTATAACATCAAAAAGACCAGCTGGAAAAATGTCAAGAAGTTCATTAAGCAGCTCGACAAAATGCAGCTGGTCAAATCCAAAGACCGCAGTGGCCAAGAGACATACATTTGGGATGTTGACTTTGATGACTACCGCGTGCAGAGATTCGTGCCCTACAGGCTTCCGTCGAAGAGTGCACTGGAATCACCTCCTTCAGAGAACAAGAAGCCTGCTGCCACTGGGGGCGCGGATCCCTCGGTCGGACAGACACTCAATGTTCAAACTCTGTACCGGCCAACGCAGAAGTTGACACCGGATATTTTCCCCGCCCTTTCTACCACCAGCCCAAAGAATTACTACAAACACTCCGAAGTGTCTACTCACCTGGACCAATATGTCCAGTCACAAGACCCCCCTCTCGTCTCTAGCGACAACCGACGCATCATCAACCTCAACCCATACCTTGCCAACACGATCTTCACATCCTCATCCTCCGAGGACCTAGGAGCTCTCAAGCGGGGAATGGTCACGCGTGACGGGCTACTCAAACGTGTTATCGAAGACCATACCTTCTTGCAGCCTCACTATGCTATCCTCAAACCCGGTCAAACTCTCGCAGACGTTAAGCCCAAGGCAGGTGCCTCGCCAAAGGCAGTCATTACTCTTGAAAAGCGCACCGGTTCCAAGACCGTTACGAAGATTAGCAACCTAGAGGTATTTGGCATCATCCCCACTCTTTTAGCAGAAGAGCTCCAAAAGAAATGTGCCAGCAGCACCAGCGTCACGCAAGCTGTTGGTGCTCCCAAGGGAGTCATGGAAGTCTTGATACAGGGTGACCAGCGCAAGGTTCTGGATACGGCTCTCACGCGCCGTGGATTAAAGAGTCAATGGATTGAAGTGGTCGATAAGACTAAGAAGAAGAAATAGATCTAGGAAGGATGATCTGTTTGCATTCCAATTAGCATTAGGTGAACTTGTCTTAGGACGAGATTACAACTGAATGACAAATCTATCTTCATTCAAAGGTTCTGATCATACACCATGCCCATGGACAAGCTTGATTTCATACAGAAGGTAGACCGAAAAGCAACAGCCATTGAGGACATCGTAACCTGCGGTTTTGATAAGGCAGGCGGTGAGGGATAGGCGGTAAAAGTGGGGATTAAATTGCCCATCGAAGTTTCGTTCAAGATGCAAACGAGACAAACAAGGAGATCTGGAGTGCTGAGTGGGTCAGGTATCCACTACAGACAATCGGATGCAACTCTCTTACACTTACACGTCCCATTCGAAAACTTTACTTGCACTGTAGAGTTCTACAATTATCAATTTCGAATATACCGGCAGCCCCCTAGCCCAGCTCTCTTCCCGGAACATTCGATCAAGGCTGGTACTCATGTGGACGACGCAGGTAGAAATTGAATGTCATGGCAGCACTGAATGTAAAGAAAAGTAGATAAGTCAGGCCATATTACCATATTCATTCCATTGCATTGACAGTTGTTTACGTTTCCCGAAAGTTTATCATCGTCATCATTAATGTTCGTTAAGAAAATCTTATTTATCGCCAATATATGGTTCAATCGCTCCAAGAACCCACCAGCTTACTTTTCAAGTGGAAGAGATATTGGAGTGAACCCTATTAATTCACGGTTACACCATCATACTTATCTTGGCAGGGAGCATATAACTTAAGAAGCACCATGCTAAATGGTTCTTCGTCTATTTTGACTCTTTTCAAACAAGAAACTATACTTCATTTCCAAGTTCAAAACGGGGCCATTCAGAATGACCCGCATCTTCTTGTTGGCTGTTCTGCTAGCTATCTTCAATGGGCAAGCTTGCTCTTTCCCGGGAAACAATGAGTTGAATACCCATGGCAAGGGAAACAAATGTGGTTCGGGTGACACCAGTACTTGCTGGAGTGACTGGACCACGAAAACCATATCTACAACCACTTCGTGTGATACGTCTATCACCACGGACATACCAACCACTACAGACGCATCCACCAATACAAACACACCCACAATTACGGAGACAGATACGGACACAGAAACAGATACAGATACACCAATCACTACGAACACTCCCATCACAACAGATACCCCTACAACTACAGACACTCCAACCACAATAGGCTACACCCACTACAACCACGGACACACCAACTCCCACAACAACTGACCTCCCCGAATGCCCTACCTGCTCACCCCACGATATTAAATGCGGTTCCATGATCTCATGCGAAGGACTCGGAAGCGCAATCCACTGCGTTTGCCATCCAGGGTTTGAATCTGACGATAGTGACAACGAATGGCGCGTCGAGTACCCCAGTGATTATGGTTATCTGGTATTCGTGCCAGAGGGTGTAGACTGCGATGTAGAGTGTGAAGATCGGACTGATTCGCCTGAAGGACTCTGTGGAGAGGTTCCATTGCCAGTGCGACTTGTACAGCTTGAACAGCTTGATTTGTCCTCATCATCTAGAGTCGAATCGAGACCGAGTTGTAGGTTTGGATAAAATTTGGGCATTCGATAAAGGCTAGACCAGAAATTTGGTGGAAACTTAATACTTCTACGACCGCATTGTACGGTTTCGATAAGAGTCCAAGATTTTGAGCAATCTAACAGTTCCATTCGTAACAAGAAAAAAATATAAACAGGGGCATGAAAGCAAGCCCCTCATCTCCCATAAAGGAGGAAAAGGAAGAAAAGAAAATGCAACGCCATACCAATCCATAAGGCATTTTTGTTACATAAAGGCCACTCCGAGAGTAAAAGCCCCAAGACGGGATACCCGATCCACGCCCAGAAGAATCAATCAAACCAATTCGAACCAGATCAATAAACAGATTGTTTTCTGCTCATTTTCAATCTAGATCGTGACCACCAAATGACTCCTAGTTTGAGATGGTGATATCACGAGCGTGCACCTTGTCGTTGCTGACCATCCACCGGAAGGTCTGGCGAAGCATCTTGAGGACCTCGGCGGCGCTCAAGGAGCTGAGGTAGGACATCCAGTCGCTGGAGACGTAGTCTGAAGTAGCGGAGGTGGTGGAGGTCGAGGTGGTAGATGAAGAGCCGGAGCCGGAAGACTCAGAGCTGGAGCCAGAGCTGGAGGAACCAGACGACTCAGAGCTAGAGCCAGAGCTAGAGGAGCCGGAGTCAACGCTGGGAGAGGCCGTCTCGGCAGGCTCGCTTCCCTCGGTGATAGTAGTGGTAACGGCGTAGGCGACCGGGACAGCGCTGGTGGTCTGCACAACAGACTTGTCAGTAAGAGTAACCATTTCGGTGACCCAGGAGGTGCTGGTCTCGGTCATGGTGATCACGATAGGGGTAGCCACGATTGGGGTAGCAGTGGCAGACTCCTTCTGCTGCGCACCGCTGGGAGCGGAGAACTGAGGAGCAGGAGCAGATGTGACGAGGGGACCACCAGGCCCGCGGCTGAAAGACGGACGCCATCCGCGGGTGGAGTTGGAGAAAGGTGGGGTGGAAGAGGGGTTCCAGGTTGGGAAGGCACTGACGATTGAAGAGCTGGGAGTAGTTGTGGGCACAATTGATTCCACGGAAACAGGGCTGCTGGTGACCTCTGCGCTGGCGGTGGTGACGGCGGCGGCGGTAGTGACGGCGGCGACGGTGGAGCTAGCAGCGGTGGAGGCAGCGGTGGCTGCGGCGGCACCTGCAGTGTACAGGGTTGGACCGGGGATGTCGTAGGTGCTCAGGGAGGTGTAGATGTTGATCAGAATGCCGGGGTCGGTGTTCTTGTACAGGGCGGTACCCAGGGTACCAGAAGGAGTGGCGCTACCGCCGCCGGTGACCTTCAGGTTGACACATTGGGGGTAGTTCTGGGCACCGTTGGTTTCCGAAGCAGAGTGAAGGGCAATGATCTCGTGACGGAGAACGTAGTTTCCATCGGCGATGTCGCTGGGAATGGTGACAGTACGGCTGTTGTTATTGGCGATGAGGTTGTCAGATGCCCAAGTACCTGGCTCCTCGGTGTCGCTGATCAAGCCACCCTGGTCAATCTTGAAGAACTCCAGAGTGGTCTTGTCAACATCGTCACAGTCGCCGTTACAGTTAGCCATGTAGGTAATGACAGGACCGTGGTGGCTGGAGGGCCAGGTGGTCCACTGGAGCTCAACGGAGCCACCGGCCTTGACAGGCGCCTCCAAAGCGCCTGGCTTGGCCTCCTTGTGACAGATGATGTTGGAGTTGGCGTACTCAGAACCATCAATGTAGCCTAGGTCGGTCTCTTGCTCCGACCAAGCGATGAGCTCTGGAGGGTCACTTTCGTAAGGGTACTGAGTGACAAGGTATCCACCGTAGTAGGTATCGTCAACGACGATTCCGCTCACGTAGCCGTGGCCAGCCACCAAGGCAGCAGATCCGAGGATCAATCCAGTTATCTTGGACAGAGACATACTTCAGTCGATTTTTGATACGAAATGAACGCACAGCGTTTGATGGACGGAAAAAAGAATGACAAAATGGGGACTTCAAGTCAACCCAATAAAGAGAACGGAAGGTACTGGACCTGGAGAAAAGAAAGAATGGAACAGAAAAGACTGGTGAATGAAAAAATCCAGTCCTAAAGACCGTCCTTTGCCCAGCTTTATATCCAGTTTCGTGCCGTAGGCACGGGCATGGCTTCTTTCGGGTCATGATATCCGCACCAACGACTCCACTTTCATGGCTAGTCATCCTTAATTCACCGAAGTCTCTGTTTTCATGGTTCTCGGTCATATTCCCTGACTTCTTTGGTTGGCCATAGGTGGAGAATCTCCAGCGACTAAACCGGCAGTGCGCCGAGGTGTGAGATAGATGAGAAGCAATGTCTGCAAAGCGCCGATGGTCCTGCCAAAAAGCCACATTAATTAAGGTACATGGCCTTAATACTGCTCTGGGGACCTCCAAGCCGAGCTCAAACCACTAGTTGGTGGCCGTCGATCTTGGGCGGCTCTCTGCGACATTCTGGGTTTCACCCTTTTATCCAGCCCCTTTCGATTGGCTGGACCTTGCAGCGAACCTGATGTGTCGTCACTTGAATTATCTGCTCTGCCAAGTTAGTATCAGAGCTCTTTGCCAGAGCAATCTCATTCCAGGGCCACAAAGCTTGGTCCCTGCCAGGGGGCCACATGGAAGTTCAGCGGGTTCAAGGGGAAGTGTTTTGAGTGGTCCGGTCGACTACGCGGCCTTCAATTAATAAACATCAGAAACACAGCATTGGCACTAGTGAGCTGTCAAACGTCAAACTGATTCAAGGTTTAAAACCCGAGTCGTGATCAGCATTCCAACAGATCGCGTTGGGTCACGGGGATCGGGTCCTGGTTATGACCGGAGGCCGAGATCTGGAACCAGCATCAATTCCAAGATCCACGCTCATTGCAATAAACGATCAAATAGCCAGCATGCCCAATTTTTGTTTGGCAACATAATGGAGAGGGGCAACTGCAGCGGAGAATTAGTCTGAAACAACCGGTGCGCTCGGCACGCCGCACATGGAAAAGTCCGAGCCCCCGTTGATTCGAGGCTCTAGAAGCAAGCTCCAGATGTAGTCATTTACCTCTGATGCTCCAAGTTTGAGACATTGGCGTGGGGCTTGCTGTCGGACCTGTTGGTCCCCTTTGCAATTTTATGGCCTTGGCTACGAGGAATTTTGATAAGAGAAATACTCGTAGAGAGGGCGCCATTCTCAAGCCACCAAAGGAACTAGAGCTTTCAGGGATCTGTCTCTACGGAAGGTCCATTGCGTACATTAGAGAGCCCCCTCATGCAGCCAAGACAAGCTGTCAAGACGTTTTGACCCCGGCAATCCATTATCGGGCTAGGGACTTGGGATCTGGCCGCCAATGGGCATAAAATAGCGGCCTTTGAGCCGATAAGCCTGCACGTCGTAAAATCTTTGGTCATTATTTGTCTGGATCCAAACCATGTCGGTCCACGAGTAGCTACGTATGTTCTCGTTCTGAGGCCAATTGATCCATGCCATGTACAAGGAGCCCTGAGGTTACAGTGAATAGCGTTGGAAAGGAGTCGATCATGCCCGAGAACAGGCGATCTGCATCAACGATGATGTCTTATTTTCAGTATCGCTCAGAAGTCTTGGTCGCAAGATAGTGGCACAATGATGTGACACAAGGGAGCAAGATACGGAAGACTGTTCAGTAGTGCAGGCTGCATCCAATCACTCACCGGTCTATCTGTGCTCAGTGCCGCGAGGGTTTAAAGGAGGGGGGGTGGTTTAATCATTCGTGGTGGATCATTCCAAGGACAGTCGGGCGCATTACTCTCGACTTGAGAAAGCCAACATGAAGTCAAGTCGGAGTTACACGGGTTGCACAGTCAGACCTCCAGATCCGAATTCAAGTAAGAGTAGAATGGAAGGGAAATGGAACGAATCAAAATGATTTGCACTTGGGGACAACGATTGTAAACCCGCGTATTGGTCACCGCTTCTGATTGCCTCAGGTATCCACATCCACACCGTAACAACTTTCTAGAAGTTCGGGATTATATCTGGGGTAGATATACATATATGATCAACCGCTTGATGATTCGTTTTCTTTTCCTCTCTCTATCTCATTTATAAAGATCCCAGCCATTAAGCGAAGAACAAAGTGATTGTTCTTATTCGCCCCTCGCACGTTCCGTTTCTGCCGGTCTGGATCCGCGCTCACACTTTTCCCGCTCTCCTTTCTCAACTCCACATAGGCAGTCGCTTTCTTTACCCCAGCGACTTTACTCATCCCAACCGTTTCTTCGACTTGCTGCACTCTTGTTCCGGGAGCCATGGTCATAAACGACCGGTTCTGGTACATTACGTGAAAGTCTCTACAGACACCATATCCTACGTTTCCGCGAACCCCGTCTTTCCCCGATCGCTATCCCACCACCCACGCGACAATCGCAACATCCAAATTTAAAACGATTGGAGGGTGGTCGCAGTAACAACCTGTCGATTTACAGAAATCAGGAAAAAGGCAAACGAACTATGGGACCGTCAGACGCACCCTCCTCGCCGACATTCCCTGCCCTGGATCCCATCATAATGGACGATGAGATGGAGTCTACATTCCGCAACGCCAATATGGATTTCCTTGACCCAACAAAACTTGAGATTCCCTCGGGATCTGCTGGAGGAGATTTCGATGATCTATTCGCCCATGTCACCCACAGCCGCTCAAATGCCGCCCCGGAGTCGTCCAAGGCTTATCAAGACCAACACCCCCTGAGGCAGCCACCGTTGATGGCAGCAGAGTCGCCAGCAGAGTCGCCCGATAATTCCAGCCGCAGCTCTTCCTCGGAATCCCCTCGCAATCATCATCGCCATGCCTCGGTCGCATCAACAAACTCCGCCGCTCATAGCGAAAATCCGTTGACTTCCACCGGTTTCCCAACAGAGGATTGGATGCGTCCTGAACTGTCTTCTGTGAAGGAAGAATCGCCGTTTACGATTGAACCGTCTTATCCCATGGACGGGTTCTCCATGGACCCTGACTTGGAGTCGAGCAACAAGGCTATGGATGCGGCCTTTGATTTCGAAAGCGCTGCGAGCAGTCCGAGCCCATTGAAAACCGAGAACCCCCCACAACCTAATCCTCCGAACGGATCCCAATCACAGTTCTGGAGTCCTGCGACAGCCCCCGCCGCACCGCCATCGAACGAAGCTCCCGTCGCGGCTGGATCATCAGTGAGTCATGGAATGGATTTCTTTTTTGGCAGGAATTGGTTCTAACCCTCCGCAGCAGGCCCCTGCTCCTGGATCTCCCTTCTTTCCTTTTGGTCTCAAAGAACAGTCTCCATTTTCAGGGACATTTCGCAATGATTCGGAGAGGCTGGCTGCCCCACAATGGGGAACCCAGTCCCCGTCATCGCTGTTGGAAGAAAGCTTCGGCGGCATTAACATGAATGGGCAGTCACCTCTCAACCAAGCGATGTCGCCCAGCATGAACTTCGGCTCGCCTGCTGCATTCCCATTCTCAGTCAATTTTGGCTCGTCACCGGCTCAGCCGGTGGATACCACTAATTCGGTTCAACCCATTCTCACGGTGCATCCGACCTCCCTCAAATCGCGTGTTGAAACCCAGATTCCGATCCGGTTAACGCTCTCCCCGCTGCCGGCCAGCGTGAAGAAATTGCGCCTCCCTTCCCACACCATCTCTAAACTCAAATTCCTTGCCTCTGCTAACACCGAACCTTCGCCCGACACTCTGCAACTATACACAAGTCTTGTCTGTACTAGTGCGATGCAAGACCGTGAAAAGTTAAAACGAGCTTTTGCACGCACAAGGGGTGAAACATATCAAAGCGGGAACGGTTTGAAAGAAGACCAGCCATTGGAAGGTGGAGATGTGGTGATCTGCGGTGGGTGTATACAACGAGAACGCAAACGTGCTTCTCGAAAGAAGCAGCGGAAGCCCGAAGAGGATGAGCTGTTTCAAAAAGACGAGGAAAAGAGGGTCATTGTCTTCAACACCAGTGAGATCAAAGAATGGACCGAGCCGCCCAAGAACACGTCAAATGGCTATGACATGCCGCCCGCTCCCCAGGGATCGATGCAAGTAGAGCTTCCGATGCGGATTGCTTGTTACTGTCGGCACCAGAACGAGAAGCTTGGGTTTCAGGTTATCTTTACCATCAAGGATCATCTAAACAATGTCGTTTCTCAGGCAATTACCAATTCAATCATGATCACCGATGACCACAAAACACAGGCTCCTGCCGCTCCAGTTCCAACGGGTCCTTCGCCTGCGTTGCCAGATGGAACGCAGCTTCCTGGTGTTGGTGTGTTTTCTTCAGGGTCGAATCCAGATAACGTCAAAGGTGCGAACGGTGCGTTTGCATCACCTCAGTCGCCCACAGATCTCCAGGGTCTTCAACAAAGGTTCAACTCACAATACCAGCTTACACCAAGCTCTTTTGCTGTTCAAGGCTCGGCTAATGGCACCTCTGCACCTTCACACACCTCCCGTAGCCTGTCTCGGCAGGCATCTCCAACTGATTTCCCTGGCCCACAATCCAAGCGACGGAAGCACAGCAGTTCTGGAAGACTACCATCAGAATTGACCATGACAAGAATGGAGACACCGCAATCATCATCAGCTGCAATGAATGCTGCGCAACTTGCTGCTGCTCGCGGATATGCCTCCCCGACAGAACGACCGTTTGTGACGCCTTCTTCCATGAACGGTCAGTATGGAAATGGGCCACCGACTCCCAACCAAAGCCATGACAACAATCCTTTCTTTAATCCCACCCCAGCACAACGCCAGAGCTTGGATAGCTTGGCTCATCAGCCTTTGGGGTCCGCGCCCAACTCTGCTCAGCCTAGTCGGCCAGGAACACCTGGTGCCTCTGGTCGCAATGGGTTCCAAGATCCCAATCTTGCGCTTGCTCTTAGTTCCAATCCTGCAAGCCAAATATGGCCTCCCCCTCGCCACCACCCCCAACCGTCTCCCATCAGTGATCCATAAGCTGGTTCCAGCGGAAGGCTCAATTATTGGAGGTACAGAGGTCACATTATTGGGTAGCGGCTTCTACCCCGGTATGGAGGTTGTTTTTGGTGATACACTTGCGACTACTACGACATTCTGGGGAGACAAGTGTCTCAATTGTCTGACTCCACCGGCACTCCAGCCAGGCCTGGTGTCGGTTATGTTCAAACATGAACACCCGACTTTTGGACAAGTGCAACAACCCCAGCCTCTCATGCCCAAGCAACAACTCTTCTTCCGATACGTGGATGATCGTGAGCTTCAGATGTACCGTCTGGCTCTCAATATTCTTGGTCAGAAATTGGGTAGTCAGGCGGACGCATTTCAAACAGCCCAGCAAATCATGGGCAGCGATCCGAATGCCTTCTTGAACATGCAAAAAGACATGCAGGGTGGTTCCTCTGGTGGCCATCAGCGGCAAGTGCCAGGAATGGAGGCTCAGGGCAAGCTTAGCGATCTTGACTCCAAGATGCTGACCTACCTTGAGTTCATCGATCTTGACGACAGCCCGCGGCCGCCTCGCTTCAACTCTCGCAGCACAACTGGACAGACCCTTCTGCATTTTGCGGCCTCTTTGGGATTGACTCGGTTCGTCGCAGGATTGTTGGCTCGTGGTGCCAATCCCGATGTGCAAGACAACACCGGCAATGCACCAATGCATCTGGCTGCTCTTCACAGCCATGCCCACATCGTTCATCGTCTCCGTTTGGCTGGTGCCAACGCTAATGCCCGGAGTGTGCGTGGCTTCACTCCTGCTGATCTGGCTACATCCTTACCCACACACCAGGCTGCTCTGCTGCCTTCTCGTCATTACCGTTCTCGCAGCGTTGGGTCCCTCACTTCACGCCGCAGGCACAGCAGCTCTGCTTCGCTCAGCTCACTTTGGGAGGCGTCATCCGCCTCTGGGTCCCTTGGTCATGCCGTTGATGACTCGGAAGAACTGGATGATAGTGAAGATTTGGACAGCGAGGATTCCGACGATATGCCTCTACATTTCAGCGCCTCTCGACGATCGAGTATGCACCAAGATGTCGTTCCCCCAGTTGTGGATGGTGGCGAGCAAGTAGTAGGACATGATGCTGCACCAGGCTTTTCCCCGCCCGCGGCAGTCGTCGCTTGGCGAAATCAGCTGGCTGCACAGATCAACCACTTCCAGCAGAGTATGGCTAATGCTTTCCCCAATATCCCTGCTTTGCCACCAATGCCCGCTCTACCTCCAATGCCCGCTCTACCTCCAATGCCCGCTTTACCGGATTACCAGGCCAACCAGATGATGCGTCGCATTACCAATCTTGTGCCTCATCGTCCAGTGGCTGATGGTTGGTGGGATTACTTGAAGGGCAACACAGCCCAAACCCATACACAGCCGCCTTCTTACGATGAACTTTATCCGCACCAGCAGGCCCGTGAGGATGAGGCTGAGATGAAGAAAACATCTCTGTTACGTGCGGCGACAGAGGCTGCATTAGATCAACACTTTGAAGCTCAGAGCACAGTTGTCGCCTCTACGTCTGCTGCTGCGACTGCAGCTGCCGCCACACCTACAACCCCTGAACGCCCACGATCAGCGAACGATGAACTCAAGGACATCACCATTGGGAAGAAGCTCATTTCAAGAGAACAGCAGAAGCATCTTCGAGAGCATCAGGCCCGTCGCATGAAGGGGTTGGGTAGCGACCGAAACCTCTATTTCATTTGGGTACGTCCTCCAGTCTCTGTACATGGCCACAGCCAACTAACGCTTTTTAGATTCCCCTTCTTCTTCTGGTTATTTGCGCATGGGTACGGAACTATGTACCTGGAATTTGGCAAGGCGTCACGGACAGCTTTGATTTTGTGAAGACTCGCTATACACAGCGGGCTGTGGAAATAGGTATCTAGTATCTCCTTATCTTTTTTTTTTTTTTTTTTTGTTTTTTCCATTTTCCTTTCATCTGCGAATCCGGTGTTTCTATCTGAGCGAGTTGACGCCTCCCATCTACCCCTATTGGCACATTTTCTATTTTCTGTTATATTTTGCGTATAATGACAGGGTACGACTACATATACATTCAAGCTTGCAGAAGCATGGTCCTTGCTGGCCTTTTTGTATTGAGCATAGACCAATCAATATTTATGTAAATTCCTCCAAGTTAAACCCTCACGGTGTGTGTATCCTCATAATGCTGGTGATATTGTTCATCTCACATTTACTGTATTAAAGTACCATGATCCATACGGTTATGTCTATGAGCCATAGGTGATCTATTAGCCAAGAAAAATTCTGATATATTTGCGATCATTCATAAAACAGCAGAATGAAACAACAGCCGGGTGGAATATAACATCGAAGGAAGTCTGGAACGTTGCAAGTAAAGGGAACTCAGGATTTAAACCCCAAAAAGGCAAGTTATAGACAATGCCAAGATGCGGCCTGTGCGCCCCATAGCTGGCCTCGGGGAGTTTGCAACTTCGACAACCCCGCGACTTCACCAATACTTTCTCGAGGTATACTGAGGCATACAGTAGCTTGTGGTACTTGGATCGGAATGCTCTAAGTGCCATTGGCCGTATCCCAAATCGCGCCCGGGAATCATGGACCCCTCGCAAGCGGCCTCGAGCCATGTGACCGGTAGCGACCCCCAAGTATGAGGACTTTGGAGATATCGAAGCTAATTAGCTATGATGAACAGTGGAATACACGGATCCATCTGGCCTCTTCCCTCAAATTCAATCCATTATCGAATCGAAACTCCCCCTGAAGAACCTCCACTGGAAATCACCAACCCGCCCCGTTCGGTCAATCGAATCGCTCCGCATCGGCTTTGTTTCAGCGCAAACTGAGAGTGCTGAACGCAAACCATCTAGCGATGGCCCTGGCACAGTTGCACACAGGCGCCATCAGATCCCCGGCTTGCGACAAACTCCATACCTGAAGGTCTTCCTCCTCCGCTGTGACGATAACGACACCTACAAAGCTACGGCGCGCAAAACTTTACGCGAATGGATCAAGGCCCAAGGAGCGTCGAGCACTTCACAATCGACTGGAACTGCTGGTAGCAGTCAAGAGAAGCACGATGCCTTTGAGTGGCTTATTCTACATGTGGTTCAGGACGGGGATGGTGCGGAGAAGGCACCCACGCCCACGTCGAAATGGGGCCGGGGTACAACTACTATTCTAGAGAAAGTCAAAGCCGACTTCAATGGGTCTTCTAAAACTGCTGTGGACCGTGTGGCACAGCTGCGGCTGCCCAAGGCTGGGATCAAATCCCCTGAATTGACTGAGCAGCTGGAAGACTTGATTGACAAGATGAAGAATGGAATTTTAGCTTCCTTCGATCTGCGTGTGGCTCAGTATGAAGAGGATATCAAGGAAAAGGATTCCCAGCGCAGTCTTCCTGGGTGGAATTTTTGCACCTTCTTTATACTCAAAGAGGGTCTCGCGCGTGGTTTCGAGAATGTTGGTCTCTTCGATGATGCGCTGGTTGGGTATGATGAGCTATCTGCCGGCTTGGATGCGGCCATTCGAGATCAGGTCGAAGGAAATGGTGGTCAGCATGGTGGTGAACTCCTGACTTCCAGCAGTATCCTGATTGAAGAAGCCAAAAAGGCACTGGAGGCTGGACCTGCCGCCGGGGACAATGAGGAGACTGATCCCTCTCAACTGCAGATTCGACCAGAAGATTACCCACTCATTTCCACCAAAATGCCGTATCGAGAAATGATCCTGGGAAGCAACATTTCTATCTTCAATTTCCGTACCTATCTCTTCTCGCGGCAACTGGCTTTACTTCTACGAGCTGCAAGAGCTCCATCGCTCCTTGGAAATGAAACAGCCACCCGTGATAAGAAGCCGGAAAATCTCATGCTGCTTTCAGAGATCTGTGAAAGGTCCACGGAGTTCATCAGTCTCGCCGCACGAACACTTCGTTATGATCTCGAGGCTGGACTGGAGGATGTTAAAAACGACGCCAAGGCAAACTTCATTGATAATGCTGTATCCTCGTGGGCCTATTCGGCGGCCTTGCAAATTTTGGATCAGACGTTCACTACCAGTCTTATGATTCCTGAATCCTCCCTTCATGCGGTGGCACAGGTTGCCGATGCCTCGAACTCTGGTGCACCAACGACAGAAAGCCGCGCTGAGGCACCTCGCCGGACTAGCTCACTAGCATCAGGTTCCTCTCGTCCGGGTCGTCCGATGACACAGGATATGTCTGATGTAAGCTCGCTTCAGCGCAGAATGACTTTGGAACATCCAAAGCAAGTTCCCGTTATCACTCAGAAGACCGGCTCTGAACAGCTGGCATCTGGGAGGGGTGCGCTGTTTTTGTTCGCGCGGAGATCTCTCGAGGAGATTGCACGTCGACGTGGCTGGTCGAAGAAATGGACCGACCTGGGCCTCCTCTTTGATGATAGCCATCGTTCTGGGGCAGGTGGTCTATCGAATGTCTCCTTGGATGATGAGAGTGAATCTAAGCCACAAGATGATACAGAGACAAAGCAGTCCTCTCTGGTTGGAATTGAGCTTCCTACGCTTAAGGCTGCATTGAAATCAAGAGATACATTCTGGTCGCTCTACGAGAACCTCACCGACCGCATTATATGCCACAACATGGCAGCAAGCCGTGCTAACTCTGCTGAACTTGCGCTCGCCGACATTGCCATTTTGCGGTTCCGCCAGGCGGATTACGAGACAGCTGCTTCATACTTCCATCAGATGGCTCCATTTTACGGCAGTAGAAATTGGACGGTTCTTGAGGGTAGCATGCTCGAGCTTTATGCCCGGTGCTTGAGAGAACTGAAACGCCATGAAGATTATGTTCGTATGGTGCTGAAGTTGCTTTCCAAGTTTGCTTCATATTCACAATCCCAGCTGTCAGATAGACAGAGAGCCCTGTCCAGGCCAACTTCAATGCTAGAACAGGAACAGCTTTCTGGGTATGTTTCTGATCTTTTCCAGGGTCTGGGTTGTCTACAGAAGGACGTTACGACATCTTTGGTTGATTTCTTTGCGGATTTCCAAGTAGACCCTGCCATCCGGCTTTATGATGACAAGGATGGATTTCAAATTCAAATGGAGTTACGCTTTTTACTGGGTCCGCAAATCGAAATCGATTCGATCAAGGTCAGGCTCGTCAGCGCCAGCCCCTCTCAAAGTGTGGAGCATTGGATTGAAGGATCTACCAAAGTTGTGATCAAGTCGACGAAGACGAAAATCCTTATTGATTCTCCGGTAGGTCGACATTTGATACAACAATGTGGAGACTACCACGGCTAACTTAACTTAGACTACTCTCCAAGGCAAATATGTCGTGGATCGCCTAGAGATGAAATCTGGAAATCTTGTTTTCGCATTCAACAGTAACCAACATTCATATCTGCCAGTTGGATTCCGGGAGACCGATGATGCAGATAGCACCGATCACCGCCCATACATATATTGCTACCCTCCGCCAAATGGTCTGCAGGCCAAGGTTGTGTCACCACACTTGATCAATCTAGAGGCCATGCGCACGCTGGAGCTGGAACTCTCCAGTGGGCGAAACGATATCAAGAGCGGCGCTGTTCGTGTGCGACCGGCCACTGCAGGGCTTCGTCTTCGGATCGCGGAGGCAGAGGTTGTGGAAGGCGAACTAGAAGTCGTGGCCAACAATGACTCGGGAACTATAGAGTTTACACACTTGCCAACCCGATCGTTTGTGCGACTACGGATCCCTTACACCGTGGAAGAAGCTTTCACAACACTTTCCGCACGGGCAGAAGTCACGTATGAGACAGAAAGGGGCCGATTCGCTTCTTCGACCATGCATAACATTGTTGCCACGCTCCCTATATCGGTCAACGTGCAGGACATTTTCAAGGATGAAATCCTCTTTTCACGTTTCACAGTCAGCCCCGCCATGTTGATCCCTCTCCGAATTACCAATTGCAGCCTGCCCAGCTCAGAGGCCTATGACGTGCAATCTAGTATCACGGGCCCCGTCGCTCTGGATGTCTTCCCTAAGCAACCCGCGTCCCTTCTATACAAGATACGTCCGTTGGGGAGCACGGCCACGTCGATTGATGCCCCTGCTTCAGGGAAACGGAGTCTCCGCCTACGTGTTGACTTTACATGCGTGGATGATGAGTGCTTTGATGCCATTGAAAAGCTTTTCTTGACCGCAATTGAATCCAGCCCTTATAGTCAATATGCATCACTACTTGCCTCACATCTTATCGGCGGTTTCCGGGCTCAACTCTCTACTTCAGACATGGAAGTGATTGGGCTTGTAAGAGAACTGGAGATGCTTCCATATCGGGCTGTCCGCTGGGATGATTTGTTGGACGGGCTTAAGGAACGCACGGAAGAAGTGCGCCAGTGGCTGATGGCGTGGCACGAGGTAAGTTGATTTGCTATGCATTTTCACCCATTTTTACCGATTCCTTGATATTAATCCCCCACAGAGCAACTCTATCATTCGACTTCCATCTCAACCTACCATCCCCACCCGCTGTATTATCATCCCTGTGGAGATTCCCGAAATCCAAGTGGTCCACACGGCTGAGCTGCAGCTCCAAACAGGGCTGGATGTGTCCTCTGACTCTTCCCACGCGGCCGTTGGCCAGATGATTCCAGCTGAGCTGACCCTTCGCCATACCCGCCGTTGGTGCTCCCCAACAAACCAGGAGCATTCAGGACAACCTTTAGAATGTTCCTACGAGATCCACGCCAACCCCGAGCTTTGGCTCCTCGGAGGTCGTCGACGCGGAAACTTCCTAGCACGTGAGGGCGAAACTACCCGCTTTACCATTCTTCTCCTCCCCCAGAAACCCGGTCATCTTCTCCTGCCTGGCCTGGAGATCCGAACATTTGCCCCATCGCAGCTGCAGGCCCCCTCACCAGCCAAGACGGATTCCGCCACGGGAGCCCCCGCAGGGGCTAACCAGCGACACCCGATTCCTTGTGAAGTGGATTATCACAACCACGGGGAGACGGTCCTAGTGCTGCCAGATCTGCGCAAGACCACGGTCAGCCTCAGCGCCTCGGGCAGTCCCGGTGGGGCGTCCTGGCTGGTGGATTCGGAGCGACGAGCAGCAGTGCACTAATCATGATCCAACCTGTTCGCATTCGCCTTTACTTTTTTTTTTCTGATCTTGCGTATGCCAGATGGACGTGTAAATAGATCTACGAGACATGAATATGAATTTGTACCACCATTGCCATGAGCATAGCGTGTTACCTGCAATTAACCCCTTTTCTCCCAGTCATGTCCGTGATCACGAGAAAGTGCTTCCTACTATAAACCCTAAGGTCCGTACACGTACCTGTTTTCCGTTTTGCAAAAAGACACAAGTGGGGGCCCGCTGATTGGTGGGGGCTCCTCAACAAAAAACTCGGCGGGTCCGGCCACGGCCCAACAAGCCCCAGGGAGAGTCCCCGCCACACCGGCCGAGTTATCCCCAATCTTACGCCGTCTAAAGGTGATCGTGCCATTTGAAGGTCTAGAATTGGCTCATGAGAATGTAATTAATCGTTTAGATTTTCCTCCAAACATTGCCATCAATTAATATTCTTCCGAGGTCCGCGGGCGTAAATTACATATCCATACCATCAACAATATTCCGAATGAACCATCACATGTCGGCGCATGTCAATTGCCACCAAACAGCCTGGGCCAATCCGCAGCGTGATATAGCATGGGCGCGAGCACGAAAATGACCCGCCGAGGCAGTCGATCTATGCAACCAGGCCCGCATGTGATGAATATCAGAGAGTTTGCTTTCCTACTCATTTTCTTATCGGGAGATCCTTGCGACCCTTGGATTCCAGTCAATTGGTGTTCATCATTTATCAGTTATCACAGGCTCGTTGACATGTAGCAAAGACTGGAACCCTTCGGACCGTGTATCCAGATAATGAAATTTCCGGATGAGTGTTGAGGGCCCAATTAGGTTTAGGATCGATCCCGGTTTGTCGCCACGATAGGCATTCCACTAGTTCAAGGTTTGAAGTTCCCCCAGTCCTGAAGAACCACTCGGTGGGGCCGAGTATTTTTTTTCACCTTTAATTGTTGGCTAAGCCGCAGCTGTGGCGCGATCTGCCCAACATAATCCAATGGTATTTCAACCAGGGAGCAAGGTTGTGAGATCGGCTGAGTTCATGCAGGAAAATATCAAATAGATCGAATCAGGAATTTCACTGCGGATTGTCGGAGATGGCGGTATAGAAAGAGTGCAATTTAGAATAAAATAAAAAAAGCCATCGTCAATTCCGATGGGGATGGAATCAAGTGGGGATTGGTTTTTTGCAAAGCCTACTTACGATAATTACGTTACTTACACTGCCAAGTGCAGGGGAAAGGGCTAATGATAGTGTACAGATCATACCATGACCGTACATGTATCATCCCCACGGACCCATGGACCCCCAGTTTTGGTCCCTTTTCGTTTTTTTTTTCTTGACATTCTCGAAGCTGATCTTCTCCCTTTCTTTGCTCGGCTCGTTTTTCTTTCTGCTCGGGGTTAGCGCAATTTTCTTCTCTCCTTTCCCCTCTTGTCTATTTTACTCTCGGGGATAATCATCAGTCTTGAAGTTTGTGTCACCACAAGGTCAACACTTCATCCTTTTAGGTGAGTTGATGTCCTTTCGAGCTGACCGATCAAGAACTTGGACACTGATCTCCCCCACTCATATAGCTGTTGAGAGAACTGCGTGGATTAGCTCCAGTCCAACGCAACTCCCCCTCCCCCCTTCCTCAACACCGTCGTTCGTGATCCAGTCGATTGGACGAACGTATAATAGCACCGGAGACACTGTACAGATTGGCTGTATAACTTTTCCATCTTCGCCATGTCGTCCACTGCTGTTCCCAAGCGCCAGGCGCTTCATCGCAACCCCACCACCGAGTCGTCTGTACCTAACTCGGTCTCGGCTTCGCCCTTCGACAGCCCCCGCCAGTCGCCCTCGTCGACCTCTCTGTCTTCTATGGCTTCAGAGCAGGAGGCGAGCAAGTTGGTAGACACCTTGGGCAACGAGTTCAAGATCCCCGATTTCACTATCAAGCAGATCCGTGATGCCATCCCTGCGCACTGCTTCCACCGCTCCGCCATCACCAGTCTGTACTATGTCTTCCGAGACTTCGCCATTCTGGGATGCGTCTTCTACCTCTTCCACAACTATGTCACCCCCGAGACTGTCCCCTTCATGCCCGCTCGCGTGGCTTTGTGGACCCTGTACACTGTCATCCAGGGTCTCGTCGGTACCGGTGTCTGGGTCTTGGCCCACGAGTGTGGTCACCAAGCTTTCTCTCCCTCCAAGGTGCTGAACGACACCGTTGGCTGGGTCTGCCACTCTCTCCTGCTTGTGCCTTACTTCTCCTGGAAGATCTCCCACGGAAAGCACCACAAGGCCACTGGTAACCTTGCCCGTGACATGGTCTTCGTCCCCAAGACCCGTGAGGAGTATGCTACCCGTACCGGCCGCACCCTGCACGAGCTCGGCGAGCTCATGGAGGAGACCCCCATCCTGACTGCCAGCAACCTGATCGCTCAGCAGCTGTTCGGCTGGCTCATGTACCTCAGCACCAACGTGACTGGCCACAACAACCACGCCAAGCAGCCCGAGGGTCGTGGTAAGGGCAAGGCCAACGGATGGTTCGGTGGTGTCAACCACTTCGACCCCGCTAGCCCTCTGTACGAGGCCAAGGACGCTAAGCTGATTGCCCTGAGTGATCTCGGTCTCTTCCTCACCGGTGCACTTCTGTACACCATCGGCTCCAAGTTCGGCTGGCTCAACCTGCTGGTCTGGTACGGTATCCCCTACCTCTGGGTGAACCACTGGCTCGGTGAGTTTTTTGTCAACCTAAAATCTCCATTGATATCAGCATTCTAACGTTCACACAGTCGCCATTACCTTCCTCCAGCACACTGACCCCACCCTCCCCCACTACCAGCCCGAGGTCTGGAACTTCGCCCGTGGAGCCGCCGCCACCATCGATCGTGACTTCGGTTTCGTCGGTCGCCACATCTTCCACGGTATCATTGAGACCCACGTTCTGCACCACTATGTCAGCAACATCCCCTTCTACAACGCCGATGAGGCTAGCGAGGCCATCAAGGGCGTCATGGGCACTCACTACCGCACCGAGGCTCAGACCGGCTGGACAGGCTTCTTCAAGGCCATGTGGACCAGTGCCCGTACCTGCCAGTGGGTTGAGCCGATGGAGGGTGCTACCGGTGAAGGCCAGGGTGTGCTCTTCTTCCGCAACACCAACGGCATTGGTATTCGTCCTGCCAAGATGGCCAAATAGATGGTCACATATGCATCTTTCTCATGTTTGGACTTGGAAGCGAAAATTTGTCGTTGCTTTATTGATGCCTTTGTTTGTTTTTTGTTGATCTTTGGTGTATACTTGACTGGCGCGCATACACAAAACATGTGAGATTTTGGCGAGGCATAGATGTCAAGATGGTTTGGTTGAAGGGATAAACCCTAGAACCTCCTCTCGTTGAATTTCTCTTTAGATTGTCTTGATTTCCTGTTTTTTCTGCGTTGGTCTCTTGATGTGAGCTGAGCAGAGGGGAGTGATCCACTGGGGATGAAATAATGATCTTTTGAAATATGATTCGAGACCTGTTGATTATCGAATCTTCTTTCTTTCCTTTCATCCTGTAATCTGAATAATCTCATACTGCAGTGTTTGCACCGTCGCTGTACATCGACACTTGATTTGATCGAGCCAAGTCGAATCTGATCTCATGCACTGAGACGAGACATCAAAGCTGATAAGGTCAGTCCAGGCAACAATATTTGAGAGCGAGGTCATTCATCAAGACCTCGACCCGTTCGACAGCTTCGACCTCAAGATCAACCCCAGAGCTTGAGAAGATGTCTTCACGATGAATTGATAGATGAGTTGAAGAACTCAATCCTCACACTCTTGGAAAAGCACAGTGGATCAGTGGCAACGAGGCTGTGACGTGGGAAAAAACAAGGAAGAGCCGTTAGAAACAGGGTTGCGGGGTAAAAGTCCGAGTCGATCCACGGGATTGGATATCAGGGTCACTTCATTGGTTTGGTCACACGATCATAATTCGACATCACTTTAAATTTGCATGAATATGTTGGTGGGTTTTGTTGATGTTTATTCGTGAATGGGTGTGGGATGATCGTTCTTAATGGGAGAATGACCTCGAGAACATTGTGGATGCCATGGCGCGATTCATACTAGTTCTATTGAATGTTCCATGAAATCAATTATAGAGCTTCAATACCTACTGGGTTTTATGTCAAACTCCTAGTTTTCCTTGTATCTCTTTATTTAGAATGATGTATGCATGCTGTCCCCATCTCACAGCCTGTAATCGACCGGTGGTTGTCCTACGTAAGAGAATAATATTAAGTTCGGTGTCAATCAAATAGTACAACGTAAATTCGGAAGCTAGTGGTTTAATCCTTCAGTAAGATATCCCAGAGAACCCTAATCTTATCCCTTGGAGGGCTAGGTTTTCGAGTCGCTGAACAGTTGAATAATTCTGTCTGTTTATGCAATTGTTATTCTCCGTGCTATGCAAATATAAACAAGGTCGTAAGTAAATATCCCCTTTGAATCCTCGGTTCAATGAGATCAAGTAAATATTACTTTTCCGGCTCGATGCTCCGCAGTCCTCCTTTCCAAATTTCAAATCCTGTCTCACTAATTCGTGGCCTTGGTATTGATCCAGTTGCATCTCCATCGACCCCCGGCTCCCTCGGTCCAGCAGTCCAAGGAGCGAATACTACTTTCATGATTCGTCTTGTGATTTGCTCCGGTTCGGGCACGACCGGGGACGCAGTCCTTGGAACTGGCGTTGGTGCTGGTTCCTTGGGGGATTGGGTAGCAGACTTCTCTTCGTTGGAGACGGGAGCCTCTGATGTGATTTCCCCTGTATGTGTTTGCCGGGCAGTAGCAAATGCCGACTTTGCCTCGGATACCTTCTCCGCTTGCTCTTGAGGAGGGTCCATCTGCTCCAAAGGTGTGGATAGAGGGTAGGCACCGTCCCAAGGCATAAACATAGAACGAGTCTCTTTTTTAAAGCGCGATGCGACACGCGATCTGCGTGGACCAGAAGTAGCCCAGTGCTGGGGTCTTGAGGGACGATGTATTAGGATAATCGGAATCTCCCCAGCCAGTGAAGAAGCGTTCCTGGTGCAGAAGGCTCATGAGGTCGTTCCGAGCCGGATTCCCGACGAGGTATGATCCAGCAAATTGGTCATCTTCGGGTGGGTACTGGGATGAAGATGGAGAAGAAGAAGAAGGGGCATCATGCGGTGACTGGGTTGATGGTCCCAGTATATCGGACCTGTTTCGAGGGATTGGCGAGGCAACGCCAGAATCCCGAGCTGCTGGGGTTAATGGGATTGGGAAGCCAGGCCGTGATGCATCGTTTATAATGGTTTCGACACTCTCAAACCGGTCTGAGACTTGATTTGCGATGACAATTGCAATGTTCTCTTTCACGGCGAGGTTGCGAAACATGTGGCCTAGCTTGGCGAGCGCGGTGGTTCGGCTGGAGAGGGCTAGAATACTGTGGTCGGTATGCTCAGCGCGGTAGTTCGATGTGAGTGAGTCCATGATGACTAGTCCAACATTGTATTTCGCAATTGCAACCGGAAGCTGGTAGTTGAGGATGTGGTCTTGAGTCTCCAGGTCCATGGCGTTGATAGAGAGGACATTCTCAAGCGTCGGGATCTGGTCTTTGGGGAGGGTCGAGAGATATGGGTGGCATTCGAGTAATTGGGAAAGACGATTTGTGGCTAGCGGGTGCTCTGTTGATATGTAGATGGCACGCTTCTGTAGTCCACGGGGTTTGGCTAACTGAACAGCCAGGAGTAGGCTCAGGAGGAATTGGGTCTTGCCGCTGCCACTGAAATATTGTCAGAATCATTGTATTGAACAACTCCATCACCACGGACCTTTCGCCTGTCACTTCCGTCATGTATCCTGTTGGAATGCCGCCTCCCAAAAGTGCATCCATAGTGGGGTCTAGGGTGCTGATCATGTCCCATCGCGACGGCTGAAGCTTGATCGAGGGACCAAGGGTAACAGCAGCATCCGCATTGATACTCGAGCTAGGGTCATTCTCGTCCGTGGAATCTATATTTGTCTGTGTTTTCTGGAATCCAAGGTCGGCGTGCAGCGCCTCGACGACGCGAACGCAAAGCCGCCGGACGTCTGCGGGGGGCACATGGGCGCGTTTCGCAATCTCAAGCGTGTCAAGAGTGATAAGGTCGACGGTGGTGAGTTTGCTGCGCTCTAGCGAAGGCAGGATATGTGCGTATGGTTTTGTCGCGAAAGCAGGCAAGACTGATAGAAGATCCATAAGAGGCCAGAAGCTCGGGAGCTGGAGACGCGGTTCTTGCCATATTGTGTGGGGCCAATCACCGTTGACATCAGCACATGTCGACAACATTTACACCTGCAGTTCTTATGCATTTTGGTGCGCAATTTGATTATCATGATGGATTAGATTAGATTTTGATTTATTCCTGGTGTGTCTTCTGTCTAAGTGTTCTCTTTGCTCGATTATAGCAATTTTAAGGTCAAGAAATTTCGATCTTGAAGATCAATGGTCAAGTCTAAAACCAAAATATATATCGAAGTTTCCAAGCACGAGCTCCCGCCACGAAAGCTTCCAACCTTGGTTCTTTTTTTGTGAAGAAAAAAGAAACCATAGCTCTTAGTTTATCGCTCCAAGATCCGCAATTCGTATCGACCGAGATACCCTAAAGGGAATAGACAGCCAGCAATATATTGACACATGTAGTGAAGCAAATGACTAAACCTCAAAAGCTTGGAATTGATTGACTGCATAGATGATCACTTTGCTTCTGATTATGATAGAGCTCACTATATATCGAGCTCCACATTCACCGCATATTGAAGATCCCAGAGCCACAAACATTTCAGCACGAACGGGATCAGCCCGATCCGTTCCAGCCCACGAAGCCGGAGAATATTACCGGCACCCGCAATATACTGTTGAAGCGAATACAACCCTGCAAGACCCAAGGTAGGCCCCCGGGGGCGTAGGGTCCATTCGCTACCTTAACAATCGAAGGTCATACTAAATCAGAGTACACCTAGACTAGACCCAACCAGGTATGTATTTCGGCTGTCCTATAGCCCCATCCTCATACTCAAGACTAAAACCCTATGTGACTCTCTGTAATCAACTTTTCAAGTGCGACAATTCCCCGGTGCACTCCGCGCAGTAGTGATTTAAATGCGGGCAATCGCATAAGTCACATACCGCGGATCAGGCGATCATGATCGATTCGTACACCGCAACGGAATGTGAGTGATTTATGAATCCCTGTACAGTCCGGGCCAACGGAATCTAGATCAGAGCAATTAGCAACGACGAGGTAGGTAACTATGAGCGATGCAATGGAGGTCCAAGAGATTTGATTTAAAATCGAGGCGAACAAAGGTCGCACTCAAGTACCAAAAGCGGAAAAGGTCTAGGTCCGCATGATTCGCTGATCTTCGAACTACTATTACTAGTGCAGCAAGTCACGTATTATATCCTCCGTAACGAACTAGGAAGTCGGGGTCCGGGAGCATGTTTTCCGAAATCCTTTTTGTTTGAACGGCCCTATCTCTGATGTCACCGCACTAGCCATGATGGTCTTGGTTTCATGCGCTTCATTCCATCATTCCACGTGGTATAGCCCCTATTAACTAGCGGTCTAACATCCGCAAGGATATCAACTGTCCCGTAAAACGTATATCAGATCGAGAAAATGGGAGGCTGAGACTTGCCGCTTATATGCGGCGAGTAACCTCGGAACCGAGTCATGTTTCCCATCCAGAAACCCCGGATTGATCTGAGTAGGTCGATATCTGCCCAGACAATATGGCCGGTGGATTTAGGGATTCGGAATTCCATGATGATCTGGATTGAATGTCTTACGCCATTACCCCCCAAGACCCCTGTCAGACCATGTGGCTGTCCCACGACTTTGCCAATCATCTATTTTCCAAAGACAGGGATTACTGCATTTGACGAGCCGTTGAAACCGACTAAAACCCTTCGATATTGCGTAGGTTACATATCGCTCCACGGGCTAGATGCAAGAAGGGGGCCAAATTCAACTGGAAATAACAGTTCAAAGCGAGATCGAATGCCAATCCTCCTGTCCAGAATGGGGGTTATGAGACTACTCCGTACTAGGCATAGATCAGGTTACGTGCATATTGATCTTCTCACCTGACCGTGAAATCTGTTCTTTGTTCTTTGGCCCGTGAAAGGGGCGATCGCGGAGAGCCCGGGGAACTCCGACATTTAACGTAAATAGTGGATATGAACCTGGAAATCTGATACAATTACGTTCTGCTGATATAGGGCAATCAGTTCTCCGGAGTACATTGCCACGCTTTTGCTCAAACGAAATAAATTGCCAAGACACGCGTTGCCCCTAATCCTGTATCCTTCTGGAATGGCGATCCTGGGAAGTACGGGGTGTCAATCTTTTGTTTCCGCTTTTCTCGTCGATCCCGAAACGTGAAATTACACTTCGACAGTTCCAAGGATAAATATGTTCCATTGAAGCCCGTACGTATATGCAGTAGCATTTTCTCCAAAGGATCATTGCCCTTGCCCTAATCACACGTGGTCGATGATGTGAGGAGGTATGAGGGGTGTATGAGGGGGTGGGAAATGAACGCCATAGACCAACAGACCCTTGTAAGTCTGCTCAATCCAAAGCCTTGCATGGGATGTGGACAAGCCGATGGCCGACTAGCCGACCGTTAAGGGTGATCACCGTTCATTATGATTTCATCGGACCGAATAAGGATTGTTGCGAATAACAACAGCACGAGGCCAATTCCGAAAGCACCGTAGACTGGAATTGGCAAAAAGAGACCGACACTCTATTTCCCATAGCGCGAATGTGGATGCATGATTGTGGCCTCCAATCCGAATCGACCATTACAGCCCTAGAATGGGTTGAAGTTGACTCTACATAATGTGCTGTATTTGCCCGTTGACCTGCATAAAAGCAGACCCCGAAGACTGAAAATAAGGGCTCCTCGGGGAATTGTATGTGCCTGCAAAGAAAATAACAAATCTGAACAATGTACTCCACCTTCTATTGGACCGTTGAAGGTCATTTCCGGTGATGTGCAGAAACTAAAACCTGCAGCCCACAAGCCGGTTACGAGACTGTACTGTATGGAAACGTTGGAATGGGGCCGTGGCTTCGAGCGGTGCGGTCCGTCTCCAAGTGGGGGAATCAAAGGGATCCCGTGCCACAAATGATTTGAAAGAGCTTGTGGTGCGCTATAGAACTGCGAGATGCCTAGAGACCATTACAAACAGGTTTGAAGGTTATTCTTCAGGATTGACTCGGACTAGACAACGCACCATGCAAGAAAAAAAAAAAAAAAAACTCTCCCTGAGCGCTTCTTCAATGCAGCCACAGAAGCAGCTATAGGTTACGAGCGTATATGTGCATTCAACGTACAGGAGAAAAAAGAGCCTTGGCAACAAATCACCGGCCGATTTGCGGAGTCTGACCATGACCTGCGTACAGAGTACAGGAATCAGGGATTTAAAGAAACAGAATGTCTAAAATCATAAATGGATGCAGATCAGGATTTACACGGCTTCACGACCCACATGTGGGGCCAATGGACAGCTGGCGAAAGGCGCCTCTTGTACCAAAAACCGCCTAGTCGGTTCTAAGACCGTCGTTGGCTAAGATCTGATTGGCTGCTAGGATGATGCTGCCAAGATGATGTGGTCCACGGATGAGGAGGGGGAGAAGGTTTGGATACAAATCCTCCAGACTAGTTTAACGTGTAGGGGAGACTGGGATCTCCAAGTCTTGTGTTTCAAGAGTTTAGTAGTCTTTGCTTTTCATCTGATATAGAAATTTCTCCTCAAAATATGTATTTTTGATACAAGATCGGTACTGGGCCTCACCACGTCAGCAGGGGGAAAAGAATTAATTGGCCTTAAAGAGAGACTTGGTCGGGAAATGACGGCATCTTGTCTGTATAGTTGCCTTGGCTTAGCATATTGGCCAAGGAGGATATTAAAAATAATAATCATGTTATTACAAGTCAATTTTCATCCGACCATTTCTCAATAACCCTGGTCCATGTAAAAATGAAAAGAAAAGAAGGCCACCCCGATCCGTTGGACTGGGCTGGATAAGGGAGAGAGCACGATGTCGGGGAAGTTGAGGGAGAACCCTTGCTCTAACCGTAGATCGGAAAGAATGTTCGACCAAACGATCTACAAGCCCAGTCCCAAGGACCACAGGATAGGAATCGACCATGTATTCATTCGGTTGGAGCCTATGGGAAAAGACAAGCGGATCGGATGTGATTCGGGTAGCAAGTTGACACGAAGGAGCCCTAAGAACTCCCACTAGCACTGAACTGGACCAAAGTGGAGGAAGCTTGCCTGAAACCGCAGATCGCGATAACGAAGAGAATTTCGACAGCCCCGAAATCATGCCTCTATTCTCGATTTTCGTCTGAAGTGTTCGAATTATTCATCGTTATGGAGGGGGGTTTTTTTTTCTTTCCTTTCGATTTCACATACCAGATCTCATCTCGCCTACGGAGTAATGAGGAACGAATAGGGACACCGACGAGACTCTTTGTCTGTTACGGACAGCGTATGGACCCATGGACCCCCCGTATTTAAGCTAAGAATAACCGTAGAAATCAACTTTATCGAGTAATAAATCTTGGAAAACCCGTGTATGGTTACGGTGGGGGCCTGTGGTATCATTACCAGTACCGCCTGGGTACATTGTGCATACCGCCGGGAACCATACAAAGATCTCGTACCCAGCGAGTCACCAACGGCAGAAGTTGCGTGTCACCCCCTCCCTTCTCTCTTTCACACACTCCCAACCTTCTCCTCGCATCTTTTCATCCACTTCCTGTCGCTCAGGATTATCGAAAGGTTGTCCATCATCATCTGTGATATTTCGAAGGTTCTCCCTCGACTTGTTCGCATGTTCCAGCCACACCCGACCATCATCGATTGACCGCCCGATCCTGCCCCAGGGTCGACCCGATCGACCGGTTGGAACCAGGGAACATCGAACCTGCTTTCTTCCCGAGTCGCGTTCATCATCGACTTCCTCGAGTCGATCCGTGGATTCGATTGAATTGGATTTGTACGTCGCGCGCGCCCGAGAACAACCGAATTGTCGACCAAATTGTCGACCCCTACGCCCCCCTCCCACAAACTCTCTATCCTTCCCTTTCGCTTTTACTGATGTTGCTCCCGACGATAGCTTCATCCACAAACAACAAAGAATAATTGCCGAGACGCGAAGGGTTTGAACTATAACGTCAAAATGGCGACCCGCGGACCGATCAGGGCTCCGAAAGAGTCGGAGGCGTACACCAAACGGGTTACGCGCGATGGCAGAGAACTCACCTACCAAATGGTTGTCATGCAACAGCCAGAACGTGCTAGGGCCTGTGGTGCTGGAGCCAAGTGTTAGTCTTGTTGTCGCATTGTTTCGTCTGTTTCTTTCCACCCAGCTGACTTGGAATGTAGCCTCTGCCGACCGACGTCCTGTTGACCCGCCTCCCGTGGTGGAATTGCGTATATTCGAAACCGATCCTAATAACCCAGACAAAGCTACCGACGTCACTTTCGCCTATAATGCCAATTTCTTCCTTTATGCGACATTGGAAAATGCACGGAACATCGCTCACGGACGGATGGCTGGACCCCCGTCGTGCCCAGTATTGACCGGCGTGCCAGTTGCCGGTGTTGCATATCTCGATCGTCCTTTACAGGCAGGCTATTTCATCTTCCCCGACTTGTCGGTGCGACACGAGGGTCGATATCGGTTAACTTTCCACCTATATGAAGAAATTAAAGACACGAAGGATACTGATAAAGACTCGGACCTGCCACTCCCGAACCAAGTTACCGGCCCAAATACGTCAAAGCCAGGCTCCCCACAATCGTTCCTTCACTTTCGCCTAGAGGTCAAATCAGTTCCGTTTGTCGTCTATAGTGCAAAGAAGTTCCCTGGCCTGGCCACCAGCACTTCGTTGAGTCGCATTATTGCCGAGCAAGGATGCCGTGTCCGCATTCGTCGTGATGTTCGCATGAGACGTCGAGGCGACAAGCACAATGAGGATTATGATTTCAACGAGGATAGAACTGCGGCATACGCTCGGTCCGATCGCTTTTCTACACCAGATCACTATGTGGCGCAATCAGTAGAACGGCCTCGATCAAATAGCCACACCAGCACGGGAGAATCACCGTATGGCTACCCACCCGAAATCCAACGGCGGCCGTCGGCACAGGATTATGCCTTCGCTTGCCCACAACCTTACCAGCGACCAATGCCGCCTGTCATGGCCAACGCCACCACACCGTCTTACCAATCCCACCTTTCCTTCGGCTCAACACCCACTCATTACCCTGCAGCTACTCACATGCCGCCTACTCCACCACCTCCTGGCATGTATTCGCCTCATACCGCGTATGCTAATCTTCGTCACCAATCCACCGCATCAGAGTACGATATGACACCGGGAGGTTACCCCATGGCACCGCAGATGCAAAATGGCTACCCCAAGAACAATATGAATCAATATCGCGTGGAGGCCGCGAAGCCGACACCCTATCTGATCCAAGATCCGTCACAATATCTGCCACCGGCACATATGATGCGCCATGACCAGACATCGGCCATGGGCCATGCGGGCATGCCGGTAATGAAATCTCTAGCCAGTGAATACGCCAATGTTCAACCGTCTATCGAAAGTGTCCCGCCAAGCCCTGGAGGCTACGACTCATTCACAGGCAAGCGCATGGTATATCACTCAGGCAGCATTGGCTCTAAGCGCACCCACGAAGATTCCTTTGGCATTGATGATCGTTCAATGCAGAACGGCATGCGGCCAGATACCGAACCAAACCCCAATGCCTACCGAGATTTCTCCGCTGAAAGTCGTGCAGCCTTGATGGCTGAGCTTGGCGTGGAGATGGCCTACAAACGAGCCAACGGCAAGATGGTCATGAAGACTCCTCATTAAAATTACCACTCTCACAGATCACTCCTTGAATTTAATTGATCTATCCTTTTCTTCGCAAAGAGCTTGCTCTGACCTTCGCCCCCACTTGGAGTTTGGCTCAATCTTCTGCGTCTGGCGCTCTTGCATTATTGTACATGCCACCCAATCCCTCTTCCCCCTCTCCCTTGTTACTTGCCTCGTGTCTAGACATACCGATGCATAGTACTCTCACTCCCCTTTCCAAGGCAGCTTTCTACTCCATTTTCTTGTTCATGTTCATTTATTTTGGGCAATCGGTCGGTTATGCTGGGTTTTGGCTTCTCTGATATCCCGATCTGATGATCCCCATGCGCATTCGTTACTTGAATTGCATTGTTTTTTACTCTCTCTTGGGTTGATACGAGAGGCGTTCAAAGTCAGCCACCTTTCTCTCGAACCCTCTGGGCATGAGGGTTGGAAGCTTGAAGCAGGAGCTGACTTGGCGTACATATCCGACACCCTTATTTTTGCGTTTGGGCTGCTATTAACGGACGGTTCAAAAGGACGGCAAGGTTGGGTTGCTCTTTTCTCATTTATCCGAGATTATTTGGTTGCTTTCATTGCGAATACGCAACTCCTTCATATTGGGTACAGAGGACTGGTATATGATAGTGTACATTGGAGATTCTCCAGTGCGATCTTTCCCATTTGAGGACTTGCTTAATTCTTTCTTTACCGGCGTCATGGCATGTGGATACCTAGTATTTAGCATTTTGAATTGAATACGATGTTCTCATTTGATCAACCTGTCATCACTAAAATCAAACTTGCATGCATGTCTCAATGCATGCGGGTAAGGGATCAACCGGTATGGGGCATGACATTGGCGGGTCTGGAGATCGTGTTCTGAACAGTGGACTGATAAGATTGATAATGCTAATCATGTCTCTAGTGCTTTGAATATCGAGGAAATCAGCACGATATCCTATTTCGAATGACGTGAGAAGATCATGTTGTAACAGCGAAACTGCCATTGTGCCGCACTTGGAGGGAAGATTTTCAATACCCAATTCCAAGGTTAAGTAGTTCCAAAATAGCAGTCATTCAATCCAATAGTCCATCAATCCCAAAATCGAGACAATTGACATAATCCTAAGTGTGAAGCATTGGCCACGGCCCCAGTTCGCACGGTGACCAAGGCGGTGATGATAGACGTCTTGGCTGTTCCACAGGCTGCGTCGCTCTCTTTCTTAAACACCTCTCCTATACCATCCAGTGGCAATGCATATACTATGGATAAGAGGACAGAGTCTGCATGTGATCAGTGTCACGGCCACAAATTGAAGTGCTCTCCACAACCCCAGGGGTGTGTGCGTTGCAAGAGTATGTCCCCGCTTTTTTTCTGCGGCAGTGGGAAGATCCGTGACCGTTTTTTAGGACTGCGCATTCGATGTACCTCTGATCGGCCGATTAAGAAACGGGGTAGAAAGTCGACTAGGAAAGAAATTCCGCGCTTGCCTACTGTTGCATCGGTAAATTGAACATGCTTCGAACTGGAGTTCGGTTCTTCTGTGCCGGGTTAGATGCCTAATACCTATTATGTAGGATGCAATTGACTATCCGGTATTGGATTGTCTTCATGAATTTTCGATTTTGAAGCCTGATAAGGAACATGCACGGTAAGTGTCCAGAATGTGAAGAATCCCGCATGACTCCTGTTAATGCCTGCCAGAAATTCTACTATACACCTTACACGCTACGAGGCGTGTCGACTTTTAGAGCACTTTTTTACCTCGCCCAACCAGGAATTCCATGCTCTACTTGTTCGAAGAGAAAGGTTGCTCAATCAGCGGGCGCCAAGACCCACTGAGCCAACTTTACTTCTTTCAATGCTATGTGTGTCTTCCGTTTTCCGCATGAGACATGAGATTCGTGGCTGATCTGATATAGGCGTTGCCTGCTTTATGCCTTCCGATGAATCATCGGCTCTCCCGGAATCGACCTCAAAAGAACGGGCCGCCTTGGGTCGGTATTTATTTGACAAATTAACTTATTATTTCCATCCGAGAACGTTGCCCGGTGCGAACCATGTTTTCGATGATGCCTTGACGGCGTTTATTATGACGAGTATTTCTCCAAGTGAGCAGTCCGTGGAGTCAAGTCTGCATTATTGGCTTGCTTTCCTCAAGTTCATTGTGCAGGAATTGCAGCTGTACAAGGATTCACCAATTCTTAGCGAAGATGACAGAGAAGAAAGGAGGAGGTAGTGTATCATCTACTCTATTTGTGAAGCTCGATTGCTGATTTGTTCAAGGCTATGGTGGGCCTCATATATCATTGATAGACATGTGGCGCTATCATTTAACGAACGACCACATATCCCAGATCAAGAATGCCAGCTACTTCCCACTCCATCTCCTGATGCAGTCTGGGTCCTGCCAGGTCCATTACTGAGGAGTCCGGAGATCAATTTCCAAGGAACCATGCTTGGCTACCGCGTCAAAAGCCTTGATATGCTTGGCATCTATCTACCACTGTCCAAGTATGCTCAATCCAAAATGGTGCTTTACCAAAGCTAACATAAAAAGGATACTGGGAGAAATTCTCGAACATCGCTTTCTTTGTGAACATCCGACTTTCAATAAGAACGAAAAGTTTCTGGCTGAAATCAAGTCAAATATTCTCCTTAATCTTGAGCAATGGTTCAATTCTTTTATAGGACTTGCTGGTCCGGACTTTTACACCATCGCAGACCCAGAATGTACCTTGCCTCCTCCCCCGAACATACCAAAGGTGGCATATTACGGCCTACACATGTACCATTGTATGTTTGTGCTTCTGCACGGACCAATGGATATAGTCCGGATGTACAAAGATCACGCCTGGCAAGCATCTTCAGATTTCATCACAGCCGGTGAGCACGCAGTTGCCTGCGCAAACGTAAGCCCACCTATCAAAAAGCCGTCCCAGGACATTCATTGATAATTTTACCAGGTTGCACGTTACATCCTACAAGTTGACCCACGATTATGTCTCATGTATCGCTTTTTCGGAACCTACTTCCTACAATCATCCTTCATATTTCTCATCCTCGCCCGGAAGCTAGGTCGCCAATCGGACGATCTGATCATGCGCAACTGCGCGATTAACCTGCAGGTTCTGGATAAGTTTGTTGCAACGACAAACATGGACTACCAGCATACGTTTGCGAAATTTATCCGGCGGGCACTGTCCTATAATCTGGGACAGTCTTCGTCGGAAGATGATATGCACGTTGATAATCTCTTGGCTGAATCTTTGGACCCAGAAAGTCTGCCTTATCGCTGGATACCGGGGTATCGAGGGTTGCAGGTTGGTCCGATGAGTAAGGAATGATATTAATGGGATGTAACTGTACATAGATGGTCAATCCATCAACTTGAATCCATCACTTGAAACGAACACAGCTGATTTGCACTGATCGTAGCTTGGAAATTAGAAAGAGTGTCCATTGCCATTCAATGCCTCCATCGCTTGCTGCGAAGCATGATTAAACTCGTTCAAGAATTCATATCTCACTCTCCTCTCCGACCATTCCTTATCAAGGTCGACGTCCACCACATTTGTCATCCTATCCGCATTGTAGTATGTCCCCCGCCCATCTTCACGAACATCAATCGGATCAGCAATAAACCGAATCCAGTCTTCTTGGAAAGACTCCACCAAAGCGTGGTTTTTGACAACACCTGCAGGTAAATTTTCGTCCACAGCGCGCAACGCTTCCGCAAAAGCATCGTATATGTAGATCAAATCAACACAATGTTGTGCCTTCTGGTAATTCGGTCCTGGGAATGGGTTGCCAACGTTCACACGGAATGATTGTGTGTTTGTCGGACGGGCAACGAAGTCTTTCGCTACCTTCTGTACAATGGTAGAACAGTTCCTCAATTCGTTCCGAGCCAGGTGCACAGGTAACCCGAATTGGAGATCGGTCATGAAGTGGTAAATTTGTTCGTGAAGTTCGGGTAGAGACATGTCGGCGTGGATACCGTATAAATCGCAGAACTGATCTCGAAATTCGGTTTGATCAATTTTACGTGCTAGTAGGTCCTGAAGATGGCTGTAGCTTTTGATCTTGGATACCTGCCCAGCGTGCATGGTGCCCTGGGTCGGTTTGTCAGTTCAAGTTCACATGTTTATGATACTGGGCACTGCATTCATAGAGGAGTCTGACTTACCTCGAGGTCCGTATCTCCAATGAGAATAGCAATCGGGTCAACATCGTCCCTTGGGACTTTCGGTATCACATCTGTTTCCGGTCCACCTAGGTGTATATTCCATCTCCACTGCGAACCAGCATTTTCTGACATAGTCAAGTCATCCAGAACGAGGGGACTAACCATCCATCCCAACTCATAAAATGCCTTCAGAAGCCTGTCTGGTGATAGATTTACCATATGCGCCAGGCGAGAAGTTGGATCCTCAGGTGCATCCAGCTGTTTACAAAACGTATTCCACCGTCTATCAGCCTGTTCCATTGTAATTGGGCCCAAAACGCCCACAGCACCGGACTGGATAATAGAACGGTGGACAAGCGGATCTCGTTTCCCGAAAACTGCCTGTGCAATGTGCGCATGAGACGAGCTTCCGCCGGCTGATTGTCCACCTACCGTCATCTGGGCCACGTTGCCGCCAAAGGCGGCTATGTTTTGGTGGACCCATTGAATGGCGATATGTTGGTCTGTTAGACCGAAGTTGCAGCCCTTAAGTTGGCCCTCTGGCTGGGCTTGGATGATCTCTGTAGACGCACCGAAGCCGAAAATGTTCAGTCGGTAGTTGATTGTTGCGACTATAATCGGCGTTGCTCGATCAATGGATCTCTTAACCAGACGGGCAGGATCTGGTTTTGTTAGTGACATGGTTCTGCGCTGTTGTGAGGGGTTACTCACCCCATATAGGATCAGTTCCTGCACCGAAACTGTATGCCCCGCCGTGGATGTATATATAGACGGGAAGTTTTACGGCTCTATTGTCAATGCCCGCTGCAATCAGGGCTGGCGCGCTTGGTCTTGTGATGAATAGATTTAAACAGTCGAATTCGGACTCTGCGACATCACTGGGGAAGTCGAGATGCGACTGGTAAAAATCACTGTTGTTAAACACTTGAGCCTGGGGACAGCGCGGACTATACCGGTTTGTGTTAGTCCATTCAAGTCTTAAGTTGTTAAGGAGGACCACTGACCCATTCTTCGTGGCATTGAAGATATCTGCAGGTAGCTTGTCCCGAAGCAATGCGTGCTGCCATCTGCCCGGAACAACGGCATAGGGAATTCCACGAAACTCTTCAACCCCCTCGACCTCAGACACTCTACCGATCACGCGCTGCTCGTAAGAAGGGACAGTCTTTGTGGGGAGCAAGACCTCCACCAAATCCGGACCGACACCGGTCGATAATGATATCTGTTCTTCCAAGGCAGCCATTTCTGATTTGACTGAGACAGGACCAACACCCGAGGTTAAATGCTCGACCGGATAATTCTTACTTCTGTAGCGGAGTCGGCTGCTTAAATCCAATCCCCCCAGGTGTATGTAAAGAGTAAGAAAGTGGTTTGAGGACGAAAAGTGCTATAAGCTTAATCCCGGACAACAAACCGATCGAGGAATGACCAATCAGCAACCGAGACAGTAAACTCTCTTCGGCGAAATTGCGTGTTTCGATCGGCTAATTGCCCGCTGACTAGTCTAGATTTCTCCGCAACTTGAACCCCAACTTCCTTCCAAAACCCGGGGCAGACTTTAGCTTTCTTTTGCCTATATAAGGCGGCAGGGGCAGCCATGTTTGTCTCCTGAATTTTCTTGAGATCGGTCTCCTGCTTTTCCCGAGATGTCGTCTCAAATGTCGGTCGCGGCTAGCGCTCGTGCTGAATGGCGCGCTATTGCTATTTGCTTGTTCATTACCATTGCTGCGTTCCAATTTGGTTTTGACTCTTCCTATTACTCCGGTATGCGCTGGATGGATGTCCTTTGTTTGGAATTGGACTCATTTCTTTTCTAGGTATCCTGGCCATGGAGCCGTTTATCAAGGAATATGGCCGCTATGATAGTGCGACGGGTGCTTTTACCCTGAGTGCTAGCATGCAGTCTCTTACTACCAGCATTATTAACGTTGGTGAGCTCGTCGGTGCCGTTTCCTCGTTCTTAGTGGACGATCGAATCGGCCGTCGTGGAGGTTTATTTGTGTCCAGCGCTTTTGTGGTTGCTGGCGTGATCTTTCAAGTCGCTGCAGATGACTTGGGCCTGTTGATCGTTGGGCGTCTATTGCTAGGTGAATCGATCTGATATCTTCAGGGTAGAGCCAATGTGTGTTAATACTGACTTCTCCATTCAGGTTACGCCGTGGGTTTGATCTCATGCCTAGTCCCCTTATACGTCGCAGACTGCTCCCCAACCCGATTCCGCGGAGCTCTAGTATCCTTGTACCAGTTTGATGTGGGACTGGGTTTGCTTTTTGGAGTCATTGTTGACAACGCGACTAAAAACCGGAATGATAGTGGCGCCTACCGCATCCCAATGGCGGTGCAGCTGGTCTTCCCCGTCATCCTGGTCCCTGGATTGATCTTGTTTGCCCCCGAATCCCCTCGGTGGCTATTATCTAAAGGGAAAGTCGAACAAGCGAGGAAGTCTCTTCGAAGGTTACATGGGGACCGGCCTGATTTTATTGAAAGTGAAATCCTGTATATCACCGGTCTTATCGAAGAAGAAAGGCGGACTGAGGGATCCTGGATCGACTTGTTAAAATGGAATGCTGATGGCCGGAAGGCCTATCTTGGAATGGCATTGCAAGGTTTGTAGATCCATGCCCAATGCCCATTGCACATTCTTTTGCCCATCTAACCTCCCTATAGCATGGCAACAAGCCTCGGGTATCAACTTCATCACCAGCTATGGTATCGTCTTTTTCAGTGCAATTGGGATGACGAATTCTTTCCTCATCCAAATGGGACTCTATCTTGTCCCAATGCCAGCAGTCTGGCTCAACCAATACTGTGTTGAGCGATTCGGTCGTCGCTCGATGCTACTCATATCAACGTCTGCGGTAGCAGTCGTGTTATTAATCGTCGGTGGTGCCGGATCAGCAAGTGACAAGACCCTGGCTCTCGACCGGACGATCGTCGGCATGGTGTATATTTTCATGATCGTCTTTAATCTGGCACTAGGACCAGCTGTCTGGGTCGTGACGTCTGAGATATCTACCGGTCCCAATCGTAGCAAGCTTATGGCGACATCCACCGGAGCCAATTGGTTCTGCAGCTGGCTGGTCACATTCACCTTCCCATACCTGTTTGATGCAGATGCGGCTGGGCTCAGCGCAAGAGTCGGGTTCATCTATGGTGGCTTGATGATTGGCGCTGCTACTTGGATATTTTTCTTCTTGCCTGAGACGTCTGGGCGTACCCTAGAGGAGATCCAGGTCATGTTCCAGCAGGGCGTTTCGGCTCGGAAGTTTAAGAGTGAGTACACACCCCCAGAGCTTGAGGTTATTCGATATGTAAACTAACGCGTTTGTAGCATACCGAGAAGTTGACTTGACAAGATCGCTTGCATTGGAAGAGAAGGAGGGAGCCCATGTTACTGAGGTGGACCATGTCTAGATATGTCTTATACTGCATAACGGTTCCGAAACCTGGTGTCTCTGTATTTTCGCGGACGACTCTAAGCTTTTTCTTTTACATGTAGGCCAACCACTAAATAGTTCGGATTACGTGTACGAATTTGCCTTATATTATAAGGGTTGTCCGTTGTGGACGGACCCTTAAGTCTGGTACACAGCAATTCACGTTTTGTCTCCCCTGCACAATATAAACAAGCACGGAATACTGTCTACATCATAGGCGGGGTATAGCTGAAGAAGTCTTCAGAAAAATACATTAATACCTTGACCGACGAAATGGAGTTATTGGAAAATGATCGACGTACTGTAGGGATCAAACCTGCAATACCATGTAATTTTACTGTCTTGCACCGATCAAAAGTCTCTTCTCCGGTTACATTTGAGCCAGCTGTCCTATATAGCCTTCGATATCTATACGTTTTTACTACTGTCGCGTGAATAGTAACATAAATCGATCAGACGTAGTACCGAGAACTGCTCAGCTCAGCTGACACTGAGAGACCGGAGTACTGTCCATAGCTCCACCATAGATGCACAATAATCCATATCTTTACAGGATCGTGCATTGTGCAGATCGTCTACATATAGGGAGACCTGAGCAGAAATTCATTACGTAGTTTTGCTGAGTATAGGTTAGATTAAGAGCGGTTTCTCCACATGCCCGTCTCTCGTCCGATCAAGAAGCCTGGACAGTAGCTGTAGGGTTATCGATTACATCAAATAATTAATTGGAGGATATGGCCAAGATTGGATTATAGAATAAAACCAGTGTTGTGGGATGTACCAACGTGCCACACATGCCCAAATACTAGGTGGCTAGCTTTGGATCTTTCCGATCTCTTCGATCTCCAAGGGTGGGGCGGCGGGGCATTGAAATGTGTTCTGGGTTGCTTCGTACATTCGAAGATCCCTGCCCAGTTCCCAATGGTTTTCAATTCCGTCACCTTCTCCTAAAGTAATTCGTACTGATTTACCACAACCAACTTTGGAAAGGTGGGCATATGACTGCAGCTGAAACATGCATGAAATGAAAGGGCTGAAGATCGATCGCTGTGTCCTGATTCATTGAGATGATTGGACAATCAACCAGATTTTTATACTCAACGAGAGATCAATCTAAACTCTATTATCAAGGCCAGGGATCAAAGTTGGGTTCAAATCGTAGATTTACCTAGGGATCATTAGCGGGAAAAAGGAGGGTATCTCAAACAATATGCTACGTGATATGCAGGCTTTGACGCATGCAGCCTCTCACTGCAGCTAGTCATGCTCAGCTACAGTAGCCTGTAGCTGCAAACTACCCGGCTAGTCAATGATCAGTTACTGATGCCATAGTGTTGACGTAAGGTGTTTCAAAGTCTCATGGTGTTAGATCTCGGGGTTGGAATTTGCCCATAAGTTCACGTATAAATACTTAGCAGCCCAATTCTCAGTCCCGCCTGCCAATTGTCTTATCTGAATAAATTTCTCCACTCAATCAACACCGTTTTATTCTACAATGAGGTTTCCAAGTTTTCTTTTCTTATCTGTCTGGTCTCTACTCTAGCAACGACTACCACAGGTTTATCCTGGAATAAGGGCAACTCAGGAAGTACCCTCTTCGATGCTTCTGAGGTGAAAATCATCCCAGATCCACCTATCAGGTAAGATCCAAGATTCCTCTTCTCTCAAAGCTACGAGGTATTAAGAAGAAATTGAATCACAAAGTGGTAAACCTGCGGATATCACCTTCAAAGGCACGCTTAGCGATCCCATTGTGGAAGGTAGCTATGCGCGAGTTACAGTCAATTTAGGCTTGATCAAACTTTACGACCTGCATATCGATATTTGCAATGAGTTTCTCCAAGACACGGATGTCAGTTGTCCGATTCCAAAAGGAGATTTCAGCATCACAAAGAGCTTCGATGTTCCACAACTTCCACCGGTATGTAATGATATTACCGAGCGGTATATGGAAAATCAATTGACTGAAATATCACAGGCAACCCTGAATTCCCGTATTGTAGCGTACAATGACGACGACGCAGATATCATGTGTTTGAACTTGAAGCCCGAAATTTCGATGCGCCATGAGTTAGAGTAACGAATAAGTTGAAGGCATCGTTGGAAAACGATACAATATAGTAGTACCTCAATACTACTATGGGTTCGTGAGTAATGAGAAATTGCAGTCGTTGGAGCCCACTGGGAGGTCGAGGAGAGAGAAAAAGAATGAAAGTGTATAAACAGTCTCTGAGGAAGGGTAGAGCTTGTTCGTAGAATCTCGGTTCAATTTGATCATAACAACCCAAGTTTCCATTGCCTGTACTTGTCCCATACGAATAAGTAATAGTCTGGCCTCCCTTCCTACTGAGGCAAACCAACAGCAAGCTCTGGTTTACCATTTCACTACACCCTCCTCGTTCGCGCCAGGTTTCTCGTAGTCCTTCCCCCGGCGAATGCCAATCTGGCCCGTCTTTCTGGACAGGTCTAAAGAGACAGACATGGCTGAAAGCAATCCGGGGAAACCAATGAGCCCCCAGGGCGCTGCAAATGCCCTTTCCCAGTCGACTACTCCAGTGATCTTGAAGCAAAATCTCATCTACCATGATATTGCTTTGAAGAAAGTCATCATGGTCTAAACGGAAGAGGCGCTTTATTGAATGAGGACAGTCGATTAGCCATCGCCTTAATCTGCTGTGGCAAGCTGACGAAAATGGTGATCATCTTTTCTGTCGGTATCGGAGATCTCTACACCGTGCTTGTGATTGTTTCATTATCTTACTTGAGTTTGACGCCGTCGGCCCGTGCCTCGGAAGAATGCAGTTGCTGTATTAAATGGTCCCTGATCCCTGTTCGTACCACCTTCACGTTTCCGGTTAAGTGTTCGGATTATTGGAGTAAACTGAACTGACACTGCAAGGTGGAAGATATGCGCCTAAGCATCGGGACTAGCCAATAAACCGGGGAGCAACTCCATAAGTATATACGCGGCGCCCACCGAATTATTCTCCTCAACTTCATAGACGAAAACTCAAAACACTGGTAGATCGCAATGCTCCTAAATGAACTGTATTCTTGCAACTTCGAATCCAAGCCTGGCGCTGCTGACAAGGGGTGAGGTGTTCCTTGTAATATGGACCGGGGCTACCCAGCAAGTCTTATCGAATACTTCAAACAGCCGGACAATGTTTTTGAGCCTGCAATCTGATATAAAATAATGCAGTCCAAGTAGTCAGCGCGGCCCGAAGCAATTCGACACAGCTCACCCTATTGAGTTCGATGGAAAGACGGCGGTTTGGCTGTCGTTGTTTTGTAGAGAGTCCTTGACGGTAGTTCAAGAGGTTGACGTGCTAAACATAATGGCAGACAGTCAGATACAACAAGTGCAATAGATGAAGGAAAATGGGAAAACAAAGGGATGATAAAGGCAATTGGAAAGAAACTAGCGGGTGATTCGTCTACAGTCACGGATATGCGCTGTATGTTACTGGGGTTGAGAGCCAGCGAGGAAGTGCCAGGATGGAATCAACAGGCGAAAAGGAAGTAGTAAAAGGCCGGGCCAAGAACCAGCCGCAAACCCAAGCTGCAAAGGACAAGGGACATGGAGATTTCCATGAGGGTGTAGGAAACAACGTGGAGGAGCTGAACGATGTAATTCTATCTCTTTACTTTGCATTGGAGAAGAGCTATATAAGGCAAGGCAATAATCTAGAGGAAAGATCATTCCCTGGTAGCCACTGCCACTCCCCAAATGTACCAATCGTAGTATTCTATGCTCAAAATGGCGTCGCAATCTACAAAATAGCAGTCGCATTAGCATGCGACCCAACGCCACCTATAAGCCACATTAGCACAAACATTATAACCATTGAATATCCACAGGATATACATACCAGGCATATTGGCGGGCGCACTAGTCATGAAAAAAGTCCACTTCCCCATCTCTCGACATCTCTTCGCCAGCTTCTCCAAATCCCACATCTCTCCAATAGGACACCCCCAAAGCGCTAACAAACTCTCATGCAAATACTCCTGCTCAGGAACAGGCCATGCCTCAAAAGTGGGCGAATCCCCCATAACACCCGCAAAATAGCAATCATGCAGCCAGGTCCTCATTGCAGGCTCGCGGGCTACACCTGCGAAGCTGATATCATCGTGTGACCGTGCCGCTGCAGCAAGGCGTACCTCTGGGCTAAGCTCGTGGTATCGCTCTACGAAGCCGGAGCGGATTAAGAGGAAGTCGCCGATGCGGATATCGCCGCCTTGTGATTCTGGGCGGAGATCGATATTTTGGAACTTTGCGCAGGCTGTCAGCTCGGCGAAGGTTATTGCGTGCGTGGTATAGGGATCGTAGGGTTTGTTGTGGGTTTGGGCGTAGTGGCGATAATCGAGCAGGATACCTCGGCCTGCTACGCCGTGGTTTGCCCAGTGATCGATGCTGCAGTTATTATTGGCGTTTGGGCCTGTTATGTCTTTGCCCGTTGTCTATGGAGTGGTTAGATTGGGACCATGTGTTGAGACCAGTGAGGTGGGTGATAGTACTCTGTTGTAGAATGTCTTTGTAGGAATATGGGCGAACTGGAACAGTGTCAGTGAGATCGAATATAAGTTTGCTTGGAGACTTACATGTCGGAATCCATCCCACTGCGTGCCACTCTGGGTGTTGAGAGTGTATGTGTCGTCATAGACAATATCTTCGACAACGGTCTTGATATGATGGTTGAATGCCTCACGATCAAATGCAGGTCTCTGTGGGACATTGAGAGGAAGACTATCAGTGATTTAGAGAATGCTCAACATATCGCCAGAGATATGGAAGACTCACTCCAGTCGAACCATCTCCCCCGTTGTAACCTCCTTAGCCGACGCCATAACTCGTTCCTTCGTCAAGAGATTCAGTCTTCCCAGCTATTGCAACCTGTCAGTCCAACACAGACAATTAATCTTTGAACCAAACCTCATACCTGATCATCATCCCCCCAAACCCAAGCTGCGCCTTCAGGCGCATTGGGCAACTTCGGAAGCTCCTTCAGCAAGGGAAACCGAGCGCAATTAGGATCCCAAGGCAATTGATTCGGATCCTGGATCTTAACAGACATCTTCATACTTTTGTGGGCACCTGGAGATTCTTCACAGGCTCTCTCCTTGTCAAGGTGACTGGAGATGGAGGAAAGTCTGGCAGAGGGATTGGGAGACACCATTTTGTGATACGGACCGAAGGAGGTACAAACTTAAATTTGGTGTCCCTCAATTACGCAATGTGGGATGATTATATGGTTCCTTGGAATGAAGTGGAGAGAAGGCGGGGTGCGGGGAGATGATGAGTTTGACTGCCGAAGATACCGAAGCTATGGGGGTTCTGACCGAGGTTCCATAGATAATGATGTCTACATGCATTTTCGATGGGTACCCATCTCTGGTGACCTTTGTAACGACAAGCTTCAAGGGACATTAAACCCCGGAGTATTTGATGTAAAGTGGCGGTACTACCAAATATATCTTAATCCATCTTAACTGCTCTTTGGGAAATATGAATTCAACTGCGATTGAAGTGTTCTCTTCAGAGGCAGTGCCGATGCAGAGAGCTTCTCTGCAAGAACCCCGGATTACTGCATGGCCAAAGTGGCCTTGCATGAAGCTTAATGAATTCACTACGATTGGAATGCTTGTAAGTCTTATTTTAGACCCAAAGGCCCTCTTTTTTCCTTTTTTCATTCATTGGAGTGGTCTCCAAATTTGTTATTGTACATGCGCTTGAGGTCACAGACCTGGAAACCATGCTTAGTGCCGAGTGGCTGCATGTAGACCTCCGTGCGTCTTCAGTAGCGCGACGGGGTAAGATATCCGCTCAAACAAGGATATCAAGAAAAACGCTGTAGAGGGTATGCTTGGAGTGAAGGAAAAAAGTAAGAAAAAAAAAAAAAAAAAAAAAAGAAAGAAAAAAAAGCAAAAACCAGAGGAATCGAGGCGCAGTATTTGAACACCCATATTTCCTTACAAAAAACAACATAACGCATTGCCGTCCCTGGATGCCCTATCCATGATTCGTTCCCAGTGCGCCAAAAGACAAAAAAGTTCAAGCATAAAGATTCGTTTCGTTCATAGGTCTGGCCATGCCGAGACACAAGGGAAAACAGACAAGACACGGACGAAAAAGTCGAGTAACATCCAATGGCTAGATTTAGCCCAAGGAGGGGACACCAGTGGACTGGGATGAGGGGCGACCACCACCACCACGACCGCGACCACCGTAGCCACGGTTGCCATAACCACGGCCATACCCGCGACCACGACCGTATCCTCGGCCGCGGCCCCGGCCACGATAACCATCAACACTGCCTTGGCCAAAAGTCTCGATGTTGCGCTTCTCCTCTTCACCGCGCCATTCACGACCACCCGGACGGGTAGCGGAATTATCCTCACGATCACGTGCTTCACTAGAAATGTTGTCGAAGAAAGAAGAGGTGCGATTGTAAAGCGAGGCCGTGGAGACAGCAGCGGGATCACTTTCACCAACGACTTCAGCTCCAACGCTGGCATGGGCATGAGACTCAGCCTCAGCAGCAGGGGCTCCTGTGGCAATGGCTTCCTTCACCATGTCTTGCTTGTTGAACTTCGCATTCGCAGTCTCAAAGTCGTAATCGGATTCAGGGACCTCGATCTTCTTATGCTGGGCCCGAGGGGCTCCTCCTCGTCCGCCACGAGGGTGCTGATGACCACCGCGTGGGGCGCGAGTACCATCATAAGGCCGCATGTCATTCATCTTGCGGGTAATGCCGTCGATAGCGCCATCAGGCTGTCCAAGCTTCTTTTGCATGCCTGGCTGAGGCAGCTTGGCCATCGCGGCAGCTACGGCGGCAGTGGCCGCGGCAGTAGCGTCTGTGACAGAGGTATTTCCTTGAGGACCTACAGGGGCAACAGGCTTGGGAGCAGCCATGGGAATGGCCGGCACGACCCGACCGTTCTTCTGGGCGCCGACTGGCACCGCAGGAGGGCCAGTCAAACCGTGAACAGCTTCAGCCACAGAAGGCTTAGATTCCACTGGAGGGGTAGGAGCCTGGGCAGCAGCAGGAGTGGCAGGTTTGCTAGTGACCTTGTCACCAACAGGGAGTTCTGAGGTGGCCTGAGGAGGCGGCATTCCCGGGGGACCGGGACGCTGCTGAGGTGGCATCTGCTGACCAGGAGGACCCATGGGCATATTGGGAGGGAACTGGCCAGGTCCCTGAGGGAATCCACCGGGAGGAGGATACCATCCTGGAGGAGCACCGTAAGGTGGGAAACCAGGAGCAGGAAGACCATTAGGACCGGGAGGGAACCGAGGATCAAAGTGTTGTCCATAAGGGCCCTGAGGGTACGGTCCAGCCGGGTACGGGGGGTACTGGGGTGTTGGTCGAGCACCCTGTGGCTGTTGGGGGGTTCCTTGAGGTAAGCCAGGGGCAGGTCCAGACTCCGGACCTGGGATGGGACCCGGTCGCGACATATTCTAATTTGCAATGAGTCAGCATATTGAATCGTCACAAAAAGCAATTGAATATAACCAGAAATGGGAATATTGATCAATCAGAAGGAAGGCAACGGAAAATAGCAACATGGTTTTGCGCATTCAGAACAGGTCTGTGTTTACATCCGAAAATACTTCATCATAAGATCAAGTGCCCGACCGCAAGGGTCAAGGCCAGATTCAATGGGACAAAAGAAAAACATTGCGGGTGACTTACTCCTAGAATTGCGGGGTCATCAGGGACACGAGGAGGCTCAGGCTGTGCGGTTTCCTTCTCCTCTTCCGCGATACTAATGTCCTTCACGTCGCTACCTCGGAAGACAATGTACTCGTAAACGTTGGTGGACGGTGGGAGGTCAGTCCCATCCCCTCGGCGGCCCTCAGTACCATGGGACATGACATTTTCCAAGGCGATTGTGGATGCCTCTGGGTTAATTTCATGGAGTGTGCCAACATAGCTTACATTCAATTAGCTATGGATAGTAATGAATGAAGGCAATTGAGCTTACCGAATGTCACTCTTAGAGATCAGATTGAAACGCTGACTGCCAGGTGTTAACTCCAGCCCAGCCGCACAAACCCTGATTCCCAGGAGGTGCAGATGACTGACCCTATTAAGTGGTTCATATCCATCTTGTTGGGGGGTGCGCGAACTCGCGCAATCGATGAGCGAGCAAGGAAACAGGAGAAAAAAAAGGAACGTGGAAGGTAGAGAAGGGGAGTGGGTAGGATGAGAAGAGAAGAGAAAGAGAAAGAAGTCTTGGAGCAGATTCTGTCGGGTTTTGGTGGATTCGATTACGGCGGGCTGCAGGAGCTCGGATAGCAGTTCTTGGTTGTGCGCCAGAACTGGTGTGGGTCGGTTTATGTGAGAGATCCAACTTTACCCCCCTTTTTTGTACGGTAAAGGAATTGAAGCAGAGATGACAACCTCTTCCCACAGAGATCACTTCTTCCAGACCTCGTGAGTCAATTCTCTGCGGTAAGGGAGGTTGAGAAATGGCTGGCTAATTCCCCTAGTGCTTCCTTGGATGACCAGCAGAGGAAAGACGCCAAGTCTCAGAATTCCAATGGAAACCCTATTCGGCTACAGAGCAAGATTCTTGCCATTCAAGCTGACCCGAGCAATTTGAACTCGGTTTATGTTGCGCAAAGTAGTGGCGTTGTTAGAAGAGTAGTGCTTGAGGTAAGCTCTATACCCCGCTCTTATACGATTGATTCTAACAATCGTTGCAGACAGGTGAAACCGCTGCATTGTACAAAGGTCCCACAGCTCCTTTGACAAGCCTTTGTCTGAGTCCCGATGGAAAGATTCTGTTTGCTGGATGCTGGGACAAGACCGTCTGGAGCTGGGATGTTGCCTCAACACAGCCTCGGCAAAGGTATGAAGGTCACGCCGACTTTGTCCGAGCGGTGATGAGCGCCCGACTACGTGGAGAGGATCTTCTTATTACGGGCGGCGCTGATGCACAGGTGCTGGTCTTCAACATCGTCAGTGGCCAGCGCACTGAGACCTTCAAGGGCCATGCTCGAGGAATTCAAGATCTGACTCTTGACCCAGAAGTAGAGGAATCAGAGGCTTTGGTGTTCAGTGCTGGAAGTGACCGGGAAATTCGGCAATTCAAGATCTTTGGTGGTGGAGATTCCGCCGAAGCACTCCTTCCGCACGAGACCAGTGTGTACAAGCTTTTCTTCGACCAGGACGGGGATCTTTGGACCGTTTCCGCCGACAAGACCGCCAAATGCTTGATTCGAGCAGATGGATGGAAGCCTAATCTCACTTTGGAGCATCCCGACTTTGTGCGAGACATTGTTATCCACGAGGCCGGCGGCTGGGTTATAACGGCTTGTCGGGATGAAGAAGTGCGAGTGTGGAATCGATCGGTATGTTTTGTTTCCCTAATCATTCATCAAGAAATCAATCCTAATGATCGCAGACTGGAGAGCTTCATCACGTGTTTTCTGGTCATTTTGAAGAGGTTACTGGGCTAGTCCTAGTGGGCTCCACAGTGGTTAGCGCGGGTATTGATGGCACCATTCGGCAATGGTCTCTTCATCCAGATGAACTTCAAAAGGCCGTGGAATTGGCCAGCAAGGGCCCTGTGGTAGTAGAGCCAGAGCCCAGTACTGAGTCGATGCTCACAGAAGAGGAGGAGCGGGAGTTGGCTGAGCTGATGGAAGATGATTAGATGTACCCACGATACCCCAGATCCCATATCAATGGATCTTTTTAATGAGGAAACTATCAAATCAAGTTGTGTGCCTGCCTTAAACACTTGATCGCAAGGATCAGAAAATACATTCAATCAACACTGATGCGACCCAGCACGTGACATCCCTGATGCATCCATGACGCACAGGGACGATCTCCCGTTTGCCCGCTTTGCCAGTCGTTACCCCCACTTCCACTTGCACGCCCCCCTGTTCTGTACCACCCTGGTTCGCTAATCTGCTCTGGTCACACCCGCGGGGTAGTATTCAACCCTGATACATTGCCGGATTCCGTTAGTACTTCCGACTCAGCTCCGATACACCTTATCACGCCTCCCCGCACCGCAACTATCGGAACCCGCCAAGATGGCAACATCCAACATGCAGTCGCTCCACGACATGGCAGAAACAAGCCCCAAGTTGGTCAACAGGCTCCAGAACAGCAGGTCCCCTTATGTAAGTACTATCGGCCTCACTCGGAACCAAGAGACCTACATAGACTAACTCTGCCGCAGGTGAGGGGGCACATGAATAACCCCGTGGCATGGCAGCTGTGGGACGCAGAAGCGATCAATTTTGCCAAAATGAACAACCGCCTGATATTCCTGAGCATTGGTTATTCAGCTTGCCACTGTACGTTGGGGAAGACACCCCATGTGTTCGTCTTCTAACAATCTCTAGGGTGTCATGTCATGGAGAAGGAGTCCTTCATGTCCTCTGAGGTCGCTGCTATACTTAACGAATCATTCGTTCCCATCAAAGTCGACCGTGAAGAACGACCAGACATTGACGATATATACATGAACTACGTCCAGGCTACCACGGGTTCCGGCGGTTGGCCTTTAAACGTTTTTCTTACGCCAAACCTGGAGCCTGTTTTCGGAGGCACTTATTGGTCTGGTCCAAACTCAACTACAATGCAAGGCCCAGAAACAATCGGATTTGTCGAAATTTTGGAAAAACTCCGAGACGTCTGGGTGACACAGCAGCAGCGTTGCCTGGAGAGCGCAAAGGATATTACAACACAGTTGCGAGAATTCGCCGAAGAAGGAACTCATTCGACGCATACGGACCGTGAAACAGACGAAGACCTCGACCTGGAGCTCTTGGAAGAGGCTTATCAGCATTTTGCCTCCCGATACGATTCCATCAATGGAGGGTTCGGTCGAGCACCCAAATTTCCTACGCCAGCCAACATTAGCTTCCTTCTGCGGTTGGGTACATACCCCAGTCAGGTTATAGATATGGTGGGTCAGGATGAGTGTGAGAAGGCGACTGCCATGGCCGTAACAACGCTGGTAAACATGGCTCGTGGTGGTATTCGAGATCACATCGGTCACGGCTTCTCTCGGTATAGTGTCACAAGTAACTGGAGCCTCCCTCATTTTGAGAAAATGTTGTACGATCAAGCGCAGCTGCTGGATGTCTATGTGGATGCGTTCCGATTGACCACCGACCCTGAATTGCTTGGTACTGTATATGACCTTGCCACTTATTTGACAACTGCTCCCTTGCAATCCCCCACCGGGGGCTTCTTCTCTTCTGAGGACGCCGATAGCTTCCCTAATCCGAATGATACTGAGAAGCGAGAAGGTGCCTTTTACGTTTGGTCTTTGAAGGAGCTTACTCAGGTGCTTGGTACCCGGGATGCTCCAGTGTGCGCTCGTCACTGGGGTGTGCTCCCAGACGGAAACGTTGCAGCTGAGTACGATCCACACGATGAATTCATGAATCAGAATGTGTTGCAAGTCCGAGCCACCCCGAGCAAGCTTGCTAAAGACTTTGGGCTGAGTGAGGAAGAAGTGGTGAGAATAATCAAGGGTGGAAAGCAAAAACTCCGTGACTACCGTGAGAAGACCCGAGGCCGACCCGATCTTGATGATAAAATCATTGTGGGCTGGAATGGATTAGCGATCGGTGCGCTGGCAAAGTGCAGTGTCTTGTTCGAGGAGATTGAGAGCTCAAAGGCGGTTCAGTGTCGGGATGCTGCAGCCCGAGCGATTCACTTCATCAAAGAGAATCTCTTCGACAAGGCAACTGGGAAGTTGTGGCGCATCTACCGCGATGGCAGTCGGGGAGATACTCCAGGCTTTGCTGATGACTATGCATACTTAATTAGCGGATTGCTGGAAATGTACGAAGCTACCTTTGATGATAGCTTTTTGCAATTTGCGGAGCGACTCCAGAGTAAGCTGAATCAGTTGGGTATTTTTCTCCTGAGTTATGACTGACATGATCACTAGAATATCTGAACGATAATTTCCTTGCCATGAATGGTTCAACGCCGGCCGGTTACTATAACACTCCATCTGCCATGACTCCTGGCATGCCTGGCCCACTTCTTCGGTTAAAGACAGGTACTGAATCTGCCACACCTTCCGTCAATGCAGTCATTTCGCGGAACCTGTTGCGATTAGCAGCTCTCCTTGACGACCCCGAGTACCGGATTTTAGCGCGACAAACGTTGAATTCGTTTGCAGTCGAAATTATGCAACATCCCTTCCTTTTTGTTGGGATGTTAGATGTCATCGTAGGTCTACAAACCGGTACGCGAGCTGTCACCGGAGTCTTTGCTACAGCTGAAATCCCTACACCGCCTGGGTTGCGTGAAAAACACCAGAATGGCCCGCCTGGGACGGCGTACGATCTGCTAAAGAAACGGCTCCGGAAGGAGACCGGTAGTCGCGTATCTTCCACGGTCGCGGTAGCCTCGTTGGTGGACATCCGGCCCTCGCACCTCAAGGATTTCGTGGGTAATCAATCCTTCTGGCTGAAGTCGCGCAACCCCATGTACAAAAACTTGAAGGCTGCCGACCCAGCGAAGAACTATCTGCTAGCGTGTGAAGCCGGTTCATGCAGAGAAGTGGATCTTTAAAAGACCCCTTTGTTTTTGTTTTTGTTTTATTTTATTTCATCTTTTTTTATCGATGAAAATCCCCAATGTTGGGGCGGTATGACTTTAATGGCGTTCGTCTGGAAATACGAAGCACAAATATCCTCTTGGTTCGAGACCTGTCCGGGCGCTTGCATGGTACCTGGGATCTGGGGCGCCACCGGGGTTCAAAGGGGTGATTACAAGATCCACCTATATAGTCTAGATTTGTCCTTAAGATGAATTCAGGGTGTTACATAATCATTTTTCATCTCCTTCAGCCTTCAGAGTCCTTGCAATTTGGAAATGTCCCGTATTACGGGTGTTCCATTTGTGTCCCCAGGCCCCTGTCAACTCCGAGATTGTTACAATTATGATCGGATCTATGCCCGAATTTCCGTCATCAGGCGAAAAGGCTTGACTATGATGATCGGCAGTGATGTGGACTGAACTTCACTATGGGGCTTCCCTGTTTTGCCCCTGTGTTTACCCGAGCTCTATGTTGTGCTCTACCGAAGCTCCAGCGTACAGATTACAAGCTCTACGTGATGCGGTGACGGTGTTGCACTACTAAGAAGCAAAATGTGACTGATTCGAGAGCAAGGCAGCATAATTTCAAGGCTGAAACACGGTACATCAATGGCGTCTACGATTTAATCAATCCCAGATCAGACCTGTGCAGAGTGGCGTTGCCGAATGGACCAGACCCGAAGCCAAGTTTCTTAGCGTATGCGTCTTGAGGTGGGTAATCTCCCGGGGGCCACCGTGATTGGTGCTCAGTGATCACCACTTGAAACTCGTGCCTGGATCCTGAAGCCCCTTAAAGTTATGTGGGCATATAGCGGTTGTCTCCATCCTTTGATCTCACGGGGTAAACAATCCGAAACTGAAAATCTCGATCTGCTGTCATCTCAAACCGTGAAACCGGCACTTCTGCTAGGCTTGAGTAAAACGTAAATCATCGATCCCTGTACGCGCGGCAAGTAGTTAGCGCGTCCCCTCAGGGCGCTATGGTGGGGTGGAATTGAGGATCCGCCCAGAGGGTCATTTCAGGGCCAATTTGGGGCCAGGGTGTTCCAGTTCAGCAATCTACTATAGAATCGTGTGTGAATCGGAGAATAATTGCCATGATTGTCGCGTTGCTCCATAGCCCAGCCTCTTAGCACGGGCCAACCCGAATCGTTTCGGAGACGCGTTGGAATGTGAGAATGTCCCACGCCTGCGAGTGGCGGGTTCTGGTATGAGCCGGGCAGTTTCTCGTGAGGTTGGAAAGAATAACGGGAAAGCAATAAGTACTGATTGAAACGGCGTTTGAGAACTCTCTTCTTTCTCCATAGCATGATATCAAGAAAGTGCAATTTCCCCCAAATCAATTAAACGTAATTTGCCCTGAAATCGCACGGCCCCACAACGTTCCACTCCTGCCTTCTCCCCTTTCTACATTTACTTCGCTTTCCCACCTTCTCCCCAAGGCTATCGCTCTCCAATCCAACTTCCCAGCTCGGGTTCACTTATTTCTTCCTTTCACTCATTTGAAGGAAAATAAGTGTTCGGGCCTGTCATTCCTTTATCAGCGCTCAAACAATCCACTCCTTCTGTCCGCGCAGTCGATCTGCGTGTTGACCTTTTGATTTACAAACCCTCGCAAACCTTCCTGGGGAAGTGTTAGAACATTGATTTTCATCACCATGCGTTCGACTTTGTTGCTTGCAGCTTTGGCTGCTGGCTGTGTTAGCGCCTTTGAGAAGCGTGTCTACGTGACCGACTGGACCACCGTTACTGTCACCGAGACTATTACAGCGCCCACCGTTACCGAGACCGTTCCTGCCGTTGAGAAGGTGCCCGTTGTGATTACGACCTCGACCTCTGTGGCGGACGTCGAGGCCAATACCGACCTCTTCAAGAAATCCACTGTTCCCCCCGAGTCTGCTACCTCCGCGGCCCCTGTCGTTCCTGTATCAACTGAGGCTGCTACAACTGAAGCTGCTAAGACTGAGGCTGCTCCAACCGAGGCTGCCTCGACTTCCTACTGGTCCACCGCCTGGACCTCAACTATCGAGGCTGCTGCTCCTTCTTCGACTCTGGCTACCTCCACCTCCGCCTCCAGTGCCTCCAGCGCTACCGCCTCGGCCACAAACGCCTACCAGCAGGCCGTTCTCTACAACCATAACATTCACCGCAGCAATCACTCTGTCTCCTCGCTTGAGTGGTCTGCCGATCTTGAATCTAGCGCCCAGACCCTTGCCGCTCGCTGTACCTACGAGCACGATACGTAAGTACCCTGTTTGTTATGCATCAAGCCGATCGTCTTGAGGCATGAAACTAATTTTTCCCCCTTGCAGTTCCATTGATGGCGGTGGCTACGGTCAAAACATCGGTTACGGTGTCGAGGCCAGTGATGTCGGTGTGATGATCACCAACCTGATGTACAACGATGAGATCGAGTTCTTCCCCACCCCTTACGGTGAATCCGACCCCAGCATGACCGACTTCGACAAGTGGGGTCACTTCAGTCAGATCGTCTGGAAGGCGACAACCCACGTTGGCTGTGCCACTGTGGTTTGCAACCCCTTGGGCAACGTTGACTCCTCCGAGGCCCTACCATTCACTGTTTGCAACTACTCCCCGGTGGGTAACGTCGGTGGTGAATATGGTGATAACGTGCTGAAGCCTGATGGCGGTGCTACCTACTCTGCCTAAGCATGTCTGCGTACCTACTGCATCGGAGAATCCTATCCCTTCCTATGAGGTCAGCTTGCATTAATCGCGAGTTTCCTCTCTCTCCCTTGAACATTTACTCCCCTCTCCGACAACGTTTGTTGCATTCGCTTTTTGCATCTTGAGTTATTACTATTTCCTTTATCTTCGATTCTTGATAGTCTGCATGTCCTATCCTGAGTGATTTCATCCGGGGACTCCGGGAAGAGATCGGCCTCGGGTACCTATCTTCAGGGATCTCATCCCTGAAGAGGTTGTATGTACTGTGAAGGTACTTGATGCCGTACCTCCCTCGGCTGAAGGACATGTGGACTCCTTTACCAATTGTGAATATTCCTCTTTTTTGGACTTGGTGTCTCCTAGCGATTTTGTGTGCCCAATTGTGGATAGAAAAACACGGCCAATGTGAATGTACAATGTGAGATGAACCCGGATCACGTGCCTTTAGCTAAACAATACAAACAATACAAACACCCCCAAATCCACTAAAGCTTCGCAGCTCCATTCACCCGAGACGTCATCGTAATCCAGTCCGCTCTCCACACATCCCGCACTCGGGATTGGTTTGGCACTCTCGGGGAATCATTGATGCTAATTAGTGTGTAATCTATTCTGGAGTTTGTTCAACGCTAACCTAGGATCTCGTGCCTTGTATAATAGCTCCTCCGCTAGCTCAACCCCACGTTACGTTTTCTTCAGATTAGAACAACCTTGAAGCAAACCTGGTACCTGGCCTAACTGGTAAGTGGTGTCTCTTGCTCCCAACTTGACTAGGAGTCCTAGTTATCGAGACCCCGATTGTCCCTAAATTACTTGACGTTCCCTGCCGCGGAGGTGAATCGCCAAGCTAAAACAGCGTACTAAGCTGAAATCATCTGACAGCATCCGTTCCTCCGGCGCTATCACTGCATTTTGGGTCCCCCGTGCCTCCCAAACTCCACATCCCGCATCTCATCAAGGCTCTGGTACTTGCAGTAAGTCTAGTCCCTTTGTCCGCTCCCTTCAACCCGAACCCGCATCCTCCAAAAAAAATGCCGCCAAATTTCAAAGTGGGGTCCGAGATGCCTAATATGGTTTACTACATTGTTGCATATAACATGTGCTTCGGGCCCCCAAGCTCATCATTTGACCTCTTCCGTTACCTTCCCCTTCTCTTTGATTCCTTTATCCCATCATTTCTACCCTGCAACTGAGGTAGCCTCAATGCCATCATATTACCTCCAAGATTGCCACTACTTCTACCGCACCGCTCTACGCCTCCTCTCCATCCCAACTTACCTTTCCTGCCGTTACGCTTGATCGGATCTAGTTCACATCACTAACACCATGTCCTATTCTAATGTGGCAGTCCGTTTTTTTACTGCGCCAAAGCCGCTCGGTAATACGATGGATCCTGACGCTAAATCATCAGATCCGTCTGGACACACGGTCATGAGACCGAATGTCTCGGCTGATCGACCTGAATCCGAAGCTGTGGAGATGCATAAGCCGAAGCACCAGGGCTTAACCTTCGCTAATCAGGATTCATTGCCCAAACTTCCTATTCCTGATCTGGAGGATACATGCCGCCGGCATTTGGAGGCTCTTGTTGCTTTGCAAACTCCCAGGGAACATGAGGATACCAAAGCGGCCGTTAGGGACTTTTTGAAGACCGATGGACCTGTTCTTCAAGAGAAGTTGAAGAACTATGCCTCTTCGAAAACGAGCTTTATTGAGCAATTTTGTGAGTTCCGATTAACGGGGTTGGAAAGAAGAAAAACTGATCTCTAGAAGGGTACGACTCCTACTTGAACTTTGATAGCTGTGAGCTGCCCATCTCTATTTGATTTTTGGAACACGACTGATCTTGGATAGCTGTCGTCTTAAATCTTAATCCGTTCTTCCTGTTGGAGGATGATCCAACCCCTGCTCGCAATAACCAAGTCACTCGTGCTGCATCCTTGGTTGTTTCATCCCTGGCATTTGTACGTGCGGTCCGAAAGGAGGAGCTTCCACCTGACACTGTACGGGGGACACCGCTATGCATGTATCAGTACTCGCGACTCTTCGGAACAGCACGCCTTCCCACCGAAAATGGCTGCGTCATCAGCCAAGATCCAACGGCAAAACACATCGTCGTATTGTGCCGGGGCCAATTCTATTGGTTTGATGTCTTGGACGACAATAGCGATCTCATTATGACTGAACGCGATATTGCGCTCAACTTGCATGTCATCGTGGACGATGCAGCCCAGACACCAGTTCAAGAAGCTGCTAAAGGCGCCCTGGGAGTTCTCAGCACAGAGAACCGAAAGGTCTGGTCGGGTCTACGGGATATAATGACCAAGGATCCTTCTTCGAACAATGCCGAGTGCCTCAATATCGTTGACACCGCATTATTCGTGCTCTGTCTCGATGACACCGAACCTTCAAACACCGGAGAGCTTTGCGCAAACATGCTGTGCGGTACGAGCGAGGTCATCAAGGGTGTGCAGGTAGGCACTTGCACAAACCGATGGTACGACAAGTTGCAGATCATCGTCTGCAAAAACGGAAGCGCGGGTATCAATTTCGAGCACACAGGCGTTGATGGACACACTGTTCTGCGATTTGCCAGCGATGTCTACACCGACACGATTCTCCGTTTCGCAAAGACAATCAACGGTCAAGCCCCAAGTCTCTGGACAACATCTAGCCCCGATCCAGCCAAACGTGACCCCCACAGCTTCGGAAACGTCTCTACTACCCCACGCAAGTTAGAATGGGACATGATGCCCGAGCTCAACATCGCCCTCCGTTTCGCCGAATCCCACCTCTCGGACCTCCTCCACCAACATGAGTTCCAAGTTCTCGACTTCGAAGGCTTCGGCAAGAACTTCATCACATCCATGGGCTTCTCCCCAGACGCCTTCGTGCAAATGGCCTTCCAAGCAGCCTACTACGGCCTCTACGGCCGCGTCGAGAATACCTATGAACCTGCGATGACAAAAGTCTTCCTCCACGGTCGTACAGAAGCTGTTCGCACCGTAACACCCGAATGTCTAGACTTCGTCCGCACATTCTGGGGCGACAACCCTGCCGAAAAAAAGATTGATGCCCTCCGCACCGCGACTCAGCGTCACACAGCTATCACAAAAGACTGTTCCAAGGGCCAAGGGCAAGACCGCCACTTATACGCATTGTACTGTCTGTGGCAACGCTCCTTCGATGACGGTCTCTTCCACGACAACAGCTCCGTCGAATACTCCAGCCCAAGCGAGAATCTAGAATCACCTAAACTCTCCGCGGTCTCGGACGACGGTTTGTCTTCCCCTGCCAGCGGCAGTAGCCGCGGCTACAGATCCGCTTCTCTACCCACACCAGCGATCTTCAGCGATGCAGGCTGGGATAAGATCAACAATACCATCCTGTCCACGTCTAACTGCGGAAACCCTTGTCTGCGCCATTTCGGCTTCGGCCCCACATCCGCCGACGGGTTCGGAATTGGGTACATTATCAAAGATGAAACTATTTCCTTCTGTGCGTCTTCGAAACACAGGCAAACAGCCCGTCTAATGCAGACACTCGAATCATACCTATTCGAGATTCGAAAACTTCTCCGCGCTGCAAACCGCAAAACGACTAGTCCCCGGACGAGCCGTGCCCGTGAGACAGAGGCACTAGCCGAACGCTTCCAATCTGATTCCCAGCGCCGAGGTAGAATAGTATATGGCGAAAACCGTGGTGCCGATACGCCTGCCACGACGACTGATAGTGCTGAAATGGATGATGATGGAATGGGCGGATGTGAGTACACCTTCTAACTGATGCTGTGGGATGGTAGACTGACTTGATTCTAGATGGATTCTTTGATGCTGGAATGCTGCTTCATGCGCTTAAAGGTGTAAGTGCTGAGCGGGATCATAGGGCTACGCCTGAGAAAAGGAGGTTCGTTGGGAAGAAATTGCATCTGAATGAGTATTGAGTTTTGTCTTTGGTTTGCCGGGTCTTTTGAAATATACTCCATCTATGAATGAAATGCTATATTGACGACGAAGCGTATATTTGATCTAAAATTAATGGCCTTTGAATTAGTCAATGGAATACTTTCGCAGGTTTGACCGAATCAAAGGTATAGTAGGCCCTGGATCAAGATCGAGACTTGGCATCTGTACAGGCTCCTGCTTAAGATTGCCTTGGCGCTTTTAATTGGTGGATCTGGATCCACTTCCCAGACCTGGGGTAATGCCATGCAGTTTCGAAAGACATTTTGTGGCTTGTGAAATAAATGAAAGACTAATTCTGGATAATGGACATGTAGAAAGCCACGCAGTTCAACGCGGAGAGAAGGCTCCACCTGGTTAAGGGAATAGCCCAGTGCAAACGTCATTAGTGGCGATCAGATCTCGCTGACTAAACTGCACAAGCGATTTCGGGAACTGGGGTTAGGCCGGGGAAGGAATTTCTAACCCCTGCGACGCGCCACTAATGTCATGTCAAACGAAGTGCACGATAGGAATTCTCTGTTCCTGATCAACTATGCCACACAGATCTTGTGTTTTGTGCTTGTGACACCCATTGTCTTCCTTCGGCTTTTTGTCCGATGGAAGCTCATGAGTGGGCTGGGCATTGATGATGGTAAGTATGCGACCGACACGTCACATCTCCAAGGCTACCCTTGCTAATTTATCCATGCAGCATCTTGTTTCATTGGATGGGTATGTCCGATCGCCAAGAACTAGCGCTTCCTTCTTGCTCACATGGATTACTAGCTCATTTTTATGGGGTATTGCACGAATGCCTTAATTTGTATGGCCGATCGCAGATCAACCCAAAATTTGGACCTTTGCTAACACCTTTTCAAGACGGATTCTCTGGATGCGCGACCCATGCCAGTGAATTGGGTGGGGATCAGTATGAACAATGCATTAAGGTGAAATGCCTCAAATATCCGTTATCAAGCTCCGTTCTAACCTTTTTTTTCCAGATCTCCTATGTTGCTACCGCTGTCTATGCTCCGACAGCATTGTTCGTGAAGATCAGCCTCATCACCATCCTGATCAGAGTTTTCCAGCCTTACTACCGAGCCATGGTATCATTATACGTCCTTCTTGGCACCGTCATCGGCTATTATACGATCATCACATTCATTAAGATCTTTATCTGCAACCCGCCTTCCGCATATTGGTCACAATCCGAAATACCGGACGCAACGTGCTTCAGCCAGCCAGGTGTTATTATTTCCGATTCGGTCATCGGCACCGTAACGGACGCTGCCATATTTGCCTTTCCAGTCGCTTTTACCTGTACGTTGCAGATGCCGATTTGGAAGAAGGTCAAGGTGATTGTTTTATTGGGGCTTGGTGGTGTGGCTGTGGCCTTTAGTCTCTACAGACTCGTGATTGGTGTCCACGAGAAAGATAATCCTGATTCAACTAGGATGTTTATGAAGTCGATCTTGACAGCGTGAGTCTTACCATACAATCGATCTGGGACTTTTTTACATTGATAGACGATTGATTCCTGTCACAGAAATGCCGAGGTGGGGTTTGGTTTGATTTGCGCCTGTCTCCCCGCTATCAACGTTCTTACGGGCTGGACTCGCCGGAACTCGCCCTCAGTCAAAGGTTATTTTAACAAACGCCGCAAAAATGACCAGCAATCGGGCCAAATTTACGATGGGCCTACATCGAACGACGATCAAAGTCGAAATCAGTTCGTTCACAGCCACTTGAGCAGCTGTGCACGTCGGGGCTCAACGGATTCCGCACAGCTCATCGCGAACCATGAAGAATTGGGAATGCCAGCTGGGGACAGCAATGATGGCATCATAAAAATGGTCTCTTTAAATCAGCATTGGGAGAATGCTTCACACAAGTTTGTGCTACCGAGATCTTGCGTGTGTGAATTTGGTCTTTGCTAACATCTTCAATAGTAATGAGGGAGCCCATCGCTCCGAAATTGTATAAATATTTAACCACCTTTACTTGAACATATATTCCTAATTTACATGAATAATCTTTCAAACTTTCGGTTGTATAATCTGTGGAGAATCTCGCCTTCGGCCTTGAGATTGATCATGACATAAGAGGGTGAACACGCCTTGTTCTTCATGACTGGAAAGCAGTGTTTAAGTTTGCTCAAGTCAATTTTTACTGAGGCTTCCGAGGCATGTTAGGTTAGCCATGGAAGGGAAAAGTAAATTGTTGTAGAAGGAGACTGGCAAGAGGTGACATGGGGTAGATTTTCTTCCTTGGTCTACAGACTAATTGGGTAGGGTGTCTATTAATAACAACCGCCAAAATTGTGTAGCAACTGAGCAGCATCCCTACTCTACGCACTGTTATTTTTAGAGCATAAGCCACTTCATATCACAGGGAATGTATCAATTGAATTTTCTTTCTGGTTCAATGTCGGTGTCACCGTGCCCCAGCACTTAGAACAATTACAGAGCCAACAACCCAAGCCGAGCCAAAAGCTCAAGACTGGAATGTTCTCAATTGAGTAGCTCATTTGATTGGCCATCATTCATCATACAGCCTGTCTAAACAATCTATATCTATGCATTTAGTACGAGATCGACTGGTTAAAACTTTAATGCCTGAATCGACAGGCGCATACGGAATCCTCGGTGCGGGGAAGCTCCGAGACCGGATATAGCCGACTTGGAGATCAAGAAGCCGACTTGACAGTTCACCTCGAAACCGGAAGCTTTGGGAACAGGCATATAAATCAGCTAACTATCAATTGGCTGAAAACAAATAGTCACTGCGTTGATCCCGCAGGAACCACTTCAATTATGCCTCTGCATCCCTTGCCAAGACGCGTACCCCAGACGGGACTGCGCTGGGCCCGGGGCTTTTCGACATCCCCGCGCCATGCCAAATATGCAGATACCCTTCCTAACCTCAAGATCGGAGCTCATACGAGAGTCTTGTTCCAAGGATTTACGGGTGAGAATTTTCAGATCCCAATGTGCATCTACTGCTTTGCTAACTTGCGCACAGGACGACAGGCGACCGCCAATGTCAAGGAGTCGCTGGAATGGGGCACCAAGATTGTGGGCGGCGTGAAGCCTGGAGTTGAAGGTGAACATCTGGGCCTTCCCATATTTCCCTCTGTAAAGGCGGTATGTGGAACTATTGGGCCTGTTTGAAAGGATGTGAACTGATGGTCCTTGTGTAGGCTCAAGCAAGAGCAAAGCCCGATGCATCTGCGATTTATGTTCCGGGAAACCAGACTGCAAAGGCCATTGAAGAGGCCATTGAAGCAGAGATCCCATTGGTAGTGGCTGTAGCTGAACATGTTCCTATTCATGACATTCTACGGGTAAGAGACTCTTGAAATTGACATCAGCAGACTCATTCTGACCACGATCGCAGATTCATTCTATGCTGCAAACCCAGTCCAAGACGCGTCTTGTCGGTGCAAACTGCCCGGGTATTATATCAGCCATTGGCAAGTGCCGTATCGGTTTCCAGCCCTTACCTTGTTTTGCTCCCGGTAATATCGGCATTGTGGCCAAGTCGGGCACTCTAAGCTATGAGACAGTTGCCTCGACTACCCGTGCTGGACTGGGTCAGAGTCTCTGTATTAGCATGGGCGGTGATGTGCTAGCTGGTACCAACTTTGTGGACGCCCTCAAGATCTTCGAGCATGATTCTGATACCGAGGGAATTATTCTTGTTGGTGAGATTGGTGGCACCGCTGAGATGGATGCGGCGGAATGGATTAAGGACTACCGACAGCGGACTGCCAACCCGAAGTGAGTCATTCATCCTCGTATCTTGGAAATCACTTGCTTACCATTACTAGGCCCATTATGGCTCTCGTTGGTGGCTTGGAAGCACCTCCAGGTCGGATTATGGGACACGCAGGTGCCTGGTGTGCGCCTGGAGAGCCGGATGCGCAGACCAAGTATCAGGCACTGGAACGTGCTGGTGCTGTCATGGTCAACCACCCAGAGAAGTTTGGCGAGGGCATGAAGACTCTTTTGGGTACTGGAGTGAGCAGACCCGGTACACAAGTAGGTTCATGAGCTGGCTGTTACTATATCTTGCTAATTCTTACAGTCCTTTTCAGCCACTGGGGCTCAACGGCGCGGCTTCCATACAATGAGACGTGTCAGTCCGATCGCGAGGCCGGCTCAGCAAAAGCGCAACCTCTACGTTAAGCAATTCCAGGCATTTGATATTCTAAAGCAGAAATATATTCCTGTCAACGAGCAAACGTCGCCCTCTGACGTGTCTGTGTCCATCTCGGTTGACCGTACTTCTTTGTCGCCGTGCATTGTCGCTTCACCCAATGCAGAGTTCAGCCATACCCAATCCCGCAAGTTTCCATTCAGCTACACCGAGACCAACTTGGAGAATAGCTCACTTGTCTCCGCCGTGGCTTCATATGTCGGCCTTCCCGAATCATCACACGGCATGCTCGCAAGCCTGGTTCAAGCCCTATGGAACATCTTCAAGGAGAAAGAGGCCTTCGTGCTGGAGACCCGAGTTGGAACCTCTGCCGATGGAATCTTGGAAGTGCGTGGCGCAAGGTTTGGTTTCGATGACGCCGCATTCCGAAGCTCAGGGCGCCAGGAAGAGATCCATTCCTTGCGGAACACTGCCGAGGAAGTCGCCGAGGAGGTTGAAGCTGAGAAGGACGGAATTGTTTATGTCAAGTGAGTCTTCCCGAACTCTTCACACAAGGCAGTGCTAACAATAGATAGGCTGGAAGGAGAAGGTAGCATTGGTACACTCGGTAGGCTTATCAACCCCATTCAACCTCTGATTCAGCTAACAAGTTTGATAGTGAACGGGGCGGGACTTGCCATGAATACGGTCGATGCCCTCAGTATTCACGGTGGCCACTGTGCCAATTTCCTTGACACTGGCGGCAAGGCTACTTCCGAGACGGTCAAGTCGTCATTTCGAATTATCTGTTCCGACCCCCGCGTGAATGCAGTCTTCGTCAACATCTTCGGTGGCTTGACACGATGCGACATGATTGCCGAGGGGATCATCTTAGCATTCCGGGACTTGAACATGCAAGTGCCTGTTGTGGTGCGACTGCGTGGAACAAACGAGGAGCTTGGGCAGAAGATGGTATGTCTTGCAGACGAAGACTCCACGTCAACGCTTCATTTGACTAATGCTGTTACAGATTGCCGAGAGTGGGCTTCCTCTCCATGCTTTTGATGGATTTGAAGAAGCAGCGAAAAAGGTCATCGCCCTTGCTCAGAAATAAATGGGGCTTTGGTAAGTATACAATGTATAGTCCAACGTATGTTGGAGATATTTCTAGATAGATTCGATAGAGAGAGTATGTAGATCAGATACTCGATGGAATCGGCAATGTGCCACGAGCTCCTAGCCGAGGCAGTCTTGTGAATTTACATCAAACCGCGAGTGTTTCGGACAACTGGACCTAAACCCAATAATCAAATCCTGCTTTAGGCCTCGGGGACCCATGTGATGCCTCCCGCCTCAGGCAGCATCACCCGAGTTGGTCTAGCCCCGACACTTCTCCACGATTGACCAAGGTTGCGCTAGTGGCTCTGACGCCATCACCTATAATTGTCTTTTACTTGCAACAAATTCTTCCCTTGTTTCCGAAATATATATAGAGAAACAAATCTATATACAAATTCACGACCCCACACGAAACCCCTGCTTAGCACAATTCCAGCTCGATATTCCGCTCCGGCCCATCTCAACCCCACCATGTCTGATCCGCGAATCGAGCTGGAGCACACACTTCGCGATCTATCGATTGGCGGGAAAGGGCCGGTGAAAGATATTTCACGACCTACGGTGAAAGGCCTTTCGACGCCGAGCTCGGCTCCATCCACTGCAAAGCCAAAGTCAACTAAGAAAGCTAAAGAGGTTGTCGCGGATTCCTGGGAAGACGACGCCGATCTCTCGGATGATGAGTCTGTTTCTGCTGCATCACCATCGCTCCTTTCTCCTACTTTGAGTACTTTGAGTACGGAGGGACCACTTGATCCCCCGCCAACACCTATTTCGCCACAAACTTCGCAACCTTGGGGTGCCGTGAGCGTAGGTTCTCCCTCTGCTGGCTGGCAGGGCAGTTCTGGTCCAGCAAAGCGCCCGGAGAAGCAGACCGCTGTTGCTGGGAGACTTATCGCTGGTGCGCTGGGTATTCGGGCGCCTAAGCGGACAGAGGAGCAGCGGGCTTATGATCGGGCGGTGAAGGAGCAGGAGATTAAGAGGCGGAATCGCGAGCGTGAAGAGGCAGCTAAAGCCAAAGAGGATGAGGAGAAGTTGAAGGCATCTGTTTGGACAGACTAAGTCATCGCGTTTCTTGGTTGAGTTGATCATATTTCTTCTTGTTTAATTTAAATGGTTACGGGGCTCTGTGTTTAATACATACTCCAACTGTATATATGTGATCTACATGGCGCTGGAGCCAGCTTCAGATGAACATGGGCGTTTAGTGATTTGTTCTTTGACGATACCTGTCTAGAGCTGGAGCAGACTATCAGCTTAGCTGAGATTAATAGGGAATAGCTCAACGGAGCACATTGCTGTGATATACAGCGACTTTTATCTCCAATATATGGAATTAGTGGTTGTTTTAAAAACCATATGATTTCATCCCATAGTATGTAGCGCATCCCAATCACCGGATGTGTTCTGAAAATCGTTGAATCGTTAACCCACAACATTAAGAATTCTTTGCGAAGAACTCTCCATGACATCGCCATTCGAGTCATCGTCCATCTCGTATGCTCTGGGGCATGTGAACAAAGGGCCACAAGGGCAAGACAGTTCACCCGAGAGCACCTCAAGAAAGTATAATTTCCTTAATAGCCTCCAATTTGCTCCTGGTGCACCTCCAGGGTATCACCGTCGGCCATATCAAGCTATATTGCATCATAATGTCAGAATATCTTATCCATAGTTTCAAGGCTTGGGAGGGTATACATACACCATCGGGAGTATCATCGGGGCGCACACGGGTGCCATCAAACAAAAACCGAACAGTGGCAATCTGCTTTCCTTGGCGATCACAGAAAGCATCCATGAGCTTCTTCAATGGGGTAGAGCGCTTAATTTTGAAGAACACTTCATTATTGTTGTCTGTCACCTTGATGTTAAGGTGCTCGACTGGAGCAGCGGCTTGCTCTCCCTCGGACATCTTGAAAATAAAAAGGCGGTTGCTGGCTGGCTGTCAGGGAATGAATCGCAACAGAGCAGGCGCGGGGTGCTTACTCGGTAGGTGAAACGAAAAGAAATGAATGTAGATGGCGGTCCCGTAGATCTGGTTCTCTGAGATATGTTAGATTGGGGCGATGACAATGCGGGGGCAGTTTGACTTACAGGAACACGAAATTGCGAGAGTTAGAAGGGAAAGGAAAGGGAAGCGGAGGAGTGGAAGAGGCAAGAGAGAGATATCAACGGCAGAATCTCGCCCCACGAAGGCGGAGAATCTATTTTGCGTCACACCTGTTGGAAGCCGCTTTCGATGAGCTTCCTTCCTGGTTTTTGTTAATTGTTTGCCAGGAAAAGAAGTCCGGAACAAAAGATTTACAAATGGTAGGGTTGATTAATATTGCCAATAAAGTATCTGTGGACTAATACGTTCCTGCAGGGGGATTTAAAGCAAGATCTGTCGCACGATACGCCGTGTCATCCGCGAGCCGTATGCCTGGTTCCTCCTTCGGACAGTCAAAGAACTTCATGCTGACCATTCTAGTGTGCTATCCAAAGTATACACACGTCCAGAGATATGTATTTTGAGCTTGCCACATGCTAATGAAGCCATGTAGATTGTCTGAACAAGAATTCCTGGCAGGAGCATAAATGTCAGGCCCAGATTGACGCCCTCTACGAATGTTGCAACGCTTTCTACCAGGAGCGAGGGGACCAGGCTTCAGTGGTGAGCTGCCCTAAAGCAAACCTACTACGGTTGAAGATGAGACAGCGGGCACAAGCAGCAGAGAAGGAGCAGAAATGATTAGAGGGAATTTTGTTTGATTTTTCGCAATGTAAATAAGATGGCATTGGCATGTACCAGCCCCTTCCAAGCTAAGCTCCCATCAGAGGGAACTAGACTATTTGTAAGGACTGGCAGGTTCTTCTAAGACAATCTTGAGCACGCAGAGAGGCCTCAAGGACCTGAACAAACATTGAATGGATTCGTTCCGAGACTCTAATGAAAGCCTATAGACATTTGTGGAAAAAAAAAGAAAAAAGTGAAAGGAAAAAAAATTGTGCTCTTTAAATACTAGATCCCGTGCCGACCAAGCTAAACCACTTTGGGGCGAACGCGCTCTCAGCCAAAAGAGACAAACATGAATGCTTCCCTTTTCTCTTCCATCAACAACAGGAGCTAACGCATCATGGCTCCCCTCACAAGGTCTTCGCGTACCTTGCGGTCGCAGGTTTGTTTCGCTATATGTTACTCTTCAATTTCTTCTCACTAACACCTTGATCAGGTTCCACCTGCGCCCAAGACATCAGAAATTATTAACATCGACGAGGACGACGAGGAGCGCATGGATGAAAACGGCATCTCTGAAAATGAAGAGGAGCTAGACGACGGAACTGAGGAAGAGACAGAAGAGGATGAGATGGACGAGATGGATGAGGAGATGGACGTTACCAATGGCGATATTTCGGAGACTGGATCCGCTTTCCCAGTTTTGGAGCCCAGTCTGAAGTCTATGATGGGCTTGACAGGCAGAGCTCAAGGTATGTCATAGCTGGCTCCTTCGCGATTCCTCCTTGCCTTGCCGCTAAAAAGGAAGTTTTGGCTCATTGATTAGACTCGCCTCAGCTGTTCACCGCTGCGGGCGCACAGGAAGCTCTCCATCCACTCCGCCGCACTGCGGATCGCGTTACTCGCCAAATCGAGGCGTATGCTGATAAGCTGGACCAATTCAAGCGAAAGAATTCCACCGATGAGTTCCAGAGCATTCAAGCTGCCTACAAACTAGTTGAAAGCTACCGGGATCTTGCACAAAATGGAATCCAAGACCTAGTCAAACAGCAAACCCTCAAGCGCGCAAAGACCGGATTCCGACAGAGCAATGGGAATGATGCAAAGGATGACGAGGATGTGATGCGCTTGCAGTATGAGGCTGATACCTGGCGCCTGCTTCTCAATCTCATCAGTATCGATGACCCGGCCAGTCGCGCCAGCTTCAAAGAAGGGCAACAAACGGCATTCCAGAACCTTCACCGATACTCGTCAGATCGCGAAATCTGGGAGGAATTCCTTGCTGCTGATGGGTATGCTTTGGAGTGCGTTCTTGCGATGAGATGGCTGGAGGAGACGGCGAAGACCGGACCTCAGGATTTGGACGTTTTGATCGCCGACATGGAAGCGCAAGCGGAAAGAGGCCAGGGTCTGTGGGCTCACGGATGGCTGTTCACTAAGGAAGCTATCAAGGGACACAAGCGACTGCGTGCTTGGCCACAGCCATTGGAGCCAAATGACCCCAGTGTCTCACGCTCTTTGTTAAGCAACGACCGGCAACGACCCTTGGTGACGCAGCTAGACCCAGATGCCCTTACCCGGCAGAAGCAGGACCTACAACCCCAGGACGAGTTCTTTGAGCGAGCTACATGGATGACTTGCTGGAAGATGCTGAGACAGGGCGAGAACTGGACCAAGATTCGAGAATGGGCACAAGCCCGCCTCGAGAGCTGGAGGGCTGTCAGTCTTTGCGGTTCTAGTGTCGATACACACACTGCCAAAACCCGAACACCCATTGACGATGGGATGACCCGATTGATGAACAGCCACTCCCACGACTCATGGCGTGCTGCTTGCTCTGCTCTGACACGCAACCCTGACACAGATGAGTTCCAGCGGGCCGTATATGCTCTGCTCTGTGGTGAATCTGAGCCCGCCACCACGGCCTGCAGCACCTGGGACGATTTCCTTTACGTGTATTTCAACCGGGTTGTGCTTTCACGCTACCGTGGCTTCTGTAATCAGTTCCAGCACAAGCTCAGCCATTCTCCTACATCCCCTGTCACATTCAAGCCGGAGCCAGCCGGTCATGCCGATCTGCAGAAGTTCATCGAGTACTTGCGAGGCAATGAGCGAGTCGGTTTTGAGTCGCGTAATCCCTTCCGCAATCTCCAGGCTGCAATTCTCAGCAAGGGCTATGACTCTTACTTTTCATTATTTGCAACGGCAGTCTCTCAAATTAACGTCAAGCACTATGGGGCATCCTCTATTGTTCCTGCTGTGAATGGCTTACCAGTGGATGAATCGTTCCTCATCGCCGCAGATGACGACGAGGCCTTGAAAATGGCCGCTCATGTTTATCTTGTTGTGAAATCCATTGGGTATGCTCCTGTCGACACTCAATTCTATGAAACGGCTTCTGTCATAGTGGCAGGATACCTTTCCAACCTGGAAGAAAGGGGTCTATATGACCTTATCCCTCTTTATGCTTCTCTCCTCCCAACAGACATGTGTCACAGTGTTTTCTCAAAGATTTTGATTGAGATCACCGACCCCCATGATAGAAAGCAGCAAATTCGGCATATGCAAAAGCACGGTATTGATGTTGCAGCTGTTCTTGACGCTCAATGGTCGTGGCTTAGCGCTGGTGTTTCTTCAATTGAACATTCTAGTAGTGTCACTGGCTACTCCCGGGTCGTGCGGCGACCGGACGGCACACGAGTACTGATGCCGCCGAAGAAGGATTTGATCGGTACTTCTATTGCAGATGAGGATGAGAAGATGATTCGCAGTCTGGAGTGGCTTCGCTCCGCTGGCGGCCAGTGGGATAAGATCTGCAAGCTTGGAGCTTGGCTCTACCGCAAGCTCTTCGGTAGGTTTCTTCTCATATCTGCCTGCTCATTTACTAACATTTGTAGTCGCTGGTAAACTTGCTGCCGCTCGTGAGTTGAGCCACCGGATGAATTTGTCGAATGTGTCACAGGAAACATTTGGCCTGGATATCTTTGAATTCCCAACCCTTGAACAACTGCCGCCAGCCGATTCTACGCCGTCTAGCCCGTCGAAATCCAAGAGAAATAGCCTTCACCGTCGGAGCCTGTCCAGCAGCAATGGCATCTTAAACAGCGATGGCAGTGCTTACCAAAAGGCTACTCGGATGTACAACCTTGAAACTCTGGCCCTTGGATTCGATGCTCTGGAACAGTTCGCTCTTGCCTACGACCAAATCTCGAAGTAAGTATATCTCGGTTGCGATTTGAAGAAAAAAGGAGAAAAAAAAAATCTAACGGCCATTTTAGGACCAAACGGCGGAGAGATTCCGGTACGGTCAAGGATTCTCTGCTAGATTTAGCGGCCTTGTTAGAGGAAGTGGAGACCAATGTGGGCTTGGTCGTAGAGGAGTGGCTTGTCAAAGCTACTGATGGTCAGTCTTTTCCTCCAATCAAAGCGTCCACCTTGCTAATATCATTACAGCCGAAGAGGAAAGCGATTATGAATATATTCGCCAGACTTATCTTCCTGACTTGATTCTGGATTACCATAACGCTCTTTACTACGCCAGCCATTCTCTTGAAAAGCCCTTCCTGCTCACACAATGTATGACGGTGTCAATTTGGGTCGCCAGCACCCCGCACCTGACCCGGAGCTTTACCAAGTCGAAACGTATGGCTGAGCTCATGGATGCCTTGGCCTTGTCCAGCAAGGCTATGGTTCTCACCGACCCGAAAGACGACCGTGTCTACGACAATGGGCAGACATTGGGCATCTGGCGCGTTAGTGGGCCCGAGAACGATGAGGCTGTGTTCGAGCCACGCAAGTGAATTGTGTGACTGTAATCATGTGTGTACAATTAGCAGGTGCCCAGGCGGCAAGCAAGGGACAAACTCTAGGCCCGGACAGTGAAATGAGTGGGCAGGATTTATTTACGTATGGGATTTAGAATTTACAATGCATCGATCACAGCAATTTGCCATGGTTATTAAGCTCGTCATTTCTTTTCTCGTAATGCATTTTGTAATGAGTTTTATGCCTCGTATGTTGCTTTTACTCATCAAGTTAATCCCGTTTACTCCGAAGACCCTCGGCAAGTCGAAAAGTTTGCCAATCTGCAACAAATCACTCATATGGCTCCATCAACGTATTTCCCAGCACTTTCGCCGGGAATGCTTCCTCCCCTAGCGCGGTCGTGTGCGCCCACGGCTTCAATCCGTTCTCCCGGCGGATCGTCGCAGCGAAACACCCGCTCCATTGGTAGCGCGGGAAGTGCGCACAAACGTCCTTGATCGTATCCGGATGGACAAGATCGGCATAAGAGCCGGTGTTATCTAAGAGCCGAAAAATAGACGATCAGTCCATAACTCCACTCTAGCAGGAGAAAAAAACTCTAATCACCAGGTGATATGATAAAAGATGAAGAGATATAGAGGGTAGACAAGATATGTCGGTCACGCTAGGACTCATGACATATGAAATGACGCATCATTTAGGTAGAGAATCCACCTAGCGTTGTAACATCATGGACCCATTCATCGGCTAACAAGTTCTAGTGCAGATAGATGACCCGCTTTGATGTCCCGAATAGGGAAAGCAAAAGACCAAGAAAACACCAAGAGTGGCAGTGCAGTACTACCTCTGGATGTCTCCATCGGCATTGATAGCGGTAGCGGTAGCGCACACCGGGATAAGGTTAAGTTTTCGGACCTCACTCACCAAAGATTGTCGCGAGTTGCAAAAGCTGTCCCACAGCTGTAATCTTCCCAACCTCGCACAGGTCCTGATGCCGGATGATAGCCTCCGCCACAGACTCCGCCTGCTCTCGCGGCGCGGCGGACCCACTAGTGCCACCTTTACTATCTTGCAGTAGCTGCAGCGCCAGGAACCCGCCAAAGAACTCAAAGCTCAGGTGGGTGGCGTGAAGGTTTGTATCCGTCGTGCCGATGTCGTGCAGCACACAGGCGAGGAAGTATGTCTCGTCCGAGAAGGCCCAGTCTTCGAAAGCGAGGCGGTGCTTCTTGATTGCGAGACCGAAGTGGTATACGCGCAAGGAGTGATTGTAGGTTGCTTCGGGCAGGTGGATTTGTGCGTATTCGTTGATGCGTTGCGCTAGAGCCGTGGTGGGGATGGGGGTTTCGCTGACGGGGATTGGGGGTGGGTTTGCGTGGAGGCGTGGGTATGCTTGCGTTGAGGTTAGAAGGACAGTGGCCGAAGCCGGGACGGCTGTGAAGCCGTAGTCCTTGATTGGGTTGGTCATTGTAATCCTATTCTTTGACGGTGAGCTGCTTGGATGTGGATGTGATGACGGATGACAATTCCCGGCACTTTGAGTTTTTGAGGCGATTTATATCCGGAGTATTTCCCATGTGCTTACGGTCTATGACTTAATCCATATTGGGTGTAGTTGGGGTACATGAGACATAATCCGAGTGGTACAGTCAGATATAGAGCTTCTAAAGGTCTCTGCTAGGTGTTGCACTCGCAGCTTCTAGTATCACATCCATAGAGTTATTGCAAGGGTGGTTATGTCCTTGCTGAGGCTACTCAGCACACGTATATTAACCGATATATTGCTAGGGGGTTTCTCCGACTGGACCCACGGTATATAGCTTAGATATCACGGGAGTGATAACATGGATATTGCATATGAATTGGGCAAATCACGCATGGCTTGTACCCAGTGCTTCGTAGACGCCTCGTCTAAGCTCGACTTGGGTATCTACAGTAGGTGGAATAAACTTCACAAAGGCCAAGTGGATCCAATGCGCTGCATATTTGGGACGTCATCTCCAACCAACGGTCGAGAAAAGTTCGACAGGATGGGGAAACATTAAACAGCGGCCCCTATTCGCCCCCCCTTGGGCCTCCGCAGTCCCGATCCCGGATTTGCTTGGCGACTGAGGCAGTGCAAAATGGCGTATCGCCTCCCTTCGTGCTCCGCCGGGTTTCCGTCCATTGTCGGGTCTTCTTGTTCGAATCCCCTCGATTATTCCCCTCTCCTTAGCGCCTAAGCGAAGGGCATTCAGGACGTTTATCTGTTGATATCTCAGAGCCGACAGATCATTCCCCCACTGGGGCTGTGCTAGAAAAGTGGACCCAAATCTGCAAGAGCGGGTATAGGAAAACAAAGACAATTATTGGCAAGAAGTCGAGACCCGTGTGGATCTAAGGGGCTTTTGGTCGTCTTTTGCTGTCAATCTGTGGTGTGGCGTGTAGGAGAGAAGTCTAAACTCTCTCTCTGCTTCCGGCCAACTCACACCTCCTTTCTACCCTTTCCTCCCCCCTGGGTTTCGAATTTGTGACTTCATCACTCCCCTCGATCCTGACTTTCGATTCTGGGCCCATGGAACCTAGAACTTTCCAGCAGCTCTACACCGATTCAAGCTCGACTTGAGTTACAACCCAGACGACAACCCATCTACATTGCCGGATTTGCCTACCCCATCCATGCAACGACCATCAGCCACTTTCAAGGTGCCGCCCGCATAAACGGTGATCGGTTCAACTACTATCATCATGTCCGAGCCGCATCGAAATGGCGAAGAGTCTGCCCAAGGCGCGACACCCTTGCGTAGAGAACGAGCACCCACAATCACCATCGATACCTCCGCGGTAAACTCCCCCGACGCCAGCGATTACCCGGTTCAACTTCTCTCGACTCCGCCCCAGCCATCGCTCAAGCTCTCCACGGATACCGTCGAGTCGGATACAAATGCTCTTAGCAGTCCCAGCAATGTCTCCCCAACAGACATGCGATGCAGCGCGTCCATCCGTTCCAATGCCTCGTCAGAAGCCCGGGATCGTGAACGAGACGACCGGCCAACCTCGCCCCATAATATCTCATCCCCAAACAAGACCAAGACACCCGAGGTCCATTCGAATTTCCTGTCGGTACCTGGAACACGGTCTCGCGGCAATTCGTTGGAATCGGAGGATACCAGCCAGTCATTAAGCACTTATGGCGGAGATACTTATGTGTCCACTGCGTCTCACGGCTCACGATCTGATCTTATTAAGAAAAATGCCAACGTCGACGATGAGGATGCGCTTACCCCGGATCCAGGCCGAGAAAGCGAGTTCGAGGTGGAAAATAACAAATTCGCCTTCTCTCCTGGCCAGTTGAACAAATTACTCAATCCCAAGAGTTTTGCTGCATTTCGTGCGCTCGGTGGATTGCGTGGTTTGGAAAAGGGGTTGCGCACTGACGCGCAGAGCGGTCTTAGCGTGGACGAGACGACACTCGAAGGTGCTGTGAGCTTCGAGGACGTTACCACTTCCAGCCCTGCGACGAAGGCATCCTCACCGACAGCGCCCCCGCCTGGTAACTCTTCGATTGTTACAGAATCAGACCAGTCATTTGGGGACCGACGACGGGTATATGGCACTAATGTCTTACCAGAGAGGAAGCTCAAGACAATTTGGGAGTTGGCATGGATTGCTTACAACGACAAAGTGCTGATTCTACTGACGATCGCCGCTATCATCTCTCTTGCTGTCGGTATCCCGCAATCCCTGCACCCCACGAATGGAGAACCAGGCGTGGAATGGGTCGAGGGCCTGGCAATTCTGATCGCCATTATCATTGTGGTAGTAGTGGGTGCAGCAAATGACTGGCAGAAAGAACGACAGTTTGCCAAGCTCAACAAGAAGAAGGAAAACCGCCTGGTCAAGGTAATTCGATCTGGCAAGACAGCTGAAGTCTCGATCCATGACCTCGTTGTCGGAGATGTCATGCACCTGGAGCCAGGCGACATGGTTCCAGTCGATGGTATTTTGATTGATGGCCACGACGTCAAATGTGACGAATCTTCAGCTACTGGAGAATCGGATATTTTACGGAAAACTCCTGGTGATGAAGTCTACCGAGCTATCGAGCACCACGAAGATCTCCGAAAAATGGATCCGTTTATCATTTCCGGCGCAAAGGTATCCGAGGGCGTGGGCAAATTTCTGGTCACTGCGACAGGTGTGAATGCCACCCATGGCCGAACTTTGATGTCCCTCCAGGAGGAAGGTGAAACAACTCCATTGCAGACTAAGCTCAACAAGCTGGCCGAGTACATTGCCAAGCTTGGTCTAGCATCTGGATTGCTGCTGTTTGTTGTCCTTTTCATTAAGTTCCTGGTTCGATTGAAGGACATTGAAGGCGGTGCCGATGCGAAGGGCCAGGATTTCCTGCAGATTTTCATCGTCGCCGTGACCATTGTCGTTGTTGCTGTTCCCGAAGGATTGCCGCTGGCGGTGACACTCGCTCTCGCTTTTGCGACGACAAGAATGATTAAAGATAACAATTTGGTCCGTTTCCTCAAGGCTTGTGAGACCATGGGAAATGCGACGACTATTTGCTCCGACAAGACTGGAACCCTAACCGAAAATAAAATGAGCGCTGTTGCTGCTACTCTGGGCACTACGTCTAGGTTTGGAGATAAATCTACAGACCCGGCCACTGAACAGTCTGGGGATGTGTCCGCCGCAGAATTTGTTGCAACACTCTCGCCCTCGGTCAAAGATCTTCTTCTCAAACACATTGTTTTGAACTCCACTGCCTTCGAAGGAGAGCAGGATGGTGTCAACCAGTTTATTGGATCCAAGACAGAGACTGCGCTGCTTCATTTTGCTCGCGAACATCTTGGAATGGGGCCGCCTGCCGAGAGTCGCGCTAGCACGAAACTTGCGCAGATGTTTCCCTTTGATTCCAGCCGCAAGTGCATGGCTGTTGTGATTCAACTGGAGAACGGTAAATACCGCATGCTTGTCAAGGGTGCTGCAGAGATTTTGATGTCCAAATCGACTCGAATCATCCGAGACCCAACTGCAGAGTTGTCCGAGGTACCCATTACCGAGGAAAATCGCAACACTTTGGACACCATCATGACAAATTACACATCTCGATCCTTGCGTTGTATCGCTCTCGTTTACCGGGACTTTGAACAGTGGCCCCCTCGTGGGGCCGCGACTCAGGAAAGTGACCGCAACATGGCTGTCTTTGAGTCCATCTTCAAAGACATGTGTCTCTTCGGTTTGTTCGGTATTCAGGATCCCGTTCGGGCTGGTGTTGCGGAAGCCGTTCACACCTGTCAGCGTGCGGGCGTCTTTGTTCGCATGGTAACTGGCGACAACATCAATACGGCCAAAGCCATTGCCCAGGAATGTGGTATCTACACACCCGGTGGTATTGCCATTGAGGGTCCTCAATTCCGCAAGCTGAGCTCGAAGCAAATGAATCAAATTATCCCGAGACTGCAGGTCATTGCACGATCGAGCCCCGAAGATAAGAAGATTCTTGTGAACCAACTCAAGAAGTTGGGTGAGACTGTCGCTGTGACCGGAGATGGTACCAATGATGCCCAAGCTCTCAAAAACGCCGATGTCGGTTTTGCGATGGGTGTTACTGGTACTGAAGTTGCTAAGGAGGCATCAGATATTATCCTGATGGATGACAACTTTGCGTCCATTGTCAAAGCTATGGCTTGGGGTCGCACGGTCAGTGACGCGGTGAAGAAGTTCCTTCAGGTATGCATACCCCAGATGCTTTTAATTTCACGGTTGCTAATAATGTCTAGTTCCAAATCACTGTCAACATCACGGCTGTCATCCTCACCTTCGTGTCTGCAGTTGCTAGCAGCTCAGAGGACTCTGTTCTTAGTGCGGTTCAACTGTTGTGGGTCAACTTGATCATGGACACCTTTGCCGCCCTTGCACTTGCAACGGATCCCCCATCCCCATACGTCCTCGACCGCCGACCTGAGCCAAAATCGTCTCCACTTATCACGGTTACTATGTGGAAAATGATCATTGGACAAGCGATCTATCAATTGGTGGTGACTTTTGTGCTGAACTTTGCTGGTCAATCCATATTTCCCTGGAATGATGATATCATGCAGACGGTTGTGTTCAACACTTTTGTCTTCATGCAAATTTTCAACCAGTACAACTCTCGCCGTATTGATAACAAGCTCAACATCATGGAAGGAATTTGGCGAAACAAATGGTTCATCGGCATCCAAACCATCATCATTGGAGGTCAAGTCTTGATCATCTTTGTTGGTGGCCAAGCGTTTTCGGTCAAGCGTCTCGATCAAGGAAGCCAGTGGGCTGTCAGCTTAGTTCTTGGTGCCATCTCACTGCCGATAGCCGTTGTCATCCGTCTTATTCCCGATTCATTCGCTAGCAAACTTGTCCCGCACTTTTGGCACCGTAAGAAGGCTGGTCCTGAGCTTGTTGTTTCAGACGAGGACCGTCGCTACGAGTGGAACCCGGCTCTGGAGGAGATTCGTGATCAGCTTGCATTCATCAAGACTGTTCGTGGTGGTCGCTTGAGCCATATTCGACACAAGCTTCAGCATCCGCAGGAACTCCTCCCTCGGTCTCGGAGCGGTTCTCGGTCTCGGGAATCTTCGGCTCCACCCACGCCAACCGGTGATGATAACGGAAGCCCGCCTCCTATGCCCGCAACCCCGGAGTCTCGCTCTCGGCGCAATACCCGCTCCCGATCCAACTCGACGTTTGGACCTGCCGCTGCCATGGCTGGTATCGTGGCCGGTAGTATCGCCGGATGGTCGCCTATTGAACGAGGTCACGAAGATGGCGACTCCATGAGCTTCCCAAATATGGATGGTCATGGTGGCTTGGATGGTCAGCAGGGCATTGAAGTTCATCCTGATACGGCTGCCGATGACCGTGTTTTGGGCGAATACTCTGTAACCTCCAAGACCCCGCCGAGTCAAAATCCAGACCTGACCCCTTTCTTTGAACACGCTCCCACAACGGATCGAGCACCATCAAGTCGCGGCCGTCGATCTCTTTCTCAGCGCTCTCGATCGAGTCTGAGTCCATCCCAGGTATAGGCCGGGATTTTTACGCATCTAAAATAAAAAAGCGCATATGCGCGGGCGGCGTTGGTGTTCTCTCTTTTCTATTACCATATACCTGGCCTCCAATTGTTTGTTTCTCTCATCTGTTACGGTCGATTTCCTTATTATTGGATCCACTTAAACTTGGTCTTGTACTTTTGCTCTCCGAGGTTTAATTTAGCATGTGGCGTCGCGTCAGCTCCCCATAGACCGTTCTCTTGCATGGTTCCTATCAGCATTCACAGGGACTGCTGGGTTCTCTTTTTGTGAAATATCTAGGCGCATACAGGACAGGGTCGTCAATTTTGCTTATTGTCTTTCCTTGTTTTCATTGTTGAACAATACTATAGGCATTCCCACACCTAATTTCCGCCGAGAATCCCAAATACAAAGTGGAGCAATCGATGATACATCAGCATGATTCATGTCGTGACATTTTATATTCACCCAAGTAAGGGATTCATCAATCTCAAGATCCTACCAAGCAGTTCTTCCGCCGTACTCATCAGTATCATCTACCACCTCCCCATCGGCTAAAATCTGAAAATCTCCATCATGGGCAAAGCTAAACTCAACGCCACGTCCCTCGCAAATGCTCCTAACATCCGCAAACACCGTTTCTACCAACCTCGGAACCGCCCAATTATTTGTTTCCAAATTCAACTTTTCACCGGGAAAAACCTCCATCTGAAATGTTTGTAGCGAAAGTATCCGTAACTGAGGAAATTGCTGCTCTTTGACATCCAAAAAGCGCTTGAGCTGTCTCTCAAGCATAAAACACTCAACGAAATCCACCTTGGTCAGAACGAGGATTTCAAGACCAGAGGGCAGAACCTCACTTAGAGCTAGGCTAGGCTCCTTACTAGCTGTGCCGTCCAGGAGATTCCGCACTGGTATTCTCAATTCCTTTAAGGCCACAAACTCAACCAAACTCCCAAACCAAGCCTGCGCCTTCGACGCTTGAAGGTCTTTTTCAGGTTCATCCACCTCTTGTGGCTTCGTCACACCGACATCATTTAGTCGTAGCACGCGCAGGCTATCTTTCTGCGTTAAGAGTGGCGCGCGGAAGACTCGACACCGGTAATTCCGGTACGCTTCCCCCCATTCGAACTGATTGTTGTGCTGATACTCGAAGTGCTCAAGGCGCGCGCACGCGGCTATGAACTCAGGCAGTCCGTGTGGAGTGTTGGAATTTTTGAGGATCAGCTTGCGGACACGGGAGACACCTTGTGGAAGATCGAAAGAAACACCGAAAATCGGGTCTTCATCGTCGCTGACACGATCAATGATAGTACTTAGGTGCAGTGTTCGCATGGACGACAGTTTGAGGAACGGAATGAATTCCTCTGCGGGGAAGCACTCTTTGACGTCCTCATATACCGAGGTGAGAGTTTGGAGGTGTTGCAACGGCAGATCTTCCCTTGGAGACTTGCTTGCGATCTTAGAAATTGCCCAGCGTGTATTCGCTGTTTCTGAGCCATAACCGCCCCAACGTAGATGGAGATGTTGGAGATTGGGGAGGGAAATCAGGATTACCGTGAGCCAGGCAGATGTATTTTGTATGTCTAGATTCTCTTCCCATTTGGTTAGTTCCTCGTCATTGTCCGCGAAGGACTCCAGGAACTTGTGGAACAATGTGCGATTATAGACCCGGACATCTTCGAACTGTTCAGCATAGAAGTCTGGGATATGGAGCTCATGTACGAGAGGCTTCAGTCGGGGATTCTGATGAAGCGCTTCTGCGAAAGCGACTAGCTTTTCGGGGAAGGGAATCATCAGACTCGAGTACACTTTGGCAAATAGCGCTGTATTCCAATGCCGACAGACTTGGAGAAGCCGGATACGGTCACTGGTTTGTTCGAGTTCATCGAGGACGTAGAACCAGATCTCAGGTGGGAGAAATGACATCTTTGATGTAGATGGATTATAGTTGAATGAGGAAATCGGTTTATAACGGTCTGGCCCCCCACATTTGAGCCCCGCCTGCTGCCTAGCCAGGCTTCGAAGGTTAACGTAATCGTGCGACATGTTGATCAACGCATATACTGGGCATCCTTGACGTTCGACATGACTTTTGGCCCCAGTCAGTGCAGCTTTTGATTCCTTGAAATACAAATCTACGAATATGTCCCAATCAAGATTCGATGGCTCTCTTGTCCACGCCTCATGGTTCTATGTACTAGCCCATGAAGTAAGGACAATCATGTATACTTTATTGATAAGCTTTAGTACAAAAATTTTGAGACTGACATTGGACAGAGCGTGCAATACATTGGGTAACACTTAGCGTGGCTGCGCGATCGGCGTATTGAATCATTGAGCTGATCGACTTATCAAGTTTGACACTGCGTTAGATTCGATACCTGAAATGTCGGTTCTGCTTGTCAGTGAGATCATCGAAACCCTCCATTGCCTCCTCTGTCGAATTGCTCTCATGCAGAAGACCCTTCTTCTCCTTCTTTTGATTTTCAAAGAAGCAATAGCTTGTATAAATGATTTGAAGACCCATCGCCCCGCGTATAAGAAGATGTAATCCGGGCATGGCCCGGAAATGCAGTGATGAGCAGTGTGAGCCTCATTGGAAGTTCAATAAATAGTCCCAATACCGTTGTCCAAATTGGAAAAGACGTCTCAAAGATGGGTCCTCACCTTCACGCTGGCATTGATGATGCGATCAGCATCGAGAGGTCGAAAGAATTTTTCAATATGTACAATATGGGAGGCGTAAGCGTGTGTGAATGGGTCGATGATATCCAGGTTGCGAGGTGGGAGAAATTGCTATGGAACGGGACGTATAAAACATTGTGTGCTTTGATGAGAATTGATTTCGGCGAGCTGCAGAGAAGCAAAGGAAGAGAGACCATCCTTGTTCCTATGATGTGGGAGATATGGAGTATTGCAAAAGCGGCTGGTTATCTCATGCCGGAATCAATTGTAGAGTGGATGGCATATCGATTGCCGGATGATTGCAACTATCGACCGAGCATGTTGCTGGACCTGGAAAATAGAAGGCCAATGGAGTTGGATGTTATTCTAGGAAATCCCTTGAGAAAGGCTCTCTTGATTTGGGGGTAGAGACGCAGTGCATGAGTATGGTTCACAAGTTGCTCAAATTGGAGGAGTGGAAGATCAGCCAGAGCAAGATGTAACGTCTTGCGATCCAGCTATGACAAATAGGTGAATCAACAAGAGCCAGGAACATATGAGAACAATAGAGAAATGATAAGGAAACCTATCGATGTATTATATCTGGAATTTACCAATTTGACTCATTACTCTTTGTGTCCGATGAAAATTTCCAAACGTTAAGCGTCGTATAAATTACAGCGGGATGGGACAATTGGATGCACATCGTGCCAAATACATCCAGTCCCAATTCGCACCTGAATCTCTTGCAAGCCATACTTGCTCAGCACAAAAGGTTTTGGTACGCCTGGTGGTGGCCATGGGCCGCGCCTGGTAAATATCGTCGAACAGCCGGGAAATATGAAGCCGATCCTCGGGCTTTTCCACTTCACACGCAGCGATGAATAGCGGCCAAAGAGAGAGTTTGATATCTTGAGGTGAGCCAGAAATCTGAGCCACAGTCTCGTAGGCCATGGAAAGGGCTTCGGTATCTGCTTTCGTCGAACTCCCTGCTCGATTGAAAAGACGAAATAGGTATAGGAGCGCTGCTGCTCTCCATGCGTATGCGTGGAGGAGAAACTTATGTGACGCTTGTATTGACATGGACAAATCTTGAACAGGGCGCCAGGTCAGTAGTTGAGCGCGGATGATTGCTTCCCTCTCGAATGAATTGGTGCATCCAATGGCAAGGTCATTAGGCATTGACTCTGCAGGGTCGTATTTCTTATCGGTGATGGAACGACAATCCAAAGCATAACAAACATCTTCAGCGAGACCGGAAAGCTCCGAAAGGATTGGAGCTAGTGTAGTCGTGAATCTCATTAGTCGGTCACCATGGCACATGGAGTACTCGTCCAGCCAGATACGCGGTTCAATCTTAGTGCGTTGCATGCGCGAAAGAGAAATCAGAAGGTCTTGACGGGCCAACCCTCTCACGAAATATTTAGCCATTCTAGTCAGCTCCTTTCCTTGGCGACTATAGACCTCTAAAATGAGAGAAACATTGACGATGAGCGCGGAGAGTGCCTTTCCACCATCATCAGATTGAGGGTTCACAAGCTGTATCGTCTCATCAGCAGACTTATTCATTGTAACCCTAGGTTCAAAAATACCTCAACCCCACAAAGCGCCAGTAGCAGCATCAGAACTAGCTCTGGGTTGCTTCCACCTTCGTCAATCAGTCGTAGTCGACTGAGAAGGCGCATCTTGCGATTCAACACTAAGTCTAAATCCACAGAATCTTTGACGTAACTTTCTCCGATAGCCGCTAGCGAGTCCCCGACTGCTGTAGGGCTTTGCTGCAGGAGGGATATAACGGCTCCATTCATCTCTTGCACGAAGACATCGTTGTTCATGATTATTTCAGAAGGGTATCGCAAGAAATATACTTCGATGAAAGCTTTGTCCGCAGCCAAAACTTCATTCAGAGAAATCAAGTAGGGTGTTCTCATGAGAGGCGGTGCCTTATTTGATGTTTCTAATGTCATTGATTACAGGTAATATGTTGCCTTGGTGCATGTTGCCGAATATCCCGTGTATATTATCGCGACGCTCTTGGCATTTTTGTCATGATCTGCTGGATGTGCGGTGACCATGTAAGAATCCGAGATAAAAGACATTCGACGCTTCGCTTCCACTAGTTTGGCAGTACCTGAACGCTTGGGTGACAGCATACGGCCAGATGATGACCCACTGTATCCGCTGCACGGACGGCGCCGAAGCGCGGGTCCCACACGCCGGATGCACTTCATCACATTTGATCTTGGCTTGTGCCTGCAGGAAATGCATCCTTTGCGCGATCTAGTAGCCATTATGTGTCAGATAGACAGCTGGTATTTCGGGTCAAAGTGAAGAGAGTATGGCCAGCATCATAAATGCGGGGTTTCACTGCTTCGTTATAGCCACCTCGATCCTGGCTTCCCTTATCAGTGGGGCAGCTTTACCACGTATAAGCTGCTTCCAAGCCTCTGTAGTGTATCTGACATTTATCTTTAGACCAAAAGAGCCCAGTATTTTGGTGGGGTCTGTTAATCAGTGCATGGCCCACATGCAAGTAGACACTTGAATGCTGCATTGATGTAGATGAAACATATAACCCTCAAGTCAATCTGAGCCTCACTCGAAATACTACCTACGCTACATTCTGCTAACGCAATCAATACATAAATATAGGGGAACACTCACGAGAGTCGCAGACAAACGAATTAATCGAATCATACTATTAACAAGACCCGAAAGGCCTCACTATATTACGGCGCGGCATTTCCGGGCTGATGAAAGTCGCTCAGTTTGAAAGTCTCCGGCAACAAAGTTTCATCCTGCGAGGCAACATATCGTCGAACCCGAGCAGAGCCAGTTGGAAAGCCCAAGAGCCGAATCCAACCCTTGTCTGCTCGAAGATGGGCCGATCACAAAGCTGCTTAGGCCTGGTTTCAAGACTCGCCAAGAAGCCAAGTACCGAGATGTTACCGTAAACAAGGATTCGGGCGATGAAAGCCCGAGACTACAGTTCTGAAAACACGCGCGGATTTTCCGGATCATGCATCACCCCGCAGACATCCCCAGATCTGGAAATCCGGGGAAGACACCCGGGTATACCTCGGGGGTAATGATCGGCCCTCTTAAGTGACGATTTCCCGGCCTTTGTGTCTCGTGTCGTGCGCCTTGTGTTGGAACATACCTGGGCTCTTTTGATTTTGGTTTTGGTTTTCTTTTTCCACAAATACTATCATGGAGAAAAAGGAGGATACCAGCCATGTGGAGCACACGCTGGAAGACACAACAGCTGCACCCAGCGCGAATGAGCTCCGTGGACGTGCGATTCAACAGCAAGAGCACAACCGCAGCTACTGGGAGACCCTGTGCAAAGATCCACGTCTTCTGTTCTGAATCGGTGTCATGCTCTGGACACTAATTGTCCGCGGATTCGAAAACCAATCCTCCAGCTCGGTAATCAGCATCACGGAATTCAAACGCCGGTTCGGCAAGATGAACACCGATGGATCCTATTTCATCAGTACCGACTGGCAGTCTGCACTGAATGGAGGATCGAACGCAGCGGCCATTGTAGGTGCGTGGGGAGGATCCTATTTCGCGGATCACTTTGGCACCAAGCCCGTTCTTCTCTTCGCGTGCGCGATAAACATTGCCTCAGTCGGCGTGGAGTTCGCAACTACGTCTATTGCCATGTTCTTCGGCGGGAAAATGATGAATTTCGTGGCTATTGGTGCCTTTCAGAACCTCTGCACGGCCTATGTGGCTGATATCTCACCCCTTGCTATTCGAGCCTCGGTGATTGGTTTCTGTAATCTCTCACAATGCATCGGGCCATTCATCTCTGCTATCATGTCCTACTATACATCTTCATGGGATAACGACTGGTCCTGGAAATCGCTGGTGTGTGCTCAGTGGGGATTTGCAGTGATTGGATTTGTTGGACAAATCTTCATGCCCGAGTCCCCAGTCTTTCTTGTTCACAAGGGCAAAATGACTGCTGCTCGTGCTGTGCTGGGTCGCCTGTACAGTGACCCTAATGATGCGGAAGGCCACTTCGAGAGAATCAAGTTGACTCTCGAGGAAGCCGAATCCCAGAAGACAGTTTCTTATATGGAATGTTTCCGAGGGACCAACTTGCGCCGGACGATGATTGCCATGCTTGTATTCACTGCTGAACCTATGTCTGGTCTGGGTTTTGTGTCGAATTATGGCTCTCTTATGTACCAGTACCTTGGAATTGGTGATCGGCAATCATTCCTGATTCAGATTGGTGCTCAGATCCTGTCTATCTCGGGTGCCATCTTTTCTTTCTTGGTCAGTGACTTCGGGGGTCGACGTCCAATGTTCATCGGTGGCTGTATTGCCCTGACAATTCTTTTGTTGTGTATGGGTATCGCAGGCTCAGTGAACACAACAGCAGGTATGACCAATTCTCTTACCCATTTTCTCTTACCCATTACAACCCCATAAACTCCTAACTAACACTCCGTAGGTATCACTGCCGCTGTGGGCTTCTACACCATGTACAATTTCGTCTTCAATGCAGGCGTGGGATCCAACGTATACGCAATTGCCGGTGAGGTTCCGACGTCCATTCTGCGCACGAAGACACTTGCTCTGGCTATCTCCGTTGAACAGGCGATCTACACCATGTGGTCATTTGTCTCTCCATACATCTTCAACCCGGATTACGGCAACCTCAAGGCTAAAATTGGTTTTGTGTTTGGTGCTTTTATGCTGGGATATATTGCCCTTGCATATTTCTTTGTGCCAGAGACGCGTATGCGCACTTATGAGGAGCTGGATGAGCTCTTTATGAACAGTGTTCCCACACTTCAGTTCCGTGGCTATGTCACCGTTGCCGAGAGACGTGCGGCGGAGGCATACAATGTGGAGAACAAGATTAAGGAGGTGGAAGGAGAGAATGTATAGGCATTTCAAGGCTTTACGGAGCCACTTAAGAGTCATCCAATGATAAGTGGCTGTTGGTATTGTATTAATAGTAAAGTCAGGATTGTGTCTAATTGGTAATCTCCGACATTTTGAAGTTCCTTGTGGTGTATATGAGAAGCGGGCATGATTCATAACTGTCATTTATGATGTGGGGCATTTCCGCGCATTATGTTTTCCTTCGGCCCGAAGAAATACCGCAGATCCCTCGGGCGACTTGGAGTGATCAACTTTGATGAAGATGCGGATTGGAAATATGAAACCCAAGCAATAAAGCGCAGCATCCACGAAGCCGGGCATGAGCTATCATGTTTTCAATAAGTCCATCCGAAGCTTATTCTTTGCAAAGATCCTCAAGCAACTGCAGCATGCGACGCTGCAGTTCTATGAGGTCTGGTTTGGACAGTTTTTGATCCATACCAGGTGTACCATCAAGATCCGCTGACGATGTTGAGTCTTGAACCAAACTCTTCTTGAGAACAAAGAAAGGGATCTGGTGTCCGCGCAGTTCTGCTGTTAAGGCATCTGCCATCTGCATAGAAGCTTTGTAAATCTTTGCATCGTAGTTTTTAAGTTCTGCTTGGTCCTCTTCTGTGGTCTTGGGGTTGTTAGTGTGCGTGAGATATGGATAGTTGGCCTTACGATTGGGAACTTACAGATGTTTCTTTTGATTCAACGGGTGCGCCAATCGATCGTCTAGAAAACATCGTTAGCATAAGGCTCACTTGGAACAGAGGTACCAGCTCTTACAAGACTGCATCTAGCTCTTTCTGTTTATCCCCTCGAGCCCCCTGCCTTTGAAGCAAGGCCTCACGACCCTTCCACCACTGCCTTTCATGGCTATGCTGGCTTCGGATCAAGCCACGGATTCGGAGCTGGGTTTCTTCGTTCTGGCCCACGGTCCGCATGACATAACGTAATGCTGCAGGCCAAGTAGTAATTGTCGAAGGGTCAATAGTAGGAGTGCTCGGCTTTGGTGGATTTGAATGCACCGGCCGGGGTGTATGACTTGGCTCAGCCCTTGACGGCCGAGAAGCATGAGGCTGTAGTGAGATCGGCTGAGAGATTTCAGATGAGCTACCCTGAGAAGCAAGGCTGGAGAGTGTTTGAAGCACGGCGTTCAAATCCGGGGGATTAGAATGGCCAGCCATGGTAAAATGGTAATGAAATATATGAGGTTCCAGCGATCACCCAGAAATGAGATAGTTTAGAGTAAAAAGTCCCATAAAAAGTCCAAAAAGCGTTAGGCTGTCAAGTGAAGTATCGGGAGTCGTGCCATAATTCGGGATGAAGCTGTTGTCCGGTCTTGGCGCATCATCCGGCCGCTGAAAATTTACCTTTCCACCTCCAAATACCCGATTCCATCCCCAAACGCCGCGCCCTTACACTCACCCCTGCAAGCCACATTCGATTCAGGGGACTGACGCAGCTCGAATCGATTGACTCTTTTCCCCCGAATACATCCCCCTTGCGAGTGAGACGTCGCGACAATGTCCCGATCCGCCGCGGACGCAACGCGGTTTACGGCCACCGGGCCATACGCCAGCTCCAAGCCCGGCGCGCCCTATGACCTGCCCGAGTCTTTGAAATCGAAGGATAATGCAACACAGCCCAAGCAAGCTCAACCACTTGGTCCTGGTGGCATGCCCGAGACTCCGAAGCAGAAGGTGGAACGACTCCGAGCACAGGCACGGGCTGCTCGGATGGCTCAGTCTTCATCTGGTGTGGATCGATTTATTGAATATGGACGGCGCTTCGCCAACAAGGCTCACAAGGGCATGGTTTACTCATTGATTGCCGCATCGGGTACGTTCTTGACTAGACTTGGTTACCCCTCGAGCGACAGGACAGGACACAGCAACCATACTCACATCCAGTCCTGGACCTATCAAACCCGTCCTCATATGTATCTTGACTAACACGCTCTGTCTCTATTAGGTGTCTGCGGTGTCCTTACCGTTTACTCGATGGTCTCGCTGACAATGTACAACCGCCGTCAACGCACACTGTGGATCGAGAAGGAGATGGAGACTCTCAAGCAGGCTCGCATCGCGCAGGCCAATGGCACCGCTAATGCTGAGCAACTGGAGCTCGTCAAGAAAGAAGAGATCGAAGCGATCTACGCCAAGAAACGTGAGGAGGAGAAGGCACAGCGCCCGTGGGCCAAGGCGAAGCAATTCTTGTTCGGCCAGATGAATGTGGAGGATACCGCTGCCCCCGCCGCACAGACTACCGCCGCCTCATCAGTTGAGAGTGCCGAGTCCAGCATAATTGAGGCTGCTAATGTGAAGAAGGCCTTTGCTGATGCAGCTGTGCCTGGTCAGTTGGACGTGATTGCCGAGAACGCCGAGCGGGCTACAAAGGAGAAGACCAAGGGTTGGGTCAGCTGGATGACTGGCCGGTAGAGAAACGTGGATTTCAAAATGAATCAACAAAAGCTTGATGGGCTAAGAGGGAAGGATGCTTTTATTTATATCGCAGGCGTGGATTATAACCTGCACGCATTCTCATTCCGGGTCCTAATCCTTGACATATGAAGTTTCGTCTCTTTTTTTTGCATAGCAGTTTGTGATGGTTTTCCTCACAATTTGCTTCCATCGTGGGGGTTTCTGGCGTTGACAATGTTCTTTTCTTCTTACTCCTGTGTTTCTACCTGATTGTGGTTGTTTTGAGATCCGAGGGAAGCCTCCGTGTATATTGATGTACAGTACATAGAAAACCAGCTCCTTTCTCCTTTTCCAGCTTTATCTTTCTTTACTCTTGTCTTTCCTACCCATGGCCCACGTCAAAAGAAAATCCTTGTGGAACACGCCGACATGTAATTTGAAATGAGATCTATTTATCTACTCGATATGTAAAATTACCACCATGAATTCCAAAAACTTCGTCTGTTCTAGTACCTTGGATATGGCTTTTAATCCTGGTATTGCGCGTGTTCGATGACCAATTTCCCAATGTAAATCCTATGAGATCATTTGTGACACAGGAAACAGAGCGCTACTCTCAGAAAACGTCAAGATCAAGACGCAGCCTGAGAAACAACCGATCGCCATAGTAGCTCCTGATATAGCTGTTGAAGATTTATTTGTTGGTCGGTACTCTTGGGGTAGCCTTAGAAGATCATGTCTGTCAAAGGTGATCCAGGAACGGTCACGCTTTAAGCCGTATCCTATCCATCGTGGTGGGGACAACCTACCAGGAGTGGCTGTGTAGGAAGCATTACCAGGAACGCAGGGCTGAAGATCCAGCGTGCCGGTATTCGTATGTAGAATACTTGAATTGAGTTCATCGAATTGAAGCCAGCCACAGCAACCAACATGGAACGTTAGTATACACTGGCCGGTATCTATGTCCCAGATATGGGCTGTGCAGTCCATTGACGTCGATGCGAGTTTGGTCCCATCACGAGACCATGAAATAGACAAAGCGTATTTTTAATGTATATTGTCGTCAGTATGGTCTGATCATTGATCAAGTCGAAGACCTGTATTTTCGTTTTCTCCCCTACTGCGAGTCGTGTCCTATCGTATGCCCAGAAAACGGCGGATACTTTACAGTTCTACTCTCCCGGGATATCTCCGCATGGACCTTCCAGTAGAAAGATCATAAATTTCGACATCATCTCCATGGCCGGACTCTTGAAGAAACGGGACCAATGCAAGCATTGTTCCGTCAGGGGATCACGCGACAGTCAAATATCATCGCCATGCCTTGTAAGTATCGATATATATTGACCTGTGATGGTATTCCAAATCGTGATTGTCGTTCTATGGGACACCGATGCGAACCTAATTCCATCCTTTGACCAACCAACAGATGGGATCCTAAGGTCAATCTTTGTTGGCCGGTATGAGGGTTCTATATATCAATCACCCCGGGTCAGAATGATGCGCAGTTGCGACCCGAGACGATCCATTGTATCTGCGGATAGGCAGATGACTCTTGGGAAATCAGATCCAAGAGTAATGGGGGGCCTTCGATGCAATCGTCTAGGGCGTCGATAATCAAACAGGTTTTCTGTATGGCCGGGTCTTTCAAGATGTCCGTAAAGATCCTCGAGAGTGCATGCAATGCGTTTGTATCTTGAAATAAGGCTTTTCCCGCTTGGCTATACGGAGCCTACACATGGCAGAGTAGAGGTGGCTGCTTGTCCACAAGCGAATATATTAAGCCACGCAGGACAGCAGTGGCAGTGTTTATTTTTCCTCCCAAATATCCAAGTGAACATTTCTCTGAAGTTATCTTTATAGAACGGACTGTCATAAGTTTGAGACTTGAACTCCCGCAGTTTGAGGTGTCAGCCCAGTAATTCTGTTGTTTTGGCCCCGGCCTCGTCCGCAGCGAGACACAACAACCACTGTGAGCACCCTAAGCCATTTTAACCATTCACAATGGCTTTTCACACCCCCACAACAGATCCAAGACAGTACTTGAGGGAAAAACGTCCTCCCACGTCGGTCCACCACTAACCGTAAGAGGGGAGGCCCCATTCCGCATCGGGAAGCCACCGGCAAAGCGCTTTCCCCCTGAGAAATTCTCACCACCACAACCCCTCAAACCCTGCACGTCTGGCCTCTGCGCCGCAGTGGAGAATTTAATCGATCTCGTAGATCCTGTGGACACTTTAAATCAGAAACAGAGCTGTCATTTTAAGATTTGGGGATTGGAGTGGGTCTGGGGAAAGCTCTGACTTTGTATACATACGCATGGGGCTGACACCAATTATTTGGGGCACACACCCTCACACGGTCACACCACCTTACTCAACTTAGCTCGTCTACAACATAGAGCTTTAAAGAAAGGAAATAAAGTTGAACCGAGAATTAAACGCTGCATTATCGAATCGTAGAAAAGGTATCTATGTCGACCCCATGGGGAAACTTTTCAAGTACAAAAAAAAACCAAAACCCAGCTTTCTTCCCCCTAGGCCTTGATACACAATTTTGATATATTCAATGATATAAAGCAAGATTTTACTCTTTCATCATGAAATCTAGTGCGAACCATTGGCACCATTGGACTTGGATTTTTGGAGAATGCGACGGGCGCGAACACCGTCAGCCAAATCCTCCAGAGTCTCGACGGTCATCTCCCAGTTGATGCAGGCGTCAGTGATACTGACACCCTTCAGCAGGTGGGAGGGTCCCTCTGGGGGAACCTTCTGGTTACCCTCGTAGATGTTGGACTCGATCATAACACCGATGATACCAGACTCACCCTCGCGCAGCTGATCAGCGACCTCCTTAGCGACGAGGGGCTGGTTGAGGTGGTTCTTCTTCGAGTTACCGTGCGAGCAGTCAACCATGACGACCTCACGCTGCTTCTTGGCGCGCAGGGCCTCACGGGCACCGCGGATGCTCTCGCGATCGTAGTTGGTGCCCTTGGTGCCACCGCGCAGGATGACGAAGCCGTGCTCGTTACCGGCAGTCTTGGTAATGGCAGCCAGACCTTGCTTGGTGACACCGAGGAAGCGGTGAGGGTGAGCAGCGGCGCCGATGGCGTCAATGGAAACGGTGAGACCACCGTCGGTTCCGTTCTTGAAACCAATGGGGAAGGACAGACCGGAAGCCAGCTCGCGGTGCAGCTGGGATTCGGTGGTGCGAGCGCCGATGGCGCCGAGGGAGATCAGATCGGCCAGGTACTGTGGGGAGATGGTATCCAGCATCTCGCTGGCGATGGGGAGGCCGGTGCTAGTCAGGTCAACGTAGAGTTTGCGCGACACGCGCAGACCCTTGTTGATCTGGTAAGACTCGTCCATGTCCGGGTCGTTGATGAGACCCTTCCAGCCGACGGTGGTACGGGGCTTCTCCAGGTAGGCGCGCATGATAATTAAGAGGTCCTTGGACAGTTTGGTGGAGACCTCCTTCAGGCGCCGGGCGTACTCGAGAGCAGTGTCCGGGTCGTGGATGGAGCAGGGTCCAACGACGACCAGGAGACGGTCGTCACGCTGTTCAATGATCTCGACGGCTTCATTGCGACCAGCGCGGACGGTCTTCATAGCACGGTCGGGCTGTGATACATTTTTGTTAGTTTGGATCTAGATAGCGGGGTGTGGAACAGAAAAAAAATGACTCACCGCGGGGATCTCAGTCTGCAAGTACTGCGGCGGCAGCAGAGGATCGTAGCCGAGGACTAGCAGAAAAGATGATTAACATAATGAACAGGTGATAATTGAGGAATTGAGGGATTGTAGAATTTTGCGACTCTACTGCAGTGTCGTACTTACCACGAGTGTCCTCGTTGAATTCGTTGGTGGTGACGAGAGGCATGATGGGATTAACGGGCCAATAGAATCTACCGCAATTGACAGGTTAGAAATCGGAGAGCAGAATTGAAGCCGCAGAGAATAAGTCAATGAGAAAAAGAATCAGGAACGAAACTTACCGACTTCAAGAATTAATAGAAAACCAGGAACCGAGGAAAAGACAAAGTGTGGAAATCCCAGTTAAAAAAGAAGATGGAACTAAAAGTGGAGCCGTCGATGATGATTCACGGGCCCTCTTAAGAGGTACTAGTTGACCTTCCCTTATGACAGGTCTTCTGCAAATGTCTGAACACGTACTTGATTTCTATCCCTGTCGTCTATCGGATTTATCATTCGTGGTTTCTCAGGCCTCCAGGATAATATCCCTTCGGACCGGCGCAATTATTTGACTGTACATGAAGTCTAGTAGTTTCTGTGCGTCGCGAGGGAATCATATTAGCCAATCAAGACCCACACATGTGCTCAGCCCGCGGTGGTCGGATTGTCGTTGCATTTCTACGGTATGTCAGACCTCGCCTTAGACAATGAAATCAGCTATGTTATCGATTTCAGAGTTCAGACCGGATCTCATAGAATGAATCTACAGTAGATCTACTAGAACGCCAATGCATCTATGTATATCCTGTGAAGATCTGAGTCAGTTAGTGTGACCTCAGAGGGATCAGCAATATGGAATATGGGTCATCGGACCTAGCTGAGTCACTCTGTACATTCACCGAGTTGACATGTTCAAAGTGACGACAATTGCATGAAAAAAACTCCACTTAGGCGTGCTGAGTATGTAGTGTACTGTAGCAGTAGGGCGTAGGTTCTGCCAAAAAAAAAAACCCTCCGCTCGGAGAAATGTCCACGGCAACTGCCGCGTTCAGCTCTCCACCACTTTTTCTACCCTTGCTTCCCCGGCCTTAGTTGATTCTCCATGGTCCCTCCACCAAAGCGATCGGCTCCATTGTGTGAGCAAACCAGCTATGTTTGGGGTCAAGCGTCAGCGAGACGACGATAAGGCGTCCGAGCTTGATCCACAAAACAAGGTACGTTCATGCTCCCACTCGCGACGCGTCTTAGCTCAAACAGTGAGCTTTGTTTGGCCAACCCCTCTAGTGCTCCTCACTCACAATCCTCGAATTGCAGAAGCTTTGTCAGCCATGGGAAACACCGGACCCTCTCCCTGAGTCTCCGATCGACCTCGATCATAATCCTTTCCGGCACCCGACCTTGACTCCCGTGGATTCCTCTGACGAAGAAGCTACTTCCAAGAAAGCAAGCACACACGATGCTCCGGCGGATCCTCCGCCAAACGTCATGGAACTCCCATGGGCGCCGATCGTCACCTTCAGCAACGCGTCTACAAACCCACCCACTGCCCTGGCTGGTAGCCATGAACTCTCCTGGTTTGTGAACTCCAACGACATGAGCATCCCTCCTCAGTCCAATCTGCCTCACTTTGTCCCCATTCAATCAAACAGTGCCAATGGGGCCTTCGCAGCCATTCAGAGGCCCAGCCCTGGTGCAGTCGCACACGACCCCATGAACACCCCTAAACCAGACCCAAGCTCGGAAGGTGTCGCTCCTGAATATCCAGACTATTTCATGCGCACTGCCAGGCTCCCAAGCCCCACCAGTGATGACGGCAATGATACGTCTACGAGTAGTTTTGCCCTAAGCGACACAGACATGGCCACGTACTCTCACTCTCCTCGGTGGTCCCCAACCCCAGAATTTCCCGAGAATCCAGCATTTCTTACACCCGTTTTAACTCGCCGACCCACTCCACGTGCCATGCAGCTCTCTGAGAGTGCTGCTCCCAAGAAAGGGGCCATTGCTATGGGGTACCGTGCCGACTGTGAGAAGTGCCGGAACAAAGTCCCAGGGCACTACAGTCACATCATCCGCAATTAACCTGACTTCTCATTCATCTATTTCAGTGGTTCATACTGACGCGTTTGAATGTACCATATCATCTGCTTTTATGCCTATTACGTGACACTAGATGTCCCCCGCATGATTCCCCAGGCGTTCAGGTTCAAGGATCCATACGGACTACATGGAGTTTAAGGCATCTTGATTTTCTATTTCTTTGTTATTGTCATATTTTCTAGCTGATTCGAGATACATCAATGATAATCTGTATTTCTTTGACTTGTGGTTTGTAGAGTTTGATCACCCCTCTTTGTCCATCTATTCATATCTCATAACTTATCACCCATCGCTCACTACTCACTACTCATCTACATTCTACATCCCCAACTAATTCTAACCATCCATCAATCATCATGGACGACAATATCATCAAGAGTAAGGGCCTCACCAAATCCGACAACATAATCAAGGGCGACCGTCCACGCGCCCTAAAGGCCCGCAAGAAGAAGACCACCGCTCAGAAGACCCAGGTACGAATAAGTGAAACAAAACTGGAAACAGGCCCATGATTATACCCTCATCATCCTCACAAGCCAGAAATGTGGAAATTCTTCATTACTTATACTGATTTCACGCCGCTGCGCAGAAGCCTCAGAATCCAGTGGTAAGCACTCCAGGATGTGGAGTTGGTCATCAGCCACTATCACTCCCCAGCTACGATGAGCGCTGCGGATTGGAAGCCAACAAAGAAAATAAAAACGAGCACCTCACTCCAAGCCGTATTTTCAATCCAGCCCTCTACCCAGACTATTTCAAGCCCCAAGATATCACAGTTGTGTGGGGTCACTGGCGTTTCCTCGCATGCCCAACCGCACAAGTCAAATGCTCTGATTGCGGAAAATTCCCTTTCCACTTAGGCTGCCTTGTGGTCTCCATTGACGGTGAATGTCTCGCCAAACTACCTGACGAAATCCAGCCCCGCTGTGTGGTGACCGTATTCTTCGGACATGGTAATGGACACAACGTCGTTACCAAGATCAAGGAAAAGCCGAACACAGCACAGGTCGCCTTGCTTAAGGCATGTGTTTCTGCTCTCATTGAGGTCATTAATGTCTGTGATGTGGACAAGCCGAAGCATGGTGATGAATACACCTTTCCGCTTCATACACTCGTTATCCAGACGGATTCGTCGTACATCTATCAGGGTGTGACCGAGTGGATGCCTAAGTGGAAGGCCAGTGGGTGGAAGAACTCGAGAGGTCGACCAATTGCCAACGAGGGTTTGTGGCGCCTTGTGGATCTATGGATTCGCCATCTTGAACCTACTGTTGCGGTGCAGTTCTGGCTTGTCCCACGTGAGCTTAATTCGTGGGCCCGTGAGATGTCGAAGTGGGCGTTGGAGAACTAAGGCGTTGGCTTTGCTTGATGAATGATAGGGATTTATGAGGAAATCATGCATGACTCAGATATTTTGTTCTTCTTTCTTTCTTTTTTATCGTTGTTTTTGAATTTGTTATTGAATTTGTTTCACGAGGTTTACTGCGATGTTTGATAGCTATTGAGTTACATGGCTTCTTATGAGATGATTATATTCTAGACTCTCATCACTTCGCTGTACTAAAGGCTGCATGCGTCCGAGAAGTGTAGAAGGCATTTTTTACACACATTGATTTTTAAACTTTATACTACTGTAGTATACTGCAGGTGTCAACCGGAATCGATTCGCCTCATCGGCATAGATCCCGCCATCCGATCCGACCGGCTGACAAAGCAACCGACGGCACTTGGTCGGCGTTGTCCATCCGAGAGAATTTGGTCAGATTGTGGTCAAACTTGGGATGGAAAATTAGCAAAAAGACAGGTGGCTAATTACAGTGTTGTCACAGGCTATCTTGATTTATGAGTTGGTTAGTATACAAATGTAGGCTGTTGTGACCAAGAAAGTCTATACTCGTACAGAAAGCGAATCCCCACATCAATGGGAGAGCGCTTAGCCGATCTCCAGTGCCGGGCAACGGTACTGGTCAAGCACACTGCATCCGACCCCGGAATTCCACCCGGCATTTTCCTTAAGAACCTCTTGCCTCGGGCAGAATTGTTGGGGAATATTTTGGGGAATTGCTTCTTTTTTTCTTTAACCTCCCCACTCTTGGCCATTGTACAGTGCACATCTAGACATTGTTGCAACCTCAATCTCAGCGGCCCACCCGAGAACAATACATCTCGGAGTTCACGATCTTTACGATACAAAACATAATAACTAGAACAAACACACCATGGCCTCCCCAATTCCTCGCGGTCTGAAGCAGGTGCTTCAGAAGTCTCCCAACGACATTGTCATCCTCTCCTCTCTGCGTACTCCTATCACTCGCGCCAAGAAGGGTGGATTCAAGGATGCCTACCCCGAGGAGCTGCTCACCAACGTCCTCCGCGCCACATTGAAGGCCAACCCCAATTTGGACCCGGCACTCATCGACGACGTGACTATCGGATCCGTCCTGCAGGAGCTCGGTGGTGCTAAGGCCGGTCGTATGGGTCAGATCCACGCCGGTTTCCCCCACTCCGTTCCCTTCAACACCATCAACCGTCAGTGCTCATCCGGTCTGGCTGCCATCACTGCCGTGTCCTACGGTATCCGCTCAGGCGCCCTCGACATTGGTGTCGGTGGTGGTATGGAGCATATGACTCGCAACTACGGCTCCCGCGCTATCCCCACTGTCCTCTGGCCCGAGCTGAAGGAATCCCACTCCCAAGATGCCAAGGACTGCATCATGCCCATGGGTCTGACCTCCGAGAATGTTGCCTCGCGCTACGGAATCTCCCGTCAGGACCAGGACGCTTTCGCTGCTGAGTCCCACGCCAAGGCCTCCGCTGCCCAAAAGGCCGGTCGTTTCGACTCCGAGATCATCCCCGTTACCACTAAGATCCTCGACCCCGAGAACCCTGATGCTCCCGCTAAGGAGATCACCGTTACCCAGGATGACGGTATCCGTCACAATATCTCTGCTGAGAAAATGGGCACGCTCAAGCCCGCTTTCAAGCCTGATGGAGCTAGCACTGCTGGTAACTCTTCCCAGGTCAGTGACGGTGCCGCTGCTACCCTGCTCATGCGCCGCTCTACCGCCGAGGAGCTCGGTCTTTCCGGCTCTATCAAGGCCCGCTGGGTCGCTACCGCTGTTGCCGGTTGTGCCCCTGATGAGATGGGCGTTGGCCCCGCCGTTGCCATCCCCAAGCTGCTCCAGCAGGTTGGTCTCTCCGTTCCCGATGTCGGTGTCTGGGAGATCAACGAGGCTTTCGCCTCGCAGGCTATCTACTGTGTTCGCAAGCTTGGCATTGACCAGGCTAAGGTCAACCCCAACGGTGGTGCTATTGCTCTTGGTCACCCTCTCGGTGCTACCGGTGCCCGTCAGGTCGCTGATTTGCTTCCTGAGTTGGAGCGCAGCGGCCAGGACATTGGTGTTGTCAGCATGTGCATTGGTACCGGCATGGGTATGGCCGGTATGTTTGTTCGCGAGTAAAAGAAAAGTTCGCATTTTGAGTTTTTGATGTATGGATCTACGGTTCTGTTATAGTATGATATCAGCGAAGCATGTATATACAATTCATCCACTTAGAAATCCTAAGTAACAAGAGATTGATCACCGAACACGGAAACTTTAGACCATTTCATGAGTAGAGGGCGGACCGTGAGGTCTAGCATAATATTATTTGTATCCTTTCGCTACATGTTTTGTTGATCTATGGTCATTCTGTCTCAATCACCACAGACACTCGAAACCGTTACAAAAGGAAATATTATTCATATCGCTCCACCTGATCGTAGAATGCTGACAAGACAAATAATTATGCAATCAAATGAAGATAGATTGAAGGTAGACCATCGGAGGTATACGCCATCAAATGCCAAGACTCTCACGTGATCACGAGATTTGTTTCGCCGCGCAAAAGTTCCAAGCATTAATTGAAACATCAAAACCAGCCCACACCACAACCATGCGTCCTGCCATGCGTATTCCCCTGCGGGAAGCGCTATACGTGTGCTCAAACTGCAGACAAGAAGCAATTCCCCGCGTATCCCCACTCGCCCGTCAATTCCGCCGCAATGCATCCTCCGGTTCCTCCGACTCCCCTTCCCTCCTCGACCGGACCCGCCGCCGCCTTTGGAACACAGAAAAGCCTCCTGGCGCAGAGGACCCGTACACTGGAGAGTCTCAAATGACACACCAAGAGGGTGGTCTTGCAGCTGGAGAATCTGCGCCGGAGGGAGATCTGGCTTCGGGATCTACATATGTGCAGGCTGAGACCTGGGATGGATTGGATGTTATTGGATTTACCAAGGAGCAGGAATGGTTGGCTGATGGCTCTAATCCGGAAGCTGATGCTTACGCTCGGTATGTTCTGCTCCTCTCGCGGTTTACTATTTGCGGTATTCAAATGATCACGAGACATCAATTCGCTAACCATTGATTTGCCTTTTTAGGTACGATGCCGATGTCAAGCCCCGCGCACTTCCTCAAGCCGCTCACCAGGCTGCTGTCGAGATCTCTTTGATGCAACTTTTGGGCAAGCCTCTTACAAGCATCTGTGAGGTTGCTACGCACGACCCCAAGATTCAGGATATGCTTGATGGTTGTGTTGTCTTGGGCTCTGAGCCTCTGGGCACTGCCCTGCGGTTCCCGAACCAAGACTCCATGGATGCGCTTGTGTTTGTCTTCAGTCAGATTGGTGGAAAGACAGAAGCTCAGATTGAGTCGCCTAAGCAATTCATTCTTGAGGGCGAGCCCGTGAAGAAAGTTACCCAAGGACCTCACCATGCCCTCTCATTAACTGACTCCGAGATCAAATTTGCCGTTCGTTTCCCCCGCTTGTCATCCCAGAAATCAACACTAACTTTCACATCAACAGTTCGCAAAGCGTTGCTCCCAGCTCATGGGCCGTCGCATCCCAGACAAGGTTATCAGCTCCTCCGCTACCGTTGGAGATTTCGTGGCCGGTCTTTCCACCAGACTGAAGGAAAAGCCGGTGAATGTGACCAAGAAGCTGGCTAGGGTCAAGGCTGCTGGTTACCTACCGCCCAACCTTAAGTTCAGCGGTAAGCGTATTACCAGGGCCGACCATGACGAGGATCTTGGCCGAAAGAAGACCATCTACTCTGAGCTCTACAGCCGAGGTCTGCTTATCGCCAGGGATGAGAAGAAGCCTAAGGAGTTTCGCTGATTCCCGCAAGCGTGCAGTTTGCAATTAGCGGTTTGAGTTTAAGTATGCTCTCCATTGTAAATATCTGTGTACTATATGTGCATGAGATGTGGAAGTACGAGCTTTGTTGGGAAACCCTGTTTTGATATCAGGATATATTTGTGTATACTAGAAATACTTTTTTGCTACATTGCATTTCGATTCATTGATCAATTGCTTTCCACTTTCCACGTCTGGTTTTAGAGATGTCATGTAATTCACAGGCCTGCATGAAATTGAATGACAGACTGTCCGCAAAAAAGTCGCATCATCGCCACCATCCTAAACAGCGGTTGTTCCACTACTGAAAACATCATTAGTTCTCCCACCCAGGTAGGCCCCTCGCGTGATCTCGGAGATTCAAGCCCAAAACTGACACCATGGCTGACTGTTATTCGCCATAGCTCTCTCCATTTCCCTTAGGTTGCACTTGGTCCACGTAGCACAGCACTGGAGTATGTTATAAGAAGTTATTGGTAGGTATAGGAAAAAATGATCTCGAGATTTGAGTCGATAAAATATACATTTTGTTGTATGTAGTTCATGCCTGAATTCCAAGTCTTCATGACCGGTGTTGACTCAGCAATCAAAAAGCGCAGAAAGACTCCCCGTAACCCCAGACCAAACTCCCGTAACAAAAGATGCAAAAGAAGAAAGCTACCGCCTCGCCGAAGCCGGAATAGTGAAGCCTCTTGTCATAAAATCACCACTCTTACTGCTGTCTTTCTTGGTGAAAAGACTATCCAAGTTTTCATTGAGGCCGGCTCTCTTCTGACGTTTATTCTTCTCATCTTGTTCATCCTTAACGCGTGCAGCGATCTTTGCAGCAGAGGCATTCTTGATGTTACCACCAGGTGTGGGAGTGGAAGTATTGCTCCGATTATTAGCTCCAGCTGCCAATTTAGGCGCATCCGCAGTGTTGCTGGGAGCATCAACCGAGTTCTCCGTAGTGGCGTGCTTCTTGCGCTTCTTCGAGCCGGGGGCTTTCTTGAGCGAGTGCGTGAGGCCCTGCTCAGCGAGCTTTTGGCCACGTGCGATAAGGCGTTGCTTTTCCTCTTCCTTGGTCGGTAGAATGGGGATGATGTTGTCTTCGGTATAGGCCTCGTCGCACTGGAAAGTAGAAATGTCAGAACACTAGAAACCATATTTCTTCTGTAGAACACCGGACCCACGCACCTGCAAACACTTATCGCCCTTCAGCTGACGAACTGCCTCCTCAGTGAAAACATGGCCACATGGCACAAGGTAGACAGACTTCACGCCGGCGCCAAGCGGCTTCGCGGTGATAGGACAAATCCAGCCCTCGCGGCGCTGATGACGGTGCGCATTGACCTTATCAGACGGGTGCTCAGTGCGCTCAGTATCAACCTCAAAGTGAAGCTCGACAATATCCCGAAGTCCCTTCACTCGTCCACATAGGATCTCCTCGCAGTCGGACTTGGAGCTAATGCCTTCGGCGTCATCGCCGATCAAGAATTGAAGTACAGCATCTTTGTTGTAAAGATTCCCAACTGAGTCAGAGACTATCGGTCGAGCGAGAACTTTGTGCGAAAGTGGGCAAGTCGTCCAGGCGTGTTCTTGCTGCTCGCGCTGAGTTTCTTTTAATTGTGCTGTAGTCGGGGCGCGGGCAGCTTCGCGGACGAGTTCGCGGCGGGTGGGGATACTGTGAAGGATTTAGCTTTAGATATATGAGATAGCCCTGCATAATTTGCAGCTGGACGACTTTAACTTACCTTCCACCGTCATTACCCATGTTGGATGAAGCGATGCGATGAATGCGCGATCAATACTTCAAGTGATGAAACTAACTCATTGCCACTGCGATAAAGACGCAGAGATAGCGGGCTTAGTAAGCACTGATTAGATTGGCCGGGGGATCACAACAGCTGGCCGAAAGCTCTCTCCGCACTTCTCCCCAGCTCAATGCCTTAAACATGAGACTCCCTCAGTCGCTATTCCTGCTGGCTGTGGCCGGGGCCTCCGCCCAAGCTAGCAGTGACAAAGTTGCCCGCCCCCGTGGTGTTGCACCGGAATGTGAGTGTTTAGATCCTATATCCCCACCCCCGGACGAGGTGTCCACACAGCCCGGCGGGCCATCAATGGGGGCTATACTCAAAGATAATAAGCGCTAAACATGCCATTTACTTTATTTCACAGTTGCCAAATTCTACCAGGACGCGAAAACATTCACTTGTATCTCAAATCCCGCCGTCCAGATCCCGTTCTCGGCCGTCAACGACGACTTCTGTGATTGTCCCGACGGCAGTGACGAGCCCGGCACCGCTGCCTGCTCGCATCTCTCGCGCAATTCCCCACTGACAGTGGCCGATCGTCCTGGACACAGCGAGCTGGAGCTCACGCTAGCCCTTCCCGGGTACTACTGCAAGAACAAGGGCCATCGGCCATCTTTCGTGCCTTTCCAGCGTGTCAACGACGGAATCTGCGATTATCAATTATGCTGTGACGGTAGTGATGAGTGGGCACGCCCCGGAGGCACAAAGTGCGAGGACCGATGCAAGGAAATCGGCAAGAAGTGGCGCAAAGAGGAGGAGGCTAAGCAGAAGTCTATGACTGCGGCCTTGAAAAAGAAGAAGCAGCTGCTTGCGGAAGCCAGTCGGCAGCAGCAGGAAATCCAGGATAACATTTCCCGGCTGGAGGTTGAGATTAAGGATGCGGAGGCCAATGTCCAGGGTCTTGAGGCCAATCTGAAGGTTGTTGAGGAGCAGGATCGCAAGGTCGTTCGGACCAAGGGCAAGGGCAAGGTTAGTGCTCTTGCGGGTGTTGCGAAGGCCAGAGTGCAGGAGCTGCGCGAGAGCATTTTGGAGCTCCGTCAACAGAGAGATGAGACTCTTGATCGTATGAAGGAGCTCGAGGAGATCTTATCCAAGTTCAAGATCGAATACAATCCTAACTTTAACGATGAGGGTGTGAAGCGCGCTGTGCGCAGCTGGGAGGAATATGCCGCCCGTGATCTTGGCGATGTCATCAATGATGCCCAGGAGCGTGACTTTGATGAGATTGTCAAGGCCGATGATAAGGACTCAGGCGTCGATTGGGAACACTGGGAGAATGAAGAAGACGGTTGTGCCGACTCTGATCTAGGTACCATTAATGCTCTGTCCGATTGCTTGTAAGCTTCCACTAACGAATAATCACAGTCTACAAGCTCGCGGCTTATCTTCCTCCGTCTGTGGTCGAATTTATCGAGGATAAGGTCCTTGCTGCGAAGGCCTTCCTGGAAGACCAAGGAATCCTGGCCAAGCCTAGCAGCGACTCCACCACTGAATCCAAGGCTGTGACTGAAGCGCGCAATGCACTCAAGTCCGCCCAAGATTCTCTCAACAACTTAAACAACAAGATTCGTGATCAACAGTCTGATCTTGAAAAAGACTACGGCACCGGGGGCATATTCCGTGCCTTGAAAGGCCAATGCATCGAAAAGGATGCCGGTGAGTACAAGTACGAGCACTGCTTCTTGGACTCAACGAAGCAGGTGGCGAAGAAGGGTGGCTCGGTCACGTCCATGGGCAAGTTCACTCAGATTACACTCACCACTGTTGAGGAACTCAACGAAGCCGGAGATGTCATCACCGTTGAGAAGGTCGCTTTGGAATACGAGCGTGGCCAATCCTGCTGGAACGGTCCCAACCGATCCACGAAGGTCGTCTTGGAATGTGGTGAGCAAAATGAAATCCTGAAGACGGCCGAGGATGAGAAGTGTGTTTACTCCATGCTTGTCACCACCCCGGCTGTCTGCCGAGGAAGCGAGGATGATGTGCCTCGCTCGAAGGATGAGCTATAAAGCCAAGGAGGATTTGATCGATCATTGCATACCTGATTGTTTGTTTTTCTATATACGGTTTCTAGACTTGGGAACTCCAACCTACAGCTAGAGATGATTGTCCAAGTAGATTCCAGCGAATTTTCATGCAACTCTCCATTTCCTCTCAAGCATACCCAAATCCTGAAATATTTTCACAGATGTATATTCAGGGCTTGTCTAGACTATATATCATAGTTAAAAACTACATGTCACCTGCTAAGAACCTGCATGCTATCTTCAAGGTTCCAAGATAAAGTTATTACTCTACAGCGGTACACAATGATTTCCAATGTATAGATTGCACGGCCCTGGGCCTATAAACACAGACATACACAAGGTCTTCAGACCTAACTTTAACTCAACCCCACCCAAAAGACCCCAAAATCCCGAGAAAGACAGCAGTAGATAGACATAATCATGACAACATAGCAAATCCCCAACACATAGTCTCAAGTCCTGAATCCCACTAGTTCGAAAGCAGAGGTATTCCGGGCCTGGTATGCGTTGTCGGGTTGGAGGAGGACGGCGGCGGAGAGGGCGTGTGAGCTGGCTTAGTGCTGGTAGAACGATCAGGACCACATAAAAAAAGGGTAAAGAAGGGGAAAGTGAAGGAAATCGTTAAACTTACAGTGCAGCTAGAGCAAGAGCAAGTCTTGCAGTCGCCGGAGCAGCAGTTGCAGGAGCAGGGAGACATGTTGATTGATTGGATGGGATGGGTATAAACCACAAAAATTGATAGAGCTTTGGTAGTGTTGATTGATGATGACTTGAGAGCTTGGATAAAAGATCAAAGGAAGTGGGATTTGAGTCTAGCTTTATACTCCAAGATTCCTCTTCTACAAGCTTTGCCGACAAAGGAAGAGTATGTAACCAAGTCTTAGAAAATCCAGCATACAAAAAACCCTCATTTGTCAATAACCTGATAATCTTACTTGGAAAGCATTTTTCCATATTTGTTTTTTCTCCAAATGCCCAATGATACCATTGCATCATCCTACCGGAGCATCCACATCGAAGTCAAAGAGACAAGTCCGCCCATTTCACATCGCGTGGTCGAGTCAAATGAGCCCGGTATGCGATACTGCAGGTGGAAGACCATACGCAGCCCCTCTTCTCCACTCAGGCCCAGTCTCCACTTCCTTTGCCTACAGACGTAAGTAGCAACAGGGACTCACGCGCTACCCGCCTCGACCGCAGGGCAACTCTAACGCTCTCACCAATCAAAAGACGCTCTCCAGCCCGGGTTTCCAATCATCACTGCCGCCTAGTTGGGCCCGGGTGGGGGAAGAGGTGTGCTCCGATCTGTTTTCTTTTTGTGGAGTCTCGCATCGGTGTTGCCTCTGCCATCTGATGATCCAGCTGCTGGAGATGCTAGGATCGGTTAGGTTCATGCAGATGACGATGGGCTTGAGCGGACAGCCTTGTCCTCCTGATATGGGTGATCTCGTATTTTCCTAATTATTCAGTCTCTGCTTACTACTGACATGAGTTCACCCGATAGACAGTGTTTCAGTGATCACTGGGTAAAGACTACGAAGTGGTTCGCCTCGTTTTCTTTGGGCTTGGATGTAGACCCACTTCGCTGCGCTCTTCCCATTTGGTGGCATGATATCGGGCAGATATTCTGGATTTGCTAGAAAAATTATTTCTCGCATATTTGCTATGTCTTGCGATTGCGGAGCTTGTACTTGGCGTTCTAGCTACTACGTACTACTTCGGTGGTGATGCTCCATGGGGTGGATCTAGAGATTCTGGACTTTGGGATGTACCACGTACGGTATGCACAGGATCCAACACCACACGGTATGAGCTCCATTTTTTGTCTCCAGTCATGCAGTGTAGACCCCTCATTCATGTCATAATCATGACGAGCACGTTTCGGGTTTCTGTAAGACCCACTAGTATTCGGGACGGGCCTCCTACTTTTTACCATGGATGCAGTCATGTACAGTAATGTATATAATGTGACGCCCAGAACGCAGTGGGGGCGTAGTGTTTTACCAGAGTGAATTTTTCGGCGCCAGGAGCGGCGCAGGACCGCATTCTCTGGCGTGGCAGCCTATGAGAAGGCCGGTCTTTGCGCGAATTGAGGACCTTGGAGGGGCGCTAAAAGGCGCCATTGGTGAGCTCGGTTTGTTTCCGTATTTGGGGTGCATAGCATACGCCCTACACATGAATTGGCAAGGCGAGGCTCTTGTTTTGTCTCTCATCATTGTTAAGAGGTGGTTGTATGGTTGGTGCTGGAAGGGGACATAGCGAAGGGCGCTCAGATGGGGGTATCGAAAAGGAATATCTCGGGTAGAAGGGATCAGCAGTTTGGTCCAGAAACAAGGAAATGACCCGAGCAAGATACGGAATCAAACCGATGGACGGAGTCCTCCGTTGGAAATCGCGTTCTGTATCTGATAACACGAAGCTGTAAAGCTACTTGCCGTACTTAGCGTTCACCGGCTCATATAACTTTCACCTTGTACGGCCGTGAGATCTGGTTCGAAAGGGCGTTTCCGGCCCACGTTATTCCGATACAAGGTTCGTGTAATAAGTTTACAAGCAGGGCAGGTCGCCGAGGAAAGTGGATCATCTCATCCTGCATGAAACTGGAAGCTACGGAGCATATCATACTCTGCCAGTGCCACGGACCCTCCCGGCATGCATGATGTAAGAGTACTATTGGCCAGAGAAAGATGCTTTCAGAGGTCAAAACTTTCTGGGAATAACAGAATACCAGTTGCGATCGTATTTTCAAAGTCAGTGCGTTGTGACAGCTACAGGGGCCTTGTACAGTAAGGACTGCAGTTTCCCTGACCGAGAACATCGCTCGGCAACACCCAGCCGCGCAAGCCGAAAGAAATTCGGTGATATTGTGGAGTCTCCTTGCCAGATCAGGGTATAGCGATGAGAGCATGGAAGAGAGTGGTCCGTGGCCTATGGCGAGAGTTGGGGGCCTATTCTTGGGTATCTGGCGAATGCCCACTGGTTTATCGAGTCCCGCGTAAAGCAGTTGATTTTCGAATGCTACGTCAAGAGAGACATGCAGATCCCCCAATCTCGAGACCGTAGAGCGCTGCAATGTGGTACCGAGTTCGTTGATACAGATCTTCTGCAGTGCCGTTAAGCTTGTCACATCTGAGCCTAAATGATCGAAATATTGGGTCCGATTCCCACAAGGTACTTGGTGAAAAAGAATAAAAGTAGGTCAAGAACCGCCCATGGTCAAATTTGACTTAGAATGATCGACTAAGTTTGATTTTTGGTTGATATGGGAAAATGACATCAAGGCCTCCGCATCACATCTCCTCATCGCCCATCTCCGATCTAAGGGAAGCTAGATCCTGCTCATATCATTTCGCTCGCAGGTTCCTGCTCAAAGACCAAAAGACGAGGGTCTAGAAACTCGATAACCCGGAAACACAAGTGATTTATTTCTGGCACTGAGGTTAGCAGAAACCCACGGTAACAACGTCATATCACTTACAGGGCACTGGCATGCGCCGGAAGGGCACTGGCAAGAAGCGCCGCAGCTGCAAGTGTGATCGGGACCTATTGTTCGTGGTTAGAATGGCAATCTCAATCATAAAAATCTGTGGGAATTCGTGGTCATCTCCCCCGCTATGACCCCGCACTGGGTTTCCTGCAACCCTCCTCGTTCTCTGCCACATGGGATGAACTTACCCATTTTGAATAGAAGGTAACGCGAAATTTGCGTGTAGAGGAGTTTAGATTCGAGATGATAAAAGTGGTGGGATTTGGATATGGTGGGGGAGGAGGAAGTGGTGGAAATGAGAGAGACTTTATAAATACGGGGCCCCCGTGACTTCCCGACTATTGTCTTTTCATCTCTGATCTAATCGTTTCCAAGGGAGACCGAGTGCATCTATGCAACCTTGGCCCCGCCTGAGTACATATTTGACGCAGCTCGTCCGTGCAACTGTTGTTTGATTTGACGGACTTGACTACGTCGGCAAAATATCTGACCATCAGACAATCGGATAATATACTGCTTTGGAAACAACTTCATACCATTGGGTCCATTTGTTTTTCTTCTCCATTTCTCACAACCTTAGCCATCCCCGTTGCACTGCATGGCAGCCTTCATTACTTGCCTGTGCGGAGGCGTAGCATCATTGGTCCATTTACACCCTTTGGCCGACCACACTCAGCTCGAGCTATGCCACTGTAACAACTGTCGCTTAGTCACTGGATTGATATGTACGTCCTATTATCTCTTACAGCATGAGCCAGCCTTGGATCATCTCCAGAAGTACCGTGAATCCCCTTGTCTGAGCCGCTTCTTTTGTAAAATTTGTGGCTGTCACGTTTTTGCGCGGTCAGGGGAGCAATATTTGGTTGCTTCTGGGACACTGGTGGCGGAAGACGCACCACCTGTGCAGTCAATCCAGCACTGGAAGGTGAATGACAGTCGAGACGGCGGACTGAGCATATTTCTTCCTGGTTCGGCAACAAACATTGACTGCAGGCTGAAGGCAGTGGCTCGAGAAGAGACTACTGTTCCAAAGACATTGTCTGAATCACTTAATCCATCGAGACCGGATAAATTGCATGCGCGATGTCATTGCGGTGGAATCGAGTTCTTTCTGACTCGTCCGGATGTATCTTCATTTCAGGCATCATCTCCATGGCCTGACCTTCTAGTTCCGTACCACTCCGAGTCCGCAGAGAACCTGGACCATACCAAATGGTGGCTACGAGCCGGAGGTACGAAATATCTCGCTGGAACTTGTGCTTGTCGCTCTTGTCGACTAGGCAGTGGCTTTCCCATCCAGGCGTGGGCATTTGTGCCGAAATCCAATATATTACATGCCGGCTGCTTACCATTAGAATTCAGCCGAGGAACAACGCAGCAGTATATCAGCTCTCCTGGGGTATATCGGGAATTCTGCAGTCGGTGCGGGGCAACCGTGTTCTGGCATAATGACGGACGGCCAACGTTGATTGATGTTAGTGTAGGTTTGCTTCAAGGAGTAGGCTCCAGAGCATTATCCTGGTTGACCTGGGCTCCTGACCGTGTCAGCTTCTCTGAAATGGCCATACAAAAAGACTTGGTGGGTTTATTGGAGACGGGTTTACGCAAAATGCACATTTGAGGAGGCGTGGATGTATAGAGGCTAAAGGCTCATTGGTTCATATATATGTTGACCGCCTTCTTCATACGTACGCGACCGTTTACTGCCGGGATAGTCTTTTTTTTCGTGTCACGCCTTCCGCAGGTATCACAGACTTTCGCAACCTTCCTTCTTATTATTATTGCGTTTTGTGCCTGACATTCTCATATCATGGACACCAATTGATACGCTTAATTCTTCGCGTATCCTATCGTTTCCCACCCTTTTGAATCGTACCCGCATCGCATCGCCCGCGCATCATTCTTTTTTGAGGGCTACTTGAGTGTGCTATCCGCTATGGCTCCACCATTTCAATTCCGAGGGAATGGTCCCCAAAATGACCGGAATGACCGATACGATCGTGCTAGAGGACCAAGGGATAACCGGCGCCCTCCTCGCAGACCTGAGTTTACTTTTCGCGCCCCGCGGCCTACTGCCGAACGGCCGCTTTTAAGCACCAAGCGAGAGACAACACCGGAGCAGTTGCAAGCCGAGGAGACCAGCGACAAGCCTGCACCTAAATTCGCTGCTCTTGATACACTTAGTGACAGCGAGGAAGCTGAAATGGATTTCTCTGATGACTCTGATGAAGAGGCACGGCCCCGTAAGAGACGCGCCTTAGGTTCCGATGGCCAAACCGATTCTTCAGTCTTACTTCTTCCCCCAACACCCACGCCCAAATGGTCCAACCCAGACCCTTACACTGTGCTCCCGCCACCAGATGAAACTCAACACAAACGAGTAGACGTGGTCAAATTGATTCGCAAAGCTAGGCTCGCCAACGCGGCCCCGTCCAAGCAGAACGACGCGGTCGTTGATAATCAGGACTTCATATCTCTTGGCATGGTTGACCCATCAAGCGGTGCGGGGTCAAAGGAGTCAGAGGACTCTGAAAACAAGGCTCCTGACAATGCGCCCAAGGGCCCCAGAGGCATGGAGATCAAAGGAACTGCGACAAAACGCACGCGCGATGAGCAACAGCCCAAAGGATATTCACCAAAACTCGGCAAGCCTCAGCGGAGATACAACTCAGACGCTTCCATTCTACATGACTGGAGGCCAATGCCTGGCCAGAACCCCTCGCCTTGGTTGGTGGACACTGTTCCACACTTGAACCCAGCATCAAGGTACATATTCCAGCCTCTCATTTCCCTTGGAACAGTCATGGTTAACGAAGTAAAAATAGATTGCATAACGAAATAGTCGCTTTTTACAATTGGGTCAGGCCTCACAAGTACGAACAGTATGTCAGAACTGATCTGATTTCACGCTTGGAGACCGCATTTCAGAAACGCTACGGGAAAGTGCAAGTACTTCCATTTGGATCATTTGCTTCGGGATTGTATCTTCCCGTAGCTGACATTGATCTGGTGCTGTTGTCGACAGCCTTTCAGGAACGGGGCAACAAATTTTATGGCGAGCGGAAGGGACAAATTTACGCATTTTCTGCCTTCGTGAGAGACTTGAATATCGCGATCCCTGGATCCATTGAAACCATTGCTCATGCCAGAGTGCCCATTCTCAAATTTATTGATAGATTGACCGGACTGCGTGTGGATCTATCCTTCGACAATGATAGTGGTCTTCTTGCCAACCGGACATTTCAAGACTGGAAAGTGCAGTTTCCGGTAATGCCGGTCATTGTCTCCGTGATCAAACAGTTCTTACTTCTCCGAGGGTTGAACGAGGTGGCCACTGGTGGACTTGGTGGGTTTTCAATCACTTGTCTTGTGTCAAGTCTTCTCCAACACATGCCGAAGAATGACCAACAGAACGTTGGTCAAGTTCTACTCGAGTTCTTCAACTTTTATGGGAACCGATTTAGCTATCGGGATGTCGGAATTCGGATGGATCCGCCCGGATACACCAACAAGGTGAGCCTATTGTTTACCTCGCATATAAAGATTGAGGATCTAACGTTTTCTGCAGTATTTCGGCACCAGGGACCGCCTGATGATTGAAGATCCTAACAACTCGTCTAATGATATTTCTGGTGGCACTAGGGAGATAGGACTGATTTTCCGTGCGTTCTCAGATGCACACCGCGCCTTAAAATCTCGTCTAGAATCGGCCAAAGATGGCTCTAAGGCGAGCATGCTGGACGCTATTATTGCGGCAAACTTCGACGAGTACGCCGACCAGCGACGCCAGCTGCGCTATGTCTATGACACTGCGGACCAATTTGCCAAGTACCGAAATGTTCCCCCGCCTCCTCCGTTGGTTCCAGAAGATCCTGCTCCTCCACCACCACCGAGTTCCCCATAAGCCGGGGTGTACGAAGAAATCCGAGGACCCCGCTCATCCTCATGACTTGAATGAGTTCCCTTAGTATTCTGATCCGTTTGTTTCGATGTACTCGAAGTGATACCCAATATTTGTTTTGCACGGAGGAATAACCAATCCGGAACGGTGTTGATGGTGGGTAACGGGCCTATTCCCTTAGTTTCAATTTCTATTCTTTCACAATCCAGCTGTCCTCCCAAAACATGGTACTTTTTGATCAAATCCTGGAATGCTAACCACTTTAAGGAGTGGAACTTACTTTAGGTATTCGTCCTTCCCGCGGTCTCGGTTCGGTTAATCTCTGCCTCGTTTTCACTCGAATCGGAAACTACGAGTCCCAACCCGGCCCCGAATCGTCTGACCGATCCGCGATAGGACCGATATTATTCATTGTATCAAGGTAAAACATATGTATTAGTGATCGAATGGAACCGCCCAAGACCTGCATTTGCATTCGCATGACAAGGTGGGCCTTTTGCTGCTTATTCTCGGGGATTTAATTTCCCTGATTCCCCTTCCTATCCTCCTTTCTCACCAGGAAAACACTATACGTGGGTTCTTGGAGAGGACTGGACCAATTGATGAGGTTTTATGCTACTCAAACTACAGCAATCTCCTTCTTGGACAAATGAATACTGCACGGCCCAGGTCATATCAGCAAATGCTTACATTCTAGAATTTTTGCAAGGAGGCATCATTACTTCCACCTAGGCGGTTCAATCGATCTTATTTTATGGCCAGATAGCCTCGCGTCTAAACATCGAAACTCTTATATCGCTCATAACAGAAGAAAAAAGGCACTCCGGATTATTCCTATAAGCTGCTGCAATCTAAGCAAGCTGCTTGTCTGCGTCCAACGGTGGTGTAAGCATGACGTCCCCTTCAAACCCACTGGCCTGAACAGCAGGAACTTCCTTCCCGTCAGCCTCCTCTGCAACAATCCTCTGTAAAGCAGCAATATGCTCCTCAGGCAGATAATTCTGGAAGCCGGGACCCGGACTTTCCCACACATAATCCACCCACTGAGGACCCAGGACATCCCTGATCTCCTTGGCCAGCTGCAAAATATAAACCTCGCGCTCCCGAGACCACACACGATCTGTGATAAGGCCCTCCGAGGGGGTAAGGATGTTGGACGCATGTGTCGCAGATGAAGGTACAGCACCAGTGACCCCATTCTGACTGGGTGTACAAGGGCTAGCAGATTGGATCCGGCTCTCAATATCCTCATCCACATCCACATCCTCATCTTCATTCCAGTTCTCCAGTCCATCCACGATACTATGCCAGACGCGCAACGTCTCATCTAGCTCTTCGATATTGCTGACTCCCATCACACTAACACCAAGTCGCTTCCCAATACCCATATTAGCAACCGACAAGAATCCCGGGTCGGAATCCGCCGTCTTAGCCAGAGGCGCCCCAAGGGCACCGGCCCTGGCTCCAGCTCTTAACCAGGACTCGAGTGCAAACCGAATCGCCACAACTTCCAATTTTTCACCGTGGCGCGCAGCACACTCCGCCGCATCACGGATGGCACTGCGCAGCGCATTCGGCGCCGGATGGAAGTCGCCCATGGATCCGATCGGGACACCATCACGACGAAGCAGACCCATACCTAGCGGGGAAGCATTCGGCACGACATCCACCCCCGCAGCAAGAAGACGAGGCAGCGCGAGCGATCGCAGCCGGGTATTCTGGAGAGTATAATTCGCGTACGACATAACGATATCGAGCGGTTCACCCGTTTCCCGGAGGATCATTTCGGCAAGATCGCTAAGGACATCGACAGGGTATCCCGAGATACCGACATAGCGCAGCAAACCCTCTTCATCGCGGAGGCGGCGCAGTTCCCGGACAGCAATCAGGACTTCAGCGGGAGAGACGAATTCCACATCGTGGCAGTAGACAACGTCCAAGTAGGAAGTGTGTAGACGATGCAGACTGCGACGTACACTATGTCTGATCCATGATGGGGAGTAATCGAATGTAGAGGAAGCGATACGGCCGACTTTAGTGAGAATGTGGTAGGATTCGCGCGGGAAGTGGGATTGCACGAAGTCGGATGCGAGGGCGCGGCCGAGGAGTTCTTCGGCGGGGCCGTAATAGGGGGATGTATCGAATGCGCGGATTCCGCGCTTGAGGGCGCGCTGGACGAGCTCTGTTGTTGGGAGGGCGAAGGGATCTGCGTTGTATTGCGAGTTGAAGGTTGCTGTGCCCATTATCAGCGGAGGTAGGGCCGCCGACAGTGGGGTGGAAAGCGGCATGGTTACTGGAGGGTGTGAGGAGACGAGATCGGGGTTTTCAATTGATCGTGGGATGTATTGTAAATGCGCTTATATTCTTTAGACAGGGTTTATCGTGAGGATCAATTCATTCATGGGTGAGTGGGACCCTAGTCATTCTCTTATCCGTGAGAAATCCATCGGGGCTCCGCCCACATCGGGATGGCGCCATGGCGGGGGGCGATTAGTTTGGCTCGATCGCTAGCAGCGAGGACCCGGGTTCGATCCATGCCGAAAATTGATTATGCCGCACTAGTGTAACTTTCGAAGGTTGGGAGAGAGTCAATTATTCAAGTCCCTGATATTGTACGTTCCTGAGAATGATAGGTGATGGCCGTCGGCGGTGGCAAAAAACGTTGAAAAAGCAAAAAAAACGTAACAAAAGTACTGGCAAAGATCAATTGATGAGAATATTCCGCATGTGCAAGTATACAGTTATGGTACATGATGGTTTCCAAGTCAGAGTGGAGAATAGGTCGACAAGGTAGAAAGAGAGGGTAATGGTATGTATACACAAGACCCGAAGGCCAGAGGGACCGATTCCGAGGTCGGAGAAGAGATCCTTCCATGAGGCCCAGAACCCCAGGAATCTAATCCCCCAGTCTAATCAGGAAGAGAACAAATCACCCGAGTTCTCTCCCGTAATAACCCAAACGCCATGCTATGCCAAATCAAGAAAGTCGAGCGGAGATCCGGAGTTCTTTTCGAGGGCGAAAATGCGAAATTAAATGCTCGGATGTCGACGCCAACGCGAGGAGAGAAGATCGGATAGGATTTGCGAGGTCAGGATGATCCGGATCGCGCTGTCAGGCGCGTTAGCTTCACCGATCCTTGTAGACCTTAGGATTCCAGCCCTCACGCAGTTCCTTCTCCTCCGCAGCCTGGCGTTCACTTTGGCGAATCTCCATTTCTATCCGTTCGCGTGCCCGCAAAATCTTGCTCTGTAGGTAAAAGCTGCCGCCCTTCTGGGGATCGTTGAGGTCGAACAGCTTCTTGAACCGTTCCATAACATGCTCGACGTTGTTGGCTTCGCCGGCGACCGGGGGCTTGACGTTGAGAATCTTGCAGGCCTCATCGAGACCAATGGTAGAGCCAGTGACACCAGCAGCCTTCTTCACGGCGTTGTGTTTGCCGGAAGCCTGGGCCTGCTTGTAGGCCTCGGCGAAGGCGCGGCCGAAGACCCGCGCTCCGGTGACGACAACTTGAGTGACGATGCGATGAGCCTAGGGAGGAATTAGAAATTAGTTTGATTCTTTCTTAATACAAAGGTGAGAGATGTTGAGAATAAGTTCTGGGAACTTACCATGTCGAAGGCGTTGAGGGCCGAATGCGAAGATCACAAGGAGTTGAAGAGAGGAAGAAAGGGAAAATTTCGGCTGCGCGTTTTAGCGTCGGCAGGTCGAGCTGGATCTATGGTGTCAACCTCAACATGGCCTATTGTACCATGCATATAGGAATAGAAATATGAAAGCAACTGAAATAATATTGTAGCAATTATATAAATTTTTTAGAATACTGGAAATCTTACTTTCCTTTGTCATTCTCGTTGATTTCCGTCTGTTATGCAACGCACCCACAGTCACATGTCCCCGACTCCCCGCAGATCATCCTGGACCGAACGAACCTCGATTCTCAACAAACGCTATATAAGCGATGGACGCCTGCCTGCCGATCGGCGGCACATACCCTTCCTCCATGAAGCCCTCGTAATTGGATGGCAGCTCTCGGTAAGTTCCAACATGATTTTGGCTGCCTGACCAGGCGAGCTAGAAGCTATATAGCCCCATATGCTCATCTGCCATGCTCATGCGACTACAGAAGATCTCCCGTGGATAGATTCCATGGCACCCTCAACTATCGCCCAGGATCATGGCCATCCTGACTCCCAACCGCCAACCGTCGCTGCTTTCACTCCCTCTACCATCGCTGGCTCGGCCTTGACGTCGCGACAGCGTTCCAGCATCATCGTGCATCGAAAGTCACCACTTCTGGTGGCTACGCCACCCTCAATAACCCGAGCTCTAGCCTACTCACATCCTTTCCTCCTCCCGCTCAATAAATTCGTGGGCCTTATAACATGGACCACAGGAGATCCATGGCAGAGCTTCTTGCTCGTAGCCACCTTCTGGGCAGTAGTGTTGTACAGTGACGCCATCATTCTCTGGGCCGGTCCTATACTCGTTGTAGTTGGGCTGATTCTGGGTATGTATGGACGACGGTATTCACCTCTGTCATCAACGATCACAACGGGTGAGAAGCACCAACGCAGCCCATCAGCGGACAGTACCACCCGCCACCAGAAGAGCTTGGATGATATCGTTGAGACGTTGCGCACATTGACCACGCGATGCAACATTCTCCTGGAGCCCCTTTTAGATCTCACCGATTTCTTATCCACACAACGGACGGCAACGTCGGCGACAACTCGACCTGCACTGACAGCCTTATTTGTTCGCATTCTTCTTGTCACACCTGTCTGGATCGCGTTGACTCTCCCCCCATTCTACCTGATTACTACGCGCCGTATCATCATAACTGTTGGCACTGTCGTCCTAACCTACCACTCGCGGCCCGCGCGAGTCTCGCGCGTCATTCTATGGAGATCTCGTCTTGTACGTCGGCTCTGCGCCATTGTCACCGGATTGTCGATCACAGAGCCCCCAAGCAACTCTCAAAAATCCCAAGCCCAGGGTATGGGAATCAATATCTCGACCAAACGTCGTAAAGACTCCGGTGGGGTTCGATTCACGTTCGTTGTATACGAGAACCAACGGCGTTGGCTCGGCATCGGGTGGACCTACTCGCTTTTCCCATCGGAGCGTAGCGCCTGGACAGATGAGCACTTAAATCCCGTTCCGGCGAAGGACTCATTTGAACTGCCAGACGTCCGAACAGGCGATGCAAAATGGCGATGGGTGACAGGGACTGAGTGGCGCGTTGAAGGCGCAGACACCACCAGCAAGTCAGAGACTAAAGCCGCCAGTGAAGGATGGATCTACTATGACAATAAGGTACTTAGCTCCAATTTTGTTTTTGTATGCCAGTCTTTCTCTTTCTAACCAACTCCAGTGGAATGATGGACGCCGCGGCCAAGATGGCTGGGATAGATACACACGTCGACGCAAATGGTTCCGCGATGCAGAGCTGGTCGACGTAGATAAGGATGGTCAAAATACCTCCGAAGAAACTATAACCAACCTCGCACACGCACTCGAACAAGAAACACAAGACGGAGAGCAAGGAGACAGTGGGAAAGAAGTTGATGCAGACCGCATCAGCCTCTCATCATCCACCCCACTCAAAAATCGCCGCCGACGTTGGTTCAGCGGCAAGGAGAAAGATAGTGCCGGAAGTGATGGGTCACCCGATGCTGGCCGCTCTACTGGAGCGAATACCGAAGGGACAGTGAGTTCAAGATCTGCATCATCACGCCCCATCAGTATTCAAGGATCTCGCAGGTCCCATGCTCGAGAAGGCAGTGTGGCAACGACTGATAGTTCAAGTTTACGCGAGGAACAAGACCACCTTGACCGGTGGGCAACTCGGGCGGCGGATGGGACGGAAAGAGCAGAGCGCGAATTCGGATTAAGCGACGAGGTGAATATGGGGCTGAGTTGACCAAGTCCGGACCTTTGATGTGTCTTCATGAACGAAGTTTCCATTTTGCTCTTTTATCTTTGAAGCTTGCTGCTTATTGGTTTGCTATGAAGCTTGCTTTGAACGTTCAAATATCAAATACCCAACAATGCCAGGATTGATGCTGGTATAGTCCGTTTGTTTTTCGCTTTGATATCATACAAAAAGTAGCAAGTATAGTACACGGAAAAAATATATACAATATGTTATGCGAGAATCAACTCCCACTGCAACTCCTCCAAGATATCCAACCAATGCGCACTTTGGGCATTCATATTTATATTTGGCTCTCCAAGGATAATATCATCGAGTGCATTGGCATCCTTTCTTGCCCACAAAATCCCAAGTACCTCCTCTGCCCGTTTGACATTACCAATTCCAAAATTATTCTGTAGCTTAGCAAGCGACTGGACAACAAGGCGCCGGTGTGCGAGTACATCACTTTCAGCGCCCGCAATAAATAGCGGGAATGTGAGTGCTGAGTACTCGCAATGGTCGTCTAGCGGGAAAGTTTCCACGCGCGCAAGGCAACGGTGAACGGCAACGGATTTTGGCGTGAAGATGAGGGGTGCCCATTCTGTGTAGTATAGATTTGCAGAAGCCCTTTTTTCTATCGATCTTAGACTCATGTGTTCGAGAATTGAGTGCAGGTAGATGAATCCTGCGTCGCGGAAACATTCGGCCACAAGTTGGAGGCGGGTGAGGGATGCGGGTTTAAGGCCCTGGGGAATTATATAAGGGATGGAAGTATGGGACCAGGTAAGGAGTGATCCATTTCTAGAAGGCGATTAGTATTGGCTCTCTTCTCTGTCAGGTGAGATGGGACTGGTGGAGATTTCGACATACATGGAGGCTATTGCCAGACGTAGAGATACTAGGTCGCCTGCTAGTGATGGCAGTTCTGCAATGCGTGCACATAATTTAAGGATCTCCTCTGTGTACCCGATGTAGATATCAAGCCTGGGGGCGCCGAGGTCTGTATCTGCGGGACAGGGCTCAGCAGCAGTGATTCTTTTTCGATTGCTGATGCGCGCCATATTATACGCATATAAATATCTAAATCTTGTTAGTACGTCCTGAGGAAAAATACCAATTAAGCAAACATACAGTCCTCTTAAGAAATGTGCCGCATCTGGATCCATCGAGTGTAAGCCTCCGCGGGTGGCAATCAAGCGCTGGAGTGCGTTGAGATGCACAACCCATTGCTTGACGCTGCCTCGAACAATTTCGTATTTACAAAGAAGACCAACTGCGAGCATTGCATTGTCCGATAGTGCTTCGGGCGAGGATTCAACTAGCACTGACCGAATCCCGTTAAGGGTTCTGCCGTAGAAAGTTGCTGAAGCAGTTTGCGCGCTGAAACACTGGGAACGATTTGCAAGGTGAAGTGCAGAGACTGCGCACACGGCTCTCATAAGAAGGGGGGATGACATTGCTCGAGGAATGAGCAATGACCGAAGAGGATTATCATCGCTTTCGAGATTCGCGAGAAGGCGGGAGCCTTGTTGAACGTGATATTGGAGATAGTGCGACTCGTGATCTGATAAGTGACTGATATAATTGCGAGGTCGTGGAACCACTGCCAGTGATTCTCGCGAGTTCACAGCTTCCTCGGTGGTTTGCTCATTTTGATCGTATTTCTGGGGTGCATCACTCGCACATGACCAATGTCGAGGCGATGAAGGAATAGATGCACTCGGAGATATAGAGACAGATGACTGTGCGTCTAGCCGTGCGTCAGACAGTGGCGACAGTGATGGCGACACGAGTAGCGACGTTGATGATGCATTTTTTGGCCTCGATTTCGGCGGGTTAGTGGAATCGAATGACTCTATAGGCTTGAAAACCTGCGCGGACGGGCCTAATGGCTCCGCCCAGACAGAGCCATAGCCCTCGCATATACGGCCTTGTTTGATGCAATTGTTGCAACTAGTCCATGTGTCAATAAATTCAGTATACAAAGAGCCAGTGGATGCTACTACCTAGGTTTAGCCTTATCACAGCCCTTGCGACGCTTTTTACAGGTTAGGCAACCTGAGCGCGTCCATGCGGTCCCAGTTTGCCGAGTTCGGACCTTCTTTTGGGGAGCGAAAGTACCTGAAACCACCGATGGTGACTGACCCCAGCCCGTATCTGTAACTTTGGTCGCAAACGCCGTCATGGTTGGCGATAGTCAACACAAATTGACAGTTTCCCCGCGAATTGATAGGAAACGTAGAGGGGCGACCCTTACCCGATCGGGGCAATCTCGCGCGGCACGTGACCCTTATCTGTGATTGGGGGTTTTGTGTTTTTGCATTGGTTTCATTCCAGGGATTCATGCACATTTATGCTTTAGATTGGAACTAATTTGTAATTGGATCTATACATCACAAGTACTACAGACCGCTGATCGCATGGACCCTGTCGACAAATCTGCTGTACAACATTGTCGGCGGTTAGTGGACATCGCTCCACAATCATCGTCCAGGGCCTTACCTGATCAGGCAAGTCCAACCAGACCTCGCAGTCAAACTGATAAGATCCACGACATTTATAATCGCCTCGGCCTTCCCCTCTTACTACCCCATATCCATTGCAGTCTTGCCCTCGTGTGACTATCTACTGCCCATTTTCCCTCTCTATAAATTTTCTCTCTCAGTGCCAGACCTTTCTTATGCGATTATGGTGACCGGATCCCACCCGTTTGACCCTATCACACCGGAGGAAATCAAGATTGCCGTGCGCATTCTTGAGGCAACTTTCCCCGGGGTACCTCTGCGCTACAAGCGGATTGACGTTAACGAACCCATCAAGAAAGATGTTGTGCCATACATCGAGGCCGAGCGATTGCGACGACCACTGCCCAAGGCACCTGCCCGCCTGCTTTACACTCTATTCCATCGCCTAGACACCGGCGCATTCTACAAGGCCATTCTGAATGCCGATGCGCGTTCTGTTGTCTATGCAAAAGAGCTTCCACGCGAGGTGCAGGTATGATTTGAAATTTTTCATTTTTCATGTTTCTGGTTGGTTCGCGGGTGGTTCCTTGGGTCTGACAAATTTCACTTTCAGGGACCGATTGACGTGGATGAGGTGGTGGAAATCGAGGCATTGTGCATGAAACACCCTGCGGTGCTTGCCGAGATCGAGAAATTGCAGCTTCCTCCTGGTGTGACAGTTTGCAATGACCCTTGGATGTACGGCACCGATAATGAGAGTGAGACACGGCGACTATTTCAATGCTTCATGTACTTAGTTTCGGTGGATCACCCCCAGCACAACCACTACTCTTTGCCATGCAAGTTCTCACCTGTGTTTGACGGCCTTACCCACGAGCTTGTCCGAATGGATTATCTCCCCGGTGAAGCGGGCCACGAAACCCAGCAGACCCAGCCTTGGAAGCCTGTCAAGGCAATTCAGTACGCCCATGATATTCTCGATGAACCTGTTCGCACCGACCTAAAGCCCTATATTGTACAACAACCCGAGGGCCCGTCTTATACAGCAGAAGGCAACTCTGTCTATTGGCAGAAATGGCGCTTCCGTGTTGGATTTAACATTCGAGAAGGCTTGGTCATTTATAACATCACATATGATAATCGAAATGTCTTCTACCGCCTGGCTATGTCGGAGATGACGGTACCATATGGAGGTGGGTCATTGGATATTGTTTATCTTCCATATTTGTTGCTCATATTTTCTCAGATCCCCGTGCACCGTACCACCGCAAGCAAGCATTTGATGTCGGTGACACTGGCTTTGGTATGAATGCCAACCAGCTGTCTCTCGGATGCGACTGTCTGGGTCATATTAAGTACTTCGATGGCTACCGCAATGACTGCAAAGGCAATCCGGTGCATTTGAAGAACGTCATTTGCATGCACGAACAGGATAATGGATTGCAACATAAGCATACGAATTACCGGTCCGGGGCTGCTACAGTTGTGCGCAATCGGCAGTTGGTTCTACAGATGATCTGTACAGTTGCCAACTATGAGTACATTTTTGCATACATCTTTGACCAGGCCGGCAATATCGAATTAGAGGTTCGCGCCACTGGAATTCTCTCGACAGTTCCATTTGACAATGAGAATGGTCAGACTGTTCCCTGGGGCACCAATGTGGGGCCTGGAGTGATGGCTCCTTTCCATCAACACATGTTTTCCTTCCGGATCGACCCCGCCATCGACGGGTTCAAGAACACGGTCTATTATGAAGACAGTGTGCCTATGCCCGAAGACGAGAACAATCCATGGCTGGTTGGATACACCACCGAGCCTACTGTGCTGAACACCTCTGGCTCTGCGAACACCAGTGTTGACCGCCACCGCGTGTTCAAGATTCGCAACGATAACATCACTAACCCTATCACTCATAAGCCGGTCTCTTATAAGCTCCAGACTGCACCGAGTCAGATGCTGCTGGTGAGCAAGAACTCCCTGGGCTACCGTCGAGCTGAATTTGGCACGAAGCCTATTTGGGTCACCAAGTACCAGGATGACGAACTGTATGCTGCGGGAGAGTTTACCAACCAGAGCCGACGCGCCGAAGGTGTCGAGACTTGGGTGCAGCGCAAAGACAATACCGAGAACGAGGATGTGGTGCTCTGGCATACCTTCGGTCTTACTCACAACCCTCGCATCGAAGACTTCCCTGTCATGCCCATGGAGCGCGTTAGTGTCATGCTGAAACCCGATGGCTTCTTTACTAAGAACCCTGCCTTGGACGTCCCACAATCTGCCCAAGCCTTCAACAAGTCCATTCTCCATCCCGAGGCAGCTCAGAGTGCTTGCTGTGCGGGGCCTTCTTCCTCGACCAAGGCTAAGCTGTACAAGCGGCTGGACTAATTGGCATATAATCTATGCTTTATACCCTTTCTGTTACTTTATTTGGTTGAGGTCCAGAATGTGGACATACCTTTCATGACTTGATGATTTTACAAATTTCTTGTTTTTTGCACTAGCAGCTGGGTTGATCCATTACCCTGAAAAATATGGACAGATTCATCAACACTGCTTTTGAATTTATACTTATTGGTCTATCTCTATCTCTTATGGTGGAATTTATCGAAATCATTGCCTATGCCTTCATTTGGATTTGCAGGGCGCGTCATTATCAAAATATTAGTTCACCATGATCATATACAGGGCTTCAAATCAATTCATGATCCCCGAAAACCTACGCTGGTATGTACTAGATTGAGGGGTTGAATGCCCTAGGGAATGAGCACAATCATGATCGGCATAATCGTTTGCGGGGTCGATTCGAGGTGCATAGGTTCAGCGGAATTGCTTTAGTTCCTAGTCCATATCTGACTGAGCATGAACTCGGAAGGGTAGAGATCAATGCGGAGCTCTACCTGGTTGCTGACTGAGCCTCTTTCATCTGTCAGTGCGCAGGCGCATTTGGAGATGAGACTCAGACAGATCTCTCAGTAACCTTGGAGAATCAACCTTGCGTCATGGACTAGTCAGCATCTTGACATTCATTTCACTAGCACTAATACCCCAGAGCCTCGGTTTGAATTATCCCGGGTCCGCGTTGTTTATAAACTTTATACGCAACGTTGCATTGTGGTGTCGGCACAGACCGACTTCCCCGTCTTGAACAATGCTTATATTCAGGCAATTTCTTGTCCTTGGTATGAATGTCCGGTATATGATCGAAAATGGCCACTTTTCTGAAATGTGCGGCCTTGGTAGCCCTCGCAGCACATACCGTGTCTGGTACTGCTGTCTTCAAGCCTCGAGAGGATGTCTTTGGAAATAATTCATGGCACAAATATGTTCGTTCCCCAAGCAGCTCTTTACTGAAGCCTCAGAGTATCATGTCTGCCCATACCACTGGCAATGTCACCAATCCTGATGGCTTACTTGGTTGGAACGGCTCGCCGACCATCTTGACACACAATGAGGGAGAAACCAGTATTCCCACTCTGGTTGTCGATTTTGGGCAGAACGTTGTCGGCATTGCGACAATCACGTTCGCTGGATCTTCCAATTCATCTGAAGGGCTTCCTGGGTTGAAGCTGGCTTTTTCTGAAACCCTGCAGTATTTGACCAATGTCAGCGACTTTACCAGATCTGATAACATGGCCGCAGTGAGTTGAATTAATTTTGGAAGAGAAAAGTTTCTTTAAACACACTAACAAAAATATCCAGGGTCAGAAGCTCACAAACGGCACTGATCAGGTATGCATAGAAATGGAAACTAGTTCATCTTTAGAATAAGCTAAACATGCGCAGGTTGCTGTCGCCAATAGAAAGTATACCTGGAAGGATTACACTGGCTGTCAGAACGATGATAAAGTGTGCTCCGATGGTGTTCACGGCTTTCGATATGTGAAAATCTGGCTCGATGCACTCGAAAGCGATGCCCCTTATACCCAGCCCTACGGATCTGTATCCATCTCGAGCATTGGTTTGGAATGGTCTGCTTATCTGGGAACACCCGATACCTTCACCGGATGGTTCGAGTGTTCTGATGAAGACCTTACTCAATGGTGGTACGACGGCGTGTATACCGCCGACATGGGTACCGATGTATTCTTCGCCAATGAGACAGACCCCCGGGACTCGGCCTCGCCCACTTTGGAAGGTAAGGAAGTTCTTTTCGATGGTGCCAAGAGAGACCGAGACCCATATGTCGGGGACCTGGCTGTTGCCGCACTCACAACGTACTTGTCGCACGACAATCCTGACGCAACCCGCAACATACTGGCTGATTTGGCGAATCACCAACGGTCTGATGGATGGATTTCACCTGCTAGCATGTGAGTCAATTCTTCATTCGCGACCTGCAATATTTTCTGATTTTATGGGTAGCAATAACTACACACTGGATTTGTATGATTATCCGATGTGGTGGGTTGTATGCACAGCAGATCTCGTCATGTATACTGGGGATACAGACTTCGCAACCCAGTATTATGAAGTGATGAAAAAGACATTAGATGACTATTATGGCCAGAATCTCACATACAGCGGCGGTCTCCTCAACAAGACCAACGGATATGGAGATTACGCGTTTCTTCCTCGCTCCGGCATCATAACTTACTACAACGCTCTGTACGCCCACGCGTTGAAATTAGCCGCTCAACTCGCCACCATTCTGGGAAATTCAGGAGACAGCCAGGCCTGGGCCTCTCGCGCCTCGGCCGTGAGCGAAAATCTCCTGGTCAGAAATTGGGATCCAGCCGTAGGCGCATTCTTCGACGGAGGACCCTGTCCAAACCAACCAGCAAATACAATTTGCAATGTGCACGCCCAGGATGGAAATGGACTAGCCGTGCTATCAGGCTCAGTGAATGCATCTTTAGCCACAAGTCTACTTGACTACTACGGGAACGCTTCATCAAAACCATACGGCAATGCGTTCTACGATAACGACCTCCTATCCACCGGGTTCTCCGAGCGAGTATACGCATTCATTTCATATTTCGAGCTTGCAGCTCGTTTCGCGACGCCCGGTGCTTCGAGCTCAGCATTCGATGAAATCAAGCGCCTATATGGCTGGATGTCAGCCCACGATCCGGAGATCACATTCTGGGAGGGCATTGGTCCTAACGGATCACCGTATGAAGAAGGGTTTACATCCATGGCTCACGGGTGGTCAACAGGTATCGTGCCGCTGATGACGAACTACGTCCTCGGTGTTCGGCCTACCGGCCCGGCCTTCAAGACCTGGCAGATCTGTCCAGTGATTGATGGTGGCGATCTCACGTGGGCTAGGGGGAAGTTGCAACCCCGCAGGGTCCTCTTTGGGTTTCTTGGAGGAAGCATGATAATGGGACTTTTGGCCTTTGGATCGAAGCACCGGAGGGTACTAGTGGGGTCATTTGTGTACCTACTACGGGATTCAAAAGCGATCGCGTTGTTATGGATGGGGAGGAGCTGAGACGGACGGCCGATGTGCCCACTTTCGGTCCTATTGCGACGGGCGGAGATGGCTATACTTTGATTTCAACTCGTGGAGGCTCCCATACGATTCTTGTGGGTGCTTGATACATCCCTGGATGTGAAGAATTCATACTGGACAGCCGATGGTGAATCTGGTCCGCGCTGTACTCTTGGGCTACAACGTGACAAAGTTGCGTACCTATTCGCCAGATTGACTATTCCAATCTAAGGCCAAATATGAAGAGACTAGTTTATAGTAGTCTCTATTATTAGTATTCCGGCAGGATCAGTAATTGGCATGAACTCATGTGGTCTATAATCTAACTAGTAAATGTCAGCACTGACTCAGACACTGCATGCGACTGCTTATCTGCCTAAGCGCTCACCTCATTAACATCTCAAGGGAGCTAACCTTTTTTAGGGAGTTTAATTCGCCAAGCTTCAACCCCTGTTGATATGACAAACGTACCTGATCGCCAGTAATACCTCCGACGGGAATGTCTCATGGAAGTAAATCTATTCTGTAGTCTCCGACTTCGAATATTCTTACACTGTCCCCGTATAAGCGTCTATACTCATAATCAAATTGATTATATACCTGAATGATATTGTAATCAAAAATGCCAAGTGAAAATGTCTGACCTCGGAGGTCGCTTACGGGCACGCCCCCGCAAGATGACCCTGCATGAACTGCCGGCCCGTCATAAGCAGGGCCTTATGCAAGATTGGGTCACTGAATAATTAATCTGATGGTACCCTCCCGCAGGGCCAAGACGGAGGAATATGCACGTCTAGTAGTGAATACGAGGTATAACCTGCTAAGCTTCATTCACCCATTTCCAAGAATGCGTGCTCGTATACGATGAGCTTAAGTGGAAAAATTGAGTTCAAGTCCACTATTGTTTTCTGTAATATTCAATTCGACCCTTAATGCCAATTAAACAATCCTCATGATGGACTTCACAGTTGCTTGGCTTTACTAACTTATAACTAGCGGAATACTAGGCTGGGTGGCTTGCAGGATCTGGTGTCGATGCATCTTCTCTTTGGGAGTTCGCACCCCATATTTAGCCGGATCACTTACCCACGAGAATATTTCCCCGTGTCGATTGGATACTAAAATAGTGGCTGCTTTCAGGGCTTCAAATGTGGCTTCAAATGTTCCAAAATATAGCCAAGTCCTCGATAAGAAGTAAGCGCTTCACCGACCCTTCGATCTCGCAGCAAGACCTCTGAGTACGCTACTGTAACGAAATCGATTGACTGAAAAAAAGGGAAGAAAATGCCAGTAAGGCAATGTTTTATGTATTCGGGCTCGCTGGTCAAAGTCTTCTTTCCGTGGTGTTGGGTCTTCAAACCCTCAAATCCAGTTGTTTTGCCATATGAAGCCTTACGCGACGTAGCCTACACATCGTATTTTGGCCCTCAAACTACGGTGTTTAGTTTCAAAGAAGTATGCAGTAAGAAAATAGCGTTCATTGTGTCTCATCCACACATGCTCATGGCATCTCCAATATCACTGCCTCTATCCAACAGAAAACACATAAATACAGACCATCCCTCTCTCAATTGAAGATATCATCACACTCAACTCCTCTCAAACAACAGCCCAACAGTCCAACTCAGCCTCCAATCTTCAAAATGCAGTTCCCTCTGTTCCTGACTGCCGCTGCTCTTGTCGGCCAAGCCAGCGCCTTCTACGGCCAAATGGCTGCCTCTGCCTACGAGGCCAACGAGGGCGGTACTTTCCAAATCATCTATCTCACCGACTACAACACTGGCTCTACTTATTCTGGAACTCTCCGCGGAGGATTCAATGGCTGTGCTAGCTCTGAATGCTCTATCGAGTAAGTAACGATTTGGACTATCTGCAAAGCACGGCTAACACGCTCTATCAGCTTCTACGAGACCAGCTCTGGAGGATACAACTTCGAGGCTCTCATGTGGCGAACCAGTGATGGATGCCATAACATTGACTTTGAGGGCGCCTTCAGTGCTGGCCATGGATACTGCTGTGGCTCTCTGCCTTGCGATATCTCTGCTTAAACGGCAATTTATCAAAGCATGAGCAAGCTTTTGTATCCACTCTGGTCATTTGGAATCGAGTGTTTGGGCTTTGGAGAACACTATTGGTGATAATCCGGACCTGATGACCGTTGGATAGTCCAGCTTGGGCATTGGTGCGCTTCTTCGTCTATGTGTATTGATTATTGTCTCTAAATTGCAATTGACTGATGTAATCTGGCGTACATTAAACTTCCACGTCGTATATCACAGTAAACCGCGTAGATTCAGCTTGAATCCCGGAGTCAGACACCTCTAGAGCTGCATTTTCCGAAACTTCCTAAGCTTCGACATGCCAATTCTCGAGATGAGTAGGGTGGCTACTATGCATCCGGATGAGAGCCATACGAATGCATATGGGCTTTCTTCCATGTAATTGACCACGTTCATTCCAATGAGGCCAGCCACAAAAGTCGAAACAGCAAACCCTAGCATCCAAATCTCGAGGTGGGCTTCGAAGATCATGATCTGGTTTCGCCGGACATCCAATATTGACTTGATGGCTCTTGCAGTACGGTTTACCTCTTCCACAAGCGCACCGGCAGACTCAGCAATCGCATCCGCATTCTTATAATATGCCTCCAACAGGTATTCGACTTCTTGGTGGTCTGCAATGGCGTGTGGCTTCCCAGCCTGGCGATCAGTCAAATACATAGTTGCGAGATCTTCGTCATTATTTAGTAGCTCTTGCAGGGCAGAGCGGACTTGACGAGCCCGTTGCTCAATGGTGGCCAATTTCTTCCCATGTTCTAGCAATTCACGTAGAGCCAAGTGGACGACATCTTCCTGTTTAGAATCTTCAAGACGCTTCTCGACCGCGCCGCGGAGGATCAAGTGCTCAGCCTCAAGGATTGCAGTCACGGATGCTAAAGCTGCATCTACAACGCGTAGTTCAAATGGAAGATTAGGCGTAAATCCAGATCCCTTTTCGGTGCGCACTCTGCTATGTAAATTATGTTCGAACACATCTTGCATTTTCACACCATCCGTTTCGGAACCGAGAAGGAAGAGTAGAGCTCGATCACACTGGATTAGCAGACGAAGGGTGAAAACGCTAATAAATATCGCGGACGGCCGGACTAGTATATGCGGGATACCCTCGGAAACGAGATCGGCATTCCGTAAGTCCCGACCATTGATTCCATACTGTTGAGCCACTTCAGCTTTGGTGAGACGGGTCTCCTTGAATGCGGTGGAGCCATCTGCGTTGAAAAGTGCACACTTCAACTCGGTCGAGTCATTCATACGACTTCGAGAGAGAGCAATGGATTGATCGAAGATTTCTTGCTTGAAGGAAGCTTGTCCGGTTATTTCGTCTGGAAGACTGACGCCAACACTGACGCCATGTTTATCATTCAATCTTTGGCTGGTGAATGTAGCTCCTCTCTGTAAAACCAGCCGAGGTATCCGGGGTTTAATGTCATTGGTGCGGGGATGATGCGAGCACCGGAGTGGTGATATGGCCCATACTGGCCGCCGTGTTTTCTGCACAAGTGGCAATAGCCTCGACACCAGCGGCTCATGCATATTCAAAGATGAAGGTCTAGATGGGCGGGGGTTAAGAGGCAAGGATGTAAAATACACGTGATGACAACAGGGGCAGATAGTGTGACGTCATGTCCTATATCAACAATATGGAACCATGGGCATCCAAGATAAGGAATGCAGCGAGGCTCTACTTGTCTGGCAGTGTACCTGGTACCTTCTAGATTGACTGTACTGCACGGTTTGTCTACCATGTGGAATTTATATGCAACCTTCAAAAATTGAGGCTTTCTATGCATAGCATCTTCAAACATGGTACAGTACATTACACGTTCCGGTGATAGATGCGTGACGCATGAAACGAAATTTCGCAGAAACAAATTGAACGTTCAACATTTGGACCAAAAGACACTTAACATTCCCCAAAGTAGCATTCAGTTACCATATGCTGTCCCAAAGTGCCTGCAAAGAAGAAGAAGAACAGTTAAACTTGAAAGAGTGGGACGGCGTGCGGGGCAACAGTCCAGGCCCCGGGGTTCAGTGCTTACATTCTCCCGCCCTTGCGAAGTCCACGCGTCAGGTCAGACAGTCAACTACGGGGTCACTTGGATCTCTCACAAACATAATTCAACTTGTATCAGTGTCACAGTCATACGTGAAGTGTGCCTGTTGAGATATCAGTCGCAACACTGCCAATTTGCGAAGAAGCAGCACTACCTGCCTGCAGACTTCACCCAAGATCAAAATGACGAAACAGCCTGTAAAACGTGGCTTCGCAACGGTCACCATTGACTACATTGGATCACGATATGTAGGTGCGGGTCCAGAAAAATGCAGCTACACAACACAAGCCGTCCAAATTCCCATGTCAGACGGGGTGAAGCTTGCAGCCGACTTCTTCAACCCAGAATTACCTGCCGACCAAGAGCCGTCTGGCCTAATCATGGTCCAATGCTGCTACGGTCGAGGCCAAGGGATATCATTTCTCAATGCGCGTGTCTTCGCCGCTCGTGGCTACCGAGTCCTGTTCGTTAGCACCCGTGGTACCTTCGGCTCAGAAGGAACCTTCACTCCCGGATTAAATGAGGCGAGCGACAGTCAAGACATTGTCAAATGGATGCGGCAGCAGCCGTGGTATACTGGAACGTTTGCTACGATGGGAGCATCGTATCTAGGATATAGTCAGTGGGCGCTTTTGGCCGATCCGCCTGCGGATTGCGTTGCTGCTGTTATACCCGTTGGACCTCATGATCAGGCATTCCATGCCTGGGGTACTGGATCTTTTCGGCTGGATCGTGCTATATGGAGTGATATGATGTCTCGTGGACCCGAGGAGCGCGGGAGCTTTCTTGAGGCATTGTCGAAGTTACCTGGTCTTAGCTTCTTGGCATCAAAGGAGCTGGAGAAGGCTGTACAAGCCTTACCACTAGAGGCTAGTCTGCAAACCTACTTCAAAAGCAAGGCTCCTTGGCTGTTCGATTACTTGAAACAGCCAGATGTTGAGGGTACATACTGGAGTACTAGACGGCACCACGCTTCTCTTGAGCGTATCAATATACCCATACTGCTAGTGGGTGGATGGTACGATCCCTTTGAGACACAGACTTTGTACCAATATAAACGTCTGTTTGAAAGGGGTGTAGACGTCAATCTTATTGTCGGTCCCTGGAATCATGTCCAAGGATGCGGTCTGCGTTCCATACCCGAGATCCTAGATTTCTTCGCGCAGCATCTCGCCAAGGAAGGAAAGTACGGGCGGTCTCGAGCTCGCATTTATGTCACCGGCGCAGAAGAATGGCGGTCGATGCCTACATGGCCCCCGAATACTGAGCCAAAGACGCTGTATCTCCAAGAATCCATCGGTCTCGACTCGGAGATACCTGTACAAGATGCATCCCCTGCATCATTTGTCTTCGATCCTCGAAACCCGACTCCCAGCATAGGCGGTAATCAGATGAGCTCCAGTGGGCGAGTCGATGACAGTATCTACGCAACTAGATCGGATGTTCTAGCATTCACTAGCAAGCCTCTCCCCGAGGACATGGAGGTTCTCGGCACCCCATCCGTCCAGATTTCGCATGCAAGTGACCCACCCTTTGCAGATCTGTTTCTGCGGCTTAGCGAGGTCGATGAAAATGGCGTCTCTCGTAACGTCACCGAGCTGTACAAGGCGCTCGACCCGAAGCGTGACATGTCCCAGCCACTGCTTCTGGACCTGGCAGACTGCGCTCATAGATTCAAAGCCGGTAAGCGGGTTCGATTGATTATCGCTGGTGGCTCATTCCCGATGTTTGCACGAAACCTGGGAACCGAAGAGGATCGTTTGCGAAGTAACAAGATTGTTCCTCAGACGCATACTATCACTATTGCGACTGGGGTATCCAAGCTCACTCTTCCTGTTTCCAGTTCTGATTGATCTTCACGCGTCACCTACTGGTATAGAGTCCCTTTGTAAAGATATTACCAGATTTACATACGTATATACTGAAAATTTGAAAGCATTCAACAGGATCCATATTTTAAGAACCCACAATACGTACTATTGTCAAAGCACCAGCACCGGCATTTTAATGAGAAAAATCACCAAGACTCGTCCCAAACAGATCCATCGCAGACGGCTGCCCACAATCCCAACTCCCAAAAAGCGCCGACATATCTTGAGCCTCGGGATAAGTAAGATAATCCATCATATCCACACCCAGGGGATCCTGGGAATTTGAAGTATCCGAGCCAAAAGCATCGGGTCTCCTCGTGTCACCGGACAAAAGCAACGAGTCTTCTTGCTCATTGTATTGTCCCACACAAGATTTCTGCGCCTCAACTAGCCCGCGCGCAACACGCGCAAAGTTCGCTCCAATACTATACAGACGCTCTGAAGCACTGGAGACGCCACGCGCATGATGTAACGTCGAGACGACCTCTTCGAGGAGTTTGACATCGTCCATACTCGTAGCGGCGATGGCGTGCAGGAATATGACGATGAATGGGGTAAATGATGAGTATAACAAAATCCTATCGCGGGTGAATAAGTGGTTCGTTACGGGATTTCGTGGCGATAAACTGACCAATTTGCATAGTCAGCGACGGAGAAGATTTCTGAGTTACTGTAGTCGGGAAAGCATCGCAAGTGACATCGCAAACATGAACGTGCGGCTTCGAAGCATTTTGAGCTGATTTCGCCCCCTTTGTTTAACGACGACGATGCTCGCAAGAGAGACGTCATAGCTGAGTAGTACAAGACGTCCCAAGTTCGTTGACATATATCGAATATATCTGGCTGGGTGAGTTTGCTTGTCTCGATCTAGGAATAGGGGGCAATGTTAACACAATACTCTAGGGGACGTGATAACAAGGATAAGCTGATTACCGCATATCTTCGTCTATGACACTCCTGCATTGCAAGCTCAATCTCCTGTATATGCATCGACCGTTCGGACGATGTTGCTTTCAGAGCAGTAGCAGAATACAGTTTGTTGTATATCTGCCCCTCAATCTCTGCGAGCTTGATGATATAGGAAAATGCCTCATCCCAGGGACGAATCGCCGGATCTGAGTTGGCAGAAGGTAATCGCACATCCACGTCAAAATCCTGAATGTAAGAAGCTCGGCCCAAAAGAAGAGACATGGTTTTGTCAAACACATAAATGCACCAAAAAATCCGTCGTTTATTGTCGGCAGTCGCATCCGAGTCTCGTTGGTGTGTCGATTCACGATGATACCCAAGCATCTGACAATGACGGGCTGCGGCAGATACTAATTGGCAGCATACCAAAGGCTTAGATTCATCTTGTGCTTTCAACATCTATAAAGCCTATTAGCTCGTAGCATATAATCTCCATAACGCAGGAACATAAGTTACTTACCCCCATGACTAGTGCAATAACATTTTCCAAGGTAGGTACCGTAAGGACGTCATAGCTTTCAATAGCAGACTCGAAGCTTTTTTTGCAACTTTCTATATGGGCTTCCAGGTTGAGCTCTTTGGATAGTGTATCTTTCCGGGTTATGGACTCTTTCATAAGAAAATAGAATATGCCATGCATCGCTGCCACATTGCCGGCGGAAACGGGCCGCATCGGAAAGTAAACCTTCTGACAGATGTTCTCCACCAGAGATAGGTTACTGATCGGATAAGATGAAAGAAAAAGAGGTTTTTCATCTAAGTGGCCAGTCAATGCTAAATTCTAGTGGCATCTCTACGGATATGCCAGTCAACCTCATACCTTGATAACTTCTAAGCATCGCTAAAACGAGCTCAGCGGGCAATGGCAATAGTATCTGTTTGGAATTATGAGTGATATGATCAACTGTGCGGTTATTTTGCGACGCAGGCTGGAGGAGGCTTTTCAGCGAATTTAATGTAGCGTTAAGGTTAGATCCGGCCGCGGAATTGGCGATTGTCTCGGCGGCTTCCCTGGCATGAGCTGATTGGCTGGTAAATGAAGAGTCGCCTTCATATAGAGTGATTGGCATGTTCGACACCGGGACAACCCTGGCATTGCTTGTCGGTGTGTCTGTGTCGGGTGTACATCCTGTGGAATGATCTGAAGCAGGATGACGGCCGCTGAGTTGGGTTTCAAGGTAGCGGAGCCGATTCTCTAGGGACGTGAAATGCTCTTCTCTGTATAATGGGTGAGCTCTGGTTCTTTCGCGAAGATCTGAAACCCCTTACAAGCGTGTTGTTCGGTCAGGCTTTGGTCTTTTTTCGGGCCCGGGATCAGCCTGTTCGCAGGCGATGCCTGATGTTTGGCAGTTCGAGCATGGAAAGGACCGACCACAACGGATCTACGTGACTGATTAGCTCAGTGATTCAAGCCTTAATCCATACCATGAATTGGTCTATCACCTTCCGTATCTTACATGCTTCACACTGTGCACCATCTTTAGTTAGCTCACTCTCTCGATACGTCCTGTGGGGAAAATACCGCTTTTGGAACTAGTGAGAGTCTTTTTCGTTTATTATGAATCGATTCCTGGTGATTTTTATCCATGTTGGGTGGTGGAAAGAAGGTAGTCGGGGAGTCGGAGTCCACGGGCCCGCGGAGTCCAGGTTCCCGAGTGAAGACATGGGGCTCGGAGCTAAATTGACCAATCAGATGTCTTGTTTCATTCCTCCAAGGCATGCCTGCAACGTTCCTACGGTTTTAGAATGATAGAAGGTTAGTCTTAAACCCCTGATCATTCCACACAATTATTCCATTGTTGATATTCTTCTCTACATCACGTTTTCTTTCATACAAAATGCACGAGAATGATCCAGCTTTTGGGCAAAAAGGGCTTGGACATGCAAATTCACATACGACTACAAGAGCACTGTCGTTTACAAATGATGAAACTGCTTTAGTAGATATGACATTCCCGACACAAGAAATCATACCTACAACAATCAAACAGGAAAAGGTTCATGAACAGCAATTGTCATTATGGGGCTTAGTACCCGTCACGACTGCCTTATGTGCGACATTGTTTTGCATGTCCTTGGTGAGTGGATGTACATTTCATTTGGCATCGAAAGTTCCCACCCATTTCTGACTGTTTGATTCAGGACGCAACTATTCTTGCAACGGCAATTCCCAAAATAACAACTGAGTTCAACTCTCTGGATGATGTTGCTTGGTATGGCAGCGCGTATCTATTTGCTACATGTGCTGTGCAGTTGATGTTCGGGAAGCTCTACACATTCTATTCATCCAAATGGATATTCATAACAGCTCTTTCCATTTTCGAAGTGGGCTCGGTAGTCTGCGCTACTGCACCGACGTCTACCGCCCTTATTGTTGGACGTGCTGTAGCAGGCTTAGGGAGTGCAGGTCTCTTTACAGGAGCCCTGATTATTGTGAATACACTAGTCCCCCTGCGCATTCGTCCAATTTATATAGGTCTTGTATCCAGCATGCATGCAATTGCTAGTGTGGCTGGACCAATGTGAGTTATAGCAACCCTCGGGACGACTCAGAGCTAATTTTAGGTCTTAGCATGGGTGGTGTGTTTACAGACCGACTGACTTGGCGATGGTGTTTCTACATTAATCTGCCATTTGGTGGTTTTGCTGTCCTGATGATCCTGCTTTGTCTTCCATCCAATTCACTTTCTGTGACCAAGCTCAGCTGGAAAGAACAACTCAAGCACTATGACTTGCCTGGAACCCTAGTGTTGATTCCGTCTATCATTTGTCTGATTATTGCGTTACAATGGGGTGGATCCACATACCCTTGGGACAATGGTCGAATCATAGCCCTATTCGTCATCGCTGGTGTACTTTTCACGGTGTTTGTTGGAATTCAAATATGGCAGAAAGACCGAGCCACATTGCCCATGCGGCTCCTCAAAAATCGCAACATCTGGGGCGCTGTCTGGTACGGAAGTTTTGTCGGAGCTGCAATGTGCATCGTTACATACTATGTCTGTTGGCACCATCTTATTACTGCTTAGATCGCAACTGACCTTGAACAGCTTCCAATTTGGTTCCAGGCCGTCAAAGGTGAAAGTGCCGAACAATCCGGAATTCATAACCTTCCCTGTATGATCGGACTAGTCATCTTCGCGATCATTGGAGGCGTCACCGCTTCAGTTGTCGGGTACTATACACCGTTGATTTTCTTATCATCGGCAGTCACAGCCGTCGGCATAGGCTTACTGAGCACATTGAAACCCAATTCCGGCATCGGATATTGGTTTGGGTACCAAGTCCTCCTAAGTGCAGGAATGGGCATCGGTGCCCAGAACATGATGCTGGTAACCTCAGTAGCCGTCGATATATCAGACATGCCCATGGCCACCTCTATCTTGACTTTTACCCAAATCTTGGCCACTGCAATTATTCTCCCGGTTGGTCAAGCCGTGTTTCAAAATCAGCTTATTACCAATTTTCAGTCGATGTTGCCAGATATCAATGCTGCATTGATTATGGCCAGCGGTGCGACAGGCTTCAGCCGGATCATATCTGCTGATCAGTTGCCTTTGGCTTTGAGTGCATACAACAAGACTCTCTGCCAGACTTTTTATGTGGCAGTGGCTACTAGCAGTATATCGATTGTTGGGCCTATCTTTATGGAGTGGTTATCACTGAAAGCTGTCGTGAAGGACCAAGAGCGAGCAGAGGAGGAGGAAAGGAAGGTCAGAGTTAATGGTTGAGATAGCCAAGCCGATGTCGCTCAACCCACCGGGGTGAAGTCATCTAATAATGAGCCTTATGAGACTGGGAAGAGGACTTGAGCTTTACCTCATTTGATCATTTTCCTTTTGGATAGAATTCCTTGGCTCCTACTTGACTGTTTATTCTTCTTTGAGATGCACATTGTAGATCCAATGAGAGAACAGCCCCCACACAAGCTCGGTCTAACCCCGCTTGCACCTTGGCAGTACTTCTTTTTTAGCTGAAGTATTAAGGATATACTTTCAATAATGTGCACATTTACTGGGACAAATATCCAAATGTAATACACAAGTCAAATTTGTCAAAGCGAAATTATGATTTTCAGGAAGAATTAGAAGAAAAACGTAGGAGTGACGCGAGTACTGCGCGTCTCGTAGTAGATCCGCGTCTTTCATTTTTAGCCAACGAGAACACTAACAGCACCTGCCATGTGACACGTATGCGAGACTGAGTACCAGGTGATGCTCTTTTTACAAGATAAGCAAGTTGAGCTTAGTTCTTTTTGCCAATTGAATCTAGCTAAATCGCACTAGAGTCTACACTTACCACTCACGACGTTGAATACCGATTTCAAACACCCCCCTGTGTAGTCGTGATTTGAATCAATGGAGAAGTATGAGCTCAATAGTTGGTCCGTTCTTTTGTATTCAGGGAGCCTTGCAAACAAATTGAAAGGGGTGGGTATACAGAGTAGACTTTACCCTGGAACTAAAAGCCTGGGGTCCTGATCTAAAGGGGAAAAAACACGCTTACCACCCCAATTGAATCCCAACGAAGACAACCGGAGCGAGACCCGAGATCTGACGGTAAAGTAATACTATACACTGCCAAATTAAGCGGAGATAACCCTAAGCCCGAGTCCCGGGACTAGAAAAAGGAAATTGGAACCCCCCAATCTTACTTCCCAATCTACTTCGCCTCCGCACTTCCACAATCTACCACCCCAAAATGTCTGACCGCAACGCAGAACTCCTAGCAAAGTACCCTTCACTTGCCAAATTCGATGGCAGTTCTGATTATGTCGAATCCCACGATGGTCGTGAGACCGCCCTCCTGAAACACATCTACAACCATCCCTCGCTGGACAAGCTGCGTGGCTCGCCGGCGGCCATCTGTGCCGTCATGGATAAGTTTGCTGCACAGGAAGACTTCCTTATCAACATTGGTAGTGATAAGGGTCAGAAGGTGAATGAAATGATCAAGAAAGAGAAACCCACTGTTCTTGTTGAGCTTGGTGGGTACGTGGGCTACTCAGCCATCTCGTTTGGTGATGCTATGCGCCAGGCTGCAGGACCTGGAGCTGGTGTCCGGCTTTGGAGTCTTGAATTTGATCCGCTAATTGCGTCGATTGCTATGAACTTGATTGAGCTTGCCGGTCTGAGTGATGTTGTCAAGGTTGTTGTGGGGACCGCAGCGGATTCGCTCACGAGACTCCAGGCTGAGGGCGAGCTTACCAGTATTGATTTTCTGTTCCTTGACCATGTTGAAGATCTTTATCTGCCTGACTTCCAGCTTTGTGAGAAGCTTGGTCTCCTCCACTCTGGTGCTTTGGTGGTGGCGGATAATGTGGTTCGACCTGGTGCTCCGGAATATCGGGAGCATGTTCGCCATCATCCTGGGGTGGAAAGCTGGGGTGTGAAAGGCTTGATTATACCAGGCGAATTTGAGGTAGGTGTCAGCTTTGGATCTTAGTCGATGTGGCTGACTGTATTGTGTTAGGATGAACTCGAGGTGACACGGATGAAGTAGTCGTTGCAACTATTATGAACGAGCATTTGAGATTCCACCGTTTACTCTGATACAATCTTGGTTTTCCAATATGAAATTACGGTGATCCAATCTTTTAAGGAATGAGCCAATTAGTATACTTAAGTTGGTCCATTGTATGTTCTCGTATTGAAGTATGCGCCTCCTGCGGTCATTCACCCTGCAACTCCCGCATCCGTGTGGTGGTGCTTTCACTATTTCTGGAACCTACAACCGAAGAATAACCTTATCTGTATCAAGCTTCTCCTGGTGCCGAGTACGTTCTTTGCAATCATGAGCCATGTCTATTTAAAAGATTCTTCGCCTATTTCTAAATGCCGTCATAGTATTATTTATTGATAGTTGCACCGAGCCATGAGACCTTCGAGTAGCACGCCGAGTAAGGGAGCCATACAACATAGATTTGGCAACATTGGCATAATAATCTAACCGTGGATCAACATAGAGTAGTAACTGCCGCGCAGAAGACAAAGCCATGGTTCTTTTCTAGTTTCAGAGACAGCGAAACCTTGGAAACATCACCACACGGACCCGGTATTTGCAGAGTTGACAACCGCAGGAGGCACATAGCTCGACATGAGAACATATAATATACTTGGCATGAGACTATACCCTTAGAGGAAACGAGGGACACTCAAAAGGGATGTACCAACAAGGCAATCAAAGAAATCGCCTTTCCAGGCAAGCTTGTACAGCAATGTTTGAAATCGGCTCCCATGTTCTACGCAAAGAAACCATCCCAAGCCACACCGCCAAGACGTTAGATAAACTGGCTAGGCCAGGCTCGGCTAGGCTGCAGATCATGTTTGTTTGGCATCTTTACGTGTGGTACGGAACATCGCACGTAATACAGGCCCGCAAGTTATCCGTTGACTAGAAAAGAAAACTTCTTAGAAACGTCCATACAAACCAACGTCTGTTGTGACTAGATACGAGCTATTCCCTGAACACTAACATAGCTACGTGGTCGCTCAAATCTCCCCAATTCTTCAATTATTGTCATTAGTGGAGGCGCATATGTGTGGCTTATAGATGCCGCTCTGATTAGTCAAGAGTTCCCAGGCTGTGCTAAATCGATGAAACAACTCCAGCTGAAGGATGCAGCGACTATAATTAGGTTGCTGACTTAAAGTAGCTTGAGAGATGGAATTTCCTCTTGTCACTTCAACTGAGTATTCCCACCTTCCATGCCATTTACTGCCGAGCAAGCTGACCAGATCGACCAGCCCCATCAGTCCAAGTACAAAGATGCAGAAAATACTCATATTGTTCTTCCTCTTTTCGTGAATCGTATGCACTAACGGACTGCAACCAAAAAATGAGCTGGCCATGGACCCTACCCCAGTTGCACCCAACGATGTCTCTCAACTTCAACCAAAACGACATCTACTGCCATGTCGACCCCATTATATCTCCCTGTCACGACCGTGGAACCTGATTCCCTCGGTATGGTGGAAATAAGTGGCCTCTTCGGTCCAGGGTCTTGGTCAGGATGGTTCCTGACGCTCGTGGCATCCTGGTGGCAGATCATCCGCGTCTCGGAAGAGCCAACCGACCCGAACACCGTCGCCTGTCTTTTTTGGACAAATTGGGCCGCTGTTGATGTCCGACGAGGTATCAAAATCGCGCAAGACATTCCACGGGATGCACCAGACTATGAGGATCGGGTCAGTAGTGGCTTAGGATCTCTGGGGGCTGCGCTCAACTTTACGTTTTGAGGAACATTTCACGCAAAGATTCAGCTTTGGGTTTTAATCATCGTCTTCAACTCATCTAAAGCCCAGAACCGACGCTTGCTAACTCATACGATCGGGCTGGTTTTATCTTTGACAACTCTGCTGATTTGTTTGCCGTTAATCACTGATACACCGGCGTTATTTGGAGGAAAGCCAAAGCGCGGTATACAGAGCAGCAAGAGTTTGTCCGGGAGACTCAAAGGCGGATGGAACAGCTTCAAGTAAGACGACGTCTACAATCGGCCATAGGTAGAGAGAATATTTAATAAAGCAGACTCGGCTACACGGTATCTGTCTGAGGTTGGCAGAACGATTGAATACCAATCTCAGGGAATTAGATCAGACGATCAAGGCAATGTGATCAAGCTGACCTAGTTCAGGGTATTCTCAGGAAATTCTAGGAGATAGAAAATGGAGAAGAAATAGGCATAATATTCAAACAGGTGTACAAACTTGTCGATCCAAGGCATTCGAGGTCGTTGGAATACTTAACATCTATGATTGGATCCCAGGTTCTTCAGCTACAACCGGCTCCCTTAAGCTTTTACGCACTGCCTTGCCTGTGAACGGTTTCAAAGAACGAGGCCCCGAATACCACGTGAATAATATAGATTAAGAATACGAGAGAAAAAAAAACCACGTGAGATTTAATAAAGACCTCAGGATTGGGCCATGGAAATAAGCATATAGCACATCATCTGCTAGGCCCCAGGCCTAACCGTCATCCACAATCCTATTGCCATCCCCAAACTTTTCTCGGTCTATTCACTTCAAAGTCATACTCATATCATGCGTGTCCAGATAATTCTATGTCTCCAGCGACTGATTGTGTGATTCAAGGAACACACAGCATCAGCTCCGAAGCAATTGGTGTCCACCATAGATTCAAAATAACCCAAAGGAGCTAATTTGAATCCTGGGACGAAAAGAACGGGCGCTGGTAAATAATTTACAGGTCCTTCTTGATAACGTGAGCCTTGGGCAGAGTGCCGTTGGCGCGGTCAATGGCGGCCTGGCGGGCGCCAGTGAGGCCAAACTGGTTGTGGATACCCTCAACACGGTGGGTGGAGTTAATGTTCTTGACGAGGGTAAGCTGCCAGCAGGTAGCACCACCCTGGCGGGAGGTGATGGTGGAAGAAGCAAGGAAGTACTCCCAGATGCGGAACCAGCGTTTTCCGTACTTAGCCTCAACCTTGTCCTTGTTGCCCATCCAGTTTCTGTACCAGCGCCAGAGGGTGGCGGAGTAGTGGACACCAATGGTGTCAACACCCTTGATCTCGAAGCCAGCGCCCTCAAGACGGTCGACGACAAAGCCAAGAGGGGTAGAAGCATCGGCACCGGGGAAGATGTACTTGTTCATGAACAGACCCCAGATGAGGTCCTCGTACTGCCAGGACTTGCGGAGACCAGCAATCTGAAGGAAGAAAACACCGTCATCCTCAAGCATCTCATAAACCTGGGACAAGAAGGTAGAGAAGTGGCGGACACCGACGTGCTCAGCCATCTCGAGACAGGTGATCTTTTGGTAACCGCCTTCAACACGGGGAGAATCACGGTAGTCGGAGCAAACGATGCGGCTCTGAGATTCCTCAATGCCAGCCTTACGGAGACCATTGTTACCCCAGGCAGTCTGGTTGCGACCAAGAGTGATACCAGTAACTTGGGCACCATAGTGAACGGAAGCGTACTTGGCAAGAGTACCCCAGCCACAGCCGAGGTCGAGCATCTTGTCACCAGGCTGGATACCAATCTTCTCACAAACAATGGCCAGCTTGTTGTCCTGCAGCTCCTCAAGGGACTCTTCGCGGTTGATGTCACTGATGATACCGGAGGTGTAGATCATGCGGGGGCCAAGGAACCAAGCGTAGAAGTCGTCACCTCGGTCGTAGTGGTCACGGACCTGCTCCTCGTCTAATACAAGTTAGAATTCAATACATCTCACAGAAAAAAGCAATTAAAAGAACCTACCCTGGGAACGAGTGTGCAGCAGCATCTCAGGAATGAAGCCAAACAGGAAGTGCTTGAACAGACCCGTGGTGAACTTGAAGTTGGCCCAGTCGTGACGGTACTCAAGAGCCTCAAGAGCATCAACCTTGAAATCAACCTCGCTGTTGAAATACTTCTCGTAGAAGACCTCCATGGGGATCTTGCTCTTGCCGCGGTAGGTGGCACGGTCATGCTCGCTGTGGAAGTTCAGGTAGTACTCGACGGGACGGCCACAGTACTTGGCCTTTTCGGTCTTGCGGGGAGAGATGGAGGAAGAGACACTCCAGAAAGCCACGAGGACGGGAACAGTAGTGAAGATCGCAAAGAAGATGGTGGTGTAGAAACCTCCACCAACCTGGCGAGCAAGCCACCAGGGCACGACCAGAATGAGGGCGATCATCAAGCCATTGGAGAAGCTGTCACTGCCAGGGGAGTCGGCGGGAACGGGGGCATTCTTAATAGCCGGGTACTATCAAGAATCAATTAGAATTGTGCTCAGGAACAGGTGTACTCAAGGTGTTTTCGAGCTACGTAGCTACCTACCAGGGTGGTTGGGACGCCACAGTCGAAGTCCGGCTTGGTTTGCTGAGGAGCCTCCGGCGTTTGGATAAACTCGAAGTCCTCAGTGGACTCCGGGTGGATGGTCGTCATTGCTGCAATGTGTCAACTTGAGAGGGATGGGGAGGTAAAAAGGAGGCCTCAGGGTGTAAATAATATGGTGGCAGTTCTAGGGGCGGTGAGGGGATTGAGTGGGTGGGTGCTCCGTGCGTTTTGGGGGAGACTACGTATACCTTGCAGGAATTCTACGGGAAAAGGGACTTGTTCTACTGCCACATAGCCGAGACCCAACAATGCAGGGTCTGCGGGTGGCTCGGGTTCCGTCAGAGGGCGTGGAATTATTCTGCCTGCGGCAAGTTATTCGTGCGCTCTCGCCTGGTTGTGCTAAGAGCGATCTTCATGGAAGTGGGGGCGCTGAAACAGCGTGATCCGCGGTCGAGCCGAAGACCTTCAATTCCCATATAATACGCCGATAATAACCCTTCCTGACCTTCCAAGGTTCCCAATCCCACTCCAGTCCCATAAAACAAATACACGCAAAATAAGACATCATAATCATGTGGTAGTGATCAGTTCAATAAACTATGCAATACAATCAATGGCGGTGTGACAGCGACGATGTGGCGCCTACAGCGTGAGCTGGAAGCTGTCGGCTTCCTCATCTTCAGCAAATGTGGGGAGAGACTCCTGGAGCTCTTGTCCAGCATTCTCCTCGGTGTCGAAGCAGCCAGCAGCTTTGCACCGAGTCCACATCTCCGAACCCAGAGGAGGCGGTCCGTAGAGCTGCATGTAGGTCTCGGGGGAGAGGGGAGCGTTCGTGCTTAGCTCATTCTCCCTCAGCGTAGATGAGACACTACGACCCTTGGAGTAACCAACGGTGGTATTGGAGTTCATTGCAGCTGCGGTGTTCCGCATGGACGAGGGGTTAGTCGGAACCCGTACCTTCTTCTTGGGCATCAACAAGGACGATACCCCGCTGGGCTTAGGAGCTGCAGCGACTCTAGCTGAGGCGGACCTGGTCTTGGGTGCAGACAAGGCCGCTGCTGCTTCACGAGATCGTAGAGTAGGGATGTTGCGAGAAGGTCTGACATTGGTGGATGGTGCCCTAGAGCGGCTAGTCGACGCTAGCGGCACTCGTGCCACAGGCTGAACGGCCTCATCGTCGCTGCGTTCATTGAAACTAACAGCATCGAGCTGTTTCATGATCATCTCGTCGACCATTTTGTCACACTTAGCAGAGTCTTCCTGGAATTTGCGCTGCTTCTTTGTCAGGCCATCGCGGCCTACTTCTTGTCGTCCGTACACACTCTCTAGGCCTAGCGCACGGTTCCGAGGTCTGAATTGGGGGTAGGTTGTATCATAGGCAAGGTCATCTGGGAAGTCCGGGAGATCTAAAGACGTCAGCTACTCCGGAACAGTTTTGTTTACTTTTCATCTATAGTCATACCTCGGGCCCTTGGGGGCATATATTCAATATCCGCCACATCGTCCTGTGGCACATCCAGATGAACTTTTGTCTGAGGTTGCTGAGTGACCGGTGCAGCCTTCTTGACCTTCTGGGTAGAAGCTCTCCGGTTGGTTCTCTCCGGTTTCAACGTTCCTCCGAACGGGGCCGGGGTCTGGAGACCTTTGGCTTTCAGATTGGTTGTCTTGTTTCCCAAAGGTGCGCGGTTCTTTGTGTCTGAAGAAGTAACTCGTCAGCTTCCTACCCTTGTGGGTCATTTCTTTTTCATGTAAATCTCCTAGGTCGACATACCCATGGGCGTCACGAACGCATCTTTGCCCGGTTTGCTGTTCTCCAAACGATTTCCATTGCCCTTGACTGTCTGCTTTCCAAAGGCGATGGTGTTGTTCTCGTCATTGAGGCGTACCTTCCTACCGGGAGTCTTGGGACCGAGTTGCTTGACTCCCTGGTTCAAAGGCTTGTTGGCGGCGACGGTCTGGTGGGTATTCACCAGGTTTTCCTGGTCACGAAGGGCCAGCATTGTGGCGGATGGTGACTGTGGATACACATTCAAAGCTTGAAAAGACGGTGAATTGAAGACGCGGTTGAGACAAGTTCTAGATGGGAGCACTTGTTGTCGGGTAGCGGTTGCCCGTGGAGACGCGCTGATCCAAGGGCGGTGATTGGATGAGCGGACAAGCGGGGCGGCGGTCTTGTACGGTACGGCGTAAAGAGCAGTAAAGGCAGTAAAATAAATGAGCGTGTGCCTGATGGTAATTGTAAATAGTAGTCAGCAACTTTCCTTCCCCAAACCTCCAACCCCACCAACTCATCTCAACTACTCTGGCTCGCTGAGCGAAAGCCTTCTTCCTTTCACGCATACATATTATCTCTCTCCCTGTTGATTATTTCAAAATGGATCGTATCAAGGAGGTAAGTCTCCCTAAAGACCCCTGTCCGGCGGGGTAGCTTGGACAGCTGTTCCTTTGCCCCCTCTGTGCATGTCACCCGCAGCATGCCCACCGCACCAACCATCTTTCCTAGGCCACTGACAGGATGCTAATACAATCTGACAACAGCGCATGAACAACCTCCGCATCGAGGCGGATGAGGCCCACGAGAAGAATGAGGAGCTGAACAACAAGATCCGCACTCTTGAGCAGGAGAGCCTGGCTAAGGAGCAGGAGATCACATCGCTCAACCACCGCAACTCCCTACTTGAGGAGGAGGTTGAGAAGCTGGAGAACTCCGTCAAGGATGCTAAGGATGCTGCCGGTGCCAGTGCCCAGCACGACACCCAGAACGAGGCACTTCAGCGCCGCGTGCAGCTCCTTGAGGAGGAGGCTGAGGAGAACGAGAAGACTCTCCGCGAGACCAACGAGAAGTAAGATTTACGCCGAAATACTTTCATCCAGTATTCTAACATTTGGCGTTTCTTTCAGGCTCCGCCAGACCGACGTCAAGGCCGGCCACTACGAGCGCAAGGTCCAGGCCCTCGAGACAGAGCGCGACTCGTGGGAGGCCAAGTACGAGGAGATGTCAAAGAAGTTCAACGATTTGCAGAAGGAGTTGCACGAGCTCGAGGTCTCTATCAGCAACGTTTAAGTAGGATCAGGCTACCGTGTATCGATGTCGAGTGTAAGGAGACGTTGGGTTGGATGCAGGCTTTCTTCCCCTTGTTCCAGCTATTTTTTTTTCACAATGTGATCGATTGTGTTACTTGCCTCTCTAATATAGCGGAGAGTGTGTCCTTTAGCATTTTTATGCCATATTGAGTACGGTGTCCCCCTGTTGCGCGAATCAACTGCCTTTTTGTGGATTATCTTCTCGTGAATCATAGAACTTTTTATTGACAAGCGGAGCTTTGAAAGAAAAGAGTAAACCCCCAAGAATTTGAATAATATGGTATAAACGATTTTGTTCCTTTGAATGATGGCCTTCCATCATTGCTCTCTCCGAGCCTTGGCTTTCTTCGCTTTTGATGACCGCTGTTTTGATGCGGCAATCTTGCGATCTCCTTTGCTCTCGTATCGGAATTGCTTCTTCTTCGGCTTAGGCTTGTGTGTAGTCTTGCGAACCTTTTTATCGGGTGTCGCCTCTGGCTCTGGTGTCTTTGTAGATGGCTTCTCTTCTTCCTCCTCTGAATCCTCTCCTTTCGCAGACTTTCGGAGAGCGTCTCGGGAAGTGTCCATTTCTTCAACGGTCACAGTTGTGTATTTGTCTTCGTCGACATATTCAGCTTCGTAGTCAACCGCCGGCGGTTCCTCGATGCCTCCCCACTCCTCGTCGCTCTCCTCGGCGCTGTCGTCGCTGTCATCGCTGTCGAATTCCTCCTTCAAACGCTTGAGGTGATTCTTATGCTCTTCCATTATCCTTTTCATGTCGGCCGCTCGTTCTTCGCGAAGCTGGAGGCATACCGCATTAGCAGATATTTTCCAACTGTAAGGCAATAAGCCACATACCCTTGCCCGGTCATGTCTCTTTTCTTCCTTCATTTTCTGGATCGCTACCTCCTGGGCATGCTTAGCGCGCTGTACCTTGCGCTTGTGGAATCCAGTAAGCCATTCCTGGCGGGCATCGGAGTCGAAATTGACTTCTTCCACCTTGGGAGTCAACTTGCGTTTTTTGGGGTAGGCACCGCCCACGGTTTTGGGATAGCCCATTGCGACGACTGGCTTGGCGATTCACGAGGTCGCAGATTTAAGAATAAAATAAAACCAAAGGACGATGTGATCGTGGAAGTATGGTCGAACCCGCCGAAAAAAAAAAAGTTGGATCTAAAAAAGCTCAAGGCGGGCCCGGGCCCGTCGACCGCCTCCGAGGCCAAGTCGGACCTCCCGTTGACAACATCACCCTCCCCGAACAGCATCTCCAACCATACACAATGCACATGAGCAGATTCGGGCTGCTCGCCCTTGGGGCAGCTGCAGTCGATGCTTTCAGAGACACCTCTCCCTTTTTCCTGGCTTCGACTTCCGAGTATGTTCCACCAAGTTAGCTGAAGCTTTAGTCGCCAGCTAATCGTTCCTGCAGGGTACTGGCGAACTCCGCATACATCAAAACTGGCACCTCGGTCTATGATGAAGTCTCCTCCGCCCTGACCACCTGCCCATCCGACTACTACGTTGTTGTTTCCCAGCCTGGTGTGCACAGCACCGACTTCTCCACCCGCAAGTCGGCACCCCGCCTCGGAGCGAAGATGCTGGGCAAGGATAGGTCTATTCGATCCCACATGAGCGTCAACGAGGTCGCTGGCTTGTTGGACGCCAAGCAGATCAAGAACTTCCTGGTGGACAATTGCAAGGCGCAAACCACCGCGATCGACGGTTCCTGTGAGTTGCCATCGTGGCTCATTCTGGGCATGGCGGGTACAACATTAGAGCTATCGCTAACCAGGATGCAAAGCCGGATCTTATCCCGCATCTTTCGAGTCGGGCCCTCGAGTCATCGACATCGAGTTCCCCATGCTTTCTCTGGGTTCTGACCGCGCGCACCAGCTTTCCGACAATGGTATGTTGCTCCCCGCTGGAGGATAATGGTTCCGCTCTAATTTATTAGATGGTCTTCTTGCCGACATCATTGATCGTCTCCCCTCCGACTCCAAGTATACCCTGCTTTATGTCACCTCGCCTCGGGAGTTCCCTGAGAGCGATTCCGTCGTATACGAGCCCTCTGATGAATTCAACCAGGAGGGCATGCACATGGACCTCAAGCGCGATTACTCTTCCTACTCATCTGCATCAAGCTCGTCCGAGTCCGATCGTCGCAGTTCCTTGTTCGATGAATACCAGTACTTCACTCCTGGTTCGTACAGCTATTGAATATGCACATTATGTATCTCCAACACTAATGATATATTAGGTATCTTCATGGGTCTCCTGGCCTCCTTTTTCTTCTTCACCATCTTGTACATTGGCATCAATGCTTTGAGCAGCCTCCAGGTTCCCTACGCTGCTTTTGAGAAGGATACATCAGCTGCTGTACAGAAGAAGCAGCAGTAATTGGGTGGGCTATTGGTGCAGGGTCCTGTCTTTAGATTCACGCCTTGCTCAATGCATGCTACAATTGGCTTTATGCTTTTCAATTTCGGGTCAGGGGCATTGTTCTTTCACGATTTTTTTGTATGATATATCACAATGGCTATTTCTGGTAGAATCAAGTCATCATGTGACACATCGGCCTAAGGCGCCGTTTTTAGCGTAGCGAAGGCGACTTGGCATCTTTTCGCTTCCTCAGAATTCTCGCTTGCACTTACCGTCGTTTCCTTTCTCCCGGAATCCTCTGGCGCTCGTTGTTCTCATTGAGGAGACTGTCACTCGTTTTAACTGGATATCTCCATGGGTTGCGCACTCGTTCAGAGAAACTGCTAACTGTGGGTCTCCCCCTGAATCAGGAACACAGCACCAGCGAGCTCTCTGCGAGGAAAAGGCAAGCCGGGGGCATCTTTTTCTATCTCACAATACCATCCGGTTTTCAGGGTCCTTTTTGTGCTTGGATTGAAAATCTCATAGTTCCCTGCATCTCCGCCTACCCCGACTGACCCGCTGTGGAGAACTGATCGACTGTTTACGAAACAACAAGTGCAGCATGCGCTTTCTACCACGGAGGCTTGGGAAAGCCCAGCCAACTTTTCTGGTCCTGTTCTTTTTTCTGATTGTTATCGCTGTTGGAGTTTCTGCGGAGCCTGCCGACGCCCAGACCACCGCCGATCCCTCCACCACCTCGACCACTGAATCGACTAGCTCATCCACCTCTTCTACATCAACATCGGATAGCACAAGCACAACTTCGAGTACGACGTCGGAGTCCTCGACAACATCTACGACTATGGATTCTACGACGACCACCTCCTCGACATCTTCGAGTTCGTCTGACAGCAGCACCACATCATCCGTTTCCACAACAACGGCGTCAACAACCTCATCCGATTCCTCATCATCCACCACGACTTCCGCTGTTATCGTGACCGTACCCCCCTAGCGCCGGGGCTCCATATATGCAAACATCGAATACACCAGAAGGGACGGTCTTTATCGCGGTTGGCGCCATCCTGGGCTTTATCGGACTAGCCGTCCTAGCCTGGCGGGGCATGGTCGCATGGTCAGTGAATCGCTCAGTACGGCGCGCCGCTATGGCGCAGTCCGCGGAGTCTAAGCGCCTCCTGCGTGGCAGCCGTAAGAAGCGATCCGCAGCCGTGTACCCTACCGCACCAGCAATGGACGTCTCGCTCGATAAGCTCGGCACGGCCACGCGCGCAAGCTACAAGCCGTCGCGCCGAGTCTCCAGCAACCACAGTGGCCTGTTCTATTCGCCCACTGCAGGTGGTGGGGGTGGGTCACATCCTAGTCTGAACACCCCTGCAGGCAACCGTAACTCGACCTACCTTCCTGCCGGGTTTTACGCTGCTGCCGGTAGTTCTACGCCCGTTCGAGAATCAGCCAACCCGGGCTACCCTCCCAGCTCGCCATCTCTTCCACCTACTGGCGGCTATCAGGATGCGACGCATAATGCGCGTCACTCATACGCGGGGGCGTCTACGAGCTCTTTGAACCTGAACCAGGCTCCTGGGGGCCGCGCACCAAGTGCGTACCTGGAGGACTTGTTCGAAAGCCATACGTCTCCTCGAGACTCCGACTTGAATCATCGGTGAGGTTGACTATGTTGTACGACAGGATATGAGTATTCTCTTTCACGACATCTGATCTTCAGCTTTGACTGCATTTTCGTGTGCTATATTTGGTAACCCCTTTTTATTATATTGGTCGATTTATTTCTTAGCGTTTCACGGGCGCTTTTTGCATTCGGCGCAAAGTTGATTTTTGTGCTTCCATTATCATGTCAATACTTGGGGTTTGTGTCTCCTACATAATAAAAAAATATTTTTCTATTTATTTTCAAGGTTTCACTTGGTGCCGGTTGCCCTGAAAACTGTAAACTTCGCCTTGGATAATCATTAATACACCTTGACAATGCCGCGAGAAACTACGAGATATTTGAGAAAGAACTATCGGCAATAATTCGAGCTTTCAATTAGTTGCAAGCAAAGCTAATCAGTTTACCGACAACGGCTTCATTCGAGGGGCTTAGAGGTCATCAAGCCCTCTAGTGGTTTCAAACTAAGAAGTCCAGCTGATACACTCACTCGGAAAGACTAAATCATGTTGTACCAGTGACATCCATGGACGACAGACAACCATAAACCCTGGTCTACAGAGGTCATCTCATCTGGCGACTGAACTCAGCTCTAGGCTCATAGGCCCAAGCTCATCTGACACGGCTGTGAATGACAAAGGTCCCATAAGAATGGCGTACCTTTGCTGTTGTCAGTTCGAGTCTACCGAAAGCCGCTATCAGCTAGTGGGGGAAAAGCGCGAGACAGGGTCTGGTCAGATACTGTACAACCCCGTGCCTCTAGAACATCTAGTCGATCATACTACAAACTCATTCTCGGCATCGCGTCTTTTGTTTATTTATTCCAAGTTCTAGTCAACATAACGATAGGCTATTGCATGTGACACGAGAGATCTGGTCATTTCGGCGTCAGAGATGATTCGAACATGGCGTGGGACTCGAGAAGGTACCGCACAAGCAGCCATTGATGGGGTTTGATAGCCTAGAGAAACTGAGGACCAAGCGCAAAAGTCTGCCATAGCATGCCAAGGTGCAACATGCATGATTATGTCCCAAAATAGTGCTGATCATAAGTGCGCCTTTTCAGCCGCGTCTCGGTTCATGCGACCCTATAGCTCTGCCGCCCTAGCAATGTACCAGCATCCTATCGATCGATCATCAAGAGAATCTGTCCACGTAATTTAGGGAGCGTAACGCTTACAGAAGTATGAAGGCTGTTTTATCTACCATGTAGATGACCAAGAGCCTATGAGTTGAGCGCTAATAGTTTCGAGATCTGCGGGTTTGTAACAATCGGCGTCCCGCTGGGGTTAAGCGCCGAGAAGTGTGTTAACCGACATGTCTGGAGTTTCAGAATATCATGTTTCTAAGTAGAGGCTCTGCTCTGGAAAGTTGAACCCCCCAAAATCTTGTATATAAGGGTGTTATGGCCTTTCCCGTTGGAGATCTTTTTATCATCTTCTATTCACAAAGATTATAAAACGCCTACAATACTACTATTGCTATCACCATGTTTGGAAAATCTGCCTCCAAGGTTGTACCCAATGCCTCGAATGGACAAATGAATGTGAGTTGGTTTCTCTTTTTACAATCATCCTATGAAGCATGATCCAGAGACTGGGCACCCTCAGCGAGTCTACCAAACAATGGCACTAATATCATACTTCAAGTCTCAAAACAACTTTGTTGTTGTACTAGTGGACGGAGACGGCGCTTTGTTCCGCGATGAATTTCTTCGTAGGCCAAGACAAGGGGCCATTGAAGCATCTCAAAGACTTGTGCAGGCAGTCAAGAACGAAATCCGTGATGGCTCCATTGATAAGGCTAATTTGACTGTTGTCGTTCGCATTTTCGCGAACATGAGGGGTCTCTCTAAAGTCATGGCTCATGAGAGGGTCATTGGCTCTCAGTGTGACTTGGCTGTCTTTGCAAAGGAATTCAACACAACCTGTGATGAGTTTGATTTTATCAACGTTGGCTATGGCAAGGAAAACGCGGATTCTAAAATGAGAAGTAAGGATTATGCGGCATCAAACTATTCGAAGTCTCTACTCACTTTCTTATAGAAATGCTTGATCATTATTACCGTACCGTGCAATGCAAGAAGATCTTCTGGGTCGGCTGCCACGACAATGGCTACTTGCACGATCTTCAACAGTACTCATCCGACCCAGCAAGCAAACATCGAATCGTGTTGGTGGCGACTACACCGGCGGAGCCAAATTTCCAATCGCGGCTACCATATAGAATGACCCGGTTTGACTCTGTCTTCCGGGCCACTCCTTTGAAGGGTGAGGATGCAGAATACAGCCCGACATCAGACTTTAGTACTTCATCGGACTATAGTCCGACGTCTGTCAACAGTTCCCTATACGATTAATGGAATTGCCGATTCTGACGAATTTGTCTCTTTCCAGGCTTTCGCCAGTAGAGTAGTTAAAGCTCTACAACATACATACACCCTCGATGTCCGTGCAACCAGACATTATACAGACACCAAGAACCCTCTCAATACCTCAATCGCAAACCTACAACCCCAGCTTCAGAATCACGTCACCCCATACACACTCAGCCAGCCATCTCAAATATCTTTTAGCGACATCCCATTTGAACAACCCCAGCCCATATCTCATCCACAGCAATCGCCTAACCTGATCTCCTCTGGCAATGGCGGCAACTCAATCCGCTACGTGGCCCCGTCTCCATGAAAACCAATATTCGCATAAGTTGGCGGCGAAAGCCACCAAAACATGTATATAAAAACAGTGAAACCCCCCCCGGCACATTGTTGATCTGTTTGGTTTTTGATTTTTCTACTTGGTCACTTCTATCTGGTCTTTCCTACTTGGTCTTTCTGTCTAGTCACTTCTATCTGGTTTGTCTTGCTTGATTGGTTTTCTTTCTATGTGGTGTTTTTGATCTTCCTGCTTAATTTGTTCTGCTGTTCTACTGTTCTACTTGAATTGCTGTATTTCTTTTGATTGAGATGTCGTTGTATGTATGCCGCACTGATACATTGTTCTACTGTGTTGCTTAGTTTCATCTTTGGCCTGATGTTATATGCTATTTATACCTGAACCAATAGGCCTTTGAGATAAATGAGTAGAAGCAGAATCAAGAATACAATGATTACGTTCAATATCCTCAGGAGAGAACTCTTGAGGAACGACTTCTGATATGAAAATGTGGATTCAATCCGTGAGCAAGACAGAACCTTCTGTTCTACGCATCCATGATGTACATACGACCCAAGGCCCTAAACAGACCGAAATGACAGAAGAGTGAACCAAGTGAAGAGAATTTATATACAAAGGCCTGGCAGATGCATCCGTCGATCTGGCCCTATTAAGGCCAGACGAATAAAATAAAATCAAAAGTCACAAAAAGACCATGCACGCCACCAAGGCGGAAACCTCGCAAACACCTAGTCCATTCAGGCCCTCAAAAACACATTCAAAACAAGCTCAAATAGAGCATGGAACCAGTGACAGGTACTCTGGGGTAAAGAAACAAAAACCGTGCCGTATAGGCGTGTGAATTTTGGAAATCGAATCGATCAAGTCAGGGCGAAAAACAAACGGGCACACAGGCAAATCAAGAAATGCACTTCCTGACACCGAGCAAAACCAGAGATCCGGGTCTCATATCTATAACTGTTCTAAACTGCAAAAGGAAGGGGGATATCGGGAAAGAACCGAAGACTGGAAGAGCAAACTGTTGCTCAAAGGCCGCTAATGAAGTTATGTTCTGTGTCTCATACTCATTCCAGATATACTGGTGGAACGTGGATGGTAAATCAAAAGGCAAAAAGCGCGTATGCAGATTGTCAAATTCAATCTGAGGTGATCTTGCCATTGCCGTTGTATTTGGGAAGACGAATGTCGTCTGAACCGGATCCGTGATCGTTCCGAATGGCCTCAGCTTCAACTCGGAAAAACACCCACATCCAGCGCCGTGCAACTTCGCCGACCATGAGCAGGAACAGACCGCTTTCGGTCTCCGGAAGCCACGCGAGTCCCGGCAGCACACGCCACATCCATGAGAAACGGAGGACAAAGTCGGCGATGATGACGTAGTGGTACAACCGGTCGGAAGGGAAGTAGCGATGTCTTCGCAGTCCGAACGGATAACGGCTGTCGCGGCGCTCGGGGGAAAATAGAGTAAAATCCCAATCCTTTACCACGTCCCACCAGAAGGAATACCCGGAGTTGATGCACGAGAAGATGAACCTATATCTGTTAGACCGGGCGGGGTATAACTCTCAAGGACGTGAATTTCTTACAGAAGACGCATGATGGTCATCTCGCTGAACCCGTGGAGTTCCAGTGGGTTATAGTTTCGCATTTTTGCGGCCAACCAGATGACCGGGAACGCGGTGGCATATTTCAGCGCGTTAAGCAGATGTTGATTGCCAGTATTAGAGTCTCCGCGCGATGTCCGTCGAGCCCGCACGTATTCTGTCAAACATTGGCGGAGTCGGATGGCACTCGGAACTGCGATGATGATCGGTACAATGAAATCCTTGCCACAGGCGCGGTTCGGCTTCGAGGTGGCCGAGATTCCGTCGGTGAAAAACATGCAGAAGCTGACATATAGATCACCCAAAATGCGACCATAGCTTGTCAGGGCATCCGCCAGCAGGATGTCACCGAACTTGCCATTCTGGGGCTCCGCCAAACCTCCGATGGCGACCCGCTTTAGTGTCAGGAGAAACCGGATCCGGCCGGCGCGGGAGGCACGATTAAAAGGCCAGATAAGAATAAGGAGGAGTATGATAAAGACCGACTGTGGGATGAAGTCGAGGCGTTCTACCAGCTCTACGGAGTGGTGCGTCGCGGCCCAGGTGACAAGGAGCCAGATGGTTAGAGGGACTGTGAAGGTGGCGGCTAAGCGATAGGCACCGACGTAGTGTGGTCGTTGTGGAGGTGAGGCTTTGGAGTCATGAGAGGGATATTGAATAAGACGAGGTACGTCCTAGAAAGAAGTCCTGGTTAGCACTCGTGGCCAGTGGTCTGTTGCGAGGGGTTGGCCTTACAATGTCGAGTTTGGACAGATAGTGTAGGTTAATGGCCCATCCCCAGAAACCTATGGTGAAAAGAGTCAGGTACTGTGCACATGTCTAGTCAAGACCAAGCCTACCTGCAACCAAGACTGCCGCTATGCGAATAGGGAAGGGAAAGACCAGCCCAAAGCCATCCAATTGCGCATGTTGATCTGGACCCATTATTCCATGGATCAGGGGTGGTGGAGGGGAAGTTCGAGTGATAGAATGGATCTTCCCAAGGATAAGCACATACGAACCCCGTGGGGACAGGGGACAACAGACGTACTTCGCAAACCAAAAAGAATGACTAGGGGTGAGCTTTGGGGATTTTGGGTAAAGGGAACTTTTCCCCGGCCGCTTTCAGACGTTAATAAGCACGGTAGTAACGAGGAATTACGCGCCCGCAGTGGGCTTGCAGTGTGGATGCTCCACCAAGAGAGGGTCACGTTAGTGGCTTATGGGTATAATTAGGCAATGGGGTGTCCATCCACTCCAGTCATGACGAAGATCTTGCTGGATCGGCAGTCAGGGGGCGCGTCCGGGCCTTGGGGCCTCATCCACTTTCATGTTCCGATGATGGCATTCTGATCGTTACATCCACTCATGGGAAAATCCCTACTTTTGTGATTTCAAAGGTGAATCAGGGGGTTTTAAACAACGACCTTAAACCCTGCAATATGCATTACCATAGGAAACACCCTATAATTAGCCAGACCAACCGGAGTATATTAAAGATCCAGTTCGGCGTGGGTCTGGACCTCCCACGCTGTATTAATTGTAATTTTGCGGGTATTCCGGCTGTCGGCCGTACGGTATGTTTGGGATAAATTACCACCATCGAGACTGCCAAAACGGGCAATATTATGTCATCGCCATGTGATCTGGGACGGCTAAGTCACCTGACTTCATCGGACCGGGGACCGAGGCTCGACATTCGGGGAAACCGCGACTCTGGGGAAACCGTCTGTTGGTACTATCTTCTCGAGACCATCTTCTCCAATGATGTATCTGCACCCTTCGAACTCATAATCAATTGGCCATTTCACGAGCCACCTAGTCCTAGTGACTAATTCAATCAATAATCCAAAATGGCCGACGACGACTCTAGTCTTTCCCTTCCAAACCCGGACGGAGGAGCCCTCGGCTTCCCCTCCCACTTCTACCCCTTCGCAACCTCCCCAGATATCATCCGCTCACACGAGAAGGATGCATACATGACAGCAGGGCTCGTTCAACAAGCGCAAACAATCATTCGCTCACTAAAAGGCGCCCGCTTCGCCCATACCTACTCCGACGCCATCAAGAATCTCACCGAACTCCTCTACTTCTCTCTCACCACCGCAATCGGAAACCGCACCCTTGGTGAAGAATACTGCGACCTAGTCCAGCTGGAAGATGACTCCCTCCGGCTGCCTGCAATCACTCGCCGTGTCGGATACATCCTCAGCAGCATCCTTGTGCCCTGGTGGCTGCAGCGGCTTCTACCTGCGTTGCGACAGCGAGTGAGAAATAAACTGGAGCGGAGCATTGCGCGACAGCAACTCCGGGCGGCACAGCAGCAGATGCCCACACTATCGAAACCGATCAACCTCAATAATAATAATAAAGCGGTGTCCAAGCCGTTCTTCACGAAGCTGCGCATTCAGCAGTACATCCTTGATCATTTGGATTCGATGACTTCGCTCTCGCCGATCTATGCTCTTAGTATCGCGACTTTCTATTTCACGGGATCGTACTATCATCTTTCAAAGCGTATCTGGCGCTTGCGCTACGTTTTCACCAAAAAGATTGATGAGAATGAACAGCGCATCGGATATGAGGTGCTTGGTGTATTGATGGTCCTTCAGGCTGCTGTGCAAGGCTTTCTGCACGTGCGCAAGATCGGCGAGAGTATGAATGATGCAAATACTGAAGGTTCTGGAGCTGAGGCTGCATCGTCTCAGGGCGGGGCAGTCATTGCTTCAATTCAGAACCCCACTTCGGTGCCAATGTTGTCTGCTTCATCTCCTCGATATGACCTTGAGGAAGACCCAGGCGCAGTTGCGTGGATCCCAGATGGACAGCAGCGGAAGTGCACATTGTGTTTGGATGCGTTCAAGGATCCAAGTCTTACAACTTGTGGCCATGTGTTTTGTTGGATTTGTGTCAGGGACTGGGTGCGTGAGAAACCGGAGTGTCCGCTTTGTCGACAAGAGGTGCTACTGTCCAAGATACTTCCCCTGAGAGGGTGATTCATGCACATAATTTTGCATTTGCATATGTTATCGCTTCCAGGGTTCGAGACATGGACTATTCATGATGTATATACTTGATCTGGATGAATATATACCCCCATCTGCTCTTCTATCTGTTTCCCATGTCCTATGGAAGTTACTAACTAGATATGATAATTACTTTGATCCATGGCATTTGTCTTGTGCCTAGAGATTCCCAGGTGAGATTGCGTTGAATTTACCCTCTATCCAAATCACGTCCTTCCCAAATGGGCTACTCCCACCATTCACTTCTCCTCAATTTATCCATACCCCCAGCTTTGTATTTGCTTCTTCTTCTCGTTCTTGCTCACCTTTCATTCCCAGCTTTTGCCGCCTCCGAATTTTTCTTTCCTTTCCTTTGCCCTTCTCCCTTATGCCACTCGGCATGAGACCGGTATTGGCCGTTACTGGTCCTGAACATATTTTGTCGGCTCCTCTGTTCCGTTGGCTTGTCCCGTCGGAATAGTATGATGATATGCATTTAATTACTATCTTTGGTGTGACCTTTTGGTCCTGGATACGTAACACTTAGTCTAGTAGTGCCTTGCGTGTTGGACAAATTTACACTGCTGCCCTTTCTTCCTTCTGCTGCTATCCAACACCACTCTTTGCTATTTGAATTGAACGTAAATGACTGATATACTCGATATATAACAAGAAATCTCCACCAGATGCAATGGGGTATATGTTGAAAAAAATAAACAAACCAAGGTATATTCAGAGTGGAGCAGAAGATTGAGGTCGTTTAAGCACGACCGGTATCGATGTCCCCAAAATCATCAACTGAACTCGAGGTTATGGGCTCCTTTTCGCGAGGGGGAAGAACAATAGGCAGGTTGAGTTCCGCATGTGCGGGAAGAGGCGGGACAGAGTCCATAGCTTGTCTTTTTTTGTTCATAATGTTGAACAAGCAAATACAAGCATAAGGGTCCGTAGCGGCATCTATTGTAATAAAAGTTAGCATACCAATACAACACTTATAAGATAAATGCAACTCACATTGAACTTGACGATAGTTCAAAGGACGAGTCCAATCACCGCATCTCACGTCCTCACTTTTTTCAAGAGGCAATCCAAGATGCTCCTCAGCCTGGTCACTAAGATTGACACCTCTCTTATTGACAAGCTTCGGCTGAGTCAGGCCATACTTCACCAATTTGAATAAGTGGCTGAGCTCAAAGATAGACGTAGCCTCAACGCCAAGATATTTGCGCAGACGAGTCGCATCTGCCTTGATGGATACGCCGACCTTGGTGATATCAGGCGATTCAAGTAGTTGCTTGAGGGACGGCGCCACGAGGTCCTTCAGGGTATGGCCTGGCCTGAAAAGTGCGATCTGGAAGAGTGCAATGCGCTCCTCATTTGCGACTTGGATAAGAGATAAGTTGCTCTGTATGCTGTCCCACGCAGACGCTTGCGCCTTCCATTCCATGTCAAAACCAATGACTTTGCTATCGAGGAATAGCCGAGCAATTTCTTCAGTGCTTTCCAGGGTTCGGCAGTAATGCACCATCAGCTTCTGTCCGGCAGGGCCGCGTTGCGATTTATGGGTCCAGAATAGCGGAGATGGCCCATCCTTGACAGTTTCTTCCGAGCCCTCTGCGGTTTCCCCAGCTGATGATGAACTAAGAGGCAACGACTGTGCATCTGTGCATCCAACGCCGTCTCCATTGGTCTTGGTCTCAGAAAAACCTGCGATAGTGCTGTATGGCCGGGTGCCACCTGGCTGGCCGCTCAAAAAGTCCAAGTCCAGTTTCCGTTGAACATCGCGACCCAGGGGTGGGTTTCGCGAGGGACCAAGGGCCGGTTTTGGTTGTCGCTTGATCACATTAGGCCGCTGTACAGGACGTCTAGACTTCGCTCTGGATGCAGCTGGTGCAGTGCCATTCTTTTCCTTGGAGCCAGTAGGCTTGGATATAGAAGTCGCTGCCTCGACTGGCGGTTTCTGGCTTGGTTCCGGCTTTGGCTTTGAGCGAGACTTTTGTTGCTGTGCCTTTGGGTTTTTCACGGGCCTTGGAGGCCTTGTATCAGTCAGTTCCTTGGTCGCTTGCTTGACACGGCGCTGTCTTCCTTGTTGCTGACTTTCTTTCTTGTCGGTCTTTGCAAGATTGCGATCAATCGATTTATCGGCAAACTTCTCTATTGAAGTCTTGGACGATTGCTTGGCCAAAAGCCGATTCTCAAGATGTTGCACGGCTTGCTCTTTCTTGGGTCTTGGAGGGCTCGAATTGGTTGACTCCTTGGCCAATTCATGACCGAAAGCGTTCTTTCCAGGCGACTTGAGCTGATTTTCATGATCTGCTGCTCTTTTGCGCCTTCTGGTTTCCCTGCCTTTACTGGCTTTGATGCGCCTTTTCGATTTAATTTCCTGAGAGTTCTTTGGAGAGCTTAGGACTTGTGGTGGTGAGGATGATGTACTTATTGCAGCATCATCTAATGAAAGGAATGGTGCCTCGAGTGCGCTCGATACCTCGCTGGGACCCATTTTGCTCGGCATTGGAAACAAAGGACGCTTTACGTTAATTTCCTTATTTCGCTGAGGACGACTGTGGCTGGTGTCTGTGGTGCCGATCTCTGGCACAAAACTTGACGGTCTGTTCAATTGTTCAAGATGGTCTTCTGCCAAGCGAACATAGTAGCTCTGCGCACTTGCCTCATCTTCTTCCATGCTGAACTTGAGAAATTTATTCAAATTCCAATTTTTGTAAGCAATAGCAACAAACTGGTTTGCCCAGTAAGAGAAACGTGAGTGATCCTGACTGAGCGGCTTTAACACCTTGAAAAGACCTCGTTCATGGATATCATTTGGCTCCCCTAGCCTGTACAGCTTCTCTTCGACGTTTAGTCGAGCCCAATTGGCTAGTCTGTACATTTCAAGTTCTGCCGTGAACAGCTTTCGAGATCGATTGAACGACACGCTGAATTCGTGTAGGTTCTTCTGGAGTTGACGGCTCGTGGCGGTGTCAAGACCAGGCCACATTGGTCCAAACTTCCCTTCAAGGGATTTCATCAATATCCAAACCTCATACTGCAACGACATATTCAAGGCCTGTTGGGTTTCAAATAAAGCCATCACATCAAGCTGTCGCCAGACCTTATTTAGCTCCGGGCTATTGGGAGGCTTCGCCCCACTCCATTTTTTCGTATATGACTTTCGCAGGCGACTGGCGACCTGGGTTTGGGTCTTATGAGAAGACAGGAAAACTCTTGCTGATTTTCTTACAGCTTCGTCATCGCCTTGCAATAGGCCGCCTTTGAACACAAGCGATAATGTTTTGCGTGGATTAATTTCAGGCAAACTTTCAATGAGATTAGAAGTGAGCCTTTTGGCGCTCCAGAACTGCGACTCGACGAGAAATGTACTCTGCACCCTCATGAACCACAAGGCGCGATAGTTGTGTGCGGCCATGGCAAAGTCTTGCTTGTGGGCCTCAAGAACATTTTGATAGTCCTGGAATCCTAGACCAGGGAGGTCAGGCCCCTGCTCGTCGAGAACTTTCAGCGGAACGATTAGTGATTTGATTTCACTTAGTCCCGTTATGACTGTCGTCCCCAAGGATTGGAGCGATCTATATTCTTCCCTCATATCCTCAGTGGGGTGTAGAAGCTTGTCAATCTTGGCCCTAGCCGACTGCCGAGGGTTCAGGTATTCTCGCTCAAGTAGCGCTCTCATATGGTATATGAATAGCTGGGAATCTTCTATGCGCTCGGTGATAAACTGGTATCGCAATCGAGTAACAGCATTTTCAATCTTTGAGATGGCTGCCGTCCACTTGGGTGTCTTGCGGTAGGCGATCTTGCAATATTGATGTTCCATTCGCTGACAAGCTACCTCACTGCAGAGCACCAGGGGCTTCAGAGCCTCGATGTGAGAACAGAAAATCTCCTCAGTTACTTGGTGGGCTCTCGCGATTTGGTCTTCAATATGCATGTATTTCGTATTAAGAAACTCATTGACCAGCTGAAGTGGGTCCGAGAGCATCTGGACCTTTGCCTCGATCTCCCGAACCTTCTCTGGGTCAATAGGTTTGGGTTTGCGAGGCTTCGGTTCTCGTGACAAGATGATAGTTCTCAAGTCCTTCGGGGGAGGCGGTCGTCGCACTGGCTTCTTCGAAGCCCTGCCATTTTTTTGCGGCTCAAGTTCCTCGTCTTCTTCATCCTCCAGTCTGATTCGCGTCGCTGTTGTACTTGAAAATGTTCGTCGAGGCTCCCGATTTGTCAATCGTTGGCTATGGTGGTAGCGGTGTTGAATGGTTTCGTGAGGGGTTCCTCGGGCCAAAGTGCGGAGAACATCGCTAACATTTCATCAGGGAATTGAGCATTCAAACAAGCTGAAATAAAGCAGGCGGACTTACCCCTGGAATACAAGGTCTCGAGTCTGTGAGCTCGCACTACAATGCGTAGGTATGTTGCCTCCAGTTGTCGGAGTCAACGACGAAGACCTCAGGCCCGCTGAAAGACTCGCCCACGTTCGCATTCTGCACGACAAGCATAGTGGGGCCCCATACACGATGGCCAAGGATGGTAGAAGTGCCGAGAATCACTGCTAAGCTTGCGTCATCTAATTGCTTAAGCATAAACCATCTGAAGGATCACAATTGAGTTTCACGACCAAACAGCAAGAGCAATAAGTCTGGGGAGACACGCTATTCCTGATATGGTATAGCCTCGTCGGCCCGGATAAAAGCAAGTTCCTGAAATCCAGATCAAATGCACCGTGACTTGTATATCTCTCGCCTAGCTCACTCTGCCATCGGTGATCGATACAATATCTAGGGAGGTTTCATAAGGACTTCATCTCGTCTAATATTCTGACGATCATGGCCTCTCAACTGCTGCCGCTGGGTTGGTCCCGTCAACCCCCCTCCTTTGGAACCCCACTAACCCTTCGATAGAGCTTATCGACAAGTGTGTCGGCTCTCGGATCTGGGTTGTCATGAAGGGTGATAAGGGTGAGTTAAGCTTTTCAGGTTATGCTGGTCGCGAGGAGAGTCTAACATGCGCAAAGAGTTCTCGGGTACCTTGCTCGGATTTGATGACTACGTCAGTGAGTACCCATCCCTTGTCCCGCCACGTTAGAACCACAGATCTCTAATTACCTTTTAGACATGGTCATGGAGGATGTTACTGAGTTGTGAGTAATCGTTTCAGCGTTGTTGAGCATCATGCAACAGATTTATCTCTCGCCTTCCACTTTTTGGCAGTTTTTAAGTCAAATGATTTGATACCCGCCGTTGCTTGTTCTCTCGACACTTTGATTCTTTGCATTGCAATTTTCTTCGATAAATCTAATTCTGTTGCAGCGACTACACTGGTGCCCAGACCAAGCTTCCCAAACTCTTGCTCAACGGAAACAACATCTGCATGGTAAGCTCGTTGTCCATCACTTTATTCTCCCACATCTGACCCAGTACGCAGTTGATTCCCGGTGGGGAAGGCCCAGTCTCCAGCTAGATTCCCGAGCCTGGTAGTTTGCGGAATAACGAAAAGAAATTTGTGTTATGATACCGAATACAACGACACGAAAAGTCCGATAGAAAGACTTAATTCCACTATTTATGAAACGCCGGTCCTCCAATTCTCTTAATCCACTCATTGTGAATTCTTCGTTCTTCAAGAGCGATAAGGATTTGTCCCTGCTAGGACTAGGCTGTATCAGGTTGAGCCTCAACGGGGAACATGTTCCTCGGCACTAAACGTGATTCTTGAAACAAAAGAAAAAACCTCGACTATAATCGGTCCCTACTTTAAATTCACTAGTAATCTAAGTTCCGTTCAAAAAATTACCTTGGGGTGACGATCGCAGAATCCACGTTAGCCCAGCTGATAAGCCAGCGCCACATTTGCAATGATAGGCAAACATGCACCATGTCTTATCACAACCCAATAGAGGCTACCCCGGGCCGTTCCTCTCCCTTTAAGTAGCTTGAACACAGGTAATCTTCACGTTGGTTCCCCGCAGTTGGGACACGTCGGCAAAATAACATGTGGATCCTTTGCATAAATCCACGCCGAATCCAGGGCTAGCTTGGTGCCATTTGTAGATCTCCCGATCTCGAGATTGCCGCTTCTTTGAAACCCCCCCTTCCTCCACTTCCCTTCCATTACACTCCTAGTGATTAGCTATGAGCTATCGCGAATGATCTATATCTAGAGAACGGAGAAAGTTTGCTGATGCCATGAGACCCTCCAATGGATACCACGATAAAACAAGTAGAGAATTGCGTCTATCTTGGAAGAGTTGTCAATTGAGTCTATAGAAAGAATTACTCGATCAGCTTTTGGACAGCATTATTTACGCGGTTGCCGATGGGGATTAAAGTCATGGCTTCTGGGCTTATCGCTGCATGCTAATACTTCACCTTATCAAGTGAGAGTCGTCGGCTAATTAAAAAATTTAAGGAGCAACGATGAGCCGCAGTGTATGCAGCTCAAACTCATTCAGAATCTCCGGGTACTGAGATCAAGTTGCAGAGATAATATTACGTGGCACATCTCAGCATCAAGCCAGTAATACAACGGCTAGATCCTGCGTATACCGCATGAAAATCCCCGTTCTAGTTGATAAACTTGTCATTTCGCTAAACTTCATCGGCTTCCGGGGTATACAGTTTATGGACAATAACCAAGAACCAAGAACTGACGCCTCATCATGGTACGAGATTTTCAACTTATCTCAAATAGTTCATCTTCAGATTTTGCAGCTCTCCTTTTCGGCCCAAATACCACTCTTAGAACTTCAACGACGTCTGGAACAAACTTTGTCTAGACTGTTTGAGATTCAATCCCCACATTAGAGGTGTTCTTGCTTGTTGCGCCGATGCTAATATAATCGCTTTTCATTTCGCTTCGATGACTGACCGCCAAACCCGCGAGTCTCGTCAGGAAAAATGTAACATTTAGGTTTTGATTTTGGACTCGCGTTATCCATCAACATGAGTACCTTCCTCTGACGAAGAATATAGACGGCCCTATCTCGGTGGTTTACACGACGGACTTGATCCAGCTTTCAATTGCATTTCTGAAGTTGAAGTTGCCTGCCATTATCTACCTGCGCATATAGGGGGCAATACTCTAGACCTGCTGTCTACGGTTACTCATCTTGAACTCTCGGTAGTTCCTCCCGGTCGAGGCCCAATACGGACTTTTTATGTGACGAAAGCCTCACTGGATGGCCATACCGAAGTGCAGGTTGTCAGGGGTCTGGGTCAGTCATGTTATCGAATATCAGGTATGCTACTGTTTACCAGTGACGAGTATATCGATTCGCTCGGATAGGTGGGCTGGGAGTACAGTCTAACTCCAGACATCGGCGTGCCTTTGCACGTTTAGAATGGCACCAAAGGTGGTCTAGACCAATCGTCGGAGTCATGCAGGGGCATCGTACAATCGTCATGCCGGTTGCACTTCCATACTCTACCTTTCTCTCCGAACGACGTGACCGCGTACATAAATTTCAAGGTCCGATGTTCTCCAAAAGACCTCGTCCACCAAACGCTGAAGTCTCAGCTTCTTCGACATTGTCAGGCCCGCATCCAATGTTTCGGCTTCATGAAAGGCAAGCACCACATTGAGAAGGCGCTAAATTCAGCCATCATAAGAAAAACCCCATGCTTCTACAAGAGATCTAATAGGCGCCTGGGAACTCCGCATGCCGCCTCTGCCAATCAGAAAAGAGAAAGAATTGTGTCTTTCTTCTTTGCTTACAGCCTCGGCATTGCTAAGCGCCAGCCCTTTTGGTGGAACTGCAGGTAGCTTAATACTAACCAGTCTTAGAGCGCTTGTTGTAATCAGCTAACAAAGAAAAAGTAAATTATGCGTCTTAGCAACGCATCTCAAGAGTTCGAGCATACATAATAGCTAGGGTGTTGAGTCGCATACGAAGAGTAACGTCAAAGCCAGACAAGATCTCACCCGTGTCACAAGCCATGTGTATTTCTAGGCAAAATCCCACCTAATGTCTGCAATATCAAACCAAGACATTCCAGCCGTGCTGTTGTGCAATAAGAGTTTCATTACCCCAGATGGATGGGAGCGATGTGGAAACTGTTACCTAACAGCTTCGCATCCCCGCATTTCGACCGGAGAACCCGTCGGCGGGCGGGATAACTCTAAAGCGACTATTGATAACTCTGTCTCTTGTGTTTAGGGGCAAGATGGTTGGCTGGGCTGGGAACGATGTGATCCAGCGGCTGGTTGAAAAACTTATCACGGTCGGCCTCTCTCACCTGCCTATTCTGGTAGTAGATGTACCAGGATAGCTGAAAGAAGAGCATTCTGGGAACTTAGAAGTTTGTTCTTGGTTAAACTAAATTCAAGGATGCTTGAGCTGATTTGGGCGTCTGTGACGCCTCGAGACCTCCAAGCCGGCGCTTGCCGAGAACGTCGTCACCTGCGTTGAAACCACTAGGCCAAATTTCCAAGATCCCTCGGTCATGGTTCCTATTCAGAGATCTAGCGCCAAGACCTTGACCCAAATGGCTACCTAGCCCCGATGTTACCGTGGCTCCCTGGCTCACAGTGGCAGCCAGTTACAGCACATTCAGAACGCCATCAACAAGCATGATGAAGCATCATCCGAAGCCGGCTTAAGAAAAAAAAAAATTCAGGTTTGGGGGCCAAGGTGCCAAGACCACGATAACGAAGCTCTGGGTGTCAAGACATCTACATATTTGTGTTTTCTGCGGGTTGCTATCAGTGATCATATCAATGGGTCCATGCTGGTTCCACCGTTATCAGTACCGGTCCACTTCAAGCAAGCTGGCCCCGAAAGGTTGTCGCATTGACGGCTCGATTCCTCAAGTCTAAACGCCCCATCGGTTTCAACGGGAGGCTTGGCAGCCAGCTTACGAAAGCCAGGATGCGAGGGGAGGACAATAATGCGGCCTATGAGACATCTCAAATGACACATGGTTGCGCTCTGTTCCCCTTATACGAGCTGCATCGGATGATCATGAATAAACCGCACCTCGTGATTCCCTTGCTTGAGCATTGGTTCTCCCGGGCTTCCATGCATATTAGTGGCAGACCGCCAGAAAGCCACCCGGCCAGCCAAACGAATCAGCAAAGGGGGAGTTCAAACGCGTGGCTCCAGGGTTCCATTTGCCTAGCAATAATTGCCTCGGACAAGGGACGCAGCACATGGTTTTATGCGGCGAAGCCGAATCGAAGCACAGGCCCGAAAGTCTACCGGGGTCTTGGTCTTTGTTACCAGGGTTCAGCTTCAATGAAATCTACTCAAACCATAATTCATGACGTTATTGTACTAGTCCATGTCGAACGCCTCTCAGGGTGGCCCAAAGCGCACGCCATCAGAATGGACCCCTTTGTCGGAAGCCTTCCCATAGGCAAGAGTAGCGTAAAGGAGTCGAGGCTAGCTTCCTTCCCCAGAGTCGCCACGAATATCCCTGTCGCACGCTAGTCCCATTTTAGAGAAGTAGGCGATTTTTTGAATTGAATATTGTTCTGTTTGAAGCGAGCTTTGCCCTCATCTGAGCACCTTTGGCCCCCCGAGAGGGATTTGCTTATCACAAAAAGGTTTGGATGGCGGTTTTGATTGGGCAAGGATCGTCTATCGCGTGGAAAGTGCGGAGTTTAGTGGGTCCACGATGCTTGCTGTGCTGGGTCAACCAGAAGCTTGGTCATTAGGTGCCACTCAACAAAGCAGTCGAGAAATCCCAGCAGTGATCAGGCCATGTGTGAGGGATATGTGAAGGAAGCGGAGCGTGGCCGGAAATGAAAACAATAGAGTGGATGTAGGCAGCGTCAGCAGCTGCAAGTCACCAGACTTGGGTACACAGTGGGATCGTCCCGTTGTGACAGGCTAAAATGCCCCTAAATCACGCAGGTGATAAGTGGCGTTTAATGCCTGATTATTCCTCTCTGAAACACCCAGATCCTTTTCTTATTATTATTAATAATCTTATCGCTCAAGGTGATTTCTCAAATATCCGGGGTATCAGGGTCCCGCGGTATCGGCCATTCCGAAGCCCGATAGCAGATTAACGATCATTATGCAGCCAAATGGACCAATCTGAAGCGTCAAAAATGTCGCATTAATAAAATATCGTCGATGCTGACTACCCCTGTGGTGTTGCCTCAGACCAGGGCCCGGGGTAGAAACTCTGATTACAAGGCTAAGCGCATTGGGCTTGACCACTACCCTTTTGTGGTCTAAGGCACAGTCGATTAGCCAGTGGCGCAAACTGCAAGTAATCTGTATGTGAAAGAATAACCTAATGGTTATTCTCGGTTGGAAACGTTTAAATCATCTTTCCTTCCCTGTGCTTTTTGGTAACCTCACGCGTCCTTTCCTTTCCCTCCCCCCGCCCCTCCTCTTTCCTTCTACCAATTTCCCAAAAACTTCCTTCTGTTCATCAAAAATTCCCCTGAGCTTAATACGGGGGCATTTGGTCAGCATGGAGGACGAGAAGGTGTACAAGTCAGATAAATCACCACCTCAGACGGCTTCTGAGCCTCTGCCTGCTTATGGCGACTCGCAACCGACAAAGGCTGGAATAGGTCGGCGCTTCATCGACAGCTTCAAGCGCGACCCTAATGCGCACATCATCAGTCAGAATGCGGGAGCCGATGGCTCAGGATTCGATCTCGAGACTGCAGCACAGAATGTTGCTCACTCACCACTCCAGCGCCGCTTGAAAGGCCGTCATCTCCAGATGATCGCCATTGGTGGCTCGATCGGTAAGTTTTCAATGGTTGAAATGCAAAATATAACCCAGGATCGATTTCTAATCATCTGCATTAGGTACCGGTCTCTTCGTTGGTTCTGGAACCGTGTTGGCCACGGGTGGTCCGGCGTCCGTGGTCATTGCGTATATCTTGATTGGAGTCATGCTTTACACCACGGTCCACGCGCTGGGTGAGATGGCTGTCTTATTCCCGGTCTCTGGTTCTTTCTCTCACTACTCTACTCGCTTCTTGGATCCGGCTTGGGGTTTCGCTATGGGTTGGAATTATGCACTTCAATGGCTCATCGTCTTACCGCTTGAAATCGTTGCGGCTTCCATCACAATTGACTATTGGAGTCCTAACGTTTCCAATGCTGCTTGGGTCATCATCTTTTGGGCTTTGATTGTTGTGATCAATCTTTTTGGTGTCCGTGGCTATGGCGAAGCGGAGTTTGTCTTTGCGGCCATCAAGGTCACTGCAGTTATTGGGTTCATGTATGTTTTTGTCGCAACCCCAAGCTTTTATCATGGCTAACACTCTACTAGTATCCTGGGCATCGTCATCAATTGTGGCGGTGGTCCTCAAGGAGGCTACATCGGTACAAAATACTGGCATGACCCGGGTGCTTTCCATAATGGCTTCAAGGGCCTCTGCAGTGTCTTCGTAAATGCTGCCTTTGCCTTCTCTGGAACTGAGCTCGTTGGTCTAGCTGCTGCTGAGACCGCGAATCCCCGCAAGTCTCTTCCCACTGCCATCAAGCAGGTGTTCTGGCGTATCTCTCTCTTTTATGTTGTGTCTCTCACTATCGTCGGCTGCTTGGTCAAGTACACGAACGATCGCCTTGTTACCGGTGGCTCATCGGCTGATGCCCATGCCTCTCCCTTTGTTATCGCCATTGAAAATGCCGGTATTTCTGGTTTGCCATCTGTTATGAACGTCGTTATCATGATCGCCGTGCTGTCTGTAGGCAACTCTTCTGTCTATGGCTCCTCACGAACTCTTGCTGCCCTCGCCGAACAGGGCCAAGCTCCCAAGTTTCTGGGCTACATCGACCGCAAGGGACGTCCCATCTGGGCCATCGCTGTCGCTTCCGCAATTGGTCTGCTGTGCTTCCTTGCCGCATCAAGCAAAGAGACCACTGCCTTCCAATGGATGATGGCTATCTCGGGTCTTTCCTCCATCTTCACCTGGGGATCCGTTTGTCTTTGTCATATCCGGTTCCGCCGTGCCTGGAAAGTTCAGGGGCACAGTCTCGATGAATTGGCTTTCCGTTCGCAACCCGGCGTCATTGGCTCGTGGGTCGGTTTCATTTTCAATTGCCTGGTGCTGGTCGCTCAGTTCTGGGTCGGCTTTGCTCCTGTGGGCTATGCCGAAAAGTCTACGCGCGCACTAGTTGAGAATTTTTTCTCGGCTTACCTCGCTGCCCCCATTGTCCTAGCTTTTTACCTTCCCTATAAGCTCTGGTACAAGACCAAGATCATGCGCTCGAAAGACATGGACTTAGCAACTGGTCGTCGGGACCTGGATATCCAGCATCTGATTGAGCAAGAAGTGGCCGAGCAGAAGGAGTGGCCTAAATGGAAGAAGGTCTACAAGTTTTTCTGTTAATGGTATTTGGAAAATGGAAGCGCACTATCCTCTTTCTTGTGCCTTAATATCGATGAATATTTGCGACTGCTTTAGTTAATGACACATACCATAACGACACAATGCAAAATTCCGATTTATTCTGAACTTTTTAACTGTAGCTCCAAATGTTTAAATAGGGACTGTTGATTTATACATTGACCCACCTCCGTCAGTACTGTCAGCCATAAATTTATTGGAAGGCTTCACCCGTGGACTATCCGTACTTGGGTACTTGTCAGCCCTATGAAATTAAAACCCACGAACTACATTCACCAGACCCGCACCAGCATTGATAGAGCTCCCCTGTCCCGTATTCCAAAGCATGGTTGGTCAGATTGGGGATTTGTGTATGATTCCAAAGTTAACTTTAGTTAACATTCCACGTATAGAATGACACATGCGCATTCCGTCATGCCGATTAACGGCCAGTTTCAATTCGGGGCTGAGTGTGTATTGAACGTTACGGTATTGGTGGTTTTGGGGAAGTGGCTGAGTACGTATGCCTCAGGCGGGTGTCACGCCCCTCAACAGCATGACCCGGAATTTGACGTGTCTGCAGACATGGAAAGAGTACAGTATGTGATATTATATGGTAGCGATGTCTTGGGAATTGTGAGACAAATCCAGAAGAACAGAGTTTTTCTTCTCCAATGCCAACAAAGACTTATCCACTTCTCTAAAAGATTTTCCAGAACCCCAAAAATAGTACCGAGAAATAGTGTGGTGGAGCCACAGGTTAGCAGTACTGTACTCAGATGTACCCGTAATATTACAAGCCACTCCACGCCGAATGGAAATTCATCAACATCATTAACTCGTGAGCTGCAAGACAACCCCTTTTTTCTCATTCCTTCCTTTAGACGCTGCTTTTGCTGTTCTTGCTGTGTTCTTGTCCCTCTGTGTCCTTCGAGCTACTCGACCGCCGTTCGCTCTTTTTCCACCTCCTTCGCCCTCGCCGCTCCTTGGCGCTTACCTGCCGCGCGCTCTGATTCCCCGGGATCCCATCCGCATCTCGAGCCTCAATTCTCCCCAGTGCCAAGCGCAACATCCTATCTTTCCTGTTCTTCGTCAGAACTCTTTTCCAGTGCGACCTAATTTCGAGCTAGCCGGTCTGCTTTGAGATTTTTTATACCTGCTTGTTTCGACGTCCAGGAGGAGGCTCAGTTCGGGCCCGCTAAATTCACCCAAGTCGCTTGTATTTTGCGCCCAACAAGATCTTTGTCCTCAATTCCCACTTCACATCCCAATCACGGTTTTCTGACTCACGAACTTTCACTCCTGACTCGGTGCCGATCACCTACTTCGGATCAATTACTTCAACAAAGTGAACCGTGTTCGTGCCGGTCGCTGTCACAATGCCTGGCTTTGCGGACTCGTTCTGGACGCCCGACTATGCCTCGGGTCTCGGCGTCCTCTATGGGAAATTACAGCAAGGAGTGGTGGAGAACAAGCAGATCTTGCTGATCGCATCTATGCGGGCAGATGCGGAGGAGCAGTATGGTCTCCGCATGGGAGATATTGCACCAAGCGTGGATCGGTTATCTGCCGCGGGTTTCGGCAAGGACGATGGTGCTAGTGTGAGAAAGGTATGAAGAACATGAGATTTGGTTTTGGTCATTTTTGTCTGACTAGATCTGAACTGACGGCGCATGTATCTCGGTTTTCTAGGCATACGAAGGTGTCCGTACTGAGATGGTTGAGGCTTCTCGGAATCATCAGAAGATCGCCAACAACATCCGCGAACTTGTCGTGGCTCCATTCCGTCGCTGGGGCGAGCAGCACGAATACCGGGTTCAGGCGTCTCATGATAACCTCCAGGGGCGGATCAAGGAACATGCGAAGCAGGTTGAATTGGTGAAGAAACTTCGCAGCACTTACTTCAACAAGTGCCGGGTGGTGGAAGATTTGGAGGAGGAGAACAAGCTTGCTTTCCAGGACCCTGAGACTAGTCCCAAGATCAAGCCGACGCCGAAAATCGTCCTTCCCACCGAGGAAGAGCCCGAGGAGGAGGAGCCCGTTGAACTGGGAGATCGCATCTACGGTCCAGAGGATTTCAAGAAGATTTTGCTGCACATGCTGAACAACATCAGAATTGGCGAGGCGAAGGTGCCGATCATTGGTACATATCAGAATGTCTCTACCGGTGCGGATATTGTGGAGTACGTTCAGAGATACATGGAGGCCTCTAGTCTGGCGCAGGCAGAACGCATCGGACAGGATCTTGTGGATGGTGGCTTTTTGCGCTTGGTTGGCAACATGGGTAGTGTTTTCGCCAACAGCTCGAAGATGAACTACCAGTGGCGTTCCAGAGTCTTCCAACTCACTGGCATTCCTGAGAAGAAGAAGCCTCTAATGCGGGTCGCCTCTGCGGCTTCTGGGGCTTCGAGCGAAGATGGTGCCGACTCGCCAATGTCGTCAGTCTCGGAAATGATCGCTGGATGGAACCCCCTCAACAACCCTTACCCGAACGAGACTCCTGCGGAGAAGCTGCGGAGAGAGGCATTGGAAGCCGATGAACGCTACAAAGCTGGTGTGCGAAAGCTCGATCAGCTTCGGTGCCGCCTCGAGGAAGACGTCATTGATAACTTGCGGTTTATGGAGCAGTGCGAGCTGGACCGCCTCAAGGCCATCAAGGCTGTGGTTCTCGACTTCTCTGGCGCCATTAGCAACGTCATTCCCAATCTCCAGAGCACTGTCGATCATATGATGCTGTATCAGGAGACGATTCAACCGCTGGGAGATTTAAGATATCTCCTGGAGAACTACCGTACTGGCGGGTTTGTCCCCCGAGTACAGGCCTACGAAAACTACTATGGATCTGTTGAAGGTATGTGGACAACTCAATCGACCAAACCTTTAACAAACGCTGATCATCTATAGAGCAAAACTTTGGTGTCGATCTTGAAGCCAGAGCTCGGGTGGACCGCAAGCGCGTTCCAATCTTGGTAACCACCCTTTTGACCTACTTGGACAACCGTAAGAAAACCTCATCTATTGAACGGAACTCAGAATCAAGCTAAGATGTACAGGTTACCCCGAACTCGAGGGTGACGAGGCCCGTCGTGGTATCTGGCTGCACAACCCTAAGTTGTCTCACACGCACCAGCTGCGCAACGCTCTGAACAACAGCAAAGCGGACTATCATGAAATCCTCCCAACCTTTGAGATACCCACCGTCGCTAGCGTTCTAAAATTGTACCTTCTTGAGTTGCCAGGTTTGTCATCTCCTTCCGATCCGATGTGTCAAATTACGGAAGCTAATTATGCCGCAGACTCTCTTGTTTCTTCGCAAGTCTACGAAATCGTTAAAACGATCTACTCGACCACCGCTCATGAGACCACGGAAGAGGGACGAATTAAGGTCCTGCAGAGTACGCTTGGACAACTTCGTCTCGTAAACATTGCCACGCTTGATGCCATCATGACCCACTTCACACGCCTAATCGACTTGACCTCTGCCGATGAACAGTACATTGCTGCAATTGCACAGGTCCTGTCACCATGTATCCTCCGCCCTCGCTTCGAGAGCAGTCTCACAATGGACGAGCGCCACAGTTACCGCCTGATTCGTGATCTTTTTGCTCACAAGGACGCCATCTTTGGCGAGCTGAAGCGCCAGTCCAGTGCGTTGGGCATCTCTAATTCCAGCCGCCCTCGAGCAATTAGCACGGATGAGAGCAACCGACGTGCCGCCATGGAGGCTCGCCAGCGCGCCATCGTCAACCGCAGCCGCGCTACCAGCCCTTCAACCCGTCAACGTCACCGACGGGACCGTTCCAGCGGCGCTTCTGAGACCGGTCGATTCCCCATCAATGTTGCAGCCAGCCCTGCTGATCGTCGAGCCACCCCGACGGCCCGTCCCAGCCTCGATGTTCCCGCTAGCAATGGATCCCCTACTGGATCCGAGCACCCTCCCATTGTGAACACCCAGATTGTTGAGGTTGCAATCAACGGTAACACCGAGTCTCCAGCTTCAGCAGCTGTGACTAGTGCCAGTGTCTCGGAGGGTTCTGATAGCCCGCCGCCTCCCCCAGAGACTGCCTCCGATGGTTCCCCCCACCCCAACACCCACCCCAGCCCCCACAAGTACCGAATTTGAAAAGCGCGCCTCCATCCCTCGCTCAGCTGGTGGCCGGTATACTCGCAAGCCCGGTCTCGGAAGTCTTTCTAGCTTCCCAACCGGACCTGCCGTCGGCGCCGCAGGCACCGATAGCAACCGGAGCAGTATCGCTGAAAGCGAGCCCAAGGGTGTAACTCTGGAAGACAAGCCCATGGATGATTGAATGATGCACCTTGACATTTTCGGGGAGAGAATGAAACACGTCTCAAAGACCATGTATAGCGACGCGTCTTTTGAAGCTTTTTCTTGAATCCCTCCCTCTTGAATTTTTTTTCTAAAAAAGAAAAAAATTATTTCCGTTTCGTCGTCATGCCTTTTCAACGCATGCATGCATACATACCCTTCTCTGCCCTGCCTTGCCTGCATGTGCTATTTGTCAAATACCTAAGAGCCCATCCTGATTATACGGGTCTATTTCTCCTTGGAATTGGTTTTTTTTTTTTTTTTTTTTTTTTTTTTCTCTTATCTTATGTTTTCATGCATCTCTTTTCTCCTTGTGCTCGCCTTTAAGTCCGCACCCTGTATGTATACTCGATTCTCTTACACATGTACGAATTTCCTGAACCGTCATAATCTTTCTGTTTGTAGTTGATTCGTTATAAGTTTTGTAGATGGTCCTTTTGTGAATATTATTTGATATTTTCTGACATTTCGATCGGGTACGGTAGAGGACAAGTTCGGCTTCCTCAATGATAGCACTCTTTCGTTCTTTCTCTCGGCACCACATTTCGGAACTAATCTATCTTGAGCCTAGACCGTTAATTTTGTATTTGACCCGTCGCATAAAACATAACGAAACCTCCACGTCTGTATAGCAGATGTTCCGTAAATACGCCCAATCTTGAGAAGATTTGCTGCAAGCTAGGCAAACAGCACAGAGACTGCCTGGGAATCTGGCAAGGTCGAGTCCATTTCCCTCTTTCAAGCTGACTTATTGTGAGAACCTTTTCTGCGTGATTATCAAAGAAGAATGTTTCTGGTCACATTTACGAGAGCTAGGCGCTTAGGCGCTTAGCTATTACTGTAGGCTGTCCTGGCATTTCTTTGGCTCGACGGCCCGTCCCGCGAGGAAAGCCCGATGGCCGACCAAACTTGTGCTCCTATGCGGCTTTCACGATAATGTGACCGACTGCCGGTACTGATTGGCACAATTATACACTTATATTTACGCAACACGGTAGAACAGCGTTGTTTAGCTTCGAACTATTCATCCGCAGAATCTTTGTGATGTATCGGGCTATTAGGACACACACCTACATACACCGCCATATAGAAGGAAGCTTTAGGTAGGAATGAACTATTACTAGTGTCTATGTGAAGCGATCTATTTATATCTGATTGGCTGAGAATCACTGGTTTGCACGCTACTGTATTCTCTGAGGGGGTCCCATGTTTGTACATAAGCTACAGACGCTCGAGGGCCATGCCGACTCGTTCGTCGGTCAAAGTTCATATGAGCCAAACCTTTAAGTTTCCACAGTAAATGACTGGATCGCCTTTAGGAACGAAAACCTTATATGGCTCCCTGCTGAGTATCGTAAATTCTCTTGCTCTGCTATACAGGATGGCAACCTTGCTCTTGGATATCCTAATTGCAGGGTTTTCATTATTGGTTTCCGCGCTGGTTAGTTAACTTATTGTTGTACCCAGTGTATTGTTCTCTGATATCTATCCAAGAAAATAGTATGGGCTAGCACAGCACTACGTCTAATAACATTGAGCGCTTCGGGTTGTTGGATCCTAACATCATTTGATCTGATTATTTGTAGAATCAAGGCATGTTACCCCTGATTAGTGACCTGGCTTCTAAAGACGTTTCCAGAGTGCTCTTGCAATATATGTAATTTATTCTAGTTTGGATATCCTCATGTTCGTAACAGTGCTAAGATGATGCAAATTTCCGGCTAATACCAGATCTTCATTAGTGCCCAATTGTGGCGCTGAGAAATAGCGAAAGAGTGTAAAATTTTTGAAGCCGAGCTTGTCGTCTATTATATCACAAACAGTTTATCCAATAGGGCGTACTAATACCGTTGATGTACGAGGTCGTCTGGGCACATGGCCTTCGGGTCGGTGGCGAAAATACTCCTAAATGAGGCTGTATAAGCCATTGGAAAATACAGCAACCGGCATCTTTGATCAAACGCCACTAAAATCGGATACCTAGACACTACTTAGTGTTATGCAGTTACACATTGTGATTCAGACGAAATATTTGCTCTTTAAAGCATTAATAGACACATCACGCTGCTTGCAAGTTGACTCAAGGTCTTCGAAAACCTAGGGATTCAAGATTCAACCTACGCTTTAAACTACGATATACACCAAATTTCCATTCTAGGAACGAAAGGCGCCGACTGGCTAGGTAACCCTTCTTTCATCACCTTTACCCTCCAGCGTAGCTTGGTGCGAGCAAGTAGGTACCGGGTTATATGCTCAATTATATTACTTTTCGTAGTTTCAAATACGACGCTTTGTCTAGTACCGACAATGCGGTACTCAACTAATTTTTGTGGTGCCTTGTACCTCAAGGCGTGCATACATATGAGGCATATGAACTGACGAATCAACATCGGCATAGCTTACTAAGCCTACGCCACTACAAAGGTTAGTGGCTACCTTATGATCCCTTGAAGACATCATATAATTTGTGTGACAACAGCTGGCCTTAAATAGAAAATCTCCCATCCAGAATGATTAAATGCAGTTGGAAGATAAAGAAATTTCATCTGCCCCGGATCCGATTTCTCACAGTGCATTATGCCTACTTCATCGGGGCGACTCTTATCACCTCCGCCATCCTCTGGGGTAGCTCCTCTCCGCCCCACAGCGTGCGATATATTGATGCGTTATTTTTGACAGTCAGCGCCATGACACTTGCTGGTTTGAACACTGTCAATTTGTCTACATTAAATACAATCCAGCAGATCTTACTACTGTTCCTGATAATATGTGGGTCCACGGTAAGGAACCAGTCTGCTTGTGGCCAGCCGCTTACTTAAAATTAGCAATTACCTACAACACTTGTGGATAGGAACGCTAATCAGATATAGATATGGGTCTCCATCGCAGTAGTCATCGTTCGCAAAAGAACATTTGAAAAAAGGTTTAGAGAAATTGTGCAAGAAGAAGGTCTACGGAGAAGGAGACTCCGCCACACGATCAATCAGTCTCGCCCATCAATTCAACTGGCCACACTCCCATCACGACAGCCAACAGTACCCAATGAACCAAATATGCAATCAAATAGGCGCCAAAGTTTGCCATCATATAGACCCCTAACTCCATCGAGCGCCTCTCTCCAACCCATAGCACGAAGCAAGAGCCAAGGACAGACATCAGGAACCAATCCGGATCACTGCAAGGAAAATAGCCAAAAATCAGATTATACTCACCCCGCGGCTACGGATCACGCTGAATCTTTAGCGTCTCACAAAACACAACCCGATGGAGGCTTCCCTCGGGAACCAATTGATACTGCAGATACTGATGCTCATATTACATTCACCGCTGACGTACGCCTAGACTCTGGGGAAAATCCCCTTAATCTGGCACGCCAGAATATGCGTCCCCCCTTCGTGCCTGCCGCCCATAATCAATTGGAGGAAGGCAATAATGACGATGGCCTTGAAGATGACAGCCATCTAAACTTCCTACGCAAGTTCAGCCGGAATTCTTCATTCCATAATTTAAGTGAAAGAGAACGCCGAAGACTCGGTGGTGCAGAGTACCGAGCCGTATCCCTATTGTCCATTATCGTCCCGGTATACTTTCTGCTGTGGCAGTTGTTAGGCGGGCTAGGTGTCGGTGCGTACATGGCAAGAAACAAGGCCGCAGTGGCTAGATTGAATGGATTGGATCCTTGGTACGTTCAAAAAATTCCATAATGACTATTTCTTGAGGTTGTTCCTAAAGGCTGCTCGAACTTAGGTGGGTGGGGTTCTTCTTCGCCATTTCTGCCTTCAATAATTCTGGGATGAGTGTACTTGATGCCAATATGGTGAATGCCCAATATTCTGAAGCTCAAATGATTGTTTTCCGACTAACAGCTGTGCAAGGTTCCCTTTCAAAGTTCAACATATATGCTGATCACGATGGGCCTTCTCATCCTAGCTGGTAACACCTGGTAAGCCTTTTCGTAGTTTCCCGGGTCACTAATCCGTCCTTTTCCATATACTCATAATTATTCGCAGTTATCCAATATTCCTGCGGTGGATATTGTACACCATTCGCCTGCTTCTTCCTCGCGGTGATTATTATCACTATTCTCGTGAGACTTTGACGTTCCTCTTAGATCATCCACGCCGGTGTTATACAACCCTGTTTCCTTCTGCACATACGTGGTGGCTTCTGGTTTCTGTGATTGTTTTGAATGGGGTTGATTGGGTAGCTTATGAGGTGCTCAATGTGAGTATGAAAATCCCTCCTTGGCGCATGTTCATAATGCTGATTATGATTGTTATCAATAGTACGATAATCCGGCGGTCAATATTACTCCCGCAGGACCACGTGTGCTAGATGGTCTTTTCCAAGCACTTTGCGTTCGAAGTGGGGGCTTCTACATAACAAACATCTCCGCCCTCGAAATAGGAACGCAGGTGATATACGTGATAATGATGTATATCTCCGTCTACCCTGTTGTCATCACTATGCGCCACTCAAATGTGTATGAAGAAAGAAGCCTCGGTATCTACGCAGACGACCCCTCCGTTTATCCAGACGAGGAGACCTATTCATCAGAAAGCTCGAGCCCTTTAACACCTAAGGCCCCCGCATCGGGAAGGTTGTATTTTGTCCGGCACCAACTCCGCGCACAGATGGCGTTCGATCTATGGTGGATTGCTTTAGCCGTCATAATAATATGTATAGTTGAAGCCGGCCAGTTCACCCGGGATCCAGTCACATACTCGGCTTTCAATATCATATTTGAAACCGTCAGCGCCTATGGCTGTGTCGGAATCAGTACAGGTCTTCCAGATCAGCTCTATAGCTTTTCTGGGGGCTGGCATACTTTTAGCAAGTTGGTGCTTTGCGCAGTGATGATCCGGGGCCGTCATCGAGCTCTTCCTGTGGCGATTGATAAGGCCATTATGTTGCCGAGTGAAAAACTCGCAAAGGCGGAAGAAGAGGATGCCCTGATCAGGATGGAGAGGACAATGAGTCGAACCACTCGATGAGAAAATTCGAGCAGCTCAAGACATTGACGGCTCGCTTTCCTTACCCATCGATCCAAGTACGAGGGTAATCACTTAATAACAATGCACTAAATAAGTGAGAATTTCAAAATAAAGACTGCTTCCTATACATCATTTCCTAGTGAACATTCGACTCAAAACACCAAAAGAATAACCAGTGAACTCATATCCCGAGTGGTATTGACAACCTCCTCTCAGGTCTCACAGTGAAGACTAAATGTGCAAGCGATATCTCTCTTGTCTATATAGCGAATGACCTCTAGCACATCGACATGGCCATCTACTTCACTGGTGTTTGAAGAGAATGACAGCGCCTTCAAATATTCGTCCGGCTCACTGATGATATATGGAACTGCATCTTTGTAACATTGTGTACCTTGGTACTTCTCTAGGCTGCAAACAAGGCCGGGTGGCTGTTTAGGCCGATCCAGGTCGTACCACTCTCCCAATCCAGAAACCATCGTCTCTGAGTATATGATCCTACATTTCGAGGTATTTGACTATTCACAGCCCACTGTTCTGCATGTAGGCTCACCTATGCTCAACCTGGAAGCCATCTATACGTACATGAGAGGTATCAGTTTGACCCAACACGAACACGGTAATAGATATCTATACAAAACTGACGAGTGAGGAACGTAGAATCAGCTTCTTGTCAACAATCAGGGGTCTCCTGATCTCGCTCTGCAAATAATCGATTCTGTGGTTCCAGTAGAACTTAGCGCCTCTAAACAAAAAGCATTATGGGGATCAAGGACTCAATATATACCCTCAGAGGATCATGGAGAGTATGTTATATGACCTTTGAGTATAGTCACCTTCAGGATTGAGAGCTTGGTCTTCCTCGTTTGCACTGTGATAGCCCAGATCCTTTTGAAGGTATAAACCAACCCCAAAATTTTTTCACTTGCTTCATTTTTGGTTCTTACCACTTCCCTTCTCACCAACTTTCTTACAGCCGCCTTCCTTTCTTGCCTCTGACTCTTCTTGACTGCCGAAGTCTAAATCCTCGACTCCTTGATCGAGTTACAAGCCTGTCCTTTCCCAGCTTCTCTGCTTTGAAAAGCCCTGGATCGCCGTTATGAAGCTGACTCACCTACCCAGTGAAATCCTCCTGATTGTGGCCTCATACCTGCACCACACGAGTAACTTCTACGCTTTAACCAGGACCAGCCGTGACCTGTATGCTTCACTCAGTTGGTTTCTATACCACTTCGAAAGCAGATACAATCACGCCAAGGCACTTCATTTTGCTGTTAAACGTAACCGCCCCTATCAAGTTCAAGCCTTACTGGATGGCCTGCGTTTCACCCGCGCAAAGCCTCACCCAGATGCACAGTTAATGCCTTGTCGTCAATTCCATGGTGAGCTAGGGATATACCTGCCCGAGACTTCATCAGATTCAGGAATACCGTACCGGCCAAATCTCCCATCCAACAACTTAAATGACTCCAACCACTCGACCAAAGTTCCATGCAAATGCTTTTACCATTCAGAACTTTTCTGGAATTCTGTCCTCGACCACCCTCTCTATCAAAAGAATTACACCATAAGGAGCATCTTCAACATCCAGCGTTGTCTGATCCTAGCAATCCGAAGGAAACACCCGAAGATCGTGAAACTTTTATTAGACCACGGGGCACAGACAAATTTTCATCTCGGACCGAACTTCTTATTTGTGCTGCCAACAGTTACTCGGAAATGGTGGGTGTGGAAAGAGCTGGAATTACCACCACTATGTGTTGCAGTGCAGTCCAAAGACCTGCAACTCGTGAGATTGCTACTCAAGCATGAAGCCAACTCACAGGTACAACGGCCTTCGCCGTTGCATCTTTTTGTCGAAAAAAAACTCAAGGAGATAGCTTTTCTGCTTGAAGAGCCAAGGGTAGAGCCACAAGAAAAGGTTTTACTAGATTCAACCCTCATGAAATTACAACGAGCCAGATCTGCGTGGAGGGATCTCATAGCTCAAGGGCATGATATTAAATCCTACGGTTCCATGGCCCTCTATTCCGCTCAAATGGACTTCTACCTTCATCTTGTCGACCAGTTAAAATCTCGAGGCGCAACATTAGCGGAACTGTTTGACGTGTAGAGAGTGTTTTTGAGGGGTCTTGTACATGGAGTCCTTTCTATTTCTATCTTTGGGATAGACACGTCCTCTCCGACGGATAGTGGATTGGATGAGCGCAAGGAGGCAGTCGTGGAGAGTACAGCCATGCATACATAAAATTTATTCATGACAGCACCAAGCAGGGGAATGAAATATCAACCGAAAAACAATGTGACCTAATGCTAGAAAACGAGTCAATTCAGCCAATTTGAAGCTCTTGAAGTATTCCTTACCGGTCAACATTCCCCGGATAGTTTTATTGGGACAGTAGTAGATACCCAGTCGTAGACCACCGTGCGGGTTGCGAACTAGGTATACTCTACCATCAAAACCGCCTTCTACCGACGGATCCCGGGATATTTAAGAGTCAGGAGTTTGGTTTATTTGACTTGGTCTTTTCATTCATATTTTTGTTGTATTTTTTTGACTGTTTTGGCTGTCGATCAAGAGGTCATGCCATGTTGCATGGCTGTTTCAAAAAATGGAACGAGAAACAAATGGAAATCGTGTCAACGGCGCTAAACATGAAGAATGCAGACTCGACTCCAGAAATGCGGTGGTTTTGTACATGGTAAGATTGCCTCAAACAGGACTCCGATAATGCCTCCAATAATGCTGTGTGGGTAATAGAAAACGATCAAAGATAATAGTAGAAAAACGAACTCAAACAAATGGAAATTCAAGGACAAAGACCATGCGAATATCACAGTCCATCGCCACGGAGCAACCGCCTCAGAATACCTTCACCAGGTCCGGCAATTTGGCCTTCGATTTCTGACTGGGACACGAAGCAGATCAGACCTTGTTCGTTCATGGCCTTGTGAGGGGTTGACATCACGTTTCCGGACTTGGAAGGTGTGCGGCGAACATCAGAGCCACCAGCGACTGTTCCGCCACGGCCACGGCCTTGGTACTCGCCTACAAGGCCCATGGTTTCCAAGTTGCTCAGGACGTCCTTAAACTCTGTGGCTGTCAAGGGGTGGAGGATGTTGTCATTTCGACAAAGCGTACAATATGTGTCAAAGGCCTGCTTCACTGTCGGGGCAGAGGATCGATTCTTGGAGGGCGTGCTGTGAATGTCCATCTCACGACGCTTGCGCTCGAGTGCGATCAATGTGCAGATAGCAGCCTTCTGCTGCAGATTGATATTCTTTAGTCTTTGCACAGTACCTTGCCCAAAAGCAGAGGTCGTGATTCGGGCAATGTGGGCAATGCTAGCGCGAGGCGCTGTCAACGGTGTGTAGCTGGACATGGTTGTCGGCCGAGGAGCAGCGCCTGACTTTGAGGGCGAAGAGAGATTTTCATTTTCTGCTAGAACAGACATCTTTGTTTCAGCAAGTTGCTTCTCCAATTTCTGGATAGTTTCTTGCTCAATGACATCAATTGCGCGCTTGATCAACTCAAACGCCTTGCGAAGGTCGCCTGTTTGCGAAGCAACTTTCTTTGCGCAGAGCTGAATTGCCGCCGGCTGCAAGAAAGGAACGAATTTGGGATCAGAATCAGCTGAATCCGTGGGAAGCAATGATCGAAGGCGAGCAGTAATCACACCGGCAATTGAAGCTGCATTGTAAGGCAAGAATGGAAGTAGTGTCGGCCTCAAATTCTTTGCTTTCAATTGTGGGAGAGACCGGTCTGTCAAATCCAAGGCGTTGGCAATACCGATGAGAATCAGAGTAGAATTGTTATGCAAAGACCACTCAAACAAAGATTGCAATACTCCGGAATCGCCTTGGAGCAAATGATCCATCTCATCCAGACTAACCAAATACAGACCATTCGCCTTCGTTGGGATGAACATATCCTTGATTCGGTCGGCCTCGCTCTTTTTGAAAACCTCCGATTCATCACAAAAATCTTGGATGAGTTTACTGTATACATCACGAGAGTTACGCATGCTCACACAGTTGACATGAGAAACCTTGACATTGGAGAGGTCCATGTCCTGGCATACTTCATTGACCATGGCGCTTTTGCCCGTACCAGGAGGTCCACTGATGTAGAGACAGCCACCTTTTTGAGACTCAACACAATCCTCAATGAAAGTCGAGACCTTCTCACGCTCTGACTCTCGCCCAACGAGGCGACCAGAAGTGGCGCCACGAGCGAAGAGCTGTCGGGCTTGCGAATAAACGGTCTGTGTTGTTGTCGGAGTGGCACTTTGACGAGGAGTGGGGGGAAGGTCGGCGTGTCGAGGGGTCCGCGGAGTCACAGACCTGGCTCCTACCTGCACACGGTGGCGAGGTGTAACCGGGGAATTTTGGATCGCATCTCGAAATCGATTCTTTTGCGGGGTCTTGAATTCGACCGGGGCGGGTACTTCGAGCTTCTCAAGCTTTTCGGGGATCTCAGGTTTCTCATCTGAAAGCCGTTAGCTACCAATTTGCTTAACCAATTATTCCAAATCTCTCAGCTTACCCTCCACGAGCTTCGAGGTGCGGAAATGAGACTTGATCTTTGTCGGAGACCCACCCTGATCATCGCGCAGTGTGTGTTTTGAATGCGCTTTTTCCGAGATCTTATTGATGGCATCCCCATTCTCCTGGTCCACCGGTTGCTCTGCATCCTGGTTCTTTGCAGCGAGGCGAGTTGAGCGAGTCCGACGAGGTGCAGTGGCGGTCTCACGTTGGACCCGGGGTGCAACAGTTCTGCGCTTGCTCGCGGTGCGCACAGGAAGCGCTGAAAAAGAGTCAGCGATATTTTGATTTGTAATTTAGTCCAGAAGTCTCACCTTCCGCTTCTACAGCACTTCGGGTGCGTTTTCCGAGAACCGTAGTTGCCATTGTTGGGGAGGGAAAGGAAGTGTGTAAAGCGCCTTCCTGCGGCACGAGGTCTGGGAGATAAGTCTCCGCGCCTGCGCGTCACGACAAAGAAGACGCGTCGCGTCGCATTCCTTTAAACCGAAAGCGGTAAGTGTGGATTTGCGGTAGCCCATTGCGACCAAAAACGCAGGGCTATTGGTACTTGCGTAATTGGTCTCTAAAGATTCCCGTACGTACTTTACTTGAGGCTTCTAAGCAAATTGAGGTCCTACGTCACTGCTGATGATCGTCCTGTTGGCCTATCGCAACTAGACCACAAGACAGATAACTGCAAAATAGTGTTTTGCACATGTGCATTCATTTAAATACCATCTCCAACCCGACTTCCAACTGCGCGGGGTACTCAGCGAGCTTATCCCACCGTTTGCAGTTGTTTGCACCACCTCTCCACATTCAACTACTCATAATTCCAAGCTCATTTTAAAGACTATTTCTGTTTTGCCTTCCTTCCCTTCCTTTCTCCCCGGATCCTCCCTTTTATACCCTGATTTTCCTTGCTCGCCACCATGGAGGACAGCGTGGTAGCTCAGTTCACCGAGATTACGGGCTCGACGCCTGAGACGGCAACACAGTACTTGCAACTCACCGAATTCAACATTGAGCAAGCGATGCAACTGTTTTTCGAGAATGGAGGAGCCCCATTGACCGAAGCGCCTGCTCAACCAGCAAGCAACCCCGCATACGAAGATGAATCAGGCGTCGTCCATATCGATTCCGACTCCGATGACGACAGTCGGCCGGCTCAATCTGCGCAACCAGCGGGCACGACATTTGATGACGATGCTGCAATGGCCCGTCGCCTACAAGAGGAAATGTACGGTGCTGGAGGCCCAACCCACAATGATGATTATGAGGATGAAGTACGGGCGCCTATGGCTCGCACCACCGAGACCTTGGTGGGGCCGGACCTTGATTTCCACGATGGCATGCATTCGAATATTTTGGGCCATTTACGTGCTGGACGAGGTGGACGAGGTGGTGAGTTAGATTCTGGATATCCAAATAAAGGTTGAACTAAGCTGACACATGGTAGGCCGACCTGGCATCTTCAACCAACAAGATTCGGCATCCATCTGGAATGGCAGCTCGTCGACCCACCAAGAACAATTATCGCAAGCGACCGGTGGCGCATCGGAAGCTTCGTCCAAATCTAACATGCTCGCTGAAATGTATCGACCCCCCTTCGAGATCATGTCTCGCTTACCTTGGGATGTGGCTCGCCAAGAAGGTCGGGACAATGAGAAGTGGCTGTTGGTTAACATCCAGGACCAATCCATCTTTGACTGTCAGGTATTAAATCGTGATCTTTGGAAAGACAAGGGTATCCAGGAAACGATCAAAGAACATTTCATCTTCCTACAGTTCTCCAAGGATGATCCTCGAGCTGCACCATACCTCCAATACTACTTCCAAGCTAGCGACGTTTCCGATAATTACCCTCATATTGCCATTGTCGATCCTCGAACCGGCGAGAAAGTCAAGGCTTGGACGGGACAGCCTGTTGTCAAGGCCCCGGAGTTCCTTATGCAACTTCATGAGTTCCTTGATCGTTACAGCTTGAACCTCAACGTTCGCAATCCGGTGGCGAAGAGGAAATCTGAAAAGCCAGAGAAAACAGTGGATGCCATGACAGAGGAAGAGATGTTGGACATGGCGATGAGGAACAGTCTTGGTGCAGGAGGAGAGTCCTCGGCCCCGAAGCCAGATGACCCAGACGACTTGACCCGCAGCACGGGGGACATCAAAGGCAAGGGCAAGGCTGCAGAGGATGATGAGATGGACGAAGCTGGACCCGTTGAAGAGGCCGAAAGCTCTGTGTTTTCCTCTATTCCAAGCGACCAGCCACACATTGAACCAGCTGCCGACCCAGCCACAACCACTCGTATCCAATTCCGTCACCCAGCCGGCCGTGTTATTCGGCGTTTTGCGCTATCAGACCCTGTCCAGCGGATCTACGAGTGGCTAAAGGCAGAGCCTCCTGTGGAGGACAAGGCTGGAGTGGAGTTTGAGCTGAACTCCTTGGGAAGCAACTTAATAGAATCACTGCAAACAAGCATTGAAAGTGCGGGGCTAAAGAACGGAACTGTCAACATTGGGTACCTCGAGGAATAATTGATGCGCACTGCTCTGTATTGCTCCTGGAATCCACATCATTACCTCCCCTGGATCGTCAGTGATAGAAGTGTGATCTCCGCATCTCATTGTTGCTCAGAAGGGAGTGGCCATTGTTCCATTCAACTGCCCGTAAAGCAGAGACCAGGGGCTGTGATTTCAACATCATGGCTAGATCGCATATTTAAAGATTTTGCCTTCTAGTCTTAGAATCAACGTGACATGAACTCTATCAACAATTTCGTTCCTATTTGCTCTTGCATCGTATGTTTGTAGTTAACTTCGAAGCTACCGCCGCAGATAAGAACGACACCGCCTGGCAGAATAGGCCCCGCGTCGATAAACAGACGCCAGGATATCTTCCTCCGTAGCTCCCTCGCGATTCAATATAGTGCCGTCATCCTTATATAGTGGTTGTGTTTCATGATGGTATATGATTGATGCTCTTTTGTGTTATTGAATTGGAGGGTCTGGACCCATTTTGATACCGCCGCGACCTCTTTCCATCTTTGTTGATGCTCCGCCCTGTTGTTGTTGGTAGGTGGAACCCACCCGGCAACCCCCCAAAGCACCGGATTTCTGCCTTTGTTTCATTGATCGCTTACCTTTACAGTAAACAGAGCTAGTGCGCTGCCTTTCACCTCCGGATTTTTTCCGATTCCTGCGTTGATCATTCCGGTCACCTTGTCACCCTCCACTCCAATCCCGCTCCGCTCCCATTCGCAGTACGTTACCCATTTCACACCCCCATGAACGAGGTTTTACCATGTTGGTCACTCTTGGTGCTATGGCTGGATACTTAGATGTTTAACTTTTGATTCTAGCTGCTGAAACGAATTTGGAACCCCGCGGAGTCCCCGCCGCACGAGTTCGGCTCCTCCCCGAGAGCCAGATAAGCCGCCACAATGCCCGGGCCAATCGATCCCGAAACACTTTACACTAAACAAGCTTGCATTGGTAAGGAAAATAACTTTGAGGATATTGGCACGTTCAATATTAACCTTGGTGTATAGGTGGTGGAAGTTTTGGCAGGGTCTACAAAGGGTGAGTGAAACATACTACGGGAGACTTGATGCGCCTTGCATACTGACTCCCAATTTCCATCTCAGAGTTGATAAGATAACTGGAGATTCTGTTGCCATCAAGGTTATCGACGTTGAGAATGCTGAAGATGAAGTAGACGAGATCATCAAGGAGATTGCGATTCTATCTGAGCTGAAATCCCCATACGTCACCAAATACCATGGTTCATACCTCAAGGGCTCGAATCTCTGGATCATCATGGAGTTTTGCTCTGGTGGTAGTTGTCATGGCTTATTGCGCCCCGGTGTGATCCACGAAGAGTACATATCGATTATTCTGCGAGAGCTTCTTAAAGGCCTGGAATATCTTCACGGTGATCAAAAGTTGCACCGAGACATCAAAGGTAATTTGGTCTCGATATTCATGGCTAAATCAAGGCTAATCTGAAGGCAGCTGCAAACATCCTGTTAAGTGCGAGTGGACAGGTCAAATTGGCAGACTTTGGTGTATCGGGCCAATTATCTGCAACAATGACCAAGAAAAATACATTTGTGGGAACGCCCTTCTGGATGGCTCCGGAAGTCATCAAGCAATCAGGGTACGACTACAAAGCGGATATCTGGTCTCTAGGGATTACGGCAATCGAATTGGCCTGTGGAGATCCTCCGTATGCTGATATTCACCCGATGAAAGTCCTGTTTTTGATTCCTAAAAATCCGCCTCCCACACTCAATGGCAACTTCAGCAAGCCCTTCAAACAATTTGTTGAACTGTGCCTGCGACGGGACCCAAAGGAGCGACCGTCTGCTAAGGAGTTGCTCGAACACCCGTTCATCAAGCGGGCGAAGCGGACGACATACCTCACAGAGCTTATTGAACGTGCGGAGCGCTGGCAAGCGACCCACCGTGGCCAAGATGATGATGAAGATGATTATGATGAACCCTGCGAGTCTGTTGGGCTGAATAGAGAAGACCATGAGGACCTCTGGGACTTTGGCACTGTTCGCCCTGCAGGACCTGCTGGTGGGCGATCGGCTATGCCGCCATTACGTCCGATGAACGACTCGGCAACCAACTCTCGTTCTCATGAAACTGATGAGTGGGATTTGCAAGACGAGACGAAACAAGCGCCACCGTCTCAGTCACTCCCCATTCAATCGAATCCTGCAAACACCGCTGTCGAGTCCTCTTCATCCAAAAAGCCTCTGCCTCCCTCAGTGCCACCCTCACCGTTAAAGCAGACAACAACACAGCCTTCTAACAACTCTTCCCGCCAAACTCGCCCTCACAACTCAGTCATTTCTCCCGAAGAAGATTCTCCCGCCAGAGCACCCAATGGACGATATTTGCAGGCAATGAAGGATTTCGAAAATGGTCTTCGGCTCGATGCGCCCCCTCAGCCCAAGTCCCCTGCTGTTGCGTCTAACAACGCGATGAGGGAGCAATCTCTACCCGTCAACGAGCCAGCACCCGTCCAGCAGCGTCCTCTCCCTAGTACCAACGGAATTCCCGCTCATTACCGCCCGGCGCCTTCCGGGGGTTTTCAAAAGCAGCCCGAGGCAGCATCCGCAAATGCGAGACCGTCCTCCGGACTTAAGTCCAAACTTGCACCGAAAAATGAAGAGCGCCTTGTTAGAAACACCCCTGCCAGCCCTCGTGTAAGCGAGCAGCCAAAACAACTTCCACAACCGTCGGCCAAAGCCCCAGTAGAGAATGAGCGAGCCACCGCTTACGGATCTGTTATTATCCCTGCTCTGCGTGCAGCCATGAACCGACGTGGTCGCAATCTTTCTCGTCTCGATCCTGCCCGAAATCCCAATAACAGACCATCTTTCGAAGAAGAGCAACAATGGGAGCAAAGTGTCCGTGTCCACCGAAACATGGACCATATTGTGGATGATATTTCTCGGGCTTTCACCAACCTTCATCGCTGGGATATGGAAGACCAGGTCCAAATGGGAGGTGGTGTTGATGTTACACTTGATGCTTTCCTGGAGGAAGTTCTAGTACGCCTTCAACCTGCTTCTGCCCCTGATTCTACTTGATTTTTTTTCCCGTTCCATGGGGTTCTATGGAGGGATCCGGTTGCACTTTGTCTGGTACCCCAATTGCGCCTTCCCTGCTACGTCATGACGTTTCTGATCTCATGCAAATGGTCACACGACTCTATCTATGCTTTATGCTTGGCATCCCACGACTCTATCTATTTATATGATCGGCATTCCATGACTATCTATTATTTACCCCCGGCTTGATGAATCATTTCATACGCATCCGAGGAATTTTGTCAACCTTGTTCTTTACGATTGCTTTGTTCACGATCCCATGACACACCTACCTGGTTTTCATGCTCTACAAAAGATAGCTGGTACTTCTTGTCTAAGAAATGTTGTTGGCATTATTGTTGTGGGTTCCGATTTTCTTCTTTGCCATGTGTTTGTAAACTTCATTCAATTGGTTTTTTCTTTATATATTAAGCGGCATTTACTTACGTAGGCGATCATAGATCTTACTTAGTGCTCGCTCTAAGGATGTGAAAGTAACAGGGATACCAAGACACCATCGATCCAGCCTAAAATTCTCTAGGACGTGTCTTGTCAGAAAGCGACCACAGATGATTACGAGGGCCTCGGTCATTCGATGTCATTCGATGTCATTCGATTCGTGGTTTTCTTTCTCATGAAATTAATTTTTTTGAGTATCAAAGTATAAGTATGTACATGAATCATTATCTGTCCCAATGTAGAAACGTACAATAGGTAACATGCGCTGTTGTGGTGTTGGCAGGATCGAAGAATCGTGCTAAGCATGAAAGAATCGACAAGTACAAACTGGGTCGAGGTACCATTTGCACAATTGCTTTCCTCTCCCGGAATTTGTATGGCTGGCGCGGGAGACACGCAAGCGGCAGCTTTTGACACCCTCTGCTTGTTCAATGGCGTGCGAACACAGCATAAGCAATGGACATCATTGGATGTAGTAATGTAGCGCACAGAGTTCACTCAAGCTACAGAACCCGAAACAAAACTCTCAGATATGACATGCACTTCAGCCCGCAGGACGGAAAAGCCAATCAGTCTCGGGGGTCGGAATTAAGTAATTAGTGATGTTGAACTCGTTCGCATTTGAAGAAGTATGTCCATCAACACCAGATCCATTGCCCGTGAGTCCATGGATAGACATCGGATTGGGTACAGGATCAGACATATCCAGATGTGTGGCCGCAGTAACGGAATCTGGAGCTCGGGTGGGCGGCACACGCGGTACGTTGAAGAAACCAAATACGTCGAGGTATTCGAGTTCATTTGGTGCCAGGTTGCGGGGGGCAATGGCTGCTGAAGCCGGGCGGGCAGAGTCATTCCCATTACCGCTCACTGATGATGGTGATTCTCGTGGTTGGCGAGATATGAGGAAGTCGAGATCAAATGCACATCGGCGCATATCGGCTAGGATCTTGACAGTGGATGGAGTTGAGCGTTCACCATCTGTGGCGACTGATTGTTGGTATTCGCCGTATTCGTCGAGGACTCGTTGGAGAATATTGCTGTATCGCTCTGCGACTTTCCAGTGGTGGCCCATGTGGGAAAGTGTGTCGACGAAGAAGATAATGTCGGAGCTGACGGTGTGGGCGATAGTCGATCCGTGGACAAGTAGGAGACGGGCTGAGACCCAAAGCGTGAAGGCGAATGGTGGCCCGAGCTTGTCAAGCATGTTGTGTTCAACCACGAAGCGAGTAACAGAGAGGATATTGTCAACCGCTAGCAAACATCGTTGGCTGGCGCTGTATGATGGGGTAAAGATCGGTGATCGGGTTGTGGGGTATGCAGCGGAAGAATGAAGACGAATGACAGCGCTGGAACAGTAAAGTCAAAATGAGATATAGATAAACCATGGTCAAGGCGAGACTTACGTTTGATAGGTAGCATGAAGCTGCACCCAGTCACTGTGCAAAGTTCGGCTCTGTTTTGTCCCATTGAAAAGACGAGATGAATTCTCATAGGCGTATTCTGCAGGCAAATTGAACTCCCATGTAGTCAGCTCACTGTCGAGCTTTCGGTAGGTAGACTGCCATTCTTCAACATCAGAAAGAGACCCAATATCCACCGGTCGTTTCAAAAACACATGGACTCGTGAAAGAATGCCTAAGACCTCGATGTACAGCCCAAAGGATCCCACGGTATCTGCATGGCTAAGATAGTCTGCACGATCGCCGGAGTAGTAGAATCGGCGCGTCTCGACAATTTGATTCTTAACAAAGAATTCATCCTTGCAAGGAAGCTTGCGATCGATGTCTTTGTCATCCAAGGCAAAGTTGAAAGCAGTGGCAAGGGTCGAATATCTGTCCAACAAATAGACCATCCAGAATAGACGACGTCGACTTTCGTCCTCAATCCATGAATCAGGCTCGGACAAGGTGACCGCTCTGAGTGTATAGATGGAAGGGTAGACCGGAGCTATGAGAGATGACTTTGACTCAACCGCCAATCCTAGCTGGACAACAGATCGAGTGATTAAGGCTAGCAGTTTCCATCCAGGTGGTCCATTCGATGAACCAACCAGGTCCAGTGCCAGAATCACGAGAGCTTGAAGAGCTTTCACTGACGAATTTTCAAGACCATATAACAGTACTTTCTGCTTTGAAGAATCGTGATAGCGCTTTCGGTTCTGTTCACTGAGTCGACTGTCAGTCGAAAAGCGCAATGTGGTTGCAACAATGGCGTAAAGAACCATGCGATCTGCCTCTTCCAATGGCGACGGGCCAAAGAAAGTATCCAAGGTGGATCGACGATGAAGAATCGGACACCAGGAGTTGATGTGCTCAAAATACAAATCGACCAGGGCATAGAGTAAATCGTATGGCGGTAGGTCGAGATCTGGATCTGCTAAAGACTGTTCCTGGTTTGCAAAAATGCTTACGGGCACGGACAAGGATGATTCGTTGCCCGTGAAATCATTATTATGCGCCCTTTGTTGTGGCAATGAGCTCATGCCTGGCGTGCTCCCATTTTGTAGCCCGTTTGAGACCAAATTCTTGACCGATGTATCCGAGGGGCTTGTAATCGAGACATCTGCATGGCGGGAAGGCAATGTCATTGAAGAGGCCGGATCGTTGAAATAGAGGGCTGCTCGGGGGCTAGGGCCGTGGACTCCAGATGGCTCGGACGGTGAGCTGTATGATATGGATCCTCCATGGTGTGGCATTGGATGTTGGTTTTGCAAGATATGCATCTCGATCAGCCTTGCTTGCGATTGAATGACTTCTTCCAGTCGATCTATCTCCGGGTTAAGTTTCAAATCAACAACTCGGACAGCTTATCCTTACCTAGTCGTTGCTCCAGCTCCTTGCCATACCCGGCTCTCAAGCCGGGCTTCTTTCGTTCCTTGTATTCACATAGTTGACCGTTTCGAGTGCACCAGCCGCAGCTAGGTTGCACACGATCTACCGTCAAATCATATTTAGCTTTTGTTTCAGCCTTCCAGCGGTGATCGTCACATACCGCACTTGACTTTCCTCTGCTTGCAAAGCTCGCAACTATAATCACCGTTAGCGTGAAACAGTCTTTGGTAATGCGCCCTATGGTGTGCGCGATACTAGCGCAATGGGCTCGGGTACGTACGAGACGGTAAGAGGTCGTTTCCGTTTCAGGGCACGCGGGTTGCCGGAGCCATTGCCAGCAAGATCATTGTCAGAGTCCTCCCCGGACGAGTACTCAGCCGGACTCTGGTCTCTGTCCAGATCTCCAAGCCGCTGATTGGCAGGGGTGAAGTGTTGTGTGGGAGGCACAGGGTTCGGCATTTTGTTATAGCGAGGCTAACGGTCTATCGGAGATCGACCATGACGCACAAGCTAGATGCGACACACGGAATGGTATCCGCAAAGGCCCGGGCCGATCTAGATATCGCGGCGATAGTCCGATGATCAAGGAATGGCCGAGGAAGAGATAGAGGAAAGAGAAGATTTGGGGTCGTGAGAAAAACCGGGGCACCCCGCGTTTCTCCACTTTCTCGGCTGCCACATGCACCATGCTTTATGTAATAACTCAATGTTCTGTCTATTCCTGGTGGTGTTTAGAGCTGATTTGCTGGATTCTGATCAGCAGACTGGTTTTATCTTCCTAGCCGTTCTCCTAGCCAAGAAGGTACGACCTCTTGGCAAATATTGCTAAGGCCCCGAGCTGTCGGCAGATTTACAGGGCGACAATATTGTCCCTGATGACTTGCAGAATGCCCCGGATATTTTTTAAGATACACCCGCAGAAGTACGGATCAAATTCAGCAGAGAATCTGCACGCAGCCAGTTGTACAGCAGATGTGCTGCCCGTATGCACGTTGCCACAGTAGGTTTCGCTTCTCGGCTAAGCATTACCCCGAGTGCATTGCTCCGATCCCCGAAGCGTCGTACCCTCCAACTCTGGCCTTCACGGGCGCTATTTTTTTTTCAAGTCTAACACCTTGAGGCACTGGTTACGACCGAGATAATCTCACTCATCTCGACCAGGTCATATTTGCCCACTAGTAACTTTATTAATTCGGGACAACCGGGCATCGCTGATTATTACTCTGAAATATTAATGAACCTTAATTTTACGAAAGACGTTTTGAAAGCTCATGGTATCGAAAATTAATTCTATGCAAAATCTCTTCAAACAAATATAGCCTACCTGAACTGGTAGGTTATAGTTACTCTCGATAGTCATGACTACTTGATGCGATGAACCGTTGGAGATGACATAATCGGAATTGAGTCCCTCTGCCTTGATCCAACCTCATTTCTCATAGTACAAGACAGCCATACGCTTAGCAATGCTTCTTCCACCATCTGAATTACATTGAATATTCATAAAAGTTTGACTTATTTGGCCATGCAATTTGGACTCGTTGGACATGAAACGCAACGGTGAGTATTGGAATTCACGGAAATCCCGCTTGAACTCTTCTCTTTTCTCATACCTGAAATGCAGTAGATGCCGCATGTCTGACATGCCGTCAAAAGTCACGTAAATGTGATCGTGCGCGGCCAATGTGCAAGCGATGCATCAGCAAAGGACTTGAATGTGGCGGGTATCCAGACAATTTTCGATTTTGCGGGATTGCCAGCCGAGGCAAGTGGAAGGACCGAGATGCTCCCGTCGACTCAATATCAGCTCAGTCCCAAGCTAGTAAATCAGTTTCAAGTGCTCCTAATAGGGCTCTCCCTCCATCACAGAGCCTTACTCCAAATGACAGACCAGAGATCGAACAGGTCCTCGATTCAGCCGATGCTGCATTTCTACTTTCCCACTGTGAATCCATCTTTTTGGGATTATTGAATATCTTGCTAACACGAACACAGACGATCGCGTCATCTGCCCTCATCAGATAGCACAGCCTGTCGATAGCAGTGAGAACCCGTATCGACTGTATGTTCTTCCGCTAGCGTATGAGCAAATTGGCCTATTATACGCTGTGCTCGCGCTATCTGCATGTCATTTGGGCCACTTGAAAGACGAAAATTACCTTTACGAAGCAGTAGCGGTAGATTACCGACTTAAGGCAATTACCGAACTTAGCGTGGCCATCAGGAAAGTATGCTCTGGAGATTTTAGCGGAGATGACCGGGATGGTTTATTCGCCACCATTCAAATTCTTCTTCTACATGATGTAGGATCAGATCCGCCTCCCTTGTTGAATGCAGCGCTGACAAAGATAGATCTGCGAGTCGGGAATCTCATCTCATGGAGCTCATATTTCTGGTGCCATGTCTATTAGCTCTCAGTTAATGCTGGACCAGCGGTTGTCGATTTCAGATGAAAGAACAGTTTTCTTTCTAGGAAATTTGGCCTGGTAAGTCTACACTCTGTTAACTCATCGATTGATTCTGAAATTATCTCCATTAGGTTAGATATCATTCGCGCCTTTTCTGCTCCTGGAAGACTTTATTTCTCTCAAAAGCTTCGCGAGAAGTTGTTATCATTGTGCAACTTACGGTTCGAGTCAGTAAATGGCTGTCCTCGTGAATTAGTCTTGCTGATCGGGGAGGTCCTTGAGCATGCCAAGGCTCATTCGACGGGTAACCTGGAAATTGAGGAATACAGTGACAATTTGCGCAGCCTGATCAACAAGTTTTACACTTGGGATAGCTCACGCTGCTTCTACCCAGATGAAAACCCGCTCTGGCTATGTGTTACCGAGGCGTATCGTCACACTTGTATTCTGCGCACCCGCCGTCTTCTAGATGAGAACGAATCTGCGGTTGAGCCTTGCATACAAGAATCAGTCACTGCGATTCTAGATTCGATTGCAAGCATCCCTGGGTCCAGCCCGTTGATTGAGCTGTTGGTACTCCCTTTATTTATGGCTGGAGCCGATTGTCTTTCTCCACATTCAAGACACTACATACTGTTACGGCTGGGAGAAATAAAAGCCAGGTCAGAAATGGGTATTGCTGCACCTCAGACTCTCCTCGAAAAAGTGTGGCATGCTCGGACACAGAAGCCAGCAGATGATCGAAGCAATGTCCCGTGGATGCTCTTTGTGAGATTTACTACCTGCAGATACAATTCGGTACACTGACTTATCGTTTGCAGACACACAGTGCTGAGAGCACGCATCAGGATGACTATCTGATCATTTAACGTCAAGTAGTGGATGATTGTTCAGGCTGTTTACCTAGGTCTAAGAGAGGAATAAGGCTAATTAGGCTTAATCCTATAGTTAGTTAGGGACTAAGTCTAAATCGATTCTTTAAGTCTTTCTCAGGTAGTGCGTTAAGTATTCACTATCTCCTTAGGTAGCTAGGGGGAGAAGAATGAGTATGTTTTGCTTTCCTTTCATCTAATGATCATAATATTGATAAAGCTACAGACAAAACGCCACTCCCTCCCACATCCGGAATTATCTTCTGACATGCCGGGTATACGACCATTCAGCAGGCCAAGACGTCCTCCTCAATCACTAGCTACGATCGCTAAACTCCCTCATAATTGGGCCAGAGGGAATCTACGGAACAATTGGCTACGGAAGTTGGAACGAAAGCACAAGGAGCTGCAAAACGACTTCGGGCTTCTCGCTGACGAGAAAATGGACATTATCAATCGGCTGGAGGATTTACTCCCTTGATCTATGGTCGTTCATGTGTCTTTTTCTACGGGAGCGGTCCGCTATCTCACAGAGAATGTTACAGAGAACGTTCTCGAGTTCGAGTCAAGTCCGGGTCTGCGTGTGGCGCAATAATTTATCGAAGAATTTCGGGCTGTAATTCAGAAGTGGAAAGTCTAGAAGTGCGAGTGGAATTCCGGTACATCGATCCATGGCGTTTGAAAATTAAATAATCAATAAAACATCAACTATTTATTTTCGACTTAATTGTCAGTTTCAAGCATGGCTAAATAAGCCGCAGCAGTGCCCAGGTGCATTAATTAGGAAGTTATGCTCCTCGTATGAACGTCATCGAGAAATTAGTCGCAACAAATCAACAGGCACAACAGAATCAGGAACAAACACAGCAATTGCTCAGAGAGATGATGACTAGCCTGAAAGGTATACAGACATCGCAGCAGCGACCGCCCGACACAATCAGTCGACACTCCCCAGAGAGTCAAATGCGTACCGAGGATCCGCGTGCATCGAACCAGCCGCGACCATCAGATGATGCTCGACGCTCGGATTATGACTATAACCATCGTGAGCAGAACCGTGACTGGCAGGACCAGCACCAGTATTCAGCAGGAAACAACCGGCACTCCGAGCATCACACACATCTCCCTGGGAATCACCACAACCGATCCGACCGCAATATATCTTATGATCAAAGAAGTTATGCTCCACTGGGCTCTCAACTCAAGCTTATCAAGCAAAAGATCCGGTTTTCTCATCCTGACAGACGCTGTCCGGCTTCTTGCGAACATAAGTCCGTCTCACAAGATCATCTTCATGTTTACAAACCTCCCACTCCCCAATCCCATATTTCTCAGGAGCTCTTTTCATACCTCGGCCACCACCCCCTATAATCAAGTTGCCAGGCCGATACCTGGGATCCATTTGCATGCGATGAATGGCACAAACATGGATCTGTGCATCATCCGGAATATCACGCACCTCCCCACACGGAAGAGGCCAGCGAATCGGCTTCCACGATCCATCAGCCTGGAGATCCATTCTTCGGAACGGTAGGTACTCCATTAACCGCCATGATAGCGTCGAGAGGAACGACACTCCTCCACCATACGTGAGGCAATCATGAACGATGCCATGATCCATAGTTTGTGTGAGAGTTTCGGTAAAAGCGTCGCCGTCTCGACGCTGCACGCCATGGGCTTTCAATGCATCGCCGTTCAAGATCGTTGAGTCTCTGAGTCCAGGATACATATCTTCAGGCTCTTCGTAACAATTGAAGCGTTTCAGTTTCTCAGCATCGAATTCCAACCCTACGAGCTGTGCCTCTTTAACCATCCACACAAGTGGTATATGACTCAGAGGCCACTTGTCTTCGGGATTCAGCTTCCATCCACCCCCAACATCACCATGTTGACCCGGAAACCAGACCTCAGAAATATCCTGCTCATCGTCATGCTCGTTACCGGGTATATGCAAGCTCGGCACTCGCAAGTGTGTTCTCGAGACAGCGCTCTTAAGAGAAATCATATCAGGCATCAAATTCCCATTCACGGGTTCATTCGCCAAACCCTCAGCACTAGCTCTCGCACTCCGCAAAGGCGATGGAGCTCGATACCGCTCTTCCCCGCGTGGTTCTTGACGGGATCCCCTCCGATCATGCACCGGCGCATGATTCCCGTTCTGAACACCATCCAAAACAATGTCCGGAACACTCGCCTTGGCATGATCCATCAAATGCCTCAATTTATGCCCGTACCCACCTGATCCAGGACTGGCCCTAGCCTCCGAAATCAAATCCTGTCTAAACTTCGCCCGGCGCTCATCAATCGAGACAGCATGTCGAATAACCCGTGCAGTACTGTGAGCCGTATAAGGAAACTTATTTCTCTCCATCCACGCATTTTCAAACATAGGCACACTATTAACCGTGTCGAATAGTCCCATGAATCGTATCCGTCCAACAGGCCTACTAAACGTCTCCCGGAACGCTTTCATAAAGTTAAACAGCCGCTGCTTCTCTTCGTGATCGTGGTCCGTGGAATCTTTCCGTTGCTGCCATTTCGCGAATGTCTTCCAGGCGAATCGAATCAACTCTTCGTTACCTGGTTGGAGAAGGCCGATAAAGTCTAGCATCTCGGCTAAAAAGCGTGCGGTGTATGAGCCCCGACTAAAGCCGAAGAAATAGATATCGTCGCCAGGGATGTAGTAACGCATCAGGAACTTGTAACCGCCTAGGACGTGTTCGTCGAATGAGGAGCCTAGGGCGGCATCCTTGGCTTTCTTGTAGGCGGAGTTTATACGGGCGAGTCGGCTTTTGCTTCCTAGAGTGTGGGAGGTAATGTATGTTCCTATTCCAGGTTGGTAGTAATGGTATTGGTGGCTCTGGCTTCGATCTAGCATCTGGTATTAAGGTGAGCATTCATGGTACCTGAGTATGAAAAGGAGTTTGCGCTTACGCGGTAGATCTTAACAAGATTCGTATCAGACCCATCACCAGCGAATTTATTGCCCGTCCCGTCGAAACAGAGTACGAATTGTTTCGCGGGCGGTTTTGGACCAAATGTCTCCATTTTTTCGTGATTCATTCCGATACTGGATTAAATCGGAGTGCAATCCATGGTTCGTATAAGGGTCCATTCGACTATTAAGGCATACGGGGGCGGGCTGAAGTAGGGGTTATCTAGGCAAACTATGGGGGCGAGCGGTGTCAAATCAAAGGCGGATATGCGAACACGCTTCGGGATCCATGGTAATCCTTGGCCTGTCAGGACACCGCTTGGATCAATCATCTGCAAACCTCCTGTGGGTCAACTGCAGCCTCACGGCGCTTTTCCTTTTCCTTCTTGGTGCCGGAAGCTAATCTGGCGAATCGTGGTAGGTTGAAGAATAGCGGAGCTGCTCGGGAACATGTTCATGAGCACGGATGCTGATTTGTTCGTGATGTTTGTAGATCAGTGACTCTGATTCGCGGATTGAAGTATGTTTAGGTTTGTGTTTTGAATCTATCACTTTTTGGGTAATATGCATTGCTTACATGTGATGTTAAGGCGCCTCAACACTGTGTCAGTCGATTCTACTATATATGGAATCTCCGAGGTAATTCATATTTCATTTGGGGTATCCTGATATTTTTTTTAGACATGATACTCGTCGCAGGCATCAAGCATATCTAGCCATAGCCAGATAGCAGTGGAGCTACAATACATTCAACATTTTCCTCCTTAACCCTCTTCCTCCTCTCTCAATTCGATTTCACCGCGCCTGGTGTAAGATGCATAATAGCGGCAACTTCCTCATCGATGAGCGGTCCCTTGTATTCCTTGCGAGCGCGAATTAGGTACCAGATACCACTCAGGATCAAAACACCGGCAGTGACAACAATACTATAGTTCATAGTCGTATAATCGACTGGAGTGGACGGAGGCCACACGCTCCAGAAAACGACAAAGAGCATGTATACGCAAGCGTATGCGTTGTTTATAGTACCCAGGATTCCGGGGACTTTCCATGGGCCCCAGATCAGGGGTGCTTGGGCGATCTCAAACTCCATAGGGCGCGTGGCTTCACCAGTGTTGCGTTCGGGGCTGCTTGGACTGGGGCGATCCTCGGGCTCTTTAGGCTGTACAAGGGTGGCGGGTTTTTCCTTAGTACTGGCAGGGGCGCTAGTGGCTGCATCGGGGAGACTTCCATCAAGCATAGTGCCATGAGGAAGGACATTTCCTTTGATCCGGTGGTAAAGGAGGAACGCGCTGGGGAGGAAATAGGTACAGTAGAATCCGGTGACGGTCAAGGAGATGACGTCGTTGAAGGCGGTTGTGGATCCGATGTAGATGAGGGTCAGGGCACAGGCCAATCCGCAGACTACGGAGACAGATACGAGGGGTACTTGGGTTCGCTTGTTCACCTTCTTCAGATAGTGGGAGAAGGGGAATCCATGGTCACGGGCAAAGGACCAGGTCATACGAGAAGCGGTGGCGGTGATGCCGATAGAGCATGCCATCGTTAGTACCATGATAAGCGCAGTCATGATCGACGCTCCTGTGTAGGAATTCGTGCTGTTGTAGAAGATTTGAATGAACGGGAAGCCTGTTGCTGAGTCCAGGACTGACTTGACGTCGCCCAGACAGAACAAAATCGTGAGCATCATCGAGAACCCAAGAAGACTGTTTAGCGTCATTCCGGTGATAATCGCCTTGGGAATCACGGTCGCAGCGTTGGCGACTTCTTCGGCCATGTGAACACTAGCATCAGCACCGACAAAGGTTGCAACGTTTCCGATAAAGCCCACGCAGTATGAGATGCCTTGCGTAGGCCAGCCGCCTTCGTTCAATGACGTGTGGAAGACAAAATGGGCCGATTTCTTGGGTGACATCGCGAGCAAAGTAGCCGTGATACCAATGAAGCCCGCCAGATGTAAGACGAGAATTACAATCTCAAATCGGGGCAGGACGTTTGGAATCACAACGTTGATGAAGAATGTCCCGGCCACGGTTGCCCACGCCAACAGGGTGTTTTGCCAGCGCTGTTGGGCAAACTCTGGATTATTCAAAGTGACCAAGCCTTCAATCATCGTACCCAAAAAGATGGTCTCAGTTGCGACCGTCGCGATCCACGCTAAGGAAGTCAGCCATCCAATCAGATAGGAGCAGACTTTCTTCCATCGCACTGGGGCCAGCATATAAACCCAGTAATACTGGCCACCAGCAATAGGGGCCATGGACGCCAACTCGGCAATGACGGTGTAGGTCGACAAGGTCGACAAACAGGCGATAATGTAGCCATAGAATGCACCGGCCGAACCACCATTTTCGTATGATTCATAGAACAGCGTAAGAACAGTTTCCCAGGTGATCAGCTCCGCCATAGCAAAGCCAATGATGGAATAAAAGCCGAATCGTCGCTTCAGGACCTGCTTTTTGCCCAATCGGGCCAAAGCCTGGTCATCGGCCAACTCGGAACGAATCTCGGTACTCATGTCTTCCGGCGCCCGGGCGCAGTATGGAACGTGCACTTGGTGGGGGTATGTGGAGATGAAAGGGAGGATCGCTTATGCACGCATGACATCTATAGTAAGGCTGAATCACGCAAGAGGGCACGAGAGCACGGGATCAGAAGCAGGGTTGGAAAGGGAGGAAATGCCGGGAATTTAAAGACTTGCCTCGGCCGTCACTTCGCTACTGTTTACTCCACATTTCGCTTCATCACAAATGCGGTTAGCGCTATCCGCGGGGGAAACATCCACACAACGGTTTTGTGGAGGTGGAACAGATATGGTTTATCGTGCAATCAGCAAGTCCCTGTAGAGGTAGTCTGATCCGGGCAAGATATTGAACTGATTCGCAGAGATCAAGGATTCAAAAAGTTGGGGACTCGCATTCCCATTCGGGGAAGGATGGGACGGATTAACCTGGGAGCGCGATTTCGGGATTCTCCGGTATTTACACTTTGCCCAGAACGGGCTACCCAGTCCAGTGCTTAGCAGTTGCCTCGTCGCCAAGAAAACTCTGCTCTTGCTTCTGTTACCCAGACCAAATTTTATGCTGCTCTTTATGTTCCAGGCCGTCAATTGTTCTTCCTCGGCCACTTCAGTTACTGGTTGTTCAACGGCATCACAGACAAAGACATTTGCAATTCTGGGAGAAAGCGAAAGATGTTTGTATACTTTGGACTGTAAATATCGAGATTTTTGAGTAATCTAAAGCTCAAAAGTTCTCTGAGTACAGTTAATACCACGGGAGAGAAGGGGAGGATCGGGGATAAAACGATGAGAAGGTTTGGGAAAGCGAGAAAGAGGGGGGCCCCGGGGGTTATACTCGAAAATCGCGCCTTCCCAAAAAGGAATAAAGGGTGCCTCCCTCAGTTTGATCAATGGATCGTGCCTTCCACTTGATGTTGTGAGGGTTAAATTTCCCCTGGCCCTGTTCGGTAACGAAGGTACCAAGGTAAGCCCGCGTAGCATCGGCCAATATTCTTGGCCAGTAGACTGCAGGCCACTTACAGTAGCCTTTGAGACTGTCCACCTTGGCACGTGAGAAAGCTTCCTTCAGAGCAGTGAGATGCTTACGTGACTGTGCCAATTGTGGTTTGTCCGATTAGCCAAGAAAATGTTCATTGGGCCTGCATATGAGGCCAAAGGACTTAGTGGAGAACAGCTAAATTGGTGGAAGGGATTTATTTACAGGACTTGGAAGTACGAGATCCTCCGCGTGGCAAGCGGAAATGCGGGGGATGCCCACGTCCCGTCCCAGCCAATCCATGATCACTTGATTTATTGGTCATGCGACACGCTAATGAACAATTCTAGCCTGCACAATTGATTTATTCATTCGCGTTCAGACCGCGTTCTAGCCGTTTCATGTTTCAGTGAACATGTAATTTAAAGTTATCACGCAGATCGGTCTCAGATCTGACCGCGCTTTGCTAGTTTCTTATTTCCGAGACATAGCTTTGTTTATGGTCTCACGCGACTAGCTTTGATAAAGTTGAAACGAATATAGACAAAGTTGTTTTTGATTTCTCGTATGAGTTGTACATTTGTAGATTGATAGAGAACTGGTTTCGCGTTGTGTTGATGACTCGTGTCACTCTTTGTATCCATTGTGCTAGCTCTATTCTTCATGGTCTTGTTCTTTTGTCTTTGTCTCGCTCGACCTATTGCATTGTCAATTTCAAGAGCAACAAAGTTCTTCCTTTGAACCTTGAAACTTTGTGTATCCGTCTTTGTTCTATTGTAGACCAAAGGCATACTCCAAACGTTTTTTTTTTCAGCTCCCCGTAACCTACAGATATAAAGTGACTTGGAGATCAGTACCTATAGATATTCAGCTTCTAAAATCATCTATATGTTTAAATATTTGGATATTCGGGCGATCGACAGCTGAAAAAATCTTAAAAGCATCTTCAAAATGATCTATCAACCTCCCGGTACGACAAGCCAAAGCCTCATCTCCACAGCCGAGACCTGCCCACTCCAATTGGCTCACGAATACGGCGAGGCGCTAGCAAAAGGACGCAAGTGGCAAGAGTGGCTAGACAACCCAACCGACAGTTCGTGTCCTGTACTCCCCATCCGCCTATCAATCCGCATGCTAACCCTCCATTACGGCTGGTACATTTTTGACGGCAACTGTCCCCCAGGCACCCAAATTCCTTCTCGCTATTTCCCACCAAACTCCCTCAAGGCCGTACTCAGGTGGCACGGTATATCGACCAAACGCAGGTACACCAGAGTAACCCTCCGGCAGCGCCGCCGGTCGAAGTCAGGTGGCAGAACCAAGAATGACTACGTATTGCAGACTGGACCAGGGGTGATCTTCGCACTGGAAAGTCAACGCACCGACGGCCCTCATTGGTCTGATATTGCCCTTGCTGCATACCGGACCTACGAGGCAGAGAATCTCCGGTTTGTATTTCGGGTCAATGTGATTAACCCGCTGACCACAGCCATTGTTCGCGACGCCTACCTCAGGAACAGCCGACGGTGGCCCGATCGGCATCGCTCGTATTGGTGGCATGGTACGCCCGCATACCAGGCGATCATGTCAACGCCCAATGCCAGGGGTGTTGCCGCACTTGTATTGGGAGGCTACGAGCGCGGAACACGATGGATTCCGGTCATCATCACCTGGGCTGACACCACTCACGCCCGGGCGTATCTTCAGATGCTTTTTGTAATTTGTACCAGGGTGTAGTGATTTCCAGGGTTACATTTCCTGTCATTTCGGGGATAAGCGAGAGCTAATTTGCTGTAAGCTTTCTTGGATGATCAAAGTTTTTTGGGACGGTTTCCTTCTAGAAGGGGTTTCAGGGGCGTGGAAACACAGCAGCTCAACTGCATAGATCTTCCTATGACCAAACGATTTGATAATGCTAATTCCCATTGACCTTAATCTTTAATCTCGTATTGAATCGTTATCGGCTTTATTTACCAAAATAAACATACCGGGTGGCCCAGTTCGTAGACTTGTTTTAAACTTCCCGGCTACATCATTGGTCCGATAAGCACTCCACGTAATCTATCATGCATGTCGAGAGCTAAGCCCTGTTAAGCCTTGGTTTACCCCATGGCTTCATATCATGTATTATATTGGCTTATCAAGTCGCCATCAATGCCGCTCTCTGCGTGGCGGGATTTCCAGGTCTTTCTCTTATCTGTGGACACGATACAACCTCAACTCCACAATAGGCTTACGCTTATCGCCACGGAGTCTACTCCAATATTCGAAACATCTAATTTGAGGGCTTTATTTGGGGTTTCTTAGGGGTTTATTTCGTGCACGATTTGTTATACGATCTACATCTTGACTGCCCTGATGAATCTGCACACAGCCTTCCTGCAGTGAGCGGTGGGCGTGAAAACTCAAGAGATGGCCTCGACGCCGTCTTCCAAGCGATGCCGCCCTCGCCACATGGAGCAGGGATCATTATTAAATTGTCCGGTTATAATCGGGTTGCTGCAAGTCGCGCAGTGATAAGCCCCAAGTAACGTCGGGCCAATCTCCTAATTGGTCCCCCAAGTGCCCCAAACAGGACGCCTGCTCGCTCAAAGAGTCTTATCTCTCCAATCCTGATGGTCTGATCGCGGCGAGGATCGCGTGGCCCGCAGAAGAACCTTTCCAGAAGTTAGCTCCAAAAAATATGGGGTGCTAGGTTACCTCGTGGCTGATCAGGGCTGATCTGGATCCCTATATAATGTCAATTGCCCCCAGCTGCATGCAGCCCCTTTTTTAAAATATCCAACACGGGTCTGGTTCGCTCATCTCGGTTTACAAAAATGACTGCTACAGAGGGAGATATTGAGAAAAAGGTGTCGCCGGCTGTTCAGCCGGCATCATCTTCTGATGTTGCGCCTCCAGCCTATGGGGAGTCCGGGCCTGTTGAGGACATTGAGGCCGGAACCTTGAAACGACATCTCAAGGGCCGTCATATGCAGATGATTGCTATTGGTATGGATTAGGCTGTCGTTGCTGTTTACGTGTTGTATGGCTAATATTTGGCACAGGTGGTGCGATTGGTGCTGGTTTATTCGTCAGTACGGGATCGGCTCTGCGAGAGGGAGGTCCTGGTGCTTTGGTAAGTGGCTCAATAAGAATCAAAGGAAAACATTGCTGACATTCTCAAGCTTCTTGGTTATCTGATTGTCGGATTCATGTTGTTGTTGACCGTTCAAGCTCTGGGAGAATTGGCCGTCCTCTACCCACAAAATGGTGCTTTCTTCAGCTACTGCGTTCGGTTCATCAGTCCTGCTTGGTAAGGTCTCTCAGTGGGCTCATACTTTTACTCAACTAACTTCACCTTTCAAACAGGGGTTTCGCTGTCGGCTGGGACTACGCACTTAATTGGCTTGTTATTCTACCCTTCGAAATTACGGCTGCCGGTATGACCATTCAATTTTGGCGAGACGACTTGAACATTGGTATCTGGATTACGGTATTTCTGGTTGTCCTATCGGCAATCCAGATCTTTGGTGTTCGAGGCTATGGAGAAGGTAAGGTTGTACGACCCGTATTGAAAAGTTATAATTCTAAGTGGTTGTAGTTGAATTCGTCCTTGGTGTCATCAAAGTCACCGCTCTCATCGGTTTCATCATTCTCGGTATCGTGATCGACTGTGGTGGTGCACCAAAAGGTGGATACATTGGAGCGCACTACTGGTACGAACCGGGCGCTTTCACCACCTTCTACGGCTTCTGCTCCGTCTTCACAACCGCCGCCTTTGCTTTCAGTGGCACTGAGATGACCGGTCTTGCTGCTGCCGAGGCCGCGAACCCTGCCAAGTCCGTCCCCAAGGCCTGCAAGCAAGTCTTCTGGCGTATCATGATCTTCTACATTGTCGGAACCTTGATCGTCGGTCTGATTGTGCCCCACGATGCCGACTTCCTCCTCGGTGCTTCTGGATCCAACACCAAGGCTTCTCCCTTCGTCGTCTCCATCCAAAACGCCGGTATCTCCGGTCTCCCCTCGGTTATGAACGCCGTCATCACCATCTCGGTTATCAGTGTCGCCAACTCCGCAACATACGGATCCAGTCGTACCATCCAGGCCCTTGCTGGCCGCGGCATGGCACCCAAGTGGATGGCATACATTGACAGCAAGGGTCGCCCGATCTGGTGCATCCTCTTGCAGATCTTGTTCGGTTTCCTGGCTTTCATCAATGAGACTACTGACACCGGTAGCGTCATCTTCGACTGGCTCCTGGCTTTGTCTGGTATCTCCAACTTCTTCGTCTGGGGCAGTATCTGTTTAGCACACATCCAGTTCCGTAAGGCCTGGCGCCACAACGGTCGCGAGGTCAACGAGCTTGCTTACACCGCCCCCTTCGGCGTCATTGGTAGTTGGATCGGCCTTGGTCTTAACATCCTTTGCCTGATTGCTGAGTTCTATGTCTCGGTGTACCCTAAAAATGCCGAGGACTTCTTCATGAATTACCTCGCTGCTCCGATTGCTATCCTGCTGTTCATTTTCTGGCAGGTGTATACCTATTTCAACAAGGATCCTGCGCTTGAGCGTGGAGGCTGGTTCATCAAGGTTGAGAATATGGACGTCCTTAGTGGTATGCGTGATGGCATCTTGGATGTCGATCTACCACCCAAGGTCGAGTACCCTACTTGGGGTGCTTGGTTCAAGGCGGCTCCTATGAGAATCTTCCGCTCTTTGTTCTAGTTCTAGGCTCGAGATATGAAGATATGATTTGTGAAGGAATAGTTGTACATTGTTAATTGTTATATATAATAGTTCACCAATAGCTTTTCTTACGTCAATTCACTGAACGACTCGTTTCAAGTACAAAGTGATCAATATTTCAGAATGTCAAGCAGTCCTCAGAGCCACACTAGAGCTCTACCTGATAGCAATAGATATCCACCAGCAATGTTTCCCAGCTATGAACAACCGCAAAAGCAGGACTTGAATCCCTGGATTTGTGACTAAGTACATATTTGAGTTGTCATAAACCTCGAGAGCGATCGGTAGTTGACATTGAAGGTTGTGATGCATTGACTTGAATTGAGAATGATGTCGCCTAGCTGTTGATTGGTTACTGCTCTTTTTCAAATGCTTAATGGCAAATTAGGTCATGGTTTATGATTTGCAAGTTTCAAATAAATAACGAAAGACGGCGATGCCTGCCAAGACTGGGGATAACTCTAAACTCTTCATTATTTCCACATTTCAAAGCCGATAGTTCCAGACAACAAAAAAAAAAAAAAAAAAAAAGTAAATCACGAGATCCTATACTCCCACTGACGTCCTACTTCGAAATCCGATATGAGCCCGTGACTCATGTACTCTTTTCCGTGAAGCCAATCAGAATACCATCATGATCATGTCAGCATGTCGTCGGCCAATCATGATCGGGATCTAGTTTCCGACCTCCGTGGGGGTAATACAAATGGGAAAATATAAAGTCACGATGCCCACCAACTTCACCCCCAATCAGAAAAGCAATAATCTGAATTCCTGTCTAATCTCTTATATCTCATCATGATTCAAGGAATCGCCCACGTCAACCTCACAGTGCACCCCGGCACGCTAGATGATGCCCTGGAGTTTTATAGCAAGACCCTCGGATTAACTCCGGCGCCAGTCCCAGAGCTTCAGAAGGGGACTATACTATGGTATGTGCCGGCTTCCTAGTCGGTGACTGCCTCAATGGGTTTTTGTGCTGATGGGTCGTGTCTAGGTTTAATATTGGCTCGAGCGGACAGCAGATTCATGTTACTATGGGCCCAACGGATCCCGAACACACACGGCATCCGTGCTTCAAGCTTGATACCCGTGAGGATCTTGAAGCTATGAAGAAGAAGATTCATGATCACTATGCTCGGGGAGGTCCGGCGGCGCCGATGGCGGCTGACAAGCCCGGGGACATGGACTCAGGTTCGTCAAATCAAATACACTCGCTTCCTTCCTTTTACTGACTCTAGTCTCGGTTTCACAGGTACACAAGGAAAGGAATATCCTAAGCGGTTCTTTGTCCGTGATTATGCTGGTAATTTGCTTGAGTTTACGCTATAGGATCTTAGCGGACTTGGTTATGTAATGGAATACTTGTATCACTTATGAAGCAATCTTATGCATGTCCCATCCAAATGATAACACCGGTTCATCTAAAATTTGAGGCCGGGGGATTCATATCCGGTTCCACTTTGAGCCTGCGGGGATGCGGGGTAAGCCCGGGGCCTGCGGTAGAGGGGCTCACCCAATATTCAGGTGGTTACGACGCCGATTGAAATATTCAATGACCTTATACATTTTGGGGTTCTCGGATTGATGAATTAGACATACTCAATATCGGACTGCCATCTAGTGGTGGGGTGCATTCAAATATTCTGGTAGGACAAACGGCCCCACTTGTGGCATGACGCGTTGCTAGCACTACTAGCTATATCAGAATAAAGCTGAGGACCTTGGGAAATCCCGATCTATATAATGATAACTTCTTTATAATGGTTCTTCACTTACTCCGTCTCCATCATTGATTGCGATCTCCCAGTTTTCAATGTCTTCTCACAAGCATCTCGAGTGTGGCCAACCTCGGTTCGGATGACTCCACCTTTCCCCTCAGCACCAACTGTCCCAAGAAACGACGTACCAGTCACAACTGATTCACAATGCGCATCCGAGGCAGTTAAGTGCATATCTCCGGTGCAAATGCATGCAAGGGTAATCCCAAAGCCCAGCCCCACGATTCACGTCACTAGAGGATTTCTCCTCTTCTCTTGGCGGAGGAGAATTAAATAAAGTTCCACCTGTCCGCCGTGAACCAACTCCTCTTCTCACCCCCATTATCTATCTGCCATCCGACACACCCTATCTTCCATTCCCAGCATCTATCACATTACGCCATGGCTACCCCCGAGATTCCCCAGAAGCAAAAGGCAGCCATCTATGACCAGCCTGGAACTGTGTCGACCAAAGTCGTAGAGATCGACGTGCCCCAGCCCGGTGCTGGTGAAGTCCTTATCAATCTGTTCGTGAAGTTCTCTCGTTAAGCCTGCGCGATACTAATGTGCGGGGTAGGACTCATTCCGGCGTCTGTCACTCGGACCTTGGAATAATGACAAACACCGTATGACTCCATTCCCTTTACTCCAACGGTCTGATTCTAAAATGATGATACAGTGGGTCTTACTACCAGCCCCAACCCAACCAGGCCAAGTAGGCGGCCATGAAGGCGTAGGTAAAATCGTCAAGCTAGGCCCGGGCACCGAGTCCAGCGGTTTCAAGATCGGAGACCGAGTCGGTATCAAATGGGTTTCAAGTGCATGCGGAAACTGCCGTAAGCTAATCCTCTTCCAACCTAATTCCCGGCGCAAAACTAATTCCCATCCCACAAGTCCCCTGCCAATCAGGCACAGATGGTCTATGCTTCAATCAAAAAGTATCAGGCTACTACACCCCAGGCACATTCCAACAATACGCCCTGGGCCCCGCAAACTACGTAACACCAATCCCAGACGCCCTTGACTCGGCCGAAGCAGCCCCAATGCTCTGCGCCGGCGTAACAGTCTACTCAGCTCTCAAACGCAGCAACGCCCGCCCAGGCCAATGGGTCGTAATCTCCGGGGCAGGAGGCGGCCTCGGTCACCTGGCAGTGCAACTAGCAAGTAGAGGGATGGGACTCCGCGTAATCGGTATCGATCACGGCAGCAAAGCAGAGCTTGTCACTGCGTCTGGTGCGGAACATTTCGTCGATATCACGCAGTTTCCCAAGGATGATAAGGGTCTGGCATTGAAGCAACACGTTAAGGGTCTTACGGATGGATTGGGGGCTCACGCGGCTGTTGTTTGTACGGCTGCGAATGCGGCTTATGCGCAGGCTTTGCCTTTGTTGAGGTTTAATGGAACACTGGTATGTGTGGGGATGCCGGAGCATGAGCCGCAGCCTATTGCGACGGCTTTCCCGTACAATTTTGTTAATACACAGACTACTGTTACTGGGTCTGCTGTTGGGAGTCGGAAAGATGCTATTGAGGTGTTGGAGTTTGCGGCTAGGGGGGTTTTGAAGGTTCATTATCGTGTTGAAAAGATGGAAGCTTTGACCGATGTTTTCACGGAGATGAAGGAGGGAAAGTTGCAGGGCAGGGTTGTGTTGGATTTATCTTAAAATGTATTCAGATTAAACCTGTGACCTTGTGACAATTTACTAGGAGGTAATCACTATGCCATATTCGTGTTGTTATGGACATTGAATCAATTTCTCTTTCGAAATTAAACAATTTTCAGATTTAGAACTTTGTTTTTAGACCATTTTCAAACATGCGTCATTGCGAATAAATCAAGAAAAAAAAAATGCAGAAGATATTGGTAGTACTGTAGTTGAGTTTGGTGGGGAAAAAATACCAAAAAATTGACCGACGCAGGGGTCGAACCTGCAATCTCTTGATTCGTAGTCAAGCGCCTTGCCATTGGGCCAGCCGGCCTTATTGAAGTATGATCTCAAATGTGTTATATGAGCCTACGGCATGTCTAAGGGCTGTTCCCAATTCAATAACAATTTTAGTTCACGATCGGATATCATCCCAAAATGCAAAAACACCTCAAGATTGCCTCTTGTTGTGAAAATATCAGATAGAATCCTACGGGTAGATTATTATACTACCTTGAATCATTATCATAGACTCGGGCTATCAATCTTATCATTTATCATTGGATTCCTAGATATCCATTACTATGCCTAATCTTCGGGTGGTCCAAGATATATATTCATGACACGACAACATTGAATCCAGACGACACCGTCCAGAAATAACCAATAGCTACTTTATGGCAATAGAATAAGAAATAGGGCAATAATGAACAACCAATTTACTAGATTGTTACCATTCAAATTACCATCCATGTTCGCAGTACTCAAAGTCAGGAGCCGTCGAAATGTAGGAAGGCTGGAGTTATGCAGTTTCCAAGGTGGTATATCGCCCCAACAGCCACATACAAAAGAACCCACCACACATTCCGCAATTGACAGCGGGTCGATCCAAGATGCACTTTTTCGTATAGCCCTGGAATAAGCGCGAATCTTTATCTTTATCTCAACTACGTGGGTAAAGTATGCACACGTGTAGTAGCTTAGCTCCGAAACTGACATGCTATCCCTGGTAGCAATAATTTCATTTCCGTCTCACTTACTTCCGAAACATACAGAAACCAGATTCCTCTATATGCATACACATGATGAAAATAAGAATACTCTGCCATAGATATCCATATTCACCTAGATAGATATGAATATTCCTTCTCAGTGCAAATCATCCAACTCCCCCACCTGAAACAATAACAGAATCCCACAGAAATCTCGCGTAATGAAACCTGGCGCGCATCCGACGTAAATTATACCCGACCGACCCCCTGATTGCTTGCAGAAAGTTACGAAGAAGCATAAGAGCCTCCCCACCAACTCCATTTCCGGGTCCAGTTAGGCGCTTGGGCCTATAATATCCAAGCTCGCTTGACCCCACCAATTATTCGCGATCATTTCAAATATTGATAGAGGTAGATCATGCAATTTGAAATATTCCCGAACCGAGAAAATACCGGAACATGCAAGGATCTACGGAGCAGATTCCAAATAAACCAGATTTTATACCCAGATCTTCAAGCATAATCCGTACTTAACCCGTACATAGTTATGATAGACATCCCCGAACAAACCCGACAGTGGCTTCCAATCCACAAAGTATAACAAGCGACAAAGTGGACCAGATCTCCTCATCGGCACATTTCCGTGATTCCACGTGTTCTGTTCTCCTTGACGGCCTGCACCTACGACTAAGCACAAACCAAGCGTAGTACGTAAGGTATGGCTGAAAAGGGGGCTTCTCGCCTATAATTATGCATACAAATCAATATCTCCACCCTGACAAACTCCACAGTTGCCGACGCGAAGTAAAATTCTTATTGAAAAATGTTCTCCAATGCGATTGATTAAATGCACCACTATACTGAAAGCCCCGAATAATAATCAGTAGAAAGAAATGAAAAATGGTTATCGTGGATGAAATTCGATAGCAATTCCAAATTCAGGGCTTTCGAGACTCGGCGCCGAAACAAAGTGGGTCATCCACTAAACCCATCTCCGGGTCCATGGAACCAGCAGTCGAATCGGGCGAATTCCACCGTCTCCTTTGGCAAAGTGACACGTCCCGAGAATGTCGGACCGTGGACGTGGGGACCCAAGTCCGCAGTGCTGGGTTGATATGACGCCATGATGAGTTCGCATTTAGTTCCATCAGATTTGGCTCGGGACTATGTTCCATGGGTATATTGGGGTATTAGGAAGGCACGGGATTTTGGGTTTGGTATGATTTCATGTACGTGGCTGTGACCATATGCGATGGCAATGTACGATGTCATGGCAGCGTGACTGGGTTTGGTTTAGGAAGGTATGTTGCCGTGAAGCTTGGTAGATTGTGTATGCGAGCAATTACTCGATGCCAAAAAAAGTAGTAGGTAGAATCGTTAGATTTTTTCTTTTCGCTGAGGCAGATTCAGATGCAGGGGTATTGGAATGAAAGAACGAGATAGCCGGCCCAAACCAACAGACAATAGACATGATAATGCAAATACCAAAATCCGGGTTATAATGCATGTAAAACAAAGACAATTCATCGACTTCGTTTGGGAAGACTTCCTGAATTCCCAGCGGCAGGTCGCTTCTGGCCTGAACCCAATGTACCGCCAGACTCAATCAAGCGGACCAATGCTCCCAGTCGAACAAGATAGGCCTTTGGCGCGCGATTCACCTCCAATTTACTGAGGGAATTGCGAAGCGCGTCGATCTTCGATCCCAAAGAAGACAAGTTCAAATCTTCAAGCGCGCTAATCAAAAATAGCTCATCATCTGCCTTCAGTTCCACATCGTCGGAACCAATTAGCAAATGGTGCAGATTGCGCTGATCCTCATCCTCGCCGTGGAAAGATGTGCGGCCCCAGTTGTTTCCATCGAGACAATCCTTATTGCGAGCCGCGATGTTTTCGAGAATCAGGACGAGGGCATCGGCGGCACCATCCGAGCCATGAGGCGAACGAATAGCAATGTTGGATCGAATACGCGAAACCGCGCGACGAAGTTGGTGGACTACCTCCCCGACCTCCACTCCACCTTCAGTACTACTGGAGTCTGCGGGTCGTTCACCCGTCGCACAATACCGATCAAAATCAGACAGGAGCCTGCGGATCTGATCCTGGAGTTTTTGGAAGTAGATGGCCGCACACGCGCCGGAGGGCATTGCCTTGCATATACTGCTGAAGACGCTGTCGTCGTGCACAGCTAGTCGGAAGATGGTAGCCTCGAGATCGCCTTGCACGACACAAGATTCTGCAGTGTATTTTGTCGTGGGTTCTTTTTCCTGCAGATCTTGGCGGAAGTCTTCCGGCAGGATTTTCGTGTTGAATGCGCTGAGCACGTCCCGGATTTTTTCTGCTCGGGTCATTCCGTGATAATGGCCGTTACCTTCATCTCGGAGACATTGCCACTGTAGACGGTCTGCTACTATTTCCAATCGGACGCTATTGAGAAGTTCCTCGGCGCGAGGACGCACTTGAGGGCGACCGTCGCTGGAGAGGGTTGCACGAGCTGTCGAGGGTGTAGGATGGAAATAGGCATGAAGCTGGTCAAGAACCCACTACCCGGTGTACTTGTGTTAGCGTGCCTTCTGCAGAGGTAGAAAGCCAGTCCTGTGGGTGAGTGAAGAGACTTACGAAGATGTGCTGACACGCAGCCTGTGGCCGCGATTGGAAAGTAGAGCAGGTGCAAGTAGTTGAATCAGGTCCAACATGGACCTGCGGTCGATCCAGTAATTGAAAATCATAGCCAGAGTCCGAAGCCCGGCAGTTGACGACCTCGTACTGTGATCTCAAGCCCACGGAGGCATTAGCTCCCGTTTCGTCATCTAGATTCTTCATGTCATAGGTGATTCCCGAGCGCGCGAGGATGGTCTTGCCACTAGCTTCATCATCACTGCTTTCTTCCTCTTCGCTCTCGACCTCGCTCTCCTCAACAGAGCTGTCCTCGCGCTCGCTTTCATCGGAAGGGTCCGGCCGCCCTGTGCGAGTGGTGGACCGAGTCTCAGGCATGTCGTGACTGATTGACAGTCTGTGAAACTGTCTTGTCGGAGCAGACATGGTCTGAAAAAAGGGGGCGAGGATGATCAAATACGAGGGGCGAAGAAGAGTCCAAGTTGTGTGTACGGAACTCCTGATGGCAAAGGTAGATTCACAGAGTTCTTCCGGACCCATGGACGGGAGCGGGTACAACAAACCATGGAACGGATCTCCCTGGCGCCCGCTTTAAATAATTAGGTCCGCCATAGAAGAAGAAGCGGCTCATGACAAAAACCCATTATGGTTTCTCTATGCCTTATGCTCGAGAGTCCCACCTGCCGATTTGGCGCATGATAGACTGGGATGGTGTTCGAAATATGATCTCCGGGGCGCAAAAACAAAGAGTTGGATGGATCGAAAGGTCATCCAGTTAAAAAAAAGGAGTCAGAAATTGAAAATTAAAAAATCCAGATCTGACCCATGAGCGTAGAATACTTGGGCAATCTTCCCAACGGCGCTTAAACAAAGGGTCTAGGTGCGACGGGAAAAAAGGAAGCGAAAATTCGGGGGAAAATGGAGTTTGGTAAGGCGCAGCGGAAGGGATGATGTCTTAACAAGGCTTAACCGTTGGATTATGCCTCGCACTGAGATACTGATCAGCAATCATTGCGCACAGACTTGCCACTAATGAAATTGAAGCGATCTGGGGTCTCGGTGCTTTTCTCCGGCATGAACTGTCCCGACGCTAAGACAAGCACATTATGCCCAAAGTAATCCGTATATCGAATACATCATACGCCAGAACACCACGTATCAAGTTGTCAAGTTTTGATAAATCATTTGTAGCTGTTTGTCCAGATAAAAAAAAAACTGGTTTTACAGAATTCCAGCAGTGGTGGCAAGTTGCATGCTCCGATGGCGTACATGTTGGCGAATTGGCTCGGCTCCTAGCCGGCAAAGAAAGAAATGGATCAGTAGGCTCGGGTGGATAGTCAGAGATTGGTCTCACTGTAGACCTAGAACAGGAAATGTGACATTGGTGCCGCAATGTCTTGGCTGGCGATCTCTCGACTGCGTCGGCGTAGGCTTGCGATCGAGGACCGATCCCAGTGGGGAAGAAAGCTCGACTTTTCCATTTGACCCGCCACGCTTTTCATCCTGTTGGGCCACCGAATCACCTGGCATACTTTTTCGAGGCCCCAACACCAAAAGTAAAAAAAAAAAAAAGATTGCAGGCATGTCATTTTCCTGCATATCAATGTGTCATGATAGGCTCACACGATTATCCCCGGAAGGATGAACCAAGGAATCCCAGATCAATTCCGTTTGACATGGGTTCTTGCCCTTCCGAGATAGGCAGATGCTCACGGCGTACTCCGTAGAGGCGATCTCACAAAGCCTTACGCGGCAGAAAATAACATGCAGCAGAGGATCAAAGGCCATGAACGCCTCATAGCCAGTCCTCAGTTGCCCGATTGAAAGAGTTGGTGATTCGGAGGACGACCGTGCATAAGCTCAACGATCGCGATAGAGCCGACACAGCTAGAAGAGGGGAAGCTGCGCGCGAACTGTGCACTGTTGTGCCATTGAATCCTTTATGATTAGTCTTATTGATTAGCGCAGGGGCACAGCGAATCCGAGCACGTCTCGGAGGTGCTGTGCGGCAGAGTACGACCCGCCGCTCTGGGTATTGGGTCTGGAGATGTCCTTTCATCCCTGTAAGATGGGGTCCGAGCACCAGTGACATCCTTGCGACCGTTTTGCGTGAGCCTGTTTGTGGATCTGTGCTGATCAGCGAGAAAAAAAAAAAAAAAAAAGGAAAAAAAACAGGAACGACTGGCGGATAGCTACTGCTACCAATCGCGGTGCCCAGGCGCCTAACAACGGGCATTCTGCACTCGGTCAGGCTGATTTCACACTGGAGAGCCTTGAAGCGAAGACATGTTTCTTATTGCTTAAGTGAGAGGAAAATTGCTTGTGCATGGTCTTTGAATCGCTTGACTGGTTTGACCCCTGCTCAAGGCGCAGCCACTGCGGCGCGATTGGTCAAGTCAACCCTGTCAAAAGTACAGCCTTGGGGGATCAAAAGAGTTGGAAGGATTTTTCTGCAACATTTCGTCAGAGACCATCCGTTGGAAAAAGCCCCAAACCAACAGTTATATTAACAAGGTCAGAATGACCTGTGAAAATGGACAGATGTCGATGATATGCTGGTGTGACGTGGGGTAATTACTCCGGGCTTTATTGCCCATTTTATTGGCCTATTCTCATACTTCGCCCACATCTCTATTCGTTGGGAACACAAAAATAAAATGAAAAACGTGGCTAGCTCAATGCATGAAAACACGAGGGTATCAAAACAGGGATAGAAATTGAGGGACTTAGCCCATGCAAAATCCATGGCGTCATGGATGCATTGCGTCCAATGCCCAGACACGATGCTCATTGGCTCGATTTGGCCGCATTGCGCTTCTTTGCATCTTCCAGCGCCCTGCGTAGTCTGTCTTGGTGTTCATTCTTCGGGTCCGAGAGGCGACGTGCAGGCGGAGTCTGACTAGGAGCTACAGTGGGAGGGCGAACGGTGGCCGGGCGAAGTTCCAAGGGTAGTTCCAAGGATGGCACTCCAACAGGTTGACTCGTGGGACTAGCTTCATCGATAACCACGGAGACCGGAGCCGCAACTCTGGGGGTCTTTGCTAAGTCCCGGATAAGCCGCTGGATAGTAGCATCAAGAGCCTGAGGACCTTTCTGAATACTTTGCAGTTTCGAGTCCAGATCACGATCGAGGATCAAATCTTCTTTTTTCTTTTCGGCTTCGAGGCGCTCGAAGATATCCGACTCCGAATTTGCATATCGCGCTTCGGCAACGGACACGGCGTAGTCGGCATCGTTTAGAGCCTTTTCTGCGATTCCTGAGCTGCGAAGGATCGCTTCGGAATCGGCTCGAAGCGATACGGCGAAGGTTGCCACCGATTTGAGAATCTGTTCGATTTCAGAATCGGGTAGACCGGAAGCGCGGAGAGTCGTGGGGTCGAGGCGGGCTGTTTTGGATGAAAGCTCGTCCAAGAGGCTTTGATTCATACCTAAGCCGTGCAAGATGGCATCGTCAAAGGAATCCATAAGCTGGTTGGCACGCCCGTCGCGGTCCTTGGCTGCTTCCAAAATGTTGCGTTTTTCCATCAGGTCAAAGTCCCCATCGAGCTGTCGAAGACTAGCCATATCACCCATGAATACGAGCGGACGACGCTCTGCCCTCTTACGTCGCCGCTCACAGTCTAGGGCAAGCTCAAGTCGCTTCTGGAACCGAATCTCGAGCTGATTGTGGATTTCGTAGACCATTTTCATGGTCACAGACGGACTGTGCCGGTCAGAAGCAGCACCCTTTCCTTTCTGGTCTCGATCAAGCTGGTTCAAAGCGGTTTCATACGACTTGCGAAGCGCAGAGATCTCCTCCTTTAGACGTTTATCCACGGGATTGGAAACCTGGGACATAAAATCATCTACTTCCTTCCTTTCCTCATCAAGCTGAGTACGAGCTTCAGTCTGCCGGAAGTTCTCTTCCAAGGTATTGATGTCCGCATAGCCAATCTCCTTATCGTTGAAGAGCGTGTCAATGTGCGCCTCCGACTGCTCTTGTCGAGTCGCACGATCAGCTTCAAGTTTGTGCCGACGGTCTGTAGCGGCATGTTCCCAGTCATCAATGGACTTTTGAACGTAAGATAGATCATCCGAGAATTTATCGAGGCCTTCCCGGGCTGTGCTATGCCACGGGCTCTCCGGTTGGTTGTCTAATGGTGTCCGAACCATTGTACGTAAGTCTTCAATCAAGTCTTCTTGTCGTCCTTGCCTGAGTGATTCCGGCAGCGATGGAAGTGGAGTGGCGTTCCATCGGCTGCTTAACTGGTAAGCATTACTCTTATGCCGGATGAGACCAATAAAAGTCTCATCAACTTCGGACGGAGATGTGGATGCAGTCAAAGGAGCAGACTCGGATTGGATCGGTGGGACATTTGACATGACTCGTCCGGTAGCTGATGCTTGCCGTAGATCAGAATAGGCCTTATATGCTGGACGAGCAAACGTTAGATTATCCGAGCCACGTTGAGGACCTTCAGTGTATTGGAACGGGGTGTAGATAGGTCGCGGAGGTTCCGTGGCAAGAGGCTCTAAAGGCGGTTGTTCTTCTGAAAGATGCATCGAGTAAGTCCGAGCAGGATGTCTTGACTTCTCACTCTCCTCTGGAAACATCGAAAGCCTGGGCTTCTGCGACGATGAGCCGCGCCCGGGTTCTTTACCCAGTATGGGGCGACCACCCGCACTGTATTCGCTCCCGGTACCGTCGTCATCTACATCGTCACTGATCTTGGTAGGTGATTCGACTTCCTCCGTCTCCACGGGAATCAGTCCAGACTCGATAGGTGGCTTACGCTCTTCAGAAATTGGTGATTGCTGCCGAGCTTCAGAGGAACGAACCTCTTGAATGACAGGAGGCTCATGCTCGATGTTATACATGATCTCCCGAAGCTTAGTTTCCTTAGCCATGAAAGCTGTGAATATCTTGAAGCGTTCTTCATCGGAATCCGCCACCGCCTCCTTGCGCAGCATCGCAACGCAGCGCGTCAGAGAAGATTTGAACCACGGGTCAAGGTCCTCATATGGATCGACGGGTTGGGGTACGATATTGCCTCGCACTTCCGCAGGACTTCCTGTATTAGGAACTGATCTCATATCCTGGGGAGGAGATTGCGGTTTCGGGGTCTCCACTGGACTGTTTTGGATAGTCGTAGATGGAAGGTCTAGGTGTGATATCGAGCTAGCCTTGTCGGAGTCGGTTGACTTTGGTGCAGGTTCCAGAGGTTTAACCCATGCATCGATGACATTGTCGATGCTCTCCGTACGCGGCGACCAGGTGCTATTGGAGCTGACGCTGTCCATACGATTGGGCGATGTTGTATGGACCCTATTTCCTGTGGAAGGACTAACAGGTGAGACAGAATCATTCCTTCGCGGTCTTGGAGTCTGATATGTGGAATTATAGGCCTGCTGGTTAACGTTCACTGGAGGCTGAGGCATGGAACCATAAGCCTGCTGATTGGTGATCCCTGGATGTGGAGGCGTGGGACTATAGGCCTGCTGATCGGGATGCGCTGGTGGCTGAGACATGGAGACACTGGCCACAGCAGGTTTCGAAAGTCCAGTAGAGAAGCCAGGGGGTGTTTGAATGGTTTCCGGCGATGGAGGAGCAAGATCTCTGGGTGGAAACCATGGCGCATCATCAAAGTCGCCCTCTGTTGGACCTAAATGTTCCCAGTCGGAAGGTGTCCCCGGGCCTAGCGCAGATGCGAATGTGGGAGTTGCATTAGAATCTGAAGCACGTCCATACGATCCTTGTGTAGCCGCTGGACCAATGCCCTGCGCAAGTAGTGGAGGTCGAGTAGAAGGCTGTTGACTCTCTGCGGGCTGATCCTGGGGGATTTTAGGAGGCGGCGGAGGAACACTGGGTGTTTGAATTTGCGGACTGGGAGCTTCATTTTGTCGCGGTGGAAAATTATACGGCGGTGGAATACTGTTTGCTGAGGGAGGTCGAGCATCCGCAAACGCGTCATATGTTTGATGTGAAATCGCGGGTGGGGGATTGGGGTTCAAGGCGGGCGAGTGGGGTTGCGACTGGGACTGCGACGATGGCGGCGGCGGCGCATAGTTATTCGGCCGTTCGTTGGTGCTCGGTGGTCGGGGCTTTAAGCAGTTATCAGTCTCCAGAAACAATCTCTATAAAAGCTTCACCACTACATACTGGAAGAGGTGGAGGAGCGTGAATCGTATGTTTGTTGTACTGCACCCCCCATGTTCGGGGATCGGTCATTCCCGATAAGGGCGATACGGGCGACGACGACACATTTGGCCGCGCGGGAGTGTTGGGATTGGATATTGGGCCATAATTCGCCGGATGATATGTACTTCCACTCGTCGGGGGCCGAGGAGGCTGCTGCGGTGGTGCAGGCTCAGAAGTCGGTATGGGACGGCGTGCTGGCAGTCGCCATTCTGGCTGTTGAGGATCGGACTGATTCGACCCGTACATGGTGGGTCATTCCTAGGGACAGGTGAAGATGAGAAGTTCGGGGAAAACAAAAAGGAGAACCACGGTTCACACGATCTTTAAAGCCAAGTAGCAAGCGCGATGGGAAAGCGGGACACGTACGAGGCACGAGGGGCCCCACCAGCCAATCCTACGAGTTAAAAATAGCCAAATGATACGTCCAGATCCCCTGATGCATGTCTTATGACGATCAGCACATTATCCGAAATTCAGATATTCTATGCTTAAGAGCCACAGGTCCATGATAATGACATAGGCATCATTGCTTGAAACTAAGCTAGAAAAGGTATGGGGCCAAGGACCCATAGTATGGATCCAATAACAGCTCGTCACGACTAATCTAGGTCTATAGCAGCTTGGCGTGTCTATTCTTGGCATAGAATACACGAAGCGATAAGTTATATTTCTTTATTGGGAGACATTCTTTGAAACAATCTACTATGACCTGACGTTGCGGTCCTGGTTGATTCTTTGTTCCCTAGAGCCCTCACCTTGCGACTGACGTTCTTTTGCATTCGAAATATAGCCAAGATGTCTCGGAACAACATCTCGTTCTTTGTTCTACATGCTTAAGAACTGAAGTCCCAAAGAACTTCAGACATTTTATAAACACAAGATACTGAGACTCGGAATCTAATCAAATCGTATTACTTCTGTCCTGAGAAATCCGGTTTGAAATGGTCACTCTTATCTACCATAGCAAGATGGGAACCAAGCAATTTGCCAAAATTGACAAGGCTTTTCTCCCAAGACCTCCCCTAGAAGCCTTACAACCAGAGAAAGGAGTCCCAAGACCCAATGTCTTCGACGAGGTCCAACTAGGCTCATATGTCTCAAAAACAGACGCGAATATCGCTTATCAAGTATGGTCTCTTCCAGATCGAGCCCTCGGGAAGGCATGGCGACGCCACAAAAACCGTCCATACACCCAACAAACAGGCGAGCCCGAGGCCCACATACTAGTACACAACGTCTACGAGCACTTGATGAGCAATCCACTCCTCCCCGTCTCACGTGAGGACGCAGAATCCAAATTTCAGGCCGAAGGGCTGGAAAAGGATTGGGAAGTCTCATATATAATTGATGAGCTCAGGGACGATATAATCAAAGGAAGTACGCTCAATAATCTGGAATCGTGGGGTTCATATGCGATCAAAGAGTTATTGATGGAGCGAGGTCAAAGCACCGACGGAGATAGGCGAGATCTCGAGAACCGGGCAGAAAAGACTGAATTGGAAAGACATTTTGGGATCATGCCTCGGAGAAACCTGAAGGACTGGGGATTAAAAATGATAATAGAGCCTCGGACGAATCCTGGCCTCGCAGGATGGAATGCAGAATATGCCCTCCAACCCTTCGAAAATGACTGGATGAGTACACTCGATATGTATACTTTTGCCGTTCATCTTAGTCCCTATAACCCCGCCTACTGGACCAGTCGTGCATACTGTCATTACCAGTTAGCATATTTCGACTTAGCTCTGGGCGATGCGTATCGTGCAAAAGTACTCTGTAACGTTCTGATCAACGGGGACGAACGCAGCCGACGACCAGGTCTCTACCCACGGATCTGGCATGCGATAGAGCAACATCTACTCGTTCAGCCTCGAAAGGAAGGGGATCTCAAACCCGAGATCCACCGCCTACGAGTACGAGGTGCCGCATACTTTGCCAGTGGCCTCGTGAAAGCCTTAGAGCTTATAACCACATTGAGCTTACTAGCGTTGAACTGCTGGCATGACCTTGATAAGCGGTACAACTCATTCAGCTCGAATCTGATTATGACGCAGGATCGTGACTCACTGGTTCCCCAGCAGCTGAGACAAATAATCGAGTCTATCGGGCAAAGCCGACGAAAAGAAAAGAAAGCCGACGAGACACTGTTCTGGCATGAGCGTTTTCAGGGCTGTCTCCCGGCCGAACCAACTTATCCATACGGGGTGCATGTTGATCGGAATGCGCGAGGATTTGTCGATACTGCCAATGTGAACATATTCTGTCAGGATGGTATGAAGCCTAAGTGCAAACTCCTACCAAAGAAGAACAACACGCTTGGAGTCTTTGCGGCTAGACATATCAAGAGAGGAGAGGTGATACATTTCGAAGAACCGATTATCCGCAGCCATCTTCGGCCTCGACGAATGACCAGAGATAAAACAGCAGTGATGGATGAAATAAGATGTGAAAATTGCAAGCGAAAAATTGAAATCGGCTCAACACGATTCCAACTCTTCGCCGAAACCAGATTTGAACGCTGTGCTTGTTCCCCAGCGGGCAAGCCTGTCCCCGGTCCTGATGATCGGGTCTTTTGTAATCACAAAGGCAAGGCCAAAGGAAAATCTCTGTCTCCAAGTTGTCGAAATATCGCAAGCCGACTGCACCATTTCAGTAGCTGTGGAAAAGACTGGTCATGGCTGCACGACGCCATGAGACCCGTTATCAGGCAATGGCAGGATAAAGAGTACATCGTCCAGTGCAATGATGTATACGGTACCATGCACAGTCTCCTGCTGCGGAATATATTCGAGATAACACTCCACCGCCGCAAAGAAAATCCTCATCTGTCCCCGCTGGAGATTGACGAGATTCTCATACTTGACCCGACTGATACAAACAAAGATTGGCTTCCGTTCTCCTATGTTGGTAATATCACCGTCCCGTTCGACATTTTGACATACATGGGTGTCGATATTTTCCGAGATCTCTCCTTCGACACATGGGTTATTCAAAGCATCATGCACAAATTAGTAAGCCATGCTATTCCCTGGGATGAGAAACGCCGAGGTGACGGGCCTGGACCGGAGCTGTTACCCGGTGATGCTCACAAAACACCCATGCACCCAGACATACAAGATATGAAAGTGCAGAAAAAGGAATCATTCAAAAATCATGACCCATCGTTCATGGATCTGTATCTCTTTCCTGGGTTTAGTCTCTTCAAGAGAAGTGTGCAGGAGAATGCCAATTGGGGCTATGACCACGAAGTACCCAACCGGTTGGTCGTATGGGCAGCCAGTGATATCAAAAAAGGAGAAGAAATTATCGTCCGAGATCCATACTGCGGTGATGACCCTAGTGATCTCACTAAAAAGGGGGAGAAGCAAAAACCCTCAGTCATTGAACAATCCAAGGAGCTCAAGAAAGAACATAACCTTCCAAATAAGAAAAACAAACCCGAACGCAAAGCGCCCGAGATCACGCAGAGAAGAAGAACCAGAAAAGCAAGCACTGCTAAAGCAACAGCAGCCTCCGAACCAAACGAGGAGACTAGCACCGAAAAAGGCAAAGTGGTAGTGAACACTATAAAAACCGACGCTACAGCAAAAAACCCAAAACAAAAAAGCCCAATTAAAAGAAAAAGAGACGAATATGCCGAAGTGGACGATATCCGCGTATCAATATACCGACATCCCGAGGATGCAGACCCTCCGCCAGGGAAGCAACGTCGCAAGGCACATTTGCATGCTTTTCGACCGCGTTTTGATACGCGACATGACAAGTGGTATGAAAATCTTGAGGAGATGCATAAAACGTCCAGTGAGACTGCCGCAGAGAAGATGGCGAGGATCAAAATGCTTAAGAAGGGGGGTTTGGTAGCGTATAGACAGGCGCAGAGGGAGGCAATTGATGAGTTGGATAGACGGGCTGGGAGGCCTCGTCGAAAAAGGGATCCTGCCCTTGAGTAAATATGACAGAACATTTATGTTTCTTTGAAGGTTCTTTTCTTTTTTCTTTTGTCTTTTGTCTTTTTTGTTCTGATTGGGAATATGGGAAATACAAACTGGTAAAAATTATCCATTATATGCACATACATAGACAGGATGATGCCTGCTGGCTGGGGCCTTCCTACCTGGCCGCCGCTGCTTTCATGAGGGAGCTCTGACTCAGGATCACCCATGAGGAAGGTGGTAAATGACGAGTCCACAGCATCTCAGTGAGTGCTCTGGGACTACTCAGCACGCTCAGTGCGTACTCAATGAGTGCTTAGCGGTTCCTCAGTAACGATCAGTGAACACCCCTCATTTGTCCAACTTAACCTAGGTCATACCCGAATAAGAGACCCTACAGGGCCATTTAGTCTGTGATGGTTAGTGCGTCGCCGATATTTGGGCCCGACACTTTCTGCGTCGGTGCACAATCGGAATGACCGGGAGCCTTTGACTTTCTTTGAAGATCACCAATATCCACGTCCACGCCCCGGCGCATATCCTCCCACGGGGGGCACCCAACCACGGTTTGGAATTTCATTCCCGTCTTCATCATGCGCCTTTCAAGAGCCGGCATCATAAACGGGAATGAATCCATCTGCAACACTCAGAAATACATCGTCCATATGATTGAAATCAAGATTCTGATAAAGGGGCCACAAGGCAGCAACTTCCGCCCTCATGTATCCACGGTAAGAAGGCCAATCGTATTTTATTCCGGGGAGATACCATCCATCAACTACCCCAACAAACCCGCTATAGTCATCTTTCGCAACAATGGACTTCAATGACCTCTCATCAATCATAAGACAGACAACAAAGCGAGGTTGTTCACCGCAACGTTCCTGCTTCATCTCGCGCAGATGCTCCATATAATGGCTACGGACTTGCTCAACACTAGCACCGTCCCAACGACTCGAGTCAGAGATGATCACATCCTTATGCGACTCTTTGACCAGTTGCTCGGGGCGGGAGTCATTCCCGTAGGAATTTCGGGGATTTTCCAATTCACCATCAATCCATTCGTGCATCACGCGAGTCAGCTTTTCCATGGCAATCGGCCATGATTTCTCAGACTCAGGCGTGTAGGTTGTCCGATAGATAATATGACCCCAAGGAAAATTGCACAGTGATGACCTTAGAAACCGGCGACTCTGGCGATCGATATCTTTGTACCATGGCTCTTCACACCATAGTGCGGCGGCTTCTTTAGTGAATTCTGGATGATACCAGCGTTGTGGCCAGACCGGATGATGGTAATGTGTATCATAATCTCGGTCTTCCTCCGGGTCGATGGGGTTGTCCACCGAGGCAGTTTCCGATGAAGAGAGAATTATGGAATTCATGCGTGGGAAGTGATATACCACGAAATAACCAAAAAAGAAAAAGAAGAAAAAGGTAGTAGATTATGGAGAGCTCCATTTGGACCAAAACCACAGAAGGGGGAGGCTCCAAGATTCGAGCGCGGGCGTCGAGAGAAATGTTATGGGGCAAGATGGAGAACTTGGCGGGAATATCTCCTTGGACGTGACTCTTGGCATTCATGGGACTTTGGTTTGGTGAAGAGGGCTTCAACCGCTTATAAAGCCGAATGTATATGCTGATCTGATTAAAATCGGTGTAGTAGTATTCAGTCATGTTGGAGCTGCCGAAACACTCGATAAATGGAACATTTCCCGAAGCCAACGGTGGCAGATAGCGACTACTGTTGGCACCCAAGTATCTGTGAACCTATTATTTCTGAGCACGTATACGGTCATTAACACGTCCCTGTTCTTGGTACATACTCTGTCTCTGAGCAACTAATAGCTCTGAGTATGTACTAAGAAAAGGGTACCCCGGATGTACATTTAGCATTCCTCTTCAGAACGAGCTTTTGGCGCCTATATGCCACCGCAATGAACATCTCATTTGGTATCTACAATTGAAAACCCACAAAGGCTTATATAATCTAATATTTTGAAGCAGAAGATAGTTGCAGAAGCAGGCCTTCAAGAGCTTCCAAGGGTGCTTGTAGAAGCAGTCGAGTTAGAGGATATCGGCCATCTCGGGTTAGGGCCAACGCAGTAAGCATTTCTAACGACCAACCCATCCGAACAATTGAAATTTGTTAAAGACGGATATAACTCGACAAAGAGGGCCGACGTGAGTGATTCTTCAACACGAATTTGGGCACAGGTTTCTCCTTTTGCAACAACGTGCCATTACCACACTTCAGGGTTGTGAGAGGCGCTGTCGTTGGTTTAGCTCAATCGAGTGAAGCACATAAGATCTAACTTCATCAAAAAGAGTATGCGCAAGTGAAGAGGATTCTAGTAAGTGTGTTCAGATTGGGAATCAATCATTGATCGTGGTGCATTTTATTGAGACGAGCTATTGACTAAGTTACTCCCGCACTTTGCTCAGGTCATGCGCATTGAGTAGATCAAGCTGCTCAGGTGATGCTCAGTTTTACACTGTGAACAAAAAGTGGCAAGGGGTGAGCACTAAAGCGGGGAAACCAAAACTTTGCCAGACATTATCCAGTATGTATGCATACACCAATGGAACGAGATTGAAGATTTTTAAAAGTACAAGCTAAACCAAGGCCCGAGTTCCATTTACAATACAAAATGAGAAGAACCAAAGGCCCTTATGCGGACGGGAAAAAGAAACAAACACCTATATAATCCTACATCACTCCGCGATGGGGACGGGCTCTGCAACAGTGCGGACACGGCGGCCAAGCTTCTCCAGCTCGCCAATGATACCGCCACCGGCCAAACTCCACTTCTCACCGATCCATTTCTCGTTGATGTTCTCACGCAGCAGACCGCTCTTGGCAAAGTACTCCAGGTATCCGCGGGTCTCCTCACGGGTAAGACCGCCGAGGGTCTGTAGCTCGAGAATGCCTTCCTTGCCGGAGGCAGTCTGGGGCTTGAACACATCCAAAACGCGGACATCAGGGTTGCTGAATGCCTCAGGCTGGGGGTATTCGGGAGAAGTGGCGCTAGTGCCCTGTTGACGGGCAGCAAGCTGGTCCAGACCGACCTCAAGGGCGTAGTTTGAGGGGCTGTTGGATTTGGAGGTAGCGTAAAGGAGCATACCGCCGTTCTGGAGGGAGGCACCGGGCTGCAAGAGCGAGAGGAAGTGCTTGACGAAGACGAGGTCGTGGGCGTGGACCGGGCTGTAGTCAGCAGCGCGGTAGGCGCTCTCAACCATCCAGTGGGCAAGACCGTCGACGGCCACCAGCATCGGGGGACGAGGCTTAAAGTCCTTCTCGAAGCCGGGGGCAGCAGCAGTTGCTGTGAGCTCCTTCCAGAATGCCTGGAAAACGGGCCAGGAGAGGGCAGCATCGGAGTATCCCATCTTGGCCAGATCGACAAGGGTGGTCGAGGGCTTAAGGCCCTTCAGGCCGGGGTGTTGCTGGGAAACACGAAGACCAGACAAAACCTCGCGGTTGGCCTCAACGGTGCGTGTCAACAAAGCGGCGGTAGCGCTAGGCTGGATGTACTGGGTCGGCTTGGAGCCCTCGATGGGAGTGTAGGCGAAGTCACCAGAGACGAGTTCTCGGGCTATATTCATAGTTTAGCAGCTGCACATCTCCCCGCCAATCTTAGCGGATGCAGATCTTACCGTCAGGAATAGTGACAACCACCCATTTCTTAGTGAATCCCATGGCCATGGCCTGCAACAAGTGCACGGTCTTGCCAGATCCCTTGGACCCAGTGATAACCTTCTTGACAACCTTGCCCTTCTCAGGCGCATCACCATGGCCAGAGATTTTCTCAAAAAGACGACCCATCTCCAGGGCATCACGACGCAGAATAGTACCTGGCCGACGGAATATAGACCAGCCCTGCTTAGGCTTGAATGCCTCCACGGCTCTCAATTGATCCAGCATAGGCACAGGGAGGCCGATAACAGAGCCACGGAGACGAGCATCGACCATAGTCTCAGCAGACAGATCTTGCATACCCTCAACCTCGAGAGCATTGGGATTACTGAGGACAATGCGCTTCCGCATAGCCTTGCGCTCTCCAACAGCCGGGGGACGCGCACGCTCAGTAGTCTTCTTCTTCTTCCTCCGCAGTGTCTGACCCTGTCGGTACCGCATAGGCGTCAGACTGGCACCCTTCTTCTTTGCTGGCATGGCATATTGCACCGCGGTGGAGTGGAATCCGGCGGTCGAAACCCGGGGAGTTGCGGACGGGAGGACTGCTGGTGTTGTTGGGCGAAGCCGCGAGAGGCAGCTCCAGCACCACGCGGAGGCCATTGGTCAGGAACACTGGCGCCAGGCGCAGTGTCGATCAATTGGCTGGGGAGGGGGTGGTGGGAATGTGGTGGGCTTTGAGACGATTGAAAGTCGGGGAGAGAGACAGCAATAATAATTTGACTATGGGAATCCTCGTATGACCTAATTAGGCTGGCGGTGGGATGCAGCTTAGTCACCCATGGCAGAAAAGTAGACGGCTGATAACCAACTTTTTTTTCCTTACCGAGCGTGATAACCTCTTCGACGCTCTTTTGATCTTAAAGCTTCCTGTCATTTTACAGTTTTCCAAGATGACAGACGTTGAGATGACCGGCTCCAAGGCCGAGAGACTGTATGTATTCCATTGAAACGCTTCCAATGCGGTTGATCCTCGAATATCAGTATTGAAACTAACATGCTTTTTCAGTCCTATCACTGTCGACAAGCCCACTCCCTACACTTTCGACTTGGGACACCTTCTCGCCAACGACCCTAACCCCCTCGAGCTCCCCGAGGGCGAGAACCTCAACACCTCCCTGCAAAATGTCGCTCGCGACGGCGCCCAGTGCCTCCTCAACCAGCTCCTGACAACATGCAACATCACTTCCTCAGCTGAGCACGGCGTGCTCCTCTCCCTGCCCGCACCTCAGACACTACTCCCGCGCCACAAGCCTCTGCCCACTCCTAAGCCCCCGACCAAGTGGGAGCTGTTCGCTCGCAAGAAGGGTGTCGGCAAGTACAGCCAGCGTCCCGGAGTCGCACTCGCCGATAAGGAGCGCCGCAAGAAGCTTCAGTACGACGAGGCGACTGGCGAGTGGGTGCCACGATGGGGCTACAAGGGAAAGAACAAGTCTGGCGAGGATCAGTGGCTTGTTGAGGTTGATGAGTCTAAGTGGAAGAAGGAGGAGGCTGCTGCTGAGAAGGGTAGTAACATTCGTGGAATGTCCCGCACTGAGCGCAAGGAGCGGATTAAGAGAAATGACCGCAAGCAGCGGGCTAATGATCGCCGGGCTAAGAAATGAAGTAGCTGAGAGCGTGTTTTATGTGACTTGTCTCCGTCTCTGGAGCCTTGTATATTCGAGATTCCTCATTGTTTCTATGGGCGTTGGGGTTGGAGTCGGGCTTAGTTCCATTTTATGACGGTCAATTCGGACCATATTAAAAGCATTGTTTAGATCAATATCTATCACTTCAAGACCTCATCTAGTTTGCTGTTACGGTTCAAGGTTCAGGTTTAAGAATTGTGTAGACAATCTAGTCATTTGGATTTGTATTCCGTGACAGTCAATGATGATCAGGTCTCATTGAACCGAATAATGCCACCCGTGCCGCTATTGTACAAGACTCGCAATGAAAACGCCAATAAGACAAAGAAAGCACCTCCAGCTGAGGAAAAACGAGAAACGTGAAACAAGATGATGAGAACCACAGAGGGATATCTGAAGGAGCAGCATAAAACTTGAAGCAGACCAGCCAAAGGTATTGACCTTTGTGTCAATCGCGAGCACATGAGATGAAAAGAGAGAGAGAGAAAAAGAAATCGAGCCCACCATTCGCCAGTTTCTGAGTGTACGGAAAAACAAAGATATACAACAGAAGAACGATAAATCAGGAATGATGGGAAATCCAAATACCGGGGACGCCAGGAGATGCACTCTGACAATGTTGGTCTGAGACCAAGTGATGGTGAAATGACAACGCCCAGCAACAAGGTTGAAAAAGGAGAAAATAAAAAAAAATAAAAATAATGAATGCGAACATCTCCAATTCCTCAGATCAAAGACATTGCCAAATCTGGCAAAGTTTCTGTTCCGTGAAATCCATTGGCGCAAAATCGGTCCAGCCGAATAAAGCGAAGCTCTTAAGCACCAAACCACTGCAAGCCAAGCTCATGGTGCCAAAACTGAAACGAAGTCTCATAGGAGGCTGATGGGCGGAGCAGATAATATGGTCCCTAGATTTTGATAGGTGAAAGTGGTGGACCAAGTTCCGGAAGCTGGGAAATGCTTCTGGAGTGCGTGGGACCAGTCTCAATATTTTGTGGTCTGGCCTTCTTTCGACCTCGGGATGTTTCAGGCCGAAGCCGCTCCTCCTCAGCTTGTGAGCTCGAGCTAGACGAGACGGCCCGTTCATGGGTAGAAGATGCTTGAGAAGCGATGGCATTGGCCTTTTCGTCGACAGCCTTCTGTTCTTGCTCGTCCATTTCCTTCTCCTTTGCAACATACTCTTTCTCGGTCCAGCAGCCCTGCCAGCAATTCTTCCAATCACAGACAAGGAACTGGAAGCAGAATGCATCAATCTTCATGCAAGGCTGGAAACAAATGCATAGGTTGCGGTAGTCCATCTTATTCTGGTCGACATAGGAGTGAAGGAGATTCAGATGGCAGGTGATAGCAAATAGGAGGTAGTAGTTGTAAGGCGGGAGTTTAGAAAGCTCATCCTTGAGCAATTGCGGAGCGGTTGTAGCGCCTTCGCATTTTTCAGCGATCATGTCTTGGGTTGCTTTGGGGAAGAGCTCTTCAGGCAATTCGCGAAGCCAGGCCTTGAACAAGGATCCAACGGTATTGATGTCGTAAAGATCTGGGACATCGAAGAGACTGACATCTAATTCTGAATCGAATCGCCTCTGCCAATGTTTGACTTCTCTGCCACTTCCAGGTACTCGGTAAAGTCCTTCCTCCTCACAGCCCTTGAAGTTGAGATAATCGATACAACGGTATGGAAGAGCTGGCATCCAGAACTCAGTCTTATCTCTGCAGTCTTCCAATTTCTTCGCAATGCGTGTCTTTCTGGCTTGCTCAATCAGGGGAAGGTTAATCACCGAACAAACATAAGAGTCATCGGTTATCAACTCGCGCTCGTTAGTGCTGCCACTGCGAGTGATCTTGCCAAAGAAGCCCTTGCCTGCTTTGCCCAAACGGTCTGCAGCACCACTTGAAGACTGCTTGAGATTATTGAAAATCGCCGCTGATGCGCCAGATACCTGACTCAAGGAGCTAGACTGGGTCATAGATCCAGCGGTCTTCTCCTTTCTGATAGGGGCCAATTCCACTGGTCGTTCAAGATAATTCCCTGTCGGCCGGGCAGATCGCTCAGGCTGTGTTGTGGTAGATGGCGACGGTGCAGGTTTCTGTGTCGCAGGTTTCTGTGTCGCGGGTTTCTGTATCGTAGATTTCTGTGTCGCGAGTTTCTGTGCGTCGGGCTTCTGGGAATCGGGTTTGTTGAATTCCTCCAATTTGGCCAGACCCGTTGATGGTCGTCTTGTCGGAGCCCTGTTTCCAGATGATTCGTCCACACGAATAGACCGAGATCGCGTTAAAAGATTGGCAAATCGCTTGTTCTTCTTTGCGGGGGCGGAGTCAGTTTCGGTGCTGGCTTTCTTGTGACCTGTTCTTTGTGTTGTCTTGTCACCATGTGAGGTTTTGACTATAGATGGGAGGCGTTAGCTAGATGGCATTACAACAGGCGCACTGGAATGAACGCTTACGTCTTTCGGTCTCTTCAGACTGAGCAATCATGGCAGGTAAATCGGGCGTCGATTCAGACAAGATGCGCGCCATTGACGATTTCCTATCTCTTGAGGTCCCACGACTCTTCGGGGGTTCTGTGGAAGTCTCGGAGCCGTCTGAGCGGTGCGATCGGTGGGAGGTCTTGGGGGCTTTCAAAGTGCCAAAAAATGACTTGGACTGGTCGCGCGAATGTTTGGGCGAGCCTTTGGGGGAGGGAAAGTATTGTGGAATGGCTGTGATACCCGGGGTGGGGGGTTCGGGACCGGATTCAGTCTCAACAGCCAAAGGGTTAGGTGAGGTCGGACTTGTCGGGCTGGTCGCTTTGCTGCTCGAGTCCTGAGTGACGGGACGAATGGTGGCACCTTTGAAGAGGGGTGAGCTCGACGGTGATTTGGGAGAGCGCGGTGTCAAGGGGCTCAGCCCGTCGGAGCTCTGGCCAGGGGAGAGAGGTGACGAAAGCTTTCCATTATTCGAGTCAGATTTGAAGGAGCTGAAGTCCAAATTGGGCACAGTGGAATGTCGAGATGGCATGTTGGGCGACAACTAAGGTGATGGATTGTTGACTTGGGGGTTGTGGCACAAGCTGTGTTCTGCACTGTTGTCGAACCGGGGTTGTCCAACTGCGCGTGGAGAAACGGGCTTCGGTCAGCATGAGAGAATGGACTAGGGCTGCAGATTGCAAGTACCTAATCACTGTAGACCACCTGTGATCGTACAGAAGCTTTCAACTCCGCGTGGGACGGAGATTCAGCCCACCGGTTGTCGAAGCGATCGTCGGATCGGGAGTTTGAAACGTTATCGAGGGGAAGGGCTCTAGAAGACGCAAATATGTCAGTCATTCAGAAGCACGACAGAGCGTCTAAAAAAAGACCAGTGAAACCACAGACGGTGACAGACGCAGGGGGGGGGGTCATTCAAAGCCATGTTTTGCTTCAACAAGGCCGGGTCCCTGAAACAATGCAACGGTTCGCGGATGCCTGAGAAACTTACCAGAATTCTCCTCATGATCCGCTCACACGACACTTTCCCACAGGTCTGGAGTTGACGGGTTCGTTGAAAGACCCAGTTCGCTTTCCCCCCTCTTTTCGGCGGCTCGAGGATCGGCAGAAGGATTCGGGTACAAGCGATTTCACCAAGGGGGGGTAATCTCACCACAATATGGTGATCAAACAGTCAAGAAAACAAAAGATAGAAGAAAGAAGCAAAAGTAACGAACGTTGTGCAGGAGAAAGAACGGAGCGTTGGACAAGCACAAAGTCCCGTAATGGACTCTAGCGTAGGTAGTGGCTTTGTGAGCAGAACCGTGCACAATAGAAATGACGCTAGTGTCGAACGTCAGGTTCAGAGAGTCGGAGGAGTGAAGAAGTGAGGAAGCATTCCAGGATTATGCAAAGGCAAGTTGGGTCACTCGTTTTTTCTTATTTAAGAAAATATGGAGAAGTCAAGGGGAGATCCACCATCATAAAAGACATGAGTGGGGACCGAGTGGTTTTTGAGTATAAAGTACGACGTGCCTACTATATTATCAGGACCTCACCGGTTCCAAGGGTCAAATGGTGTATCTCCTGGAATTAAACTAAGATGATGGTGTGTCAATCCCCAGTTCCATGGGGTGAAAGTCTGTCCTTTGTTTATGTACTTCTTTGTACAACTTCATTCCATGGGCTCGCCCTTTTTGAGTCGAATTCTTGCTAGGATTGGGAGAGTCAAGGGTGCATTATCCCTTGAGTTTCCGGTGATCAGGAATGAGCTGTGCAGTGATACAAGAACATTGTACACCACGATCGCTCCCCACCGCTAATTGGAGCCGCTGGGTCTGGCAGTTGGAACCACGGGCGGGATGATGTGCTTGCCTTACGTTAGCCTGCAAGTGGAGCCATAAGCATTGTCATTCGTGAGTTCTCCTGTGCCTGTCCGAGGTCCATGGTTTCCCTCGTCTCGGATCACTTTGATAACGCTGGCTGAACCGGAAATTGATGGCAACCCAGCAAGGTACCCGAGCTGGAAATTTGGTTACTTGCTGCTTCTCGAGCTATACACCAGATACACAAAAAAAAAAAAAAAAAAAAAAAAAAAAAAAAAAACAACTTATCAGTCAGGGGTAAAAAAATTCCAAAGATAAAGATAAAAATCCCGTCAGGCCCACTCACAATCAATTCTACTCCAATGGCGCAAATCCCGGCGCTGTCGTCAGACAAAACGTGTGCACGGCGCTTGCCTTGGCCCACTTTTTTCCGCTTTGTGTCTTAATTAGCCCGAGTTTCAGATTCTGACCACTGATGATGCGGTTTCTGCAAGCTACTCCAAATGCCCCTCCATAACCATGGCTCAAAAGCCTAGTGGGGTACACTTCTTTTTAGAAACACCTTTTGCCCATCATGGGTTGCACGGTGTAAAACTTTCCCAAGTACGGCTCTGAGACCTATTATTGGATTGATGTTGGCCATGTGACGCTGCCCAGGTGGTGCATCATGTATCCGTGGGGAATGAAGTCGGTGCTCCAGCCTTACTGTGAATTTTCTATGCATACCCGATGCCAACGTATATACGCGCACGTGCGTCAAATCTGAATCCATCGGAAACCACATCTATTTGATAGAATTGCACTTGACTCCATAGTAGAATCCTCGAGAATGCGCCCAAAGTCCACGTGCGTGACCCGTCAACCATCGTGAGAACTCGGAAGCCCTGGAGCTCGAGGAGCAAAAAGTTGGCAGGTGGCGGACTTTGAGCCAGTCAATGGGTTCCACTTGGTTTTGTTAGGCTCTTGATCCCCTTGTTGTTTGCTCCATGAGCTGATAATGCGACCGAATCGGCATGGTGGGAATCGTTTTCCTGGATGCCTGGCTCCATAAAATCTGAAACAGATGGAAATCCTAGAGTAGCGGCGCTTGGGCATGTCACCTCGGCGCACGGGGCAAAGCAACGGAGTGCCTTCAGTGGTGTCCACTTCGGGAGCCCTACTCCGGACAGCTATGCAAATTGCCTGATCCGGCCTAGTCTGACCGCCCTAGTCACGTGGGCGCACAATTATTGAAAAGCGCGATCCCTGATCCGGACCGCTAACTCAAGCCACAATTGCTCGCTTCGCGGGAGCTCCGTCTAGTCCCGCGGCTCTGTACAGCTTCGCATTGGCCTTTTATGCATGGCTTGATGACAGCATGGTTTGAGCTGTGACACTGACTTTTCGATATCCGGCCTTTGCCGAACAAGCCTCTTCCCCCCTTTTCAGAGCTAACGTTTGGTCCAATCAACCCTGGCTGCAGGGCCTTGTAACCCCACTCTACCCCTACACCTTAAACAGACATGGCTTTGGTATCTGGCCCAGGCCGGGCTGGAGGTGCCCAGCTGGACCAGGAATTGCACATCTTGAAGCATGTCGCTTACATCAAGAACCTGGACACTGTGCGTGCTACTCTCACTTTTTACAGGGACAACAGTTGACGGTTGAAAATAGAGGAAAGATGAGCTGGAGTATTGGCTTACCGAACATTTACGACTGAATGGAGTCTACTGGGGTTTGACGGCCTTGCATATCCTTGGTCATCCCGACGCACTGGCCCGAGATGAAACTATTGAATTTGTGCTCTCTTGTCAAAAAGACAGTGGAGGATTCGGTGCTGCCCCCGGTCACGATGCTCATATGCTGTATACTGTCTCCGCAGTCCAGATCCTGGTCATGATTGATGCAGTGGATGAGCTGGAGAAAAGAGGCCGAGGGGGCAAGCAGAAAGTGGGCTCTTTCATCGCGAGTTTGCAAAACCGCGAGGATGGCTCCTTCATGGGCGACCAATGGGGAGAGACTGATACTCGATTTCTCTATGGCGCGTTCAATGCCCTGTCTCTCCTCGGTCTGATGGACCTAGTCGATGTCCCTAAAGCGGTCGCTTATGTTCAAAGCTGCGAGAACCTGGATGGGGCATACGGTCTCTTTCCCGGGGCCGAGTCACACTCTGGACAAGTTTTCACTTGCATTGGTGCTCTCTCCATTGCCGGGCGCTTAGATTTGGTGAACAAGGATCGCCTAGGTGCCTGGCTTAGTGAACGCCAGATTGACAAGGGTGGGTTCAACGGGCGTCCTGAAAAACTCCCCGATTCTTGCTATACATGGTGGGTTGGATCAAGTCTAGCGATGATTGATCGCCTTCATTGGATTGACGGTAAGAAGCTTGCTGAATTCGTCCTTCAATGCCAGGTCAGTCACTCCCCGATACCCCTTGCATTTTGCCATTCTGACCCGAAGCAGGATCCCGAAGGAGGTGGCTTTGCTGATCGACCTGGAAACATGGTTGATGTCTACCACACCCACTTTGGTGTGGCTGGCTTGAGCCTGCTTGGTGTTGAAGGCCTGCAGGAGATTGACCCTGTCTAGTAAGTGGCTTGCTCTCTGTTTCCAATAACTCCTTTCCTAATCGGGTAACAGCTGTTTGCCTAAATCAGTCGTTGCTCGATGCTTTGCAAAGTAATCAAACATGCTTCACATTTACATCTTCCACCCATCTTTCAACCCTCCTGCCATCTAATAACCCTGGATTCCTTCCACCATGGATCTTGGGATACAAGGCAGGAGGAGAGCAACTGTCCACTTTGACTTATTCCGCTTCATATCATCCCACAATGGCCTAAGGCTGTTAAGACATCGTGGCTCATTCCTGAGTATTTCAGGTTTAGGTAGAATAGTTAATCGAGATACCAATCAAACCCAAGATAATCCCTTCGTTAGCTTTGATATTGTATGATTCCAGCTTTTTCCAAATTGGATGTGTAGATGCTACCTTCCCATGAGGATCCCGCGGTAGGATTCACGCACCTTCCCATTGAGAGTCGCCTGTCGAGTGTTATCGCCGCTCCCTCATACTTTCCTCTCCTTCTCATCTTCTTTTCTCATCGTTCCTTCAGCTTTTGTTTTTCACGGCGATTTTTGCTTTGTCTTTCTGTGTCTGCTTGAAGTTTGCATGTCGCTTCCTGGTTTTGAGAGATATCAATTCTGCTGGGGTTATGGATTCTGCCGTGCTGCAATGCATTATCTGCCCTAGGCAACCTCGGTTCAGCGACATTTCGCACCTGCTGACCCACGTCGCTTCCAAGGCTCATTTGTCCTATTACTTCAAGCTTCAGGTTCGCAGCGTCGGGGAAGCTCAAGCCAATGAGCTTCTCGCAAAGTACGATGATTGGTATGGCACCAATGGTCTCGCCCAGTTGCTGTCCGACAGGATGACCTCCAAGGAAGACCGGAAGCAAAAGAGAAAGTCCCAGCTCAAAAAGGCGGTCGATTCCAAGATCCAGCACACGCAGAGAAGATCGCGACGCTCGAATCCAAAAGGATACTTTTCTCCTGAAGTTCCTGCTTTTCCCGACTTCCTGGATCCTCGCCTGGTGGACTCCCCGGAACAAGTGAAGCGTAGTTCGAGCATCCAGGATTTGTCCTTGGACCCAATCTATGCCACTCCGGCCACATCTGCGGTAGCCGATGCCAACGTCATGCAAATGGAGACCGACTTTGGGCTGGTCTCAACGCCGCCAATGCGTACCGTGACACACGAGGGACATGGGCACAAACATGGTTATGCAGAGATGAGCTATGCCGTTCTGCCAGAAACGCCGAAGCGGTTTCTGACTAGAGGAAGACCGAGTGCAATATCCTTGGCGGTGGGCCGCAACATCCCGGATCCTTTCATGGATGAAATGCATACTGAAGTCTCGGAAGAGATCGATGCCGACAAGGAACGAGCAGATGAAATGGCCAGACTCAAGGGTATCCTGTGGCCAGGAATGGACATATTTGATTCCGCGACCCAGCAAATGCGACGCAAGCGCAATCAGAAGAAGGATCGAAGTGTGTTGGAGATGATGGAGTTGACATCTTTGCAGGTGGAGCCTACTGAGCTCATATTTTCCCCAACGGGGGTCTTCCGGAAGCAGCGTGTGATTTCCGGTAATGTTGAAGATGACACTCCTCTGAAAGGGGAGACGCCCATCCCAAAGAGACGCATTACACGTCCCAAGAGGGGAGTTCTTCGCCAGGCAGACCCCAACTTGCCTCGCGCTCAAGACAGGAAACGCGCCAAGAAGATTGTGAACAACAACCGCAACAGAAAGGATTTGGAAACCTTTGATATCAATGATAGATCCCCTTACCGTTTTACTGGGGGTTTGAAGGGCATCAACTCGTCGTACGGCGATGATAGTGAGATTGGTCTCGCTGTGCAGGCGTTTGGAAAACGACGTGGCAATGGGTTTACCATCTTTGCTGATGGAGAAGGACCAGAAACAACATTCAACGACCGATCTGGACACTTTACTGTCCCACGCGACAACTTGACTCCGGCACGTTTGATACTGAATCACAAATTGGATGTCAACGACCATGTGGCAAAGCCTGGTCAAACTGCCCGAGACAAGGAAAATATTGAGCCGATCATGAACGCCCAGGGTCGAATTGACTTTCAGGATTGGCACTCACCCTTTCCAAGGCAAAGTGACACAGACAATGCCGGGTACGCTCCTCGATACTACTATGAAGAGCCTCCCTACGGCGGTCTTGGGCCTGATGGATCTGACAATGCTGGACACCGATCCAATCCTCTGCTGGCCCCGAGCTCAAAGTTGGAATTCTATGAGGCAAGCCCATATGGGAATGATATGACGATGAATCCCAGTGACTGGACAATCACTGACGTGCAACACCGTGCGGCGTCTTCTGAGGCGACTATCTCTGAGCAGGATCAACGCGACCTTGCTCGCCTTTATTTGGCCACCAACACAGAATAGGCGCTTTTTTCTGTTTCCCAAATGTCTCGAGTTCAGCATCCCGTTCTATTAATGATTTGGAATGGCATGCATGCCTTTGAATGTCGAGGATACTCCATCATGACTGGACCTGTATCCTTTCGTTGCACCATCATGCGTGTTTTTATATTGGGGCGAGGTGGTGTTTTATTTCTTCTCTACCCTGCGGCGATATTTCACGGCTGTTAGGATTACTATTATTATTAGCGAGTATAGATACCCAGGGGCTTGCGATAGAAACCAAATGAAGTTGACTCATTACGCTCGTTTCTCACTACAGAGCCTTGAGTCTTTCCATACTGATATGGTTATGCTGATAGCACGCTGAGTCATCAACCAATTAACGCCATCGCGTCTGTACGCGTCGAGTTTGATAAGTCAACCGGAGCACGATTGAGGCACCACTGTTCCTCTGGCTTTCATTCTACCTGAAAACTTTGAAAATCCCAGGCTAAAATACATCGCGTTTCAAGGTTCAGAATTACCGAGGCACTATGGCGCCTCAATCCTCGCCATCGTCCTCCGCACCATCTCCGTCCTTAAAGCGCAAGCAGCCAACCATCTCGAGCTTTTTCACTCAAAAACCTTCCTCAACTCCGCAATCATCAGCCGCTCCTAAAGATCCCGAGACCCCGTCTGTAAAGCCTTCTAAAAAGAGACCTGCATCACCCGAACCAGAGCCGGAGCCGGAGCCAGAACCGGAGGCAAACCCCATACTTGAAGATGACGATGACGATGATGTTGTTGCACCACCACCCAAACGAGCCCGGAAGAATGGTCTTACCCCCAACAAGCAATCCAACAAGATCGGTCTCATGTCCGACAAAGAACCCCAAACCTTAACGGAATCTCCACAAAATCCACCATCCCAATTGAGCAGCAGCCAACGAACCGACATCTTCAAATTCCAAAGCTCGCAAGCCGCACCGTCCACCCAAAATGGAAACATAGAAGATGCGCAGCGCAAGAAAGAAAAAGAAAAAATGCACGAGAAATTCGTGCGGAGACTCGGCGGTGCAGATTGTTTGATCGGTATTGGACGAAACGCTCATGCTACTGATGCTGGCGCCGTTGATGCCGAAGAAGGCGAGGAAGCCGATGCAGACGATGAGCCTGCTCCTCCCCCTAAGAAAGGGAAAGCCGCTCCTAAGAAGGGTGGTAGTAAGCTTACGCCGATGGAGAAACAGGTCATCGATATCAAACGCAAGCATATGGATACCGTGCTTGTCATTGAAGTTGGATATAAGTTTCGGTTCTTCGGAGAAGATGCCCGAATTGCGGCGAAAGAGTTGGGAATTGTTTGCATACCCGGCAAATTCAGATTCGATGAACGTAGGTCAACTACCGGAGTTCTCTCACCCTCTGTTTATGCATGTTTAAGCTAATGAATGCTCCAACAGACCCCTCCGAAGCTCACATCGACCGCTTCGCTTCTGCTAGTATCCCTGTTCACCGATTACACGTGCATGTGAAGCGTCTTGTTACTGCAGGCCACAAGGTTGGAGTGGTGCGCCAGATCGAGACGGCTGCTCTCAAGGCCGCGGGTGATAATCGCAATGCGCCATTCGTCCGGAAGTTAACCAACCTTTACACGAAAGGAACTTACATTGATGATATCGAGGGGCTTGAAGGCTCCGTGCCTGCTGCAGGGAGCTCCTCTCCGGCTACGGGATATATGCTGTGTATCACGGAAGCTAATCTCAAAGGCACTGGAAATGATGAGAGGGTGCATGTCGGTATTGTTGCTGTTCAACCCGCCACTGGAGATGTTATCTATGATGACTTCGAAGATGGCTTCATGCGAAGTGAGATCGAGACAAGACTGCTGCATATTGCGCCTTGTGAGATCGTCATCGTTGGGGAGATGTCCCGGGCCAGCGAGAAGCTTGTGCAGCACCTATCTGGAAGCAAAACCAATGTTTTCGGAGATGCAGTGCGTGTTGAGCGGGTTCCGAAAAAGAACACCGCCGCTGCGGAAGCCCATAGCCATGTTGCAAGTTTCTATGCTGGCAAGATGAAAGCAACTGGTACGGAAGAGGATGCGCAGGCAGCCAAGCTCCTCCAAAATGTCCTTGAATTGTCAGAACACCCTACAATCTGTCTATCAGCTATGATTAAGCATATGTCGGATTATGGACTGGAACATGTCTTTGATCTGACGAAGTACTTCGAGCCATTCTCTGCTCGATCACATATGCTTCTCAATGGAAATACACTGGTTAGTTTGGAGATATACCAGAATCAGACGGATCACTCTGTGAAGGGTAGTCTGTTCTGGATGTTGGACCGTACGCAGACGCGATTTGGTCGGCGGCTATTACGACGTTGGGTTGGGCGGCCTTTGCTGGATAAGGGCCGCTTAGAGGAACGCACCAATGCAGTTGAGGAGTTGATGAGCCCTGCTCGGGTTATTCCCGTGGATAGGATCAGAGGGTTGTTGGGCAAGATCAAAAGTGACTTGGAACGGAGTTTGATTCGTATTTATTACGGCAAGGTAAGTTGGCATCATTAAACATTTGGGATGTCACGCTAATCTCGTGAAGTGCTCCCGACCAGAGCTTCTCACTGTTTTGCAAACCATGCAAATGATCGCAATGGAATTTGCAGATGTCAAATCTGCTGCTGATACAAGCTTCAAGTCGCCTTTGATCAGTGAAGCTATTGCATCTCTGCCAACTATCCAGGGAGATGTCACACAATACTTAGACAAGATCAACCTCCATGCTGCACGAACCGATGACAAGTATTCATTCTTCCGCGAAGAAGAGGAGACTGAAGACATCAGCGACCAGAAACTGGGAATTGGTAGCATCGAACACGAGCTAGAGGAGCATCTAGCCGTGGCTGCAGAGCGCATAGGCAGGAAGAAAGTCCAATATGCAACAGTTTCTGGAATCGAGTACCTCATCGAGGTTGAAAACAATTCCTTAGGAATCAAGCGTGTCCCAGCATCCTGGGTCAAGGTCAGCGGAACAAAGAAGATCTCCCGATTCCACACACCCGAAGTGATCCAATTCATCCGCCAACGAGACCAATACAAAGAGGCCCTAGCAGCAGCCTGTGACAGAGCCTTTGCAGCCTTGCTAGCAGACATCTCGGCCCAATATCAAGCCTTCCGCGACTGCGTCCAGTCTCTAGCAACCTTGGACTGCCTCCTTTCCCTCGCAACAATCGCCCAACAACCCGGCTACGTCAAACCAGAATACACAAACCACCCATGCCTCCACGTCGAACAAGGCCGTCATCCAATGGTCGAACAACTCTTAACAGACACCTACGTTCCAAACGACACATCCCTCTCCACGGATGGCACGCGCGCCCTCCTCGTAACAGGTCCAAACATGGGCGGTAAATCCAGCTATGTCCGCCAGGTCGCCCTAATAGCAATCATGGGCCAGATAGGCTCCTACGTCCCCGCAGCCTCCGCCCGCCTAGGCCTTCTAGATGCAGTTTTCACCCGCATGGGTGCCTTCGACAACATGCTAGCAGGCGAATCAACATTCATGGTCGAACTCTCCGAAACAGCAGACATCCTCAAACAAGCTACCCCTCGCTCCCTCGTCCTACTAGACGAACTGGGCCGTGGAACATCCACTCACGACGGTGTCGCTATCGCACAGGCAGTACTGGATTACATGGTTCGGTCGATTCGCTCATTGACCTTGTTCATTACGCATTACCAGCATCTGTCAAAAATGGTAGCCGCATTCCCGGACCAGGAACTGCGGAACGTGCATATGCGGTTTACGGAGTCGGGTGAGGAGGGCGATGAGGACATTACCTTCCTGTATGAAGTTGGTGAGGGCGTTGCGCACCGGAGTTATGGGTTGAATGTGGCTCGGTTGGCGAATTTGCCATCTTCTGTTATTGAGTTGGCGAGGCAGAAGAGCTCAGAGCTTGAGGAGGAAATTAAGCAAAAGAGGTTGGTGGCACTTGTGGGGGCTGTTGAGAGAGTTGTTGGGGAGAAAGGAGATGTCGAGGATGAGATGCTCGATCGATTGCTTGCGAGTGTTGCGCAGCTTTAGCTTTGAGGCATTGTTTACCCTGTCGATTGTACATAATTTCCCAATTTCGGTTTCGGATATCAAAAGTGTTCATTATCAGAATCGAATTAGCTTTTGCCTGTTACCATACACTTCAACTTAGTTTGGGCATGGTGGCTAACCTGGTGTCTTCTAGTAAGTCGAACGCTGGGCCACGCTATCATCGATTGTAAAATATAAATGTGACTTCCCCTCCAATATACTACAACCGGGCTCTCACCACCTTTTTATCCTTAAATTTGAACAGGTATGACTACTAAGGCCACAGTTTCACTGGCTTGTTCTATATTGCTATACGCCTTTTTTCTTATTCCAGGTCCTTAAATGTATATACTTTTTTTTCATCTACCCCGCGAATCTGCGCGGTTGGCGAAGAAGTGTGTTTATCTGGGTTACTTTCAACTGTCTTGGCCAATCCAATTTTCTATATGCTCCCTTGTGGGTGCTTCGTAGCTTACCGACAGAGACCCTTATTCGATTCTATTTCAATTAGAATGGGTCATTCTAGTGCACTTCAGGCATGCAAGTAGTAGGACCTGAGAATTCCACAATTGCCACGTACTGAGATCAAGTCCGCTTGGAGGTTGATATTCCCGGGACATGACCGAGACCGTGCTGATCTCAAAAACCTTGGAAGTTCAAATTCCAATCCCGAGGTTGCAATTGAACCTAAATTTCTACGCTACGAATGACCCGCAGTCTTTCGACATTAGAACCGGAAGTTTCGAATTTTTTCCTTAGATTCCCGTAGTTCTTTTTGTCGATCAGACCTGGTTTAATCTCGGTGCCCATTCTAGTACCACCTTGCAGTGCACAAAGGAAAAAAAGAAAGAAGCACATCACAACCTCGTTTGTCGCATTGAGCCCATGCAAGCACGTCAAATAGAGACGCGTGTATGTAGTAAAACACCAGACCAAACCAGACCAGACCATCCCACAAATTCAAACCAGCCATCGCGCAACCTCATCTCATTTCTCATATAAACAGGGGGTTGGAGTCTGCTCGTTCTCTCCATCTCTCTCTCCCGTTCGGGACCTATGATCGACTTCATTGGGAACTTCTTGGAGACGTCACCAAAAAGTCCCATCCACCCAAATCATCACCTCCATCGGATCATCGGGAACGAAACTCAAAAAGGTGGGTGAAATGGGCGACGCGGCGGTTGAGGTTGAGGAGTCGGGGGGAGTCAGAGGATCGGCGAAAAAGAAAAGCGAGGACACAGTTTTGGCCGAAGAACGATCAAAGAAAACCGGACGTGAGGGATATGCGAGAGACGAAGAGAGACGAAAGACATAGCGCGAGTGAAATGTTGTTTTGGGGATTTTTTTAACGGAGACGGCGGGCCTCGCGCTCGGACTCGAGCAAGCAGAGGATGTCGTCAACCTTGACTGTGGGTGCGAAAGAAGATTATATTAGCGATGTTGGTTCGTGGGATTGCATTGCGGTTCCGCCAAATTTCCATCGTTCGTTGTTGAATCTTCAATACTGAATATTGAATCCTCGGTCTTCATAATCCATATCCTCCGGGGGAAAAAACTCAAAAAAATCGAAATCGCATACCTGGGCCCTTCACGTTACGGATGATGGAGCGGGAAGTGTCGTCCATGAACTCGACGCGGACCTGGGTGACACCACCACGGGAACCTAAAATGCGAAAAATCACAGATCAGTATTGATTGTCTGCTGAGAATTTCGAGATTCCATCTGGCAACATGATCCTGGCGATTGTGGAGGTGTGGTTTGTCGGCCTCCGCGGATCTCAAAATCTTCCAATATCGAATATCGAATTGTTCGTGTGGGAGGAAAGGTCACGTACCGGTGCGACCGAGGACACGGGTCACCTTGACGAGCTTGACGGGCTGCTTGCTGGAATCCATCTTGAAGGATGAGGGTGAGCTCGGACGAGGGTGGTGAGAGTTTGGGTGGACTGTGAGAAGAGGCGGATGTGAAGATGAAATTGCCTTGTGTGGGTTACCAAATTACGCGAGGGCTCAGGGCTGTCAACACCTGAGCCGTCAGGCACCAGTTGATCAATGCGGATGCTGAGTCATCCGATCTGCGTCCCGTTTTGACACCTCGACGCCTGGGGCAGAAGCATTAGTCATCTGCTCCGGCATTGGGCATACTAAGCCGGGGATTTACCCTCATCACCTACTCCGTACATTTATCGATGCTAATTGTTATGTGTAAATGAAATATAGATACAATTCGAACTCAGAGCCACTTCAAGAAAACCAGTTCCCATAGCCACCCGCACGTGGGCGCATTCTAACGTATCCTTTGCTGTACCTTGGTCTGCAAATCACCCGTAACCAAGTATCATACACCGGAAGTAAATCGGAGTTCCCAATCGCTGCCCCTCCAATTTCTGCCGCAAAGAGCTCCGGTCTGCCCGCAACCACTCTTACCCTCTCATATACCCCAAGCCATTGCTTCGAGACAAATAAAAAAGTCTCTTAATTTGCCATTGAACTCATCCTCAGATCATTTTCTACCTCAATACTCCCAACAAGACTTTTTTTAAAAGCCCCTCCCCCGTGCCCCGCGCCGCGCTCAATCACAATGGATCTCGTTAACCAGTGAGTCAAACCGAACAAAGAAGCTATATCAATGGCAAGAACAACCTCAATTAACATCAAATCACAAAAGCCTTGAAGGCCGCCTCCTTTTCGCCGTCCCCAAAAGCAAGTCTCCCTCCGACACACCAATGACTCATTCACCACCAAGGCGAACAAGACAAAGACATGACGCATACACATGCACCCATTGAACCATCCAGCTAACCGCGCATCAATTACACAGAGGGCCGTCTCCAACAAGCCACCCTCGACCTCCTTGCCGGCTGTGACGTCCAGTTCCGCCGTGAAACCCGCCTCGACATCGCGCTGGTCAAGAACCTGCCGATCGCCCTGATCTTCCTGCCCGCTGCTGACATCCCGACCTTCGTCGGCGAGGGTCGCGTTGACCTGGGTATTACTGGCCGCGACCAGGTCGCCGAGCACGACGCTACCCTTCCCGCCGGCGAGGTGTCCGGCGTTGAGGAGATCCTTGACCTCGGCTTCGGTGGCTGCAAGCTGCAGGTGCAGGTTCCCGAGAAGGGAGATATCACCGAGGCCAAGCAGCTCGTCGGTCGCAACGTTGTTACCAGCTTCACTGCTCTTTCCGAGCAGTTCTTCGCTCAGCTGGAGGGCGTTGAAGCGGGCCAGAAGAACCTAAGCACTAAGATTAAGTATGTTGGCGGTAGTGTCGAGGCTGCTTGTGCGCTGGGTGTCGCAGATGGCATTGTCGATCTTGTTGGTGAGTCATATTACCCTGCTATACATCGGGGAATATCTTTATTTGTAGGGTTGGTACTAATAACAAACTTTAGAATCTGGCGAGACCATGAAGGCTGCTGGTCTTAAGGCTATCGACACTGTCGTTACCAGCACTGCTGTGCTTGTTAAGTCGCGCACCTCGAACAACGATACCCTGAACCTGCTTACTTCGCGTATTCGCGGTGTCATTACTGCCCAGAAGTTCGTTCTGTGCCAGTACAACATTCCCCGCTCCGAACTGGCTACTGCTTCCAAGATTACTCCCGGAAAGCGCGCGCCTACTATCACTGCCCTTGAGGAGGAGAACTGGGTCGCTGTCAGCTCGATGGTTGAGAAGAAGCGTATCGCCACTGTTATGGATGAGTTGATTAAGGTTGGAGCTACAGATATTCTGGTGCTGAACATTGCCAACTCCCGTACCGACTAAGATGGTTGATGACGCTTTTCCTTCTCTTATTTTTCAGTTTCCTTTGGCTCATTGGTCCTGATAATTGTTTTGGTTGCGTATTATGATATATTTTATGATTTGTCTGGGTTCTAAATGTTGAACACGAAAAACCTGGTATATAGAGCATTGGGTTATATAGCGAATTTCAAAAGGAAATGTCTTTGTACACAAATTCTTGTCTAATTTCTTCTCTATAAATAAAATTTCTTTGTGCATATCATACATACATATGCAAAATGAAACAATGCATGTCCACATTATGAACGCCGCGATAAACATGAATCATAAATCAAATCGTAACAAAAGTGGTATCATGGCATAAAATGGGGAAGGGGAAGGAAAAAAAAAAAAAAAAAAAAGCTTAAAATGCAAAGATACCTTGAGGTAAGTCCAAACCATCAAAGAAGATGCATGTGGCGTCAGCAAACTTCAGTTCTGGCTGCCCATGCCAACACCTTCTCGACGTCCTCGGATAATGGCCCTCAGACACTGGCCCACACCCTCAAGATCACCAAGTAATCCAACATGGCCACGTTCACTCTTCACCAGCCCACCCTTGATAATCCGGTATCCAGGCGGCAACATCGCAGCAGAAGCGAGACAAACACCGTCACCAGCCGCAAAAGCCAAATCATCATAACAATCTTGATGCTTGATCGCCTCGCGCGAGGTAACCCGGGCTCCATATACAGTTGGCACACTCTTGCCATATAACACAGCAGCAGGTGGGTATTTATTGCCCGCTTGATGGGTAGGCTGGAATTCCAGCTCCGACTTGAACTGTTTGACCTCCGCAAGAGTGCGTTGCAGGTACTTATATGCCACAGCGCGGGGAATGGTACTTGTTGTCGAGGCTTTGGACGATCCGGCACTACCACGCGGGTGTGAGACTGGGCCTACTATTCCATCGGCTGGAGGATGAATGTTCTCCTGGATCTTTTCGGCAGCACCGCGCGAAGGAGAGTGAGAAACAGAGTGGGCAGAGCGGGGTGGGTTGCGTGCGGTGATATCTTCATCCGTTGCTTCGGTTTGCTCGTGGAAGTCTGCGAAATCCTGGACGTTGGTTTCGGCGTCTTCGCGTGGTCCAAGGGAGAAACGTTTCCCGATTAGAGCGAACTCTTTGAAGCCGCGGCCTGTGGCTGTCGTAGGAGGGAGACATGGTTGAATGCAAGGGGATAGACGGTGTTCATCCCAGTTTGCGGCATCGAAGAAGTCTACTGGGTACTCCTCTTTCGATTGCTTGTCAATGAAACAGTGGCCGTCTTCTGGGAGTAGGGCAAAGCTAGTACGGAAGGTGAAGTTCACCTGAGCTGTCAAGACGCGAGAGCTGAGAAGAACATCGTCGCCATTCCGGAGGGGGCCAAGAATGTTGACGCAGTGCTGGGGCACTCCGGCGTATAGGACGCCGGCAAAGAGATCGGGACGTTGGTTGACGGCGTGACGTGTGATGAGGCCACCGAGACTATGGGCGACTACGTAGGCACCGCGTTTCTGGCCAGTCTCCCCGTTCGGGCGGTTGGATGGAAGACCCTCAAGGAATTCGATCAGCCTCTTGGAGAGAAGGTCTGGGCTCAGACGCCAGTCATAGCCGTAGTCCCAGACGCGAAGATCACCGCGAATGGCATTCTCCGATTTGCGGAGCCGTTTCATCAGTCGACGGCATACATCCACGGGGCCAACATGGGAAAGTACCCCGGATGGAATGATTTTCTCTTCCATGCGCTCTTCATCTTCCCGGGTCAGACCAACCTCCAGATCGACCTTGCGTAAATTCAATCCCACCTTCATTGGAACCCATAACTGGCGATGTGGTGGCTTGGCAGATCGCAAGATGGAGCCTCGATAACCACCCAGGATCACGATATCACCGGTCAACTCCGACATGGCTTCTTCCAGGATTGGATGTGTAGACTGCGTGTTCTGTCGCGGAGGGGGAGGCGGTGTCGCAGCCGGATGGGCCAAGCCATTCAGCTCTTTATCAGCCGAAGCCGATGAGCCTCCCAGATCAGGAAAAAACGGCTTCGAGTGCCAATCATTACGAATGTCTTGTAGATTCAAGCCTGGCATACTAAGCAAACGGCTGCTTGAATCTTGCAAGGAATCTTTAATCGCCTTGAACCGGCTGTTGACCTGAGAATGCACATTCTCATATCGCGGCCGTTGTTCCAACGACGATGCCGTGGACGATGCACGCAAGTACAATGATTGATCCGAAGATGATCGGCGTAGACTTGGCGGTCGTCCCGGCGTCGCACTAGGTCGTCGGGCGTAAGAATGCTTTACGGCGGAGCTTGCTTCCACCGACTGTAACTCCGGAACATGATGGCCATCATCAGCTTCATCAGATTCATGGCCTGCTCCATTGGGCAACGGAGGCGAAGGGGGATGACGCCGATCCAACGAAGCAGTCCTCTTCTGCATAGATGCCGGGCCTCGCTTCCCGGCGCCTTCTACGGTTTGACTGCGAGCCCGATTGTGGGCATTGCCGGATAGAAACGGCAGTGTTGGCCGCTTCGCCAACGCACCCAGGTCCGGAAGAAACCTTTTCAGCTCCCCAGACCAAGCTCGCGGCCGACGAGGAAGCGAAGTCTTTAGCAAAGACCGAGTGAAGCTTGATCGATGATGTCCGGACTCCTTGGGTTCCTGCGACGCGGCAGCCGACGCAGAGCCTCCGATGTGGGGGCCGCGTGGCGTCCGGCGCTCCACCGGCAAGGACTGTGCATGAGGATGCACGCCTGGAGCCCTCTGAGTCGTCCGCTTAGCCTGCGTAGCTTGTTGGGCCGCCAAATTGTCAGACTCCACCGATTCGGGCTCCGCCGTGAGTTCGGAGACGAACAGTCCATCCTCGCCGACGGTTTCCGGCACCTCGGTGAAGTAACCGCCATGGGATTCCAGGATACGATTTTTCTCTTCGGCGGGTGTTGCGCGAGCTTTCATGCGACTCTGGGTGGGGCCAATGCTGACACCGACGACATCGCTGGCGTCGTCTTCGTTCGCATAACTGTCGAAGTGCGGGGTTGGGTCATCGCTGTCGGAGCTCGAGAAGGAGGAGTACTGGGAGGGAGATTCGGATGCGACCGCATTGCCGGACGATTCGGATGAATAGGATACTTGTTGATTCGGCGGTTGCTGATCGGATCGTTTATTTCGTTGAGAGCCTAGCGGATCAGGCTGATCGGCGACTAGGGACACCATGGTACGAATCGCACAAGGAAAGGAAGAAAAAAAAAATAAAGAAACCCGACCGCTAGGTTCAGGGCATGAGGTCGTACAGGCCAAAAAGTTTATACAAAGCTTGGCTCCAGAAACCTTGACCTTAGCTCACGTAAGACGATGCTCAGAGGTAATCAGTGGTAACGCAGGGATTGGAAGCTCCCACAGACTGTTCAACATTGAAAAATACCTGGCAATCGGTGACGTGAGGAATCAATGTCCGTTATAAGCCGTTGAAGACCGAAAGCAGGAAGGGTTCCACAGCACAGCCCTTCGGGTCAACCGGAAGGCAAAAACTCTGTCCAAATCCACGTGAAAATACATATGTACGGAGCCGTTTAGCTTCGTTTCAGCCCCAAAGTTGTGTCAGCCTGCTAACTCTTCCTTTCCTTCTTGTTTTTATGATCGACGCATTATCATGGTTTGGCCCCGGGAGATCGGTGGTTGAATTTCCAGAATTGATCGGCTCCCCATCAATGCGCTATGACATCGACCGCGTGTCATAACATAATCATCATAACTTATTTGCAAGTCAAGCTTTTCCAATTTCAAGTTTGTTTGGCGATCCCGAGGTTCGAGCGATGCTCCAATCATCGACCTGCTAAGTGGATAGCTACATACACGTTGCTGCAATTGTGATTTGCTACTTCAGATCCATGCCACGTATTGCGGGGCTAGACAATTTCACATCTGGGGCCATTTTCTACTTGTTTCCACTGAAGGGGTATCCTTGCCGAGACATCCTTAGCTAGGTAGTGTTCAAACGTATTCGTATACTGCACATACAGTAGAGAAGCCGAAATTCGGAGAACCATTCACTGATTCCCCACTGCGGCTGAGTCCCCGCCGTCAGCCTTAGCACGAACCACATAGATAAGTATGCGGATTGGGACCTCGGGAAATAACCTCGGCATGGGATCACCGTTGAAGTATGTGAGAAATGAGGATCTAACTCTATCTCAACCGCTAGATCTCGCGACCAAGGTCTTCAAGATGGACCATTAATTAAAGTGTATCACAAAATAAGAATATCCAAGACAGATCTCCCGAGATTGAACGTGTTTGCCGAAAATGTTAAACATATATTTATACATAAGTATATCATTTTGAACCCTCACGACGAGGCTTGGCTTGGAACTCTTTCGACAAGATCTCCTGTTCTCCCCGGCGCTCAATTTCCTCATTCCATTCTGCACTCTCATGAGACCCAAATGCCCGATCAACTGTCGCATTTAGTGCCCCGCGAAGTGTCTCTCCAGCGCCCTATGCACTTATTAGCCCGACCCAAACCAACGAGGACAAAGTCTAAAGCCCCCAGGGCCGAGTGTAGCAATACTCACATGAACTCCGGCCGCAACACCTCTTATCCCCTTACCAAGACCTTCACCGTGAGAGCCATGTGACCCCTTCTGCGCTTTCTCCATTTCTTTCTCCATCTTCACCCGCTCCGCTGTGCTAGGCGCATGTTGAATTCGAGAATCGCCCGCCGGTGCATCAAAGCTCCCTGTCGGCGAGGGTGGATGATGATAGTTCTGATCGGATCCGCCGGCTGCAGTTTTGTATCCTGCGCCGGTGGCGCTGTTATATCCGGTAGTTGCGGGATCATACTGGCTGCGTTGGTCTGGCATGGAGGTCGGAATACCTGGGGCACCGGCTGAGGAACCGGATCGCATTGGTTTATGGGTAGATGACATTTCGGTGATAACTAATTGATTCGGAGAAGTACGGATTGAGATTGGGATGAGTTTGGAATCTGGTGCGGCCAGTTTTATACTTCTTGCGTGGTGACGTCATTGTTAGCGCATAGGTACAATTCTAATCTGGGGAAGAATGTTTTCCAGTGCTAGTAAACAAAAAGTAGAAGCATGCAGTAGCTACTATCAATACATGAAACCCCAAGCCATGGAGATCGGTTACTCAACACAACGCTCAGCTCGACCAGCCGAGGTCCAGATTTCTGCTGTGGAGCAATTTTCCTAATCTGGGGTTGCTCCGATCCTACATCTCCAGAGTCCCTGCAATTCCCCCGACATATTTTTCTTTCGTTCCCCACTCTCTCTCGTTCCCTAACTCAGTCTTCTTCGAAATAACCTAAGCCTTGTCACACATTTGAACATCCACCATGTCCTACAAACAAATCCTCTACAACAAGGCTCCCGAACCGGCCATCGATCCCACCCTCAACTCCGGCACCTTTCGCCTAAACACCGTCCCCCGTCCCACAGATGTCCCTGCAGACAAACTCCTCGTGCGTGTGCACTACCTCTCTCTCGACCCGGCCATGCGCCAATGGCTCACCGCCAAGCGCTCCTACATCGCCCCCGTCGAGCTCGGCACCGTCATGCGCGGCCAGAGCATCGCACAAGTAGTCGAAGTCGGCAGCTCCCTGACCTCGAAATTCAAGACCGGTGAATGGGTCGTCGCATACTCTGGCTGGCAAGAATACGCCCTCATGGGCGCAAAAGAAGTTGAGAAAGTCACGCTCCCCGCCGGCGGGCGTCCCACAGACGCAATGTCCGTCCTCGGCATGACTGGTTTAACGGCTTATTTCGGTATGCTGGAGGTTGGAAAGCCAAAGGTCGGAGAGACTGTCGTTGTTTCTGGTGCTGCGGGCGCGACGGGCAGCATTGCGGGACAGATCGCCAAGATCAAGGGTGCCAAGCGGGTTGTTGGGTTGGCGGGGAGTGCGGATAAGTGTGAGTTCCTTGTTAAGGAGCTTGGGTTTGATGCTGCGATCAATTATAAGGATCCGCAGTGGAAGAAGCAGCTGAAAGAGGCTACGCCTGAGTACATTGATGTCTTCTTTGATAATACTGGTGGTGAGATTTTGGATGCTTGTCTTGCGCGTGCGGCGCGGGATTCGAGGTTCGTCATCTGTGGAGCTATTAGCCAGTATAATGCGGCTAAGCCACAGGGACCGACGAGCTTCATGACTGTTATTGTGAGTTCTTGTGGATTCGAATTAGAGTGACATTATGGCTAATGATGGATACAGTCGCAACGAGTCACTGTGAAGGGATTTATTGTTTTCGATTATGCGAAGAAGTATGGCGAAGCGTTGCAGGAGCTGGCCTCTTGGCTGTCGCAGGGCAAACTGAAGCGCAAGGAGCATATTGTGCAGGGTGGAATTGAGGGAGCACCCAAGGCTCTTGTTGATCTTTATGCCGGTGTGAATACTGGTAAAATGATGGTGGAGGTTGCTCCAATTAGCGAGGCACTGGGGCCAAAGGCCAAGCTTTAAGATACGGCTGTCGAAGTCTCATTTCGGTTGTTGTATCCAGATGTCCATCTCTGGTTCCATATCAAAGTAAAGCAAAAGATCTTGTAGATGCAGGTCATCTTGGTTGTTGAACTTACATATACATGTGTGATAGCCAAATATTCGAATAATAATCTTGGGAAGTTACCTTCTATGGTGTAATAAGTCATGCGTGAACCCGACTGCTTTGCGTTATTGGACGCAAGCCGGCTAGCTACCTTAAAACTTGCACAATGTAGATGCGATAAATTATAACCGTATTCCTGAGGTCCTCAACAACAATAGCTGAATTGTATCTCCCTATGTGTAGATAGCCATGATATTGGAATGGACTACCTAGGCGTTCAAGTTTACAAACCCTGAAGTACTTGTTGACAACCTGAAAGCTACTTTAACATATAATAGGCCATTCAAAACTATCTAGGTACCTAATTACTTATATACCAAGGTGTGACCACGGCCAGGTTTCCCCAATTGAGTCAGACTGAAAAAATTCCCTACCAACGTTGGTCTCGCACAGCATACAAGGACAAACCAACAAGGAAAACTTGCGATCTGTTAAGGTCCGCCTCCCATCCTCGTCCCGTTGATCGAGCCATTATTCATACCAACCTGAAACCCAGAGTTATTGCCTTCAAATGTGATATTGGTACGGCCATCGCCTTCCCTCACATAATTGTTGATGTTCGTAATATAGTGATCGCCTTCATTCACGACATTGGCGATGGCTTCTTGCTGTGAAATAACATGAGGAACGATTCTATACAACAGCTCTTTTGCGTAAGCTGCTGCTGTCATAGCTGCATAGCCCTGCCACTCCTTGTTCTTGTGTGTATCGGAATAGTCACAAATACCACGGATTACCAAGCAGGGAAAGTGGTTGACCAGGCCAGCAGCTTCCATCTCAAAGCAAAGGACGTCATTTTGCTCCGCGAAGGCATCACGAATTTTAGCATCCTTCATTAAACTGTTTGCGGATGCAATAAGGCCATAATGGATGGCTGGATCATCGTCCTCCTCGGTGCGCGGAGGCCGTGAAACTAGAGAAGAGACATGCTCTCCACAGGCGGTAGCGCAGGGTGATTCGTTTGCGGCGGGGTGCAATACATCACTCTTATATAGTCGATCGGTCGTCGGATCGGGGCGCGAATATTTCTTCTTCAGTCGCGGTTTTGTCTCTAGGATCTTGCTGATAATTTCCACAATCTGACTGCCTTCGGTTTCGTATTCAGCGGCAAGCCCGTTTACTGCGCCGCGCAGCAAAGTAGGTGCCTGGTTATGAAAGGCCGTTGGCTTGAAATCCTGGCCCTGGATTATCTTGCCAAAGTCATATTGAAGAATGCCACCCCGACCATTATTGGGCATGCCAACGACAATATCTCCAAGCCGGATGTCGTGCTTTGCGCTTGGTGCACCACCGCCGATGCCCACCATGAGGGCGATGCGAATGTTCGGAAAGGCGTGTGTCATACTCACGGCCACTTGTGTTGCTGAGGAGAGGCCGTACTCACCCATTGGGAGCACGGAGATGACAACTTTGTGATCCCTGATTCTTCCCAGGGTATAGTCATTTTGATCGGCAGACGGTAGCTTGGTTGGACGGTCATATTTTTCGTCGAGAGATGCTATGGCGGCGACATACTCGGTCTTTATGGCGCAGATCCAGCCCACGGTATAATCACTAGGATTGAACATTACGGAGTTTGAGCTCCACTGGTATTGGTTTTGATTGACAGAGATTTGTGTATTTGGCAGCGGAAAAATTTTTTTGGGGCCAAAAGCGAACAGACTCGTGTCACTGAGACTACTGTATGTGGCGCGTAGCGCGGCCACATCATTCGTGAGGCTGAAGGTTGCCCCTCACTTGCAGGATGGGGTCCATTTCTCCCGAGGCTTTGATCCCGCCTGGATCTATCTTTTTTAGGGCTGAATACGAAATGATACGATCGGGACATTGATCTCATTTTGGTAGCAAAGACATGTTATTGGGTGTGGTCAGGTCAGTCATAGAAAGAAAAATGATAGCATCCCGCCAGAATGACCAAAATCTTAATGCACTAGCAGTTAGTCCTGGGGCAGGATAGTCATTAGAAGAGCACAATGAAGTTACATCAATATCCATAATGTTTTCTAGGCCCCAGTCAGAGTCATTAGAGCATCGTATTTGCCTAATCCTCTTTAATATCCCTTTAACCCAGCCTCACATATTGATACCCGGCTAATCCACTCAGATTGTAAAATCTGCGTGGTAGTGATGCGTTTGCGTGATATGGGGTGTAGCATCGCATAGATAGCATTACGTCGTCTCTAAAACAAGAAAAAAGCCTCGTCAGTAAAATTATCCTCTGCAATTGACAAAGAAAGGGTCAAAGACATACCTTCCCAAGCGCTTCGATGGGTGGATACCCGTCTTCCGAATGACGACAATCGAGGTAATCCAAATAAACCGGATCCTCGTGATGTGGACGAGCACTGCGCCAAATCAGACGACCAGTGATAAGTGCCACATAGATAATAGCTGTTGCCCAAACATCTGCCGGGCGGGGATCATTGTCTTCGTCATCTTCCTCCGATAGGTCTCTATGTGCAAGTGCAGTGTGCGAAGGAGAATGAAAAGCCTCTGGCGGAATATAAGGCAGACTAATTCCCGGGAAAGAAGCTGTGGAATGTGCCACATCGCCCGAGCTCCGAGGTGGAGGTGTAGCCCGGGAAGCACAGAAAAGCCACGGCAAGGAGAACGACCACGCTGCGGACGAAGCTGGGTGAGATTGCGAACGTGGCCGGAAAGTTTCTTCCGTTGGCATTGCACATTCGGACCAGAGGCGGCGGATATGACCGTCGCCGAACCCAGCAAGCTTCACAGAGCCGTGTTCTGTGAGGAGGATAGTTTCCATTCGGATATCGCAATGCGCAGTTTTTTTCTCGTGAAGGAAAGATAGGGCACGGAAAACTTGGGCTATGATGCAGTCGGCTTCGTTTGTTGGAATGGGGCCTCCGTTGTGGGAGATGAGTTCGTGGAGGTCACCCCCTGCGCAGATGGGCATGACCAGGCACAGCTCAGAGCGTTCGTTGTAGAGGAGATCGATTATTGGGAGGATGTTCGGGTGGTGAGGATGTAGGTCGGATATCAAGTCAGGAGAGCAATATGATGGGTGATAAAGGGGGTTTGCCGAGTCAAGAATGTTGTATCGGTACACTTTGATGGCGACTAATGGTTTGTGTTTGGATTCAGGGCCGGCAAGCCTGTTTTGGTGTAGTCGGACTGTGCTATTAGCACCGTAATGGAGGATATCCATACAACGGCCATATCTTTCAGCGAAAGGGCGGCAAACATCCTGAATCAAGGGTTGATTTGAATCTGTTGTCGACGTCTCTGACCTCGTCAATGGCTGCTGGTTCGTCGAGACAAAAGCTAGAGTTGGCTGGTGATCACTCTTGAAAACAGACCAGCCACGCTTTGCGACATTTTGGCTGGCATCATGGAGATGGGAATCCTGAGACCACTTTGCATGCGTCACATAATGATTATGGGGGACCTGGTCGGGTCGGTGCACAGAGTTAGCTGTCCAGACGTCCGGGCGATGACGTTCCCTCATGGATAGCTACTTTGAAAGAAAAAAGCAAAGGAAGATGAAGTCAAAAGGAAAAATTCAATTCTACCAAGAAAAAAAGAAAAGAAAACAGGCGCCGGGAGATGTTTTGTGTGCTGCACGACGTCTACATGGATTTATAGATATGCTTTTAGCGGTGTACGCAGTCCATGCACTATCCTCCGTAACACGTTCTACAAGTTCCGTGGGAAAGAGACAAAGAGACAGAAAATACAGCAGGAATAGGCTGATCGCTTGCATCACCATATTCCAGCCGTGGTAGTTACTTAACAAAAATTCGGGGTGATTGATCACTTGCTACGCTAGAGATGCCGCCATTGGACATAGCAAACCGCGCACGATGATCACACCTTTTCACCAATATGATCTGGTGGCTGAGGGATTAACCTCACACAATCTGACAAAGAAGCTATTAGCTAATAACGAAAAATCTGCTGTTTTTATCCGGTGAAAATGGGGGCCTGTGGGAAATTATAACCTAAGTCGCTCTAGATGGAGAAGAGCGGCAGAGCGTCAAAATCAGTTTGTGGCGAGGAAAAATCGCGCACCTTCGGATTAGGACGTTACCACCACGTTTGCGGGGTGGCTGTGTGAAAAGTGAAATTATATGCGCCATTTGTTTTTTTCGTTGTGGTAATGCTGGATTTTTTTTTCTCCCTGTAAGCCGGCTTAATTACCACGGAATCTGTAGCCTGAATCCAAGGGAAACGCTTTAGGGCTGGATGAGTCGCAGAACCTGGTTCTGGTATGGTCAAAATTTACATGAACAAGTTATGATTGGACGTGAGAAGCCACAGGGGTAATATTACCGTATGCATCTGTATATCGTAATTAAGATCCTGTGCAGGTGTCAAAGATTGTGCTTGCTCCACATAGACCAAGCAATTACCGAGTTCGTCATCAGGTACCTGATTTACTATGGAACGCTCGTATCCTTGACATATGCTATGCGCGTTTTTGCTTTTGCTACCAGCAGGTCCAGGCGTTATTCCTGATTCTGATCCGATCTCCACTGCACAGAACTTCCGGTTCCCTCGTGGCTAGAGCTGATCGCATGGCTCCGCTTATGTGACACGATGAATCGTTTTTTCTTTCTCCCGTTGCGGTTTGGTTTAGTTGCTCGTTTACGATCTAATTGGGTTAGCTATGTCTTCCGTCTCGCCTTCCCAATTCATCATTAGCCACGAGGTGTGGTTCCCTCTGGTTAGTTTTGGTCGACCTACATAAGGCCCGGGGTCGCACACATCATATTCGATAGCTTCTCATTCCTCTTCATCTATTCTTGCTGTGGCCGCTTCAGGTATCTGGCTGTCTGCCTTCTTATTTTCATATCAAATCCCCTCAAGACAGCTACGCCATGGAGCCCAGTTCTCCCCATGGCAAGCCTGACTTCGACGTCGACGTCGAGGCCGATGGTGTTACCATCAAGGATGATGATTATGATCCCATAGAACGAAACACGCGTATCACTTTCCATGACTCTGCCACCGAAGCGGAGGGAATGCGCTCCATTTACCAGCCCGCCCAGCTTGGGCGTACCAATTCGCTGGGTCGTGATACCATTCGCAGTACTCGGAGTACCTACCAGACAACAGCTGGTGGGAATAATGGGATACCTATTGAGTTCCGTACACTTTCGATCCAGATCTCCGAGTCTCAAACCCGCCCGAAAGAGATCGTGGCAGAAACCCCCAAGGAGAAGGTACCCAATCAAGATTATTTCGAGAGCTTGGATTTCCATATCATTCCGCAGGAGAAGGTCTGTCAGGAATTCAATGTCGATCAGCGCTTCGGTTTAAGCACCGAGTCAGCGGCACAACGTCTTCAACGGGATGGAAAGAATGTTATTGCCCATCATCGCGAGAACTACCTCAAAAAGATCTTCTTTTATGTCTTTGGTGGCTTTTGTTCCGTCCTGTGGGTGGGTGTGATTATCTTCTTCCTTTGCTGGCAGCCTCTTAGCAATCCACCCTCAGCAACCAATCTTGCCATGGCTATTCTCGTTATCATCGTTATCACCCTCCAGGCCAGTTTCTCAGCTTTCCAGGACTGGTCTACGAAGCGAGTTATGAACTCTATCTTAAATCTTCTTCCATCAGAAGCTCTGGTCTTGCGTGATGGAAAGCAGCTACGTGTTTCCGCAACTGATTTGGTTGCTGGAGATATTGCACAGATCACCGTTGGAAACAAAGTTCCTGCCGATATGCGTCTGCTGCAGACTTCTGGGGATATTCGATTTGATCGTGCAATTCTCACTGGCGAGTCGGACGAGATTGATGGTGCTACTGAGTCGACCGATGCAAACTTCCTTGAAACTCGCAACATTGCGCTAATGGGAACACTGGTCACGAACGGAAATGCCACTGGCATTGTGCTATTGACCGGTAGTCGTTCCGTCATGGGCCGAATTGCTACCATGACAGCTGGTGTCAAACAAAAGCCGACGCTGATTCAAAAAGAGATCACTCGCTTTGTTACCATCATCGTCAGCCTGACCGTCTGCCTCGCGTTGCTCATCTTGTTCACTTGGCTGGGATGGCTTCGAAAAGACCATCCTGGATACATGAGCGTGGTAGCTATGCTCAACAATGTCATGGGCTGTGTGGTGGCTTTTATCCCAGAGGGTGTGCCTGTTGGTGTCGCACTGACGTTGATGATGGTCGCTCGACGCATGAAGCAGACAAACATCTTGCCCAAAGGATTGGCGACCGTGGAGACTTTGGGATGCGTGAATGTTATCTGCTCCGACAAAACAGGAACGCTCACACAAAACCGCATGTTTGTCAAGTCACTTGGCATGGTGGACTGGGAATACAATATTGATGATCTCGTGCCTGGCATGGAATCTTCGGAGGCACTTCAAAATCTCCTCCGTGCATCGGTTCTCTGCAATGATGCTACCTTCGACCCAGAGACCCTGAAATTGCCAGTTTGGGAGCGTGCCGTCAACGGAAATGCTACGGATGCTGCTGTTTTGCGACTTGCCGACAGCGTCGGTGCTGCTACACCAAAGAATCTTGAGCCATATACCCGCGTCCACCAGATTCCTTTCAACTCAAAAAACAAGTGGATGCTCACAATGCATCAAAACCCGACTTCTTCCAAAGAATACATGATCTACGTCAAGGGTGCGCCTGATGTCCTCTTGGATCGCTGTTCCACTTACTGGTCTGCTGTCAACAATGCTGTTCGTCCTTTAGACACAAATGCCAGAAATAAGCTGTCTGATTTCCAAGCTAAACTCTCTCGTCGTGCCGAGCGTGTGATCATCCTCTGCCAGCGCCGCTACATCCCGACCCATCCTTTGGGATCCAATGGATTTAGTGACGAGATTCTCGAATCGGGTGTCCAGGATCTGACTGTTCTTGGAATCTTCGGCATCATTGACCCTCCTCGCCCGGAGACGGCTCAGACTGTGGCCGCATGTCGCCGCGCGGGCATTCGTTTTTTCATGGTCACCGGCGACTTTGGACTAACGGCGGCGGCAATCGCTCGCGACATCGGTATTTTCGAGGGTGACGTTGAGCCTGATACAATTCATGATCTTCGGGATGGCTTCGCATCGGACAAAATGCCGCCTTCAAGACGCAGCTTGCTTCTAGAAGGCAGTAGTCTCTCATCATTGAACCAGGAAGAGTGGTCCACAATTTGTGATTATGAGGAAATTGTCTTTGCCCGTACCAGTCCCGAACAAAAGCTACGAATTGTGTCAGAGCTCCAGGCAAAAGGCAATTTTGTCGCTGTCACGGGTGATGGAGTCAACGACGCGCCTGCTTTGCGTGCTGCAGATGTTGGAGTTGCCGTCGGTTCCGGTAGTGATGTTGCCATTGAAGCGGCCGACCTTGTCCTTCTTGACAAGTTCGATTCCATTGTCGAGGCTATTCGCCTCGGTCGCCTGGTCTTCCAGAACCTTCAAAAGGTCATCGCCTATCTACTACCCGCTGGCAGTTGGTCAGAAATCTGGCCTGTGCTTATGAACGTTTTCTTCGGATGTCCCTCCCCTCTGAGCTCCTTCTTGATGATTATTATTTGTGTTTTCACCGATCTGTTTCTCTCCTTGTCGCTTATTATGGAAAAAGAGGAGTTTGACTTGATGAGCATTCCACCCCGGAAGCCTCGCAAAGACCACCTGATCAACATGCGCATTTACGGCCAGTCATACCTCTTTGTCGGTGTTATGGAAGCTTTCAGTGCCCATTCCATGTTCTTTTTGTACATGTGGAAAGCCGCGGGCATTCCATTCAGTGATCTTATTTTCGCATTCGACACGTACACCGATGGATTCCACGGATACACAATGGACGAACTAAATCATTTCAACTACGTTGGACAAGGTGTCTACTTCGTAACTCTTGTCATCATGCAATGGGGCAATATCCTGTCTGTCCGGAGCAAGCGCATGTCTCTTCTCCAAGCAGACCCCATCCGCCCTGCGCGTCGCAACCCATGGCTCCCTCTCGCCATGGCAATTTCCCTCGTTATTGCCATTTTCGTCACCGAAGTCCCCGGTATTCAGTCTCTATTCCTGACAGCTTCTGTCCCCATCGAGTTCTGGTTCATTCCACTCGGTCTGGCAATGGGTGTTCTATGTATGGATGAGCTGCGCAAGGTTCTTGTGCGCATGTTCCCCAAAGGACCGGTTGCGTGGGCATCATGGTAATGATGTTGATGTGTTCCAAAATTATTCTTCCTGTGTTGACACACGATCAAAAGGACTGGTGGCGGTTTGAGAGACGGTGTTGGTGGGTATAGTCACTTTATTTGCATCTTTATTTTAGTTTTATATCTCATGTATCTAAGCGGGATGTTGCTTGAACCTTTTTGCTATCTTTAGATCAGATGGTCCAGATTCGACCGTGGCAAAACCAGATACATTTACCTATTACCTATGTCTCCATTTCTGAATATATTGTGGAAACCAACACTAGGTACAGGTATCTCACTCCGACCATATGAAATTGATCCTTCTTGACACAGCCTGGAGCATCCCTTTAGCCTAAGAGTTTCGATTACAATTTTAGGTCTGTGAGGCTTATACTCAATTTTGCGCCTTATAGCCTCGCTATTCTCAAAGGCACGATCTTGAAATGTTTCTATTTAGTAAACAGAATCAACAATCTTGATCTCAGGATGGATGGTGGTAACAATCGTATGAGAATCAAGAGAGCCCCTTATAAACAGCAGCCTCAACATCCTGAAACAGATTGAAAACTTTCTCGTCACCAAACGGTAAAACCTGTGCACACACCATCCCTCCGACGCCATTCTCGCGATCACACCACCAGAAAAGGTTCGCAAGTCCAGACCATTGTGCTGTTCCCACAGAGCGGCCCGTGGAGCCTCCACTGAGCAAAAAGGTTAATCCCCAGCCCTGGCGATCTCCTTCCACAGTTGGGTGCAAGCCCGTACTAGGGCCCGCGAGGTCAGGCTTTGCGTCAGAGAGATACTTCTCACATAGGGGCGGAAGATGCGCAATTTGGTCGCAGAACATATTGTCCACGGTTTGCTTCTTCAAAAGCTGGGATCCTGTGGTTGGAGAGGTCCCGTCATTCAGAAGCACAGCTAGGATTTCTGCAGACGTTGTTAGTCAAACGGGTGGTATTAGGGATGTGGGAGACATACGGCAATACTCCTGGGGTGTTGAGAAGCATCCGGCTCCACCACTGTTGAAATAGGATTCTAAATCGGATTTGGACTCCAGTGTCAGTGGTCGTCTGAGCAGATGGTCTCGGGGCCAGATTTTGCCGTTCAAGTCTCGGTGGTGCATATAGGCTAGGTTGGCCTTCATCGTTGAAGTTGGAATCATGGAGATATGAGTAAGGCCCAACGGCTCAAAGATATGCTGGTGGAAATAGTCATTGAGCTGCTTGCCTGTAACACGTTCAATGACAAGGCCGACCCAGTCAATGTTCACCTATCATATGCCAGCAAGGTTAACAACTACAGGTTTATCCCGGTGTGTACTAGTTGTGTGCTCTTACCCCATACTCCCAAGCTTCTCCTGGCTGGTGCACCAATGGCTGCTTGAAGTCTCTAATATCACCCGAGAACTCATCATAGCCAATAGGGTGACTGTAGTCCCGGAGTTTGTCGTTCATGAAGGCATATCCAAACCCAGCTAGACCGATGACGTCAGACTCCGCACAACTAGAAATGGTACCTGACCGGAATTTACTAACCAGTGTGAGACAATAGCATTCTCAACGTGATGCCTCGCTTCTTATCAACCAATGTACCATCATCTTGCAAGACCTTCAAATCTTTTAGCTCGGGGCAGATGCGCTCGGTCTCGTTGGAATCATCCAAGGAGATCCGACCCTGTTCCACCAGTTGCATACATGCAATTCCGGTGATCAATTTTGTGCATGATGCGATCCAGAATACACTGTCGGTTGTCAGGGGCTCGGGGTTCACATGTCCTCTCTGTCCGCCTGCGTGAGAGACCAATAATTTGCCATCCTTCCCCACAATTGCAACGGAGGCGCCCGGCAGTCCATTTTCAGTACTACAGGCGGCATTGATTAGGCCTTTGATGGTATCCTGAGTTGCGGTTGGAAGTTCACCCATTCTGTAGATGTGATTGAATTGGTACTTTTGAGAAGCGATCACGGGGGAGTATGAAGATGAGGAACGGGTAATCGAGACGACCCTGAGATTGCGGACTGTGGATCCCACTCGATCGGCTGCGGGGTATTTCCGATGTGATATATCCGCACCTGAAGACAGTATGCGGGATACAGATAGATGAGTTTTCCAAGATCTTCACTGTGAGCGTTCGGTTGGACTGAAAAAAAATGCCGAGGCCGCCAGAAGAGACAGAGATAACGAGGGAGAGCAATTCCAGATGCGGTCAAAAAGGACCCTTTGTGCCCGATAAATGTGGCGCAAAGATGATAACTATGCAAGGGGTAAATTATTTTCAAAAGACCTATGAATGGCGTGACAATGATAATAAGTTGTGGAAGCATATTTGGGTTCTCTAAGAGAATCAGTTCGGAGCGCAAGCTATCTAAGCAAGCTGGGCATTATTACTCTTCGACCACAAGGCGAACAATGCAACCATTCTAAATCTACATTCCATCCAAAAATTGTGACTTGTGCATTGCGTGGGCAAAAGGCGCATCTGCCGCCGTTGGCTGGTTACTAATGTCCTCAAACCAAGCATAAGGAGGCAATGATGATTACTATAAGAGCACTTAGCGTGAGCAGCGTGGTCACACAATTATATGAATTGGCTGAGAATACCCGTTATGAATATGCCGTGAGACCATGTGAATGTGAATATTCTCAACTATTTCTGATTGATCATGTAGTAGCAATACTAGTTGCTAGAAAGACTGATTAAGTGAGAATAGTATGTGTGCGGCCCGAGGATAGTTTAGGTGTAGCATGTCATGCGGAACATCTTCATTCGTCACCATTCGCCACAAACGATATGCCCCCAGAACCTTGTCTATTTGAACACCTAATCCACCTAATATCAAACCAATCACCCTTTCCAATCTACCATGGCCAACCATCTTTACCAATACTCAATTTTGAGCGCTTTGATGCACGGGATCTGCCGCGAAGGCACCACGGTCGCAAACCTGCTCACACATGGTGACCATGGCCTGGGAACTATGTCCGGTCTGAACGGAGAAATCATAATCGTCGATAAAGAAGTATACCATTTCCTCCCCAATGGGCAACTCCGCAAAGTTGAGCCTACCGACATCATCCCGTTCGCCATGATCACCCGGTTCGAACCGACATTAGCCAAACATCCACAGTCACTAAACATGTCAACTATTTCCAATGAACTTTCACCACTACTCCCAGCTTGTCAGAATTCATTCTTGTCAATTCGAGTCGACGCCATGTTTACCCGGGTGACATTCCGCGTAATCCCTGCGCAGTCAAAGGCCCGTGAGTCGCTATCGGAGCTGGCGAAACGACAGGAATTGCATCACGCCACGCATAGTCGGGGTACTCTTGTCGGGTTTTGGTCACCTGGATTCACGAGTGGATTCAGTGTGGCTGGGTTCCATCTCCATTTCTTATCTGAAGATCGTGCGCAGGGTGGTCACGTTATGGAATTTGAGGCTGAAGATGCTGTTCTCCAAGCTGCTGCTATTAATGCGTATAATGTTGAGTTACCAGCTTCAGGAGAGTTCCAGAATGAGCCTATTGGGGAGGTTTTGGCGAAAGATCTTCACGCGGCAGAGGGTCAATAATCTGGTGATTTGTCATTGGTGCTTGTTGCCTTTTCTGAGGCATAATGGCCATTGAAACCTGTGTTACTTTGTTTATGTAGATGACAAATTGTTCAAAAAACATTCATGGATGTGGAGATAAGCCATAATTGAGTTAATATATAAGACATTTTCATCCAATACTTTTGACTGGCCATACTATCCGAGCATAGGAGATAGGGCCTATTGCTTAAGTTCCAAAAAGTCCAAGCTTACACTCGCTCAATCCCATTTGATAATTATAGGAATCTGGCATAGTCATAGCTTGCGCCATCAACAATAGGCAGCACTTCCTTTGGGAGTACTCAAAGTTGATTGTGCATTCAACGCCTTTAATCGTGGTGTGCTTCTGTTTCTCTCATAGCTTGGTAAGGGTATAGCCTAGGAGACTCAATCAACTAATTCCACTCTCATCCAGGACGCTGTACCAGATTCCATTGTGTTACAGATATGATGATTGAATTAAAATCCCGTATATTGAAACTAATATCACGTATATTGATATAGATATCCCGTATATTATCAGTCTAGGAGTTGAGAACCCTTTGTAGAAAATCGAACATATTCCGTTACTTCGTAGATACGACATACAGCCGATGTCTCAAGCAGGTTGTACTGGCTTGACAGCAACTGGTTCCTCAACTGGCTGATAAACCAACTGAGTCTCAGAAGTACTGACCTGCCACGAAGTATCCTTCTGGATCCGACCAAGCGGCATAGACCCATCCGAGTGCTGATTATACTGTGGTGACTTGTTATCGTTGTGGTATGATGACGGTTGGCCGAAGATCGAGGGGAAGAGGTGCTTCAGCAGGGAGGGGAGAGCGGGCATGCACGCGCAAATGATTGCCACGTCACATTCAACAACACTCCAGTATATAGCGGGAGTATTTGCATCTGGAGCGTTTCTAGTTAGAAGCGATCACTATAAAGCATGTATATGACTTACAAGTTGTGTTGGAAGACTTTGAGAATACGACGAGAGATCGAAGTCTTAGACAACTGACGACAGTAATTCTGGTTGAAAGGGTTAGAGTGAGACCGTGTGTATTCATACGCGAAAAAAAAAAACACTCACAGAAAGCCGGTACAGAACATCAAAGTGATTTGAACCTTCCTTTTCGTGCTCATCGCTGTGTGAAGCAAAGGCCAAATTGGAAGAGTGATAATCCCTAGATCCATCGCAATCTGAACCGCCGCTTTGTACCATGAGTACCCATTGATATTGATACACGTTCCCTCAAATTCACCCGTCCATCCTGACCAGAAATACGGAACAGGGGTGCATTGGAAGATCATGACAAATGTGTTGGAGATACCAAAGCAGATCGAAAGGCCCATTAGGCAGTAGCAGATCAATTGGAATCGAGGTATTGGGAAAATGCGCAAGTAGAAGGCGAGGAATGACAGTTGTGTTAGAGCCTCGGCAGCCATGTAGCACACTTCGGCCACGTAGAGCAACTAGAGTGAACGATTGTGAGCTAGGAACAATACAGCAAAAAAGGGAACCCAATTACCTCTAATTCTTTTGTAATATGCTCAAATGGGATTGTCCATATGTTCGTGCCGAGTCCGAATTTTTGCACTGTAGACAATGTCAGTTACGAGAGTGGATTCAAAGCAGCGTGTCACACTTACTTGGGAACATTGTGCAGTTCAATGGAGCGGCGCATATAAGAGCTGCGACGATCAATCCGTCATCAAGTCCAAATAGTCGATTGAAGACTGTCCGCTGAATCAAACGCAGTGATACCATGATCAGAGCTAGCATTCCAAGAACCCCAGCCAATACGGGAGAAATAAGAGCTTGGCTAGCCTGAGGAACGTTACATATCGACATTGTCAGGTTCGTAGCAGCTAGAAGTATCATGTTAGCTATGTAAACAGAAATCAATGAATATACTCACAAAGACCAGCTTTCACGCCACAGTCTAGAGTTGTGCAGTCGGTTGCCTGTGTGAAGAAAGTGCTGTCTAGACACAGACATGTTGTATTCGAGACCAGACATGATGTTTGATTCGCGGCCGTAGAAAAGCAGTTTAACTGATGAGAATGCGACAAACGTTAGTTTCCACTCAAGATACAAGATCCACATGTTCGAGGACTCCATACTGCGCAAGAGGACAGACTACCAAACGGACCGTCCGCCAGGGACATGATGAACAGCGGGTCTTGAGGGTCTCAAACCGATGCGAAAATCCCAGTGGCAGGACTTTTTGTTTAAAATCACGGCAGCATTGGGTCGAACTGCTGATCTTTCTTAAAACAAGAGATGAAAAGAAAAAGAAAGTGACAGCTACTATTTCTAACGCCCCTATCAGAAGTGCGAATGCGTGGTGGGCCAGTCAACGTCTGCAACTCAGGTGGAGCTGTTGATTGGTCACATTGTGATATCCACTGTATGAAGACTCCGTTTTGGCCCTCGGCTTTGCTTGACTTGAGGGCCGGACCGTGCTGACGCCTCGTTCGCGGGATTGGACACCCGGTACCGTAAGCGTGGATCATCGGCAAGCCAATTTTCTTCCTTGGTGGGAATAGGCTAGCCAGAAAAGACGGCCGAAACTGCGCTAAATATCCTGCAAACACGACTTCGGTAACAGTTCGTTGTTGTTATTCGATGGAGCAAAAGTGACCCACCAGGATAAACGAATTGTGCGTTCCGACTTGGAAAATGGAAATTTTGCCCCTTGAAACCTATCATGTCCAGGGACTTGGACAATGGAACACAGGCGTACGACCTTGTTCTCTTTCTTTCGGCAGCGTCATACTGTGGCCGGGACCGAGCGTCACCCGATCGCTGGGTCAATAGCGGGTGAACAGCCTTTCATCCCTGGGACAGCGTGCGCCGCGATCCACTGGTGCACAGCGATTGGCGGGAACGGTTCGTGTGGGGTAACTCTCGGCTGGCAGAATGAAGTGGGCAAGTGGAGTGAATGTTATGAACTCAATGCTATTAGCACAAGAATGACCAATGGCACTAAAGATAAAAATGATTGCATGGCTCCAACATAGCTGCCCCCCTTTCGCTTTGGCATACCAACACATCTGGTCACTATGCCATCTCAAACACTTGTCGGTGTGGTCCTGGTGGCAATTGTGCTCTATGCGACCAAGCTTCTAATTTCCCGCAAAAAGGCGCCTGGGCCTCTGCCCCCAGGCCCAAAGGGAAAACCAATTCTCGGTAACATTTCAGACTTGCCCGCTCCAGGGACGGCGGATTGGGTGCATTGGCTGAAGCATAAGGATCTCTATGGTAGGCGCTTCGTCATGGGTTTCGAGGGTGCAGCTGAAATTGACGTATCATTTGGTAAACAGGTCCAATCAGCTCGATCACGGTCATGGGCCAAACCATCGTGATTCTCAATGACAGTCGCACCGCAACGGATCTTCTCGGGAAACGCTCGGCGCTTCATTCGTCGCGACCAAACCTAGTCTTTGCGTCAGAGATGTAATAGACTCTCGATTAAGCAAATAAACAAGCTCTTTCACTAATTTGAATGTGTCAGGGTTGGCTGGGAGCACATTATGGCCATGCAAACATATTCGGACCGATTTCGTGCTTATCGCAAGGCGATGCAACCTTATCTCGGCCACGAAGCCGCTGTGGCGCAATACAATTCCTTGCAAGAGGTCGAGTGTCATCGGTTTCTGCTGCGGGTGCTGAAAGACCCTTCGCAGCTGTCGCAACATATCTCAACGTAGGTTTTGCCTTGAGGAACAGATATGGAGAGGTCAATACTAACTTTCCCAGTGAGGCTGGCGCGATTATTTTGAAAATCGCATATGGATACACGACTGACCCACATAAGTTAGACCCATTGGTGCATATGGCCGGTTTGGCTCTTGAGCACTTCGCCATTGCAGGAACTCCGGGAGCATGGCTTGTCGATATGATTCCTGCTTGTGAGACTGCCCCTAGGTATCGATTTGGCCGCAAAGCTAACAGAGATAGTGAAATACGTACCCTCCTGGTTCCCTGGAGCGGGTTTCAAACGCAAGGCACAAGCATGGAAGAAGAACCTCGAAAACACTGCCGATATACCGTACGATTTTGTCAAGCGGCAAATGGAGAGCGACGAATTCAAGCCCTCTTATCTGTCCAATCTTTTCAAGGCCGAAGGATATCCAGCTGCTGACACCGAAGAGGAGATTGTCGCAAAGTGGACTGCGGCGTCACTGTACACAGGCGGTGCTGACACTGTATGTATGCATCCATTGCTGAGTGAAGAAACAAGCTAACAAATCGCAGACGGTTTGCTCAGTCAAAACTTTCTTCTTAGCTATGACCCTATACCCCGAGGTCCAGCGTAAAGCACAAGAAGAGCTTGATCGAGTATTGGGCGCTGGCCGACTTCCTAGGACGGCCGACCGCGCAAATCTTCCGTATATCGAGGCTGTTGTGAAGGAGACTCTTCGTTGGCATCCAGTCGCACCGATGGGTATTCCCCACATGTCTATCGATGATGACATGTACGAAGGCTATCACATTCCTAAGGGTTCTTTGATTATGCCCAATATCTGGTAGGTTTTGTCGTAAGCCTCTTGGGGATAAACATACTAACAACGAGTAGGGCCCTGCTTCACGACCCCGAGGTTTATCATGACCCAATGACATTCAAGCCCGAACGCTTCCTGGGTGTCGATGGCCGTGAGCCTGAAATGGACCCTCGCGGTGTCGTGTTCGGTTTTGGTCGACGCGCATGCCCGGGTCGACTCTTGGCGGAGAACACGGTGTATCTGAGTGTTTCTCGGTCGCTGGCGGTCTTCAACATTAATAAAGCAGTTGACAATGGCAAGGAGGTGGATGTCAAGGCAGAATTTCAACCTGGTGTGATTAGCCACCCAGTTGCGTGGAAGTACGATATAAAGCCCCGTAGCCCTGCGCACGAGGCCTTGATTCTTTCCGTGGAGACAGAACATCCATGGGAGGAAAGTGATGCCGCCGCCCTGAAGGTTTGATTTTCTGACATGAGAAATTTATGGTCTATTGACATGACGGTTATATGATTTCGTTATGGCATATCCCCTATTCTGCAAGGCTATATTTCCTCCAACTTATTGCACTACCAATTCCCATTCAATCTCCTCCGGTTCCTTCCAGTAATTTGTTCCACTGTGGCTAAATCCAAGCTTCTGCAATACTCGTCCACTTCGCTCATTATCTCTCTCGGTTTCGGCGATGAATCTCTTCACGCCCCGTTCATCCTTTGCCCATTCCATGACCGCCTGGGCCGCTTCTTTAGCAATGCCCGTACCCCAGCATTCTGGGGAGACACCATATCGCAGTTCAATCATCTCCTGCCAAGGTGGGAGAGCGGGGTCTCCGGCCTCTCGTGTTGGCATCGAAGTGGTTGATGCATCGCGAATACCGGCATAGCCAACCCAATGAATCTTATCAAGGAGCACCAGGTCTAGTCCAATCATGTTCTCCAGTTCAGCTGCTCTGAGCACTGATAGTCGTGGCTTATCTGAATTCGCATCTTTAACATCGGATTGAGAAGACCCCCGCAACCCCACAGCGAAATCGCCCAAGTTGTACTTCTTCCACGAGCGCTCGATGTCACGTGTCTTAATGACTGACTGGGTTTCGTTGTCACTCCAGTTCTTGATTGGGAATCCGCTCCCAAAGCCCATTCGGCAGAACCCCGCATCGGCGTGCAGCCTTGCATACATTTTTCGGTACGTAGGTGAGGACACAGCGATGGGGGTTGGAAACAATATAAGCCTATCCGTGAGGATGGCAAAAGGTTCGTGAAGATCCGGGAATTGAAGAGAGCTCATGTTGGATAGGCAATGTCTTCTGTTGTATGTAATAGTAATTCTGCAGGAGTGTGAAGAATCAGGCTGTAACGGCCATGCACATGCAGCCAATCAAACATGGTTACGACAAACTTACTCGACTGTTTGGTTTGTTTGCAGAAGGCTACTGCGGGGCGAAGTGGGGCGAGGCAGCGGGCACGAGTAAACAGTCATGTCAATGACACCACCAGTGACTCGCCATAAAATCAGGGATATCACACATTAAATCCAATGAAACCCCACAAAATACTCCAAATAATCCGTTTTAGTCAACTCTTTTCCATTATTGTGTCCACTATGGGAGACGCTACTTTATTGGGCCAGGCTGTGACGCTCTTCTGCGTTCTCTTGGGCTTGTATATTTTCAAGATTACCACAACATATACTAAATTGAAGCATTTTCGGGGACCTTCGTTGACCGGTATCTCAAACTGGCCCCATAGCCTGGCATTACTTCGAGGTAATTGCCATGAGTGGTACGCTAAAGTCAACGAGAAACATGGTGCGAGTCATCCATTTCTTAGACATACATTGTGCTCTGCAACTCTACTAGAGTTCCATACCTACGCATAATAGCTAACCTTTCCGACTCAAAACAGGTCCGATTGCGCGTGTTGCTCCCCAGGTGCTGATCACTTCCTCCCCCGATGTTTGGATGCATGTGAACAACAAGCCTGGCTACAAGCGCTCCGATTGGTACTACCACGCCGTGCGAATTGAGTATCGAAAGGACAATGTCTTCAGTCAAACAGATAACGCGAAACATGATCAGCGAAGAAAACAAATGGCTCCAGGGGTATGTTAGCTGCCTCAACTTTCTTTAACTGTTTCCCCACCTATCTGTACCGGTATAGACCGCTGACTGAAGTGACAAAGTATTCGGGACGGGAAAATGACCAGCTCGAGAGAGCAGTGGATGAGCAAGTTCACAATTTGCTGAACCTTATTCGGTCCAAATACATATCTACAGACCGTGGCGTCGTACCCATGGACCTAGCGAAAAAGGTTCAGTATTTTACACTAGACGTCATTAGCAGCGTCGGCCTCGGTAAGGCGTTCGGTATGTTGCAGAGTGACCAAGACGTGGACCATTATCTCCAATCAAACGAGGAAGGACTAGCTATCGGCAATACCGCCCTTGCCATGGGATTCAGCTGGATCACTCAAGCGCCCTTCGTCGGCAAATACATTGCGCCTTCACCTAAGGACAACAATGGCTTCGGCAAGATGATGGACGCATGCTTTCGTCTTGTTGATGCGCGCGCCGCAAGCTCCACTGATGAAAGGTCCGATATGTTAGCCTCCTTCATGCGTCACGGCTTAAAGGGTGACGAACTACGCACTGAGGCACTAGAGCAGATCCTTGCGGGCTCCGACACCACTGCTGGCGGAATTCGCGGCACTCTTCTCCACATTATAACAAATCCCCGCGTCTACTTGAAGCTTCAACATGAGATTGACGATGCCGTGAGCTGCGGCCATGCTCCGAGCGCGGGCAAAGGCCTTGTTACTACCGCCCAGACTAAACTTCTTCCATACCTTCAAGCCGTCATTCGTGAGGCTCTGCGAGTTTGGCCGCCCGTTGCGAACATATTTTCGCGCGATGTCCCGGCAGATGGCGATACTGTTGTCGTCGACGGCGAGAGCGTATTTCTACCCGGTGGCGCCTGCATCGGTTACTCGGCGTATGCTATGCACCATAGCGAGAAGATATATGGCAAAGACGCAAAGGCTTTCCGTCCAGAGCGGTGGCTCGAGGAGTCGGACCCTGCTAGGTTGGCTGTCATGATTCGGACCAACGATCTTATATTCGGTTACGGTAAATTCCAGTGTTTGGGGAAGCCAGTGGCCCAAATTGAGATGGGAAAGATTATATTTGAGGTAATGGAAATAGCCTTGCACGTTCAAATCATATTTTCTCTTCCTGATGACACGTTTACTGACCTCTCGCCGGATTCAGCTCTTCCGTAACTTTGACATAGCGCTTATCAATCCGACGCATCCCTGGGATGTGTTGAACTCCCTTGGGCTCTTCACCATCTCAAATATGTGGGTGCAAGTGATGGAGCGATCCCCCTGTTCTTCTTGACCACATATTGAACAGTCCCGTACAATATCCGGATGTGCTTTGCTATAACTAGGGGCGATGTTACATAGTGCCTGCCATTCCAAATACTTTTCTTGCCGGTTTCTCATGTTCGGCTTTACTTCGAGTATATCGTGGAAAGACTAAGTAGAACTTTATCATTGGTCTAAGAGAAGATTTTACGTCCTTTTATCACATCCTTCCAGGTTTAGCTCTCATAGCTTGGCCTAGGGTATCAGTAGTCGCGACGATGCCATAATAGAGCATTTTTGAAAAGTATCATACCCTTTGAAACTTGAATTTGTACGTTTCAATTTGAATTGAGAGCTTGGAGGGTTACTTATATCTGTTATTGTACATTGATTGTCGAGTGCTTCTATACTTATTCTGCCTTCCTTAGTTGCCGAACGGTGTGGAGAAGAAGACTCTGAGCGTATAAGACGTGAGCCTCATAAGCGAGCCACGGCATTCTTTTGAAATCTCTTGGTGTTTGATCACCAGGATGTAAATCAGAGCACTCCAACGCGACATACGTCACTCTCGCCGTTTCCTCTGAGATCTTCTCAACGATGAACTCTTGCCAACCGCCTTCCATCACTCGCCATGGCCAGCCGTAAGAGGCCGCCTTGTTAAACGCATTGACTGCACCGACGGGAAACTTCCAATAGATGACTGTTCCAGCTGACTCGGGCAGAGACAAGTCCCGGGATGCAAGAAGTGCTTCATTCGAGGGGAAAAAAGAGCTTGGGACAGGTGCGCTCGCAGGCAAAACCGTAGGCTGGATTCCGCTTGTCAGTGTGGAGCTCCAGCTGTCAAACATAAAGGCAGAAAGACCAGGTGCCTCTCCAAACAAATGACTTCCAGGCATATAAGTCCTCGGTGGCACGTTCCTGTCTATGAGCCAGCCATCAGGCCCGGTCGACCGTGCATCAAGAAAGGCAGCAATCAAATTTCGCGCCATACCATCCGCGCTACGCGGCTCCTTGTCGCTTTTGGCTGATACACTCTCCCTAGCCTCGCTTGTGTAGGATTCGAGTAATGCCACTGGCACGTCCACTTGAACTGCAACATAGGATGATAGCCAACGGCTTTTCCTGTCCCCCGAGCTGGCTTCCGACCAAGAGGGTAACGGGCCTGATTTTTCTCCTCCCCATGGCTTTGGCACATCATCATCTGAGCTGTCACATGCGGTATCCACGAGTTGTCGGCATGCACTCAATTGCGATACTTTGCTAATAGGTATCCTTGGACAAGAACGATCGAGATATTGTTTACTGATGTATGCGGTGATGATAGTGGCACTGCCCAATCCCAATGCGCCCAGAGGGAGTTTGTTTGCCATCCTTTGTTGGTAAGAAGGTGTTGGGTTCAAGAATTTGCATGTAATTTTTCCATCTAATTATAGATGAAGCAGAAGAACAATGGATTTTGTATGTTATGGACTCGGAAGAAACCGGAGGAACTAGTTCTAATATAGCTAACGTTATAAGCAAAACCGGCTTATGTCACATGTACAGAGCAAAGCATCACTAACATGGCCTTTTTCCATAGTGAATTCTGCGCTCAGAAATATCATGTCTTGTGACTCGTGAGTCACCTGTGTTATGTGGTATCCTCAGACACCCACAGCGTTGTTTCGGTATCCACGGTCCCGAACCACGGATGCATAGTTTATATTCGATACTATGGCTAGCGCTTCGTTAATAGCCTTTCATGTAGATTACTACACGTGGCACCCGCTAGACAAACTTACTCAAAATGAGTCTTCTATGTCTTTAAGTGTGCTTCCTCGTAGTTTTGAGCTATTTGATACCATGGTTGCGATTATGGCGCCCTCTATGATAGTATGACGCTGGATTGATAGGGAAACAAAAAATGGAACTCTGCAATCTATAAATTGTAGAGAGAAGCAGTATCGAAAGAAAAAAAAAAAAAAAAAAAAAAAAGAATTTTCAATTTTCGACCCACCATCCACCATCCGAATATCAAGTATGCGAAGACAATGTAGTACCCAGGATATCTAGATACACATATCAATGGGCCATGCAGATAAGACGGAGAGCTCGTGTCCATGCATTTAAAGAGCGTAAATAAAAGGCCTGGATAGTTCGACGTGGCAAGCACAGAGTATTTCCCAAACAAAGACTAGATTCCAAGTTCATCATCACAAGCTCGACGAAAAGGAAGTGCGCAACCAATTCTTGATCTCACAAAGTTGGCGGATCTTGATTAAAAATTTACCTCCAAGGTCGTACTAACCAAGCTTCCTGTCACATCATAGTACATTTTTATGAGCTCTAACTTGGCTGTGGGATTCTATCATGTTCTTGGTGGAGCCATATGCAAAGCAACTCAAGCCAATAGTCCGTTTTCCCTTGCCGCCTGCTGCAACAACATGTGTTCACCATGGGGCTGAACCCTGCCCCCGATGAAACGTCTTTTATCTCACTTTGAATCCTTAAGTTGCTTCTGTTCTTGCTTTCCGCTATATATTAGGCTTTGACCTATTTATTAACTACACGGCTGACCCCAGATTTTCGGACGTATAGCCTCGGATTGATAACGAACAGAGAAGTATACCTCATTGACTAGTCATTATCAAAGAATACATCGTTCCATGTCTCCTAGACAGCTCAGCCACGATGTTTATACTGTGGGTTGGCTATGTGTGCTTGAGTCTGAGCTAGATGCGGCAAGAGCAATACTGGACGAAGAAGATGAAGCTTTACCGCCAGGTATCAATGATGATAATGCCTATATTCTTGGTCGAGTGGGAGGACATAATGTTGTCATTGCCTTTCCTGAATCACATGGAACAAACGCTGCTGTTCAAACGGTTACCAACATGGCTCGCACATTTCCCAGAATCCGGTTTGGGTTAATAGTGGGAGTGGGAGGTGGTGCACCAAAAAGCCCGCATACTAAGGATCCAAGGAAAGACCTTCGGCTCGGGGATGTTGTAGTGGGTGAACCTCGTGGTAATCATGGTACGCATCATCATATTGTGTGATAGTTATAAAGGGGCCCAACTTTGACAACTACACGACCAATGCTAATGAGTACTAGGTGGAATTCTTCAATACGACCTGGGAAAATGGAAAGACAACAATCAATTCCTGACCGAGTCACATTTGAACAAACCCCCGACAATGCTGTTGAAGGCAATGAAGTGGGTCAAGGCAGACCATCGATTCAGTAAAAGCAGATTTCTTGACTTTCTGCATTAAACGATGAACGAAATGAAAGATTTACCGGAAATTGAAGGCTTCGAATTTCCTGGTCGACAGCAAGACCTTCTTTTCAAAGCGGACTATATTCACGTGGAAGGAGAAGACTGCCAAAACTGTGACATTCAACAAACTGTGAATAGACTCCACCGCACTTCCGAAAATCCTGTCATTCATTACGGTCTTATTGCCTCTGGAAATGCTGTCATGAGATCTGCACAGCGTCGGGACGAGCTGCGGGATGCTCATGATGTGCTGTGTTTCGAAATGCAGGCAGCAGGATTGATGAATTATTTTCCATGCGTCGTGATCAAGGGCATCTGCGACTACGCCGATGGTCACCAAAATAAACAGTGGCAGCCATATGCTGCGGTTGCTGCTGCTGCCTATGCAAAAGACCTCCTTAGAGTGATCCACCCAGGGGAGGTTACGAACTTTGAAGCGGCCGCTGAAATGATCAAAAATTGTAAGTTGCTGAGCCAGAAACGTGTCTAGTCAAATAATAACGATATCAGTCAGTGAGACCATGTCAAACACAAAGAGCGATGTTGCCAAAATCAGATTGGCATTAGATGATGATCTCAAGCACAAATTCCTCCAACGGCTGACTCCCGTCGACTACGGGGAACAGCATAGTGAAGTCCTCCGTCAACGAGCAGCAAAAACTGGACAGTGGCTACTGGAACCCTCTGAGTATCAGGAATAGCTCAATCAAAAAAGCAAGCGGACTTTATTATGTTCAGGTATATCAGGTGCAGGCAAGACAATTATATGTTCGATAGTCATCGACCACGTAAATGCCGAGTATGGGAATTCGTCTGATGTTGGCATCGCATACATCTATTGCAACTACCGATCTCCGCAACAGCAACGACTCACAGATGTGCTTTTGAGTCTCCTGAAACAGCTCACAAGAGGGCGACAAGAAGTTCCAAGGAAACTTCTGAACCTATATGCCACCCACAGCGATAAAGGGACCTGGGCAGGCCAACAGATACTGAAATCATGGAAGCATCGATTTCCGTTACCCGGTTATATTCCCGAGTTCTTGTCACAATTGACGCCTTGGACGAGTATTATAGCCTGGATAATACAGCCCCTCGTTTGCTTCTCACCGAACTATTCCGTGTCCAAAGAAACACTGCACCCAATATATTTGCAACTTCACGACACATACCAGAGATCATGTCGCAGTTTAATGGATGCGTTTGGAAAGAGATCACTGCTCAAAGCCAAGATATTCTTTATTACGTTAACAGCCAAATGGCTAGGCTTTGTGCTTCTCAAATATCAAGATACCCCGAGATCCAGGACTTGGTCAGACGTACTATCGTCGAAGTCGCTTGTGGAATGTATGTTCATTTATTCACTCATATATGGAGGGGCTCTCTGAGTGAAATATCTAACAGGAAACCTAGGTTCCTTCTTGCAAAGCTGCACATGGAAATCTCTCCTAGGTCAATCAACCATAGGAGACTTTGAGATAGCACTCAAGGATTTACACTACGGAGAGGCACGGCTGGACGATACCTATATACAAGCAGTGGAGAGGATCGGAAACCAGCCGAAAGGCTACAGATATTCCGCTAGACGAACTTTGGCTTGCTTAACGTACAGCAAGAGAGCGCTTTCACTGCCAGAGATACAACACGCTCTAGCTGTCAGAACGGGCGTCACAGGCTTCAATGAAAAGTTCATTGCGGACGCAGTTACCCTTGTTCTATCTGCGCTGGATTGATCATCGTGGACCAAAAGAGTGGGATCATCGATTTCGCACATTACACGGCTAAGGAGTATTTCGAGCGTACATATGAATTCTCGGAAGAGAAGGTTGATATTTCAGCACCTGTATCACGTATCTTTCGTTGGGATTTTTCAATGTTGGGTTTTGCGCAACCGATGACATTATTGAGTCACGGATACGCAACAATCCCTTTTATGATTATGCGGCACGGAACTGGGGATATCATGCTCGAAAAGCATCTGGAGAGCCAGAGTCGATCTTGAAGTTTCTTAGCAGCGAGGCTAAAGTTTCCGGCTCATGCCAGGCAATGATGGTGAATGAAAGCCACTATCGTTTCTTCAACTACAGTCAGAATGTGCCAAGACAGATCGCAGATGTGCACATTGCGGCTCATTTTGGCTTCATGAAGGTGATGAATACTTTAATCTGGAAAGGACATGAGCCAGGTTCAAAGGGCTCTCACGGACGGACATCTCTGTCATTGGCTGCAGAGAACGGGAACAAGGCATTGGTGGAGCTGCTACTCACAAAAGATCAAGTGGAACCAGATTCCAAGGTTTGGAACAAAGTGAATAGAAAGAGCCTTGATTGCTACGTATACCGCTATCGACCTTGGCAGGAACGAAATGCATCCCAGGAACATAATAGTAAAGAATACAGTGTGGAGAAATGAAAGAGAACAAAGGAAGGCTGAAAACCATACGGGCACAAAGAAAGGACGCAATAAGCGGATGTGTAGAACAGTCAAGTAATAGACAAAAGGCAAATCGGCGTTGGGGTGGGCCAAGCCACCCATCATTAGTCCACTATACAGCAGGACGAAAACAAGTCATGGCAAGCGCACTCTCCGGGTATTCAGCGAATGGATTTGGGTAAGAGGTATCGGGCACACCACGTGTGCCAATGCATACAAAAAAAGGTGCAGTGGCGTTAAATAGTGAAAACGAGAGTAGGCGGCAGAAAAACATGCGCTTTCGAATCGAAAAACTGCTTGTCTATTGTTGCCGGACTTTGCCAGCTTCTCTCACTGCGGTCATGAAGCCGTCCTCGTTGCCAGCGGCCGTCAAGACCCAATAGTCGGCCACACCGGGATTTGAGAGTTGACCACCGCCGAAGCCGGTAGCCGCAGGGGCGCTGTGGCGATCCTTGGGTTTCTGGTTGTTCGCGCCGACGTGGCGAGGTCCCCAGCCTAGGATGTTGCGCACAGTAAGACGACTCTGATCATCCGGTTGGTGGAAAGAGAATAATTGCGCTTGGAGACAGCCAAGAATAGCGACAGCAGCGCGAATCATAATGCGGTCACCTTCAAAGACCCAGCAATCCCACACACGCGACACACGCTCGAGATCGAGGCCATTTGTGAGTAAAGTGCGGAAAATGGGTTCCCAGATCTCTTCCTCCGTCAGAGAGAGCGTCTCATTGAGGTAAACAGCGAGACGAGGGAATTTGTAGCGCAGAGTCTCCGAGGCTAAAGTATATGTGCGTGCCATAGCACCACGGTCCCAGGTAAGGAAAGCGACTGGCAGAGGACGGTTGAGAGCATTGGCCATAGCAACAAATGCAGAGCTTGGGGTGGGAAATTGAAGAACTAGCAGAGCAGCAATGGAATGAAGGCCGTGGATGTATCCAACATCGCTGCGGTACATCGAATATGCCTGTAGCACGTCGATCAGAGTCTCGCGTAACGGTCCACCCTCCTGGAAAAGATTCAAATCCGGGAAAGCTTGTGACACGTCCTTCTCGATTGCATCAAAACATTCAAGCATTCGTTTGTTGCTTTCACTAGGCTCTTTTTCGGTCCTAGAGCGCAAGTCCCTGGCTCGCTGAAGTGCCTTCGTAAATGACTCCTCGGTCAAGGACAACTCGTTGCCTAGAGCTCGCTTCCACATTTCTCCTCGATTGCGAGGTGGAATTCCACGCCACCAAAGTTCTCGAGTACGTGGTTCACGCAAGGCCCGATCCCAGTTTGGGCTGACGAATTCATCCCAAATGTTTTGAAGGGTTGCTCGGGTAGAGTCCTTTTCGCATTGAGCGGACGCAGCTCGCGCAGCCTTGCGTTTATCTGTATACAATTAGTCGTGTGCCTACGTCGTGCCAAGATGACAAGTAAACCCACCAGTCTCCTTTGATTGGGCCATCATCTGCTGGTATTCCTTCAGGTGCTTTTTCTCCTCCTTTTGATCCTTGGGCGGCAGCCAACTAGGGCGCGTTCGCGTAAGAACCTTCTCCTTCTCCTTGCTAATAGGTAAAGGGTCGATCATTATATTAGATTTCTGCAACGGAGGCAGCTCGATATTTTCGCGTGACGCTCGTGGTGATTCTGTGCTTGGGTCACGCGGTCCGCCGTTCTGCACGGCATCCTCTCGTTTACGGCCATTCTCATCCTCGTGGAACTCCAGAGCCTCCGTGATGATCCTTGCCTCCTCCGACAGATCCGACATGTAACTGTTGTATGAATAGGCGCGGGGGTTGCGAGGCGATAATTGGCCCCGTTCGGGTCCCGCAGAGCTCGATCGCTGCGGTGCTCTCCTCATGCGAGCTGCTCTGGAGGCATTGGCGGCAGGATTTTCAATGGGTGTGTCAGAAACGGTATGTGATATCGGCAAAGGCCTTGGGCCGGGACTACGGCCACTCGGACTTGTGCCGCGAGACTTCGGGCGATCTTGAACTGGGCGTGGAGAGATAGGAATATTCCACAGACTGGCATCATCGGGAAGCTCATCATCAGAATCATGGTACTCCTCTTCAAGATCCTTCACGGTCTTGCGATTTGGCTGCCATGTCTGCTTCTGTGTGGGTGTACGTGCCGAGAGCGGAGACAGGGCGAGACTGGTAGACGAGGCGGATCGGCTGGACATTGGTCGTAACGGGGAGACTGATCGTGATCTACGGGGTTGGGATGGAGTCAAGCCGCCGGAGTTGGGTGTGCTCGCCGAATCCCTCCTTTTAGAAGACCGTGCTGACAGGGAACCCGTAGATGGTGGTGCGCGGGTGGCTCCATTGATTTGGTTATGAATAGGAGGAAGGGGATTTCGTTTCCGCGGTTTTGGCGTCGCGGTCAAATCGCGTGTCGCAGTTGCTGGACTTTTGCTGGGCAGTCTGGCGGCGGACGACCGCCCGGTCAAGCCGGCTCGAGCATAAGGGGTGGAGGGGTCGTCAATCTTGAGCTCCGCATCGTCCTCTAGGCCAATGTCTTCAAAATTGGAGATGTCCGTAAAGATGCCACCGGCACCATCGATCTGTGAAGAATGAAAGGAGGAGGATTTGGAAGATTTGGACCCGGACAATTCGGGCGGGGAAGTGGGTGTCGGGCAGACGGAGGTCATGGTCTCATGTAGTTGCACTTAAAGCTGATCCTCCACAAATACCATCGGTGTTCCAAGCAACAATATAGGTAAGAATCGACGAGGAGGGCGGAAGGGGTTCGAGATCGCACGCAAGGCTCGGAATTGGTGTTTCTGGAGGGGGAGGGATGCAGGATGCAGGGCTTCCAGATGCAAAATCAAAACACAAAAAAAAACCAATCGATCAACGGGTTCAAGAAGCGAAATTGCAGGCTCAGCCGCAGGCCGTTAATCGCCAGATCAGGTATAACGGGTGGAAATGTAGAAAATAAAAACGAATCAGGAGAAGCCCGAGATTACGGGGTGTGTATTGGGGGCCGCCAAGGGGGTGTAAGTTGGAATACTTCGGATGAGAATGGAGGAATAAGGAAATGGAATAGAAACGAGAGTAGTAAAAAACAAGAAAACAGTCGCCGTAAATGAAGGTGTCGCGTTGCTGAAGAGAATGTTTTCAAATGAAAACGAAGTTGAATTGATTGCAAGCGGAGCCTCAGGCAAGTCCGGCGGCCGGTCTGGCCGAGAACAGGGAACGCGGGTACTTCGGAGGGACTTGTGCTGCACTAGTCACCGCCATGTATTGTACAGGTACTGGCCAGGTAGCGCTATCCCCTGCAAAGGGCTACCGAACAAGGTAGGTATCGACAAACCCCCCTCCAGATACTCCGTGCGCTACCTAAAGAATACAAAGATTCCCTAGAATTGTAAATTCGACCCCAGCGATCTTGCTGTTTGACCACTCGGGTACTTGTCCAAAATTAGTGGTTCCGTGGTCCGGAAATTTGTATCTTGGGCAGATACGGTACGGGACGCTTATTGGTTGATACCGCTCAGGAACAAGCTTCCAATGGGTGCTACCGGAGCTAGTTCTTAATATTAAAAGCGCCATTGCTCGAATAATGCCGTTCCCCTCCTCGCTACCTGCTGTAGGCAAATCGCTTCCGCATTCGACTTCGGTCGTGCTTCTTTTCCCAATCGGTCTAACCACTGAAGCACAGCCACATACCGCGTTTGCTTACGGTTTAAGACAAACCGGAATGCAGAGGCGGCCAGGTATTGCAGGTGCCACAACTGGACAAAACACGACAAGGGTCTTGAGCGCGAGCTGCGTCGTGTTTGAATCACTTTGGATGTCTGATGGATGAGATCATGGATAGTCTGGATTATGATAGGTGGCGCTGGGTGACTGCGGCCTCGAAGGGATTTCATATACCGGTACATTTTCATGGCGGAAGTTATGAAGCTGGTGTGAAGATTTGCGAGTACAACACTTCGGGAGTTATGGCCATCATCAAGATACATCGGGTGGATCTGGAGTCGAAAAGGTGCCAGCACTTTGCGACGAAATACACGACCAGGGGCGCGACTGGTCTCGACTGTCAGTGTGTCGGAGATGGACGCGGCAGCTGAATCGCCACCCTCTAGCAGACGATCTTGGTCTCGAACCATCTCCAGGGTATGTGTGTTGATGAGAATGCCACAGTACGGAAATAGCGTCGATCCCTCTATTCGAGGGATATGAATCCCGTCTACAGCCGCGGTAAAGTTGACCATACTTTTGGCTGGGTTGACTAACACGCCGTAAGATGGCTGACCCGGGATCATGGTCTTGAGGAACTGCATCGCTTGGTTCACATCGGTTGTGACCAGTAAAAAGTCATCGACAAGGCGTAGAAGGACCGAGTCCGCTGGACGTAAGAAACCCAACACTTGTTCTTCCACCTCCCCGTAGAAAAAGTTGCACAGCAGATTAGACAATACGGAGCCTTGTGGAATGCCATTACGTTGGCGAAAGTACTTTTTGCCCATTTTGACAAGATTATTGCGCACGTGTTGGTCGAGGAGGCTTAGTAACTCATCGGCGCCATGGAGCTTTTGATTAATGGTGTCGATGTAGACAGTCTTGGTCTTACCACCCTGGGCTTGGCTAGCTACCATATTTGATAAGGACTGCTGTTTCATTGCTGGCGTAGCACGTCCAACATATCTTCGAGTGGGTTTCCCTCGCACATCGAAGGCAGATGGACTCATCTCCACGTGTTTCGTAACGAGGTAAGTCTCTTCAGACACCAAGTCTTCAATTAGACCTAAAAGCTGTTTCTGAGGGATGGTATCAAAACAGCCCTGGATATCAAGCTTAACAAAGAAGAGCTTGGGTAATTTGTTGTCCTTGGCTTCAGCTGATTGTTGAATCAGTTGTCTCTTGAAATCTTTCAACCGAAGATGAATATCTCCGACATATTGTAAGGATGAACCGAATTTGTAAGGTTGTCTCTTCCGTTCGTAGGACAGCATATTGGAGATCGGAGCAAGGCTGGAATTAATACTGGCTGCGAGATAAGTTCTTCTTTTCCCGCCCCAATTAGATTCTTTGGAAACGCGTTTCTTCAGATTGAGAATGGGGCGGATGCCAGTAGTTTTTGGGAGTAAACGTAAAGACCCAAATCCGAGAGATCGTCTTGCTAGCAAACTTTGAGCCCGAGATGACTCGATTTCTTCAAACATGGTCGCTTTCATGGTCTCCAAAGGCTGCTTTGTCAAGCGTTGCCATACATCATGACGGAAATAGAACAGGCGGTTGCGGTGTGTTTGAGACTCGGTGACGTAGAAATTAGCACGGACCAGGGGGATAAGGATGGAATCAAAAATGTAGTAAATGAATTCATGGAGGATCTCTGTGCGCTTCTGGAAATCGGACAGAGATAGTTTGGCGTTTTTAGCACTTCGCGAATTATGGAGTTTGGGAGAGGCCAGCCAGGGAATATTGGTGATCTGCACATTTCGTTACTATAATTGATGTCTCACAGTTTGGTGCTGTGAACATACCTTCAACCCTTCGCACACTTGGTGCAGACTGAGACTTTCGAACCGCCGCATTTTGATGAAGGAATCGATATGTTTCATGATGATCCTTCGATTGAAAAATCCCTCTGGTCCTTCGCCGAAAAACTTTTGGGGAATCAGGTTAAGCAGCACTGCTCGACAATAAGCAGAGACGGAGGAAGTCGGTGTGGCATAATGTGTGAGGCTGAGTTTAGGTTTCTTAATACGGCTCTCGCAGGTCCTATTATTGACTCCAGGAGGATTTAAATGCTCCAAGGGGTGAGTAATTGGCTCAGGGCCTATTTCCTTGATAGATGCAGTGGTTTTGAGCGGTAACTGCGTGGTCAACTTCCCCTCAGTGGACGAGCCAGGTTCAGTTCCCGTCACTCGATCCTTGACAGGCGAGGCCGAAGCTTCTAGTTTCCAGGGTCCGATCAACTGCAGATGTTAGATATTAACGATAAGCCTTTGAATTTGAAACACACCTCTGTCGGACAATAATGTTTCAATAATCCTTCATATGAGCAACGAGCATGACGGGCTCGAAGTCTGTGTACAAGCTCAACAACTTGCCCGCGAAGCCGCTTGGGGATTTTCGAATGACCATCGCCATCAAATATTTCGTCCTCACGAAAAGCGTGGCCATGGCTTACAAATTGTTCATTTTGGTCTCCTGTCGGGACAAACACATTGCGCAGACCAAACTGCCGTGGGAAGATGTACATCATCACGTGTATTGTCCTAGCGGCCGAGGCCAAGTCTAGGAAGCGGTTGAAGACATCTATTCAAGTAATCAATGACAATTTCAGAATGGAGACATGGAGAGGTTTGGCAGCTTACGAGTCTTGCCTAATCCAACGATCAGCTTCCCGTTTGACCAATGTGCATTTCTGCTATACAGCATAGTGCGCCGAAGAAAGGTAATGCTGTTGGGACTACAGATTTCGCCCTGGCGATTAGAGTGTTTGGGTTTTTCGGGGGGCTTTTGTTCCGGAATTGACTCGCCAGGCCTCGCACAAGACTCGTAAATCTGTTCGAGAAATGAAAGCGGTTGGCCTACAATAGTTGTGAGCTGGTTTCATGGTCGGTGTAGCAAAAGAAGCATACCGCTTAACTGATGGTAGATGGCCCTTTGGGTGTCAATGGGAGCAAAAATGCCGCAATCAAACAGTAGTCGCAGCATAATGTCATCCCCATTCTGCCCCAACAGGTCCAACACCTCCGTCCAAGGTGATTGCTGGAGAGTGTTGACATTTTGATTGTGGAACTGAATCACGATTCCAGGAACCTTCGCCTCTAGGCCTTCATTTTCCCTCGACGAGCGCTGAAACCCATGCGTGAGTAGATGCTGGGGTTTAGAATTCTGTTTGAAGAGTTGCCCGATCACAAAATCGACTACCTAAACATTACCAGACATTAGCCGTTTGGAACTCAGACAGTCCTGAGTTCAAAATCTTTCATACTTCGGATTGGGGGGAAGTCGGCCCCGTGTCCGTGCTGACTAGGACCGACCGGGATTGAGACTGGGTGAACTCTCGATAGATGCGTTGTCGCTCGGAGTCGATTTTCGGAGATGGCTCCTTCAGTACACCAACTAGGGTGTAATCCAGCAGGTCTGCCAATGGTTGGACATTGCTGCGCTCGGATGACGATCGCAAAGATGTGATGCGCCTTCGCCGCAATTTGGAAGATATGGGTAGTTGATCCAAGAGGTACTGGCGCAGTGTCAAAACCTGCCGGTAGTACAATGAAATCACTGGATGCGTTGTGCGGGTATTTCGCGCAACGGGGTCTTTAGAGGGTTTGAAACGGCCGGGCGCTGCGGTGATACTCGCCTGAGACGACGACGTGGGACCGGGGTCCTTGACCGGTCTTTTTCTCTTCTTGCCCATAGTGGACAGTCTGTGGAGACCTGCTGGGAAAAAGGGGATAGGAGAATCACCTTGTTTACAAGGCCATTGCGTGGGCCATTGACCCGGTTGTTGGTGCCGCGAGGTTTGACGCGTCTGAAAACCGTGGATCCCGGTTGCTACGTAAGAAGGGGTTTGCGACTCCCACGTACATGATGAAACTGCCGACAAACCAAACTTTATTCTCTATAATTCTTGAATAATTCGTACACAAGTGGTTCATTTCATATTATTCAAGTTTTTCATGACGATGATCCAGACTTCATCATGATGGACCAGGCTAAGGTCCTGGATATATATTGTCTCCGCTCTCCGCGTGTTAGTCAACACTATGCCCCTACATATGTGTTCAAATGCTTTAATTCCAAGATTCCAAGGTGCTATTACTTTTTGAATGCTTACTGAAGATAATTCCCTTAATTGGCAATGTAAGTTGCTGATCATCTAAGATTAATCTCTTGCCAAATGTGGCCGCCCCCAGCGATATAGTTCGGGGGCCACGATCGCAGCCATAAATAACTAAGGCCCACATGAAAAGTCCGAAGAAGGAAAGATAGCCAGGGCCAATCAGCGATCGGTAAGATCCGAAAATTGGGACAGAGCGACCCACGGTACGGGCAGAGAGTCTAGAAAGGCCGTTGCGAAGGAATTGCGTCCCCACTGCGTCAGCCCGTTCCATGTTTTGCTGGCAGGGGCAGAAATCCAAGTTGATGTTCCTGGGACTTTACTCGATTGGGGGTGGGGAACTTTGAATTGATATCAATCGGACACGATGGAGTTCTAGGGACAGAGTAAGGATATGATACCAAATATGATAGATACGCAGTCACAATAGTCGGGATAAGCTGGGTTCGACAATAAGTTCTTAGTTCCATGCAGGAGGTAGTTTAGATAAATCTAAGTCTCACGTATGTACTCCATTGTTCTCTGGAAATGAACAAAGGCCCCCGAACCCACCGATCCCACGGTTTCAGACTTGGTCTCTAACTCCCCATTCCCCCCTCAACCCCGAGGAATTATTACGATTTTAGACTTTTTTCTTCGTGAGAAAAAAAAAGATTGAAAACTTCATCCTTTCGGATCTCTCCCCTTTTCCTTCTCCTCTACCCTGATCGACACTGCAGTGAGCAAACTCGGCGGGTGCACAGAGGAAAAAAGCTAACGATCTGGCCCGCTCTTCATCCATCCTCAATCTGCTTCCGCCCCTCCCCGCTTATCCTATCAGAGACTGTGGTTTGTAGACGCTGAGCAAACGTCAGGATCCACTCATATTCCTTGGGGCATTTCATTCGTCATCGGCTTCTTTGGCGCCTTGTGCTCTTCCACACAGCTCACCCGGTCGATCTCTCCCCATTTTCTGCATCTTTCGTCCACCGCTTCGAGTCACCAAAGCTGTTGCTTCTCTCGAGCTGCACGTGGCAACTCGAAAAAAGTCTCTGTCTTTTGGGGGTTCGAATATGATGCTGTATGGGGGTACACCACCCCGGGATTGCTTTGTAGCCTGAGTCAACTTACCTGCGACACCTCGTTGGGCGACCACACCCCGGAACAACGCATCACGCCAGAACCCACCCTGGAAATTTGAAAGGCCGTTCACCAGTCCACGTCGGTCTAAGGCATGCGAAAATGTCTGGCAGCGGCGTCGAGCAGGCTTCTGGCACGCGGCATTCCCAGCCGTTTGGGCGACAATCATCAACACCATCCTATAGCCAATCCGCGAACGATGCTCTCAGTCCATTTGAGGTCTCACCGATTACACCTTTCTCCCCGTCCAGTACCTTGGCCCACACCACGTATCCCTCCTCCCGCCGATCGGGCTTCGAGTCAATCGATTCCATTTCCTCAAGTCATCTGCACTCTGGCGGTCAACCTGAAGACCAGACTGGGCGTGACTCTCCCGATCCTGACGACTATTATCGACAGAGTCCACCTTTGTCAGCACCACCCAAGGCGGGCGTTGGCAATGTGACGGGTGCAAGGGACGGCATGGCATCGGGTCCCTCGCCGAATGAGAGAGTGTCCGCTTTGCCAGCAAACGTCGTAGAATCCTCCCGCACCAGACGCCCAATACCTCGCTCCGTATCTGATTCGCCCACCTTGGGCGAAGGCCCCGCCAATGTATCTTCAGCAGGCACTTCTATCAACTCCCGACAGCCATCCTTCAGGGACCTTGTCAACCGGTTCAACAATACTTCTGATTCAGTCCTCCCCCTCCCCTCTACATCTCGATCAACTTCTCGCGCTGCGAGCCCGACAGGCAGCGAACACGGATCTGAGCGTTCTTCCCTGTCACGACGTCGTCAATTGCGCGAGTCTTTACCACCTATTTTCGACGTGCGCAGCCCTACGGTGCAGATTGAGCCACAACCATCATTGCCTCAGACACAAGGACCGACGAGGCCACTAACAACAGTTCCACCCCCACTCTACCAACGTATTCCAGAATCGCATTCGCGACGACCGTTGTTCGGTGAACTGTTGACTCTGAATACGCAGCTGACCACCCCGGGTCTTGGAATCCCAGCGCACCTGAGACGAAGGGGCTCCGACGGCAGCATATCAAGCCCAAACCCGGCTTTTCTAGACCTGGCCAACCCATCCTCGATTCGAACACCGCTGACACCAACGGCGTGGTATCTTGGACAGGCAAATTCGCTTGAGGCCGTGCAGTCTAGTGGGAGGAAAAGTCTCAGTCACCGCAGATCGCGGAGTGACTTTGTGAATTCGTACAGCGAATCCCTTGCAGAGCCGTGGAATCCTGAGATGGCGGTTTCAGCACCCTTGCAGCCGTGGAAGACCGGGGACGGGTCTCCCGACAATCCAAATTCCAGATCCCGCATTCCGATTTCCTCGCGCCGCCTCAGCTCTGGTTCCGGCTCGGAAACTCTCTCCCCAACCGCGAATGCGACATTCAGCAGTCGCTCAAACTCCATATCATTGGCCCCTAAGGGCACAAGTCGACTCCCTAAACCATCTGGAATCAATAGCCCTACCAGCACGAAAGAAGATGGTTCTGCTTCGTTTGCAATGACAGCGCGTGGCCGCCGGGACGTGGCCGTTGGCCGAACCCGTCATTCGGTAGCGGATCGGAGTAAGCTCCTACAAGCTTACGTCTCTGCTCCACCCCCCAAAAATCGCCGCCATTGCGTAGCTCACGGCCTCGGCAAACAATTTCGAATGCTGGTTCATCATCCCCCCGCTCACCGCGCTCCCCTGAAATTGGGAAAAGGCTATCGTCCTTGCGAAAAGTCGCTGACCGTGGCGCGGAGCGTAATATTCCCCGACCGCGCCAACGTCAATTGCCCGAACTGGGTAACGTGGATTTCGAAACGCGGAGACAGCGCATCCAGCAAGCATTCAACCGGTCTGTTCAAGAGAATGAACGAAAAGAAGAGGAGGAAGCGGAACTTCGACGTCGTACAAGGGTGATAGCAGTACCTGAATCTCCCGAGGATGAGCAGACAACACCAAGTGCGGCTACCAGCAACCATCCCTTACCCATAGAAATGACCACGACAGTTACAGAGTTAACAGAGGCTCCTGTTGACGACGGCGTGGAGCCTCGTATTGTGCCTCAACTTCATTTGAATACTTCGGTCTCTGCTTCGGATAACAATGCTCCACACACAACAATGGATTCTCCAACACTTGGTTTGCCGGATGGTAGTCACCGTGAGCTATCGAACAATGGCGCGCCTGGATTGAACGTCCCTGACAGTGCCGCACCAAACTCAGCCAGCTCTGATGATACTCATATCGATCCGGAACCGCAGATACATCTCATCCCACGCAAACCTAGCGCGGCCCAAACCCACCGCACTTTGCTGAACCATATCATGCAGATTCGCGAATCCAGCTCGAGCAGTGAATCATGCGATGAGCCAGAATGCAGTATGTCCGAGAATGATGACAAGGAGTCGATCCAAATTATGCTTCCTGGGCCACCCTTCTTCCGATCTTCGGGCAGCCTGGATCCCCAGGAGACTAGGAAAGGCCAGCCGTTGCAGCAACAAATTCAAGCTGCCGATCCATCTGACCCTAGATGGAGTATGAGCTCTTGGTCTTCTTCCGTGCATAACCAAGAATCAACTTGCGACGAACATTGCGACGAGGACAGCGGGGAAGACTCTGTTCTCCAGGGACCTAATCCAGGGATAGAGCAGCCACCCACCGAGCCGTGCTCGGCTGCTCAAACGCGCCCGGCTTCGTTCGCAGATGATGAGCATGAAGACGGCCCACTCCAGGATCTTGGGTTAATGGGCCCAGATACGCTCCAAACATCACAACTACCCGCATCCAATCTGTTCTCCACACCCCCGATCCTCGTTAAGAGAGGAAAATGGGACTCGCGCCGCGTTACACAGTTGTATCTGGAAGAATTGGCCCGAGGCAGGGCACCCGACCATGGTCTTCCTACAGCCCGGGCTTCTCCTGGCCTCCCACCAGCGCTCCCTTCGCCTGGCCTTCCAGCCGCCCGCCAAGTGCCCGCCGCTAGACCAAGGGAATATGCAGTGGGACCACAAGAGAACATACGCCAAGATATACGAGTTCCCGCAATGCGGATTGATGCTCCGACGGATGGTTTGGAAGACGAGCCAGTGGTAGTGCCCAGGTTCCAGGATCCTTCCGTCGCTTCTAACCGACACTCCAATGCGGCAAGTCTGGTTGGGCCCGGTGACTGGGAAGATGCTTCCCCGTCTGTTATGGACTGGATGCAGATGGCTGCTGAAGACGACCAAGTCACTCCTGCCAATGAAAGACCTGAGTATATGAACGACGGTATGTATATGCGAAAGCTTCTCATCACGGAAGATGAACTAGAAGTCACTGACAACAAACAGGCCTTGGACTCTCTAACACTGAGCTCCCAGTCGAGTCCCAAGCTTCCCTTGGACCTTCTGCCGCTTTCCACAACATCCACAGCCAATCGCAGCCGAGTCACAGCAACCAGATACTTCCAATCCACCTGCCAGCAGTGTCCCACAGCGCAGGAAGCAGTGAGGATTCCTCACTTCGACGAGTCGAACCAAGTCATTCTGATCAAGCTGCAGGATCTTCTGCTACATCATTGGCACCATCTGCTGAAAACCCAGTGCGCATGGACTCGAGGAAGTCGCCCTCACCAGAACAGCGACGCCTCAAGAAACGACGCAACGTCATCAAAGAGCTTGTTGACACGGAACATACGTTCGGCCGTGACATGAAGGTCGTGGATGATATTTACAAGGGGACGTCAGGATCTTGTCTAGATCTCTCGCCGGAGGATGTTAAAATTCTTTTTGGCAACTCAAACGACATTGTGCAATTCTCTCAATCCTTCCAAGATGCACTGAAGCAAGCTGCGAGAAGCATTTACATCATGCCAAAGTCTCAGCGCTGGAGCAGCAAACGAAATGCTGATCGTCCTGCCTCACAGGCCGTCGAGGAGGAGGCGTCGGCGGATGCAGGCTTTTCGGATCTCGAAAAGGATCGTGCCACCAATATTGGTCAGGCATTCGCCACCAACATGGCTCAAATGGAAAGAGTCTATTCCGAATACTTGAAGAATTATGATGCTGCAAACAAGAAATTGCAGATTCTCCAGGGAAACCCGAAAGTCGATATTTGGCTGAGGGAATGCCGGGATTGGGCGGCGGATCTGACTACCGCCTGGGATTTGGATTCGCTGCTGGTTAAGCCTGTACAACGGATTCTCAAATACCCCCTTCTCCTTAATGAGCTTCTAGCTGCAACACCAACTGATCACCCTGACCACGCACAACTTTTGAATGCCCGCACGGAAGTGACAAACGTTTCTATCAGAATCAATGACATGAAGAAGCGTGTAGATGTCGTGGGCCAAGTGGTTGGTCGGAAACGCAATCAGTCTGATGTCCGAGCGGGTCTGTCAAAAGCTTTTGGGCGTCGCACAGAGAAGTTCCGGCAACAAGTGGGGATGTCTGACTTGGTCGAAGACAAGGAATACGATGCCTTGTCCCAGAGCTTTGGTGACGGATTTTTTCAGTTGCAGGTGGTCATGCGTGACGTCGAGATGTATACTCGGGAAACGACACGTGCAATGGATCAATTGAATGACTTTGTTCTTTCCATTGAAGGTGTGATGAATGTCTCGCCATCACAGTACCACGAGTTGGAGGCCAAATGGCGTCTGTTCAAAAATTCAATCAGGGAGATCATTACCGTTGATTTGCCTGAGCATCTTGGCGTGGTCCGCAATAGTGTCATTCAACCAATGGTCACATTGCTTAAAATTCACGAAGGGCCCCAGCGAGTGATGAAGAAGCGCGATAAGCGTTTGATTGATTATGGTCGCTACAAGGCTCTCATCGATCGCGGCGACAAACCCGATAAGAAAACCACCGAGCAGGGCGAGCAATACACTGCCTTGAATGAAACTTTGAAGGAAGAGTTACCCAGACTGTATGCATTGACTGCGAAGCTCATGGAAGCCTGCCTCAAGAACTTCGTCCAGATACAGACAACCTGGTGGGGAATCATGCAGAAGAAAGTGGGAGCTCACGTGGACACGTTCCCAGATTCCTTCGAGAAATTGATCAGCGACTGGAGCAGTGACTACAACCTTGCAGAGGCACAAGTTCTCTCTCTTGGTATCTGCAACGGTGCCCTGCTAGCTGAAACCGTGAATCTTGTGAACTTTAATACGCCTTCAGTAGGAGTTGGTGGTATGGCCTCTCCTCGTCGGCCTTCCATGAGCTCAACTCGTCGAACCTCCACTGCCAATAGCTCTACCCATCGCCGGTCGATTATAGAAGATTCACCCAAAGTCTCTCAAGACTTCGGTGGCGTCAGCCAGCTCTTCCAATCTCCCCGGATTGAGAGCTCGTCAAGCACCAGCCGTCATCGGGCTGACTCGACTTTCTCCGGGCGCGCCATCCCCGAATCCCCGGATACATCACGCAGCCTACAACAAGTTACCCGCTCTTCGTCTGGTGTCGGGGACTCCCAACAATCAGCTGGAACCGAGGCATTCCCTAGTTTGCCGAGACTCAGTATCGATGGGCCTTTACTTGCCGAAATCCTTAGAGCTACGTCTGGTGGCAACGACCCATCAATTGCCCCGGCCCGATCCTCTGGCTTGTTTTCGTCGGCCATGCCAATGTCCGATAACCCCAACGAGCATGAGCCTCCACAGGACCCTGAAGTCCATGCCCCCAAGGAACCTGCAGTGTTGTTCCTCGCCGCAAGTCTCTACGAGTTCAATATCGATCGTGCCCGGCGTGAGGCAGGGTATCCCTACTTGACCTACGTGGCTGGAGAAATCTTCGACGTCTTCGGTGAGAAGGGCGAGTTGTGGCTTGCCCGCAACCAAGATGATTCCACCAGCCAGGTTGGCTGGATATGGATGAAGCATTTTGCCAAGCTGTCATCATAGACGCTGCAATTCCTCCCGAGACAAATATGACATACACCCGTTACTTACGTCCGGTTTTGATCGCACTTTCGCCTTGTCTGCCCGATCCCTAACACGGGTTGAAGGATTTCAAGACTCAACAGAAAGGTGACCGCCGGTTCATGACATTGCTTTCATCTTGATCTGCCGTTTAAGCGTGAAAATTTTTCGAAGCTACACGCATGTCCATTGCTATCAATCATTTTCTTCCCGTTCCATGATACGTGTGATGAATGTTCACTAGTGCCCTGGGATGTATGTTTAGATACCCCTTTTTATTGATGACTATTACTACAATTTCTCTTCCTCGTAAATCATTGCTGCGCATATAAATTTATTGTATAGCCTACACACGTATTTCCTCGGACAGTGTATCCTGGGGTAGATACTCAACATGCCAACGCCTCCAACCGGCCCCACGTGACTACATGTGACGCAGCCCAACATCCCGAAAGACTGCAGGGATTCGTTGCTCCGGTGCCTGGTTATCTTGGAAATCTAACGATACCAGAGTGATGTCCCTAATTTGACACTGCCCACCTCAAAGCCCGCAGCCAGCTAGTCTGGTCCCCTGAACCTTCCCCCGAGTTCTCCTTTCACCCCACCCTGCGGAAGCCGAACAACCACCACGAGACCAAAGACCCTCCCTTCCAGTAAAAACAGTGCGCCCTTTGTCCAATCTGTACAGCATCCACAGTCCCCTGCAGATTAGCGCCTCTTGCACTACCGTCCGCCACCATAAGGCTGACGACGTCCACTCCTTCCGAACGAGCCGTCCAATCCGGAGGAGTATCCGAACGGTCTCCACTTCGCCAGTGCAGGATTGGGGAGAACGCGAATCAACTTCGCAGGTTGCCGTCCCAGACGACGACTGCTCGCCGCTGCGAATCTCAAGCTTAAACGTACATAACCTCTAGTGGGGTCTGCGACTTGGAAGGTCTCAGCGTTACAGCGATTGAACAAACTTGCGCAACGATTCTTGCATATTGATCTGATTTGAGTGGGATAAATTGTCTGCCTAGCCTCTCTTGCCGCCGTTGCGATAGACTTTCTTTGGTCTGGTCTCGTACGCCCCTGTGTGTTGGTCCACCACTAGCAACCCTTCGAGGCTTCATATCTGCGACCTTCTGCGGAGCTTGATCTTGCATTGCCACCATGTTGGACGGCGGGTTAGGTAAATTGCAGAAGAAGATGCGGGGGAGGTTTAATGATATGGTGAGTCTTGGTTAGGCTGGTTGCCCGCAGGACACAATTGTTGACCATCGCAGTTGACACCGGAGGACGCTTTTTTGAGCTGTGAGTTTGTTACCATGCGAATGCTGAAGACCTTGCGAAACATGCTAACGGAGGCGGTTTTGCGCGCTAATAGATTATGATGTTCGGTGTATGGACCCCATGCTCCACGAGTGAGACATTTGATCAGCAATTAACATGCGTTTAGTGACGAGAGAAGATATGCAAACTCTCAAGAATGACTGGCTCACGGATAATGTGGGTTGCCAACGTGAAAGCTTCAATTAAAAATTAAGCTAATTGATTATAGATCATTTCATTTTGGGAGGAGTAAGTCCCCTCGACTTGATCGGATGACACCAGTTTTTCCCAAAGATTCTTGAGCTGATCGACGACTGCCCCTGCAGATATCTTGAGCATGAATTTCTCACCAAATACCAATCCTCCAACATCATCCTCCTCCGACCCAGCATGTCCTTCATGCTCGCTCAAACTCGCGATCCTCGGACCCTCCGTGAGGCCCTCCCTGACTTCTCTCGTGCCACCCACGTTTTCCTCCCTATCAATGACTGTCGCAATGTTATGCAAGCAGAAGGCGGCTCGCATTGGTCGCTACTACTTATTTCCGTCGTTGACCGAATTGCATTCCACTATGACTCACTATACCAAGGGAATCAGTGGGAGGCTGCAGATGTGACGAGGAAGTTCGGGGCTTTGTTGAATGTGCCTATCAGCTTTATGCATCTTCGTGACTCACCCCAGCAGGATGGTGGCAGTGACTGTGGTGTGTTCGTGTGTCTTAATATGCGGCATCTCCTTCTCAAGCGACTGCTCATGGCCAGCGCACACGAGAAAGTGAGCATGAGTCTCGGGGGACGGAAGGTTGATGCGGCCGGAGGACGCAAGGAGATGGCGAAGATCATCGAGGGATTCCGCAAAGAAGGCGAGCGACGACGATCGTAAGTGGACCTTGTTTCTCTGGTCTCATTTAGAGCTCGTATACTAACCTCATCACAGAACCAGTATGAGCCGGAGCCCCATGGGCAAAAAGTCCCGGAGTCCACCGCGGATCGAATAATGCCTTCATGTTAACGAGTCCATGCCTGTTTTACTTATTTTGGTGGATACATACTTTCTTTCCTTGAATTACTCTACTAACCCAAAAACAATATTCGTAGTGAGCAGTGATGACTTAATGTACCTATAGCGTTGCATCAGACCTGCATTTTCTTTTCTTTTCTTTTCTTCCCTTTTTTTTATATAGTAATTGTACTTATATTTGCACGATTCACCAATACTCAATCCCATATACATCCATATGTAGCAAGTCGTTATCTAGTCTGGGTCGAATTTATAAAATCTCGACCCGCAGTCACGCTTCCAAGAAATATAGGACCACCACCAGAATCTATGGTATGCTGCTGCTGGTGTGGCTGCAGCTGCGTGGTACTCACCGGAGCAGCCTGCGCCTGCGCGTTCGACTCTTCTAAAGTATAAATCCACAACCACAACTGCTGACTCACAGCAACATATCCAGGATCACGATTGCTGCCAAACTTGGTCATCCCCATATGATCAGCATGGATACTGCGATTAGAACAGCCACTCAGAATAGCAGAATGATCTTCGACAATCTGCCAAAATATGATTAGCGCGAATGGACATGTACGGGAGTCTTACAACAAAACAAACCTTGCCAATCCCTCTGACCGCCAATTCTTCATAGAAACAAAACATCTCAATAGTCTTGGAATGATTTCTTCGATAATCCTCCAACATTGTATGGAATCCCTGCTGTAGATTGGCAAGCATCTCAGACCCCGGCTCTAGAACCTGTACAATTTCCGAGTTCGTTCTACGCAGAACACTGGCCAATCGTGTCAACGGAGTAGCCCAGTTGGCCTGTGCAGAACCAACATGCGGAGTCCCCATAAACGTAATAGCGAACGTCGACTCGAAGAGATCCTTGTGATGCTGATGAGGCGATTCGCGAGCACAAACAAGTGTCTGTTCCGTAACGAGGCCGCCAAGACTATGAGCAACGAAGATCAGAGGGCGACGATGCTAAGAAGCCAACGAGAACCTTAAGCATTAGACAATCATCGGTCCAGACCAAACGAATGTCAAACTCACAGATTTTTGCATCAGCCGCGCAAGTGACAGATCATGCATAAGAGATTTCCCATGATCTCGCAATGTATTCGAACTAGCCGTCTTCAGAGCCCCGATGATATCGGCATCATACCCAAAAGTCCAGATACGGGCATTGGGAAGATCACGTGGAAGAAGCTGTTTAGGCCAAAAGATTTTCGACTGTTTATCCGTCCACGTGGATTCTCTGTTTCCTGTTAATCCGTGGACGAAGACGATGCTAAAGTCGGTGAATCAAATTGTTAGCCTGGGGCTCGGGCCGTTGGGGATGCGCGGGGTTCGAGCAATCCTTTGCATACGAGGAAGCGAAGTGAAACATACTCCACACTTGCAAAGTCCGGATCATACAACACATCAAGTCCATATGGTCCCTTTGTCGAGTACGCCTCCTCCATAGATGGTGAGGGTGCGTGAGATGAGAAAACGCCGACGAGGCCCATTTTCAAGAGTTGAAACGCCAGAGAAGAGTGGGGGGCCTGAAGCCTTTCTATGTACTTTTATCCATGCGAGCTCACGGAGGGGCAGTGCTGATCTTCATGGTGATAGGTCGAGTCGTATTTGTGTAGGTTTGAAAGTTTGCCTACACCTAGGCAAATTGCCAAGCTGAGGCTGACTCGCAGGCTTATTAGGCTTTAAGATTATGGCGTGGTGAGACCTCGACTCGGGAGAATTAACCGAAAGTTGGAGCATATTTGTTTCGCACATCGAATATGAAGCCCTTTGAGCATCTTCAGTTACTTGGAAATGCAGAAATCTACGAGGAAATCTCTGAGGTTCTGAAAGGGCTGGAGCCTTGGTTGCAGGGCAATGCAAAAGCTGCTGATGCTGACGAGAATGGAATCATCCAGATTTGGACAGATCAGATTGACCAGGCTACATTGGCGATCCGTAGATTGATCTATGAGGGCGTAAGTATTTTCGAAACTCGATCGTTTCATGGTTCCATCTACTAAGCTTAAAGTTTATAGTGTGCCCAGTATGCGCTGATCAAAACGACTCGTCCAGCCAGAACGCCTCAGAACCTACCGTTTGCGATTTACACTGTGCTAAAAGTTGGAGGTACTCCCACGGTAGATGAAGTGGCTTTGAGTTCGGCGCAATCAATCTGGATTGAGAAACCGGCACGGCTTGGCGGAGGTATGACCTTTCTGGTTGTCCAGCCAATCTACCCAACCCGGATACTTCTGGTGCCAAGAGGTTCAAACAATGAGACGAAACCGGAGTCCATAAAAGCGGCGCATGATCTGGCCTGGTACCGCAGTATTATTCGTGGCAACCGGCTTGTTTATATATGCCCGGCCTGTAAAAAAGGGTATCAAGACAGAGCAAACCTGCTCGAGCATTTCAACAAGACCACCAACTCGGAGATCAGCAATAAAAAACACCAAAAACTGGGCATGATACGGCGACATGGAGGTGACTGGACAGTCTTCGTACAGGGAATGCAAGAATGCCTAGGTCCAATCCCCGCTCAAAGTCTTCGAGATGGCGCGGGGTGTTTCGAGGAAGACTTTTTGAGGCAATTGAGTTATAAAGCTCATTGCTCTGGACAGGCATATAACAGTATGCTGCCCAAAAACACCATGATTTCCTGCGCTAATCATGGATTGTCATAGGCCCAGTGTCCCAGGGCCAGAATGGCACGACAGACAGTGAGCAGCGGTCAGTTGAGAGTTGGCCGGGGCCAATGACGGGTGAAACAAGCGTCGGTAAGAGCCCAGCCCAGTTGTGTGCCAAAAGTATTCTGTTTATCATTACTGGGGCTCATGAATGTCTAGTTTCTGAGTCGATCGGTGCTCAAGCATCTACTATACGAACTCGGTGTTCGTAGGAAGGACATTCGATGGAATATGGGTGTGTCATTTGAAACATATTATAGAGACCAGCAAAAATTATGAGCAATGAGTTATGAATTTCGGCTACTTTATGAGTGCCAAATCTGGGCACAGTCGAATTACGGAAAGAGATCTATTTGGAGTGAGACTGAACTCACGCGAGGATGATAGAGTTTGACCAAGCCAGCTTAATAGACGCCATGCGTAACAAGTCTTCGAAAAGAAGAAGGCAAATGCCGATTCTCGTAAGCAAGACTAGAAATCGAAAAGATATGGCCAATCAAAGATAGGGATAAAGGCTGTAAGGTTCATTGAACAGCTGCGGGCGAGAGGTGAAAGACAGCGTCATCGCGAAGGTAGCGACTGCAAGGACGATGAATTGACAAAGGATGCAATGAGAACATTTTGAGTTAATGGAAGCACGTGGATAGTCGAATAACCATGTCGCTTTTACTGCAGACCAATGGAAGTAACATTGGGGTTCTCAAGAGATTCTTGCGTTATTTATTGACTGTCATTGACGATCTGATGACACAGAGTTAGTCAAAATTCGTTGGAAATCATTTGTCCATTACTGACAATTGGTTGATCTTGGAAGGACCTGTATTTCGGTCTATCATGCATTTTACCCATCATATATATCGGAATATGTTGTGAAGGAGAAACGAGCATGTAAATCCACTGGAGACACGTACATGTACGAGGAGATAAGGTTATGGTCTGTGCGTGGGCCCTAATTTCAGTACCCACAACAGGATATGGATTAAAGTTTGTATCAAGTGTAGTCTCAGCTCTGAAACATTCCTGATTGGGAGCCCCACACAGTAATTGTGGATGGGTTCTTATATGCCTTGATTTTTCTCGTTTGTTTCGTTTCCCAAGTGTTTTTCTTCTGTGTCCCGTCGATGCAGAATGTTCACTTGGACGCTTCTCTAGATGCTTTCTTTCCTCGGCTCGAACTGGCTTGTTGACTTCGTCCTCAAAATCTGAGTAGCTCCAAGTAAGCTAAGTTACTAGAACTGCAGATCTTGGAGAGATGTATGCGCAAGCAACCCATCCCGGCCCATCGACATGCCGCGAGACAAAGGTTTCTTGGACACCTTGACGGGAGCGCAGCGGCATGGCTTCAGTAATTGGCGTTAGCAAAGGAAACAACGCAAGACCTCCTCGCACCTATGCGAGAGCATTTTATCAAGCAAAGCATAAATGTACAGACACTACTAGTCGCTGGATAGAGAGGTCATCTAACAAAAGCAATACAAAAACAATAGAATATAAATACGAATATAGTGGACATATTCGACATTGAGATTGTCGATATTTCATTTGATCTGGGAATTGGCGACCCTCTTTATTGATTTGATGACACGACTCGCTGTCGTTGGGCTTGGAGCCAGTTCGGGTTTTTATAACTTCGTCGAAACTGGCGACTCTTGCATATTTTCCCGGTACTCAAAGCTTTGTTCAACTGACGATTCCCTATTGAATCACAAGGACGCAATCAATCTATCATGATTGAATGCATAAGAAGCTTAAAATTAGAATTGTTGCTAGAGCAGATCGAAACTTTCCTTCAGCGATGGCAATCAGGAATGAAAGATTTTCTGAAGATGACAAAGACGCATTCTTACCATTCTCTCTTGGGTTGAAAGATTGCATCGGCCAACAGTAAGTTGACTCATATCACTGGAGTGCCGATAGAAGCAGCTGTTTTTGCGGCCCCGTTGCTATGAATTTGCAACCTGGCAAGATAAGCCATGTCCTTGTTTGTGATTTGCTACCCAGATGTAATTTGATTTTTAAAGGTGCATAGACGGTAGGCATGATTTACTTGGGAGAAATACTCTGCCTGGAAAAATAAGCATTGATGGTGAAGTGGTCTGGATGCAGGGATATTTGACTGTAGAGCAGAACAGGTGCAAGAATGTAGAGTACGTGGAGATGAATGATGAAAATCAAAAACTCAAAGTCTTCTTTGATTGCGCAGTTCGGACTAGCCAGGCCATACTAAGACGTCTATGCTTCTAAAGTTCAGCCACCAGTTGACATGTGCAAAACCAGCCCAATACGATTTCTCCTACCTCGGTTTCAGCATAAAAGACAGCGTGGCCTCGGTTTCAGCCGCGCACAGGTATGCGTACTAAATATACACATCACGGCTGGAGAAACTTGACATACCAGCCTTGGAGCAATTCAGTGACCTCGCCTGGTACGAAAGCTGGTCGCCTGACAAGGACAAAGAACGCACTATTTTGGACTTTTGTCCGGACCGGGCCGAGGTCAGACCCTAAGCGGCTGGCGAGACTATTAGGGCTAGCTGATGCTTATTCAGATGTTCGGAACGTCAGGGTGCATGTCAAGGGTTGCACTGCAGCTTAAAGAGATTGCTAATAGGGCGTGCTATTCGGTTGGGTTCGAGGATGTGGATATTAGAGTAATGAATAGTGAATCTTTGTATAAGACAGACACCCCAGATAGATTACTGGATACAGAAGGGACAATTGATCCGGAAAGAATATATAGATCAATCAGACTAACAAAGTCCTTATAACCCAAAAATCCCTCAAATTCAATATGCAATCCAACGCCTCAGCACCCAACTATGGCAAGAAGAAAAAAAAAAAAAAAAAAAAAAAAAAAAGCGATAAGGAAGCCAGGAAACCCACGCAGAAAATCAAAACGCAAGACCCAAGTGTAAATGTATGAAGTGCAGACGGGGGAATAGCATAGAAGGAAGAGACCCAATCAGCTGAACCGGCTGACCATCAAAATCTATACAATTCGTGACTTGTAAATTCGGGCAACTACCCAGAAGATATGTGAGCATGAAGGTGAGACGAAAGGAGGGGTATGTGGCGCCAAATCGAGGAGAATGAGGATTGGTAAGCTTGATTACGAACCATCACCATCAACCATTGGCGAACGCCCAGCGTGTTGAGATGAGGTGAGGCGCGTGATAAAGCGATGGAGGAAGGGATGCTGTACACATTGCTAGAGAGAACAAGCCCTCAAGGTGGGGTGGGGGTCTGGCTGAGTTCAGTGGGATCTCGAGGCTTCTCGCCAGTCCGCATGTACATCGCGTCAGAGGGAGAGCCAGCACCGGAGTTTGGAATTGGCCAAGGCACGGACGTTTGTTGTTGTGAAACAATCTCTCGAGCGTAGAATTCGACCAGCATGGTTCCGTAGGCTTCGAGCTCTTCAACCGTGATGGCTAGACGGAAATCGTTGAGCAGGAGGAATTGGAGCTCCAAATGATTAAGCTCCACAAGCGGAAGACCGCCAACCTACATGTCCTGAGTGCTTAGCGAATAATTGATGAGATGGCGGGGTACCCCACATACCTTTGCATATCGAGAGTTGGTGTAAAAAACATCGGAAAAGAATTTACTCGCACAGGTCACGCCCGCGATGACCAGTCGGTGAATGTTGAAACTATCAACCACAAAAAATTGAGAGAGACTGTCGTCTTCTCCTTGAGGGTACAGGCCCGGGGAAACGGATGCGTTGGGACTCTTCGGGTCTTGTGCAGTCATGCGTGTGGAGGATGGTGGAGTGACTATTGATGGATCCTGTGTCTGGCGGTCTGCCGATGTGTCCATTGCATCTGAGGAGGAATCAGATGGCTCGCCAGCGCTTGGTTCCCAATAGCGTTGGAACTGGTCAACTTGCCCCCGATTGACCAAATCGGTCATTCGGTCAAAGTAGACCAGCAAACTGAGGAAGACCTCGTAGGTAGTGGGGCAGTATTTGTGGATGCGGGTGAGGTAGCTGAGGATTGTAATGCTGGGGACGTTCTTTCCGTGGAATGCGAGGACGCTGGTGGCTTGTGGACTAAGGTTGCTAGTCCCTTCTGGCGGAGGAATGTGGCGATGTGTATGCTCGTGATGGAGATCATTGGTGGTGGTGATCTTGGTGAGCAAGCCAGCGACCATCTCGATGACATCCCCCACTGGCATTGAGCTGATTTCGAATTGTCGCTGTGGCGAGCCATGACCAGTAGCGTGTGATCGTGGAGGTGGCGCCAGGAACTCTTCACTGGCTAGACTCTGAATGTGCGATAAGCTCCGAACGCGGATGCGGCTAGGGGAGTTTGCCTCCGACCCCGGGACAGACTGCATCGACCTGAAAGTCGGCTGCAGGCGCGGGGAGTCTGGAGACCGGGTATAAGCCGGCGGTGCAGGTGCAGACGGAGCGGCGATCATCGAGTCCCCGTCAGCATGACCAACGGGAGTCTGAGAGTTGGAGTGGGAGGGGTAATCGGTCGAAAAGGCATAGTTAGAAGAGGTCATGGATGGCAAAGGATGGGACGGGTCCTTGGAGGGGTTTGGGGGGTGGGAGTTGATGTAGGCGGGGATCTCGTTCGAATGCGCGGGAAGCCGAGCAGAGCCTATGGGTGGCGGGGCGGTGGTCGAGGTGGGGGTCGTATTAGAGGAGGTCGATCTAGAGCGGCCCTCGAAGCGCGAGTACACCTCTTGGTTTCCTGCTCCAAACATCCTGTCGATCTTATCCGACGACACGTGGTTTGCAACGATGGATCCCATAGCCAGCTTAGTCTATTTTCGGCGGGTCAGCGCTGGATTGGGCAACGAAATCCAAAGTGAAACCCTGGATCATCCTGGGGGATTTGATCGGGGATGAGAGAGAAAGAGGGGTTAGAAAGTGTGGTTTGCCTACATTTCGATGACGAAGGGTCCGGGTCCCCGGAGGTCAAGGGCCAGAACACGCGAAGGTTGGATTCAGGGAGCACCAGTCCACGCCATTGCCAGCGCAAAGAGCCAAGAGTAGAGAAAGCGGAGAAGCAGAAAAAGAAAGAACAAGTCACGGATTTGCAAAAGAAACAACGTAGACCAGTTCAATCAGAGGGAGAGACTGGTTCCACGGTAAGGTCAGTGGAGATGAACCGGGCAGAAGGTGAAACTAAAGAGGAAGAACAACTAAGTGGGAGCAATTCTTGTTTCAACCGTCAAATGCAGGGTTCAAATCAGGGAACTAGTAACAAACAGACTAACTAATTTAAATTGAAGGATAGGCAGATACAGAGTAGAAGGGAGAAGGAAGAAGCCAGATAGGAATTCGAAACCCATAAGAACCCAGAAACCAGAAACCAGAAATGAGTTCTATAGCAAGGGATAAGGGGGGAAACTCACTTATCAGGATTCATTCCAATATAATCAACGTAAAATATTCAAGAAAGACGGTGTGGATGGGATCATATCGGACGAATGACAGCCCGATCTCTGCGCCCGTGGCCATGATTCTTCATGATAGTGCACCGAGAGGAATTGACTTCGATCTATCCATTCCGAACTAAGTTTTCAGGGAGATACATATACTCCGAAATAGATTTCTATGTGCGGCCTCAATCATTCATAACTATCTCTATAAACTTCGTGCATCGGTATGCATCTGCAATCCCCCAACATACCTCCGCATCTATGATGTAATCCTCCAGGGCTAAAGGGGATGAAGGTTTGCATTAATCCCCAGATCAAAACTGCCGAGATTCTCGATTGTTTACTGGTCTTCTGATCGCCTCATTCAACTATCAAAGTGGTCCAGGGTATGACAGCTGGCTAGCGCCATTCTGTTACATCTGACAGGTGTACTGCTCAGACCCAACTTCCCTGTTTCAACATGAGAAGTGGGAAAAAAGCACAAGGCGATCGAGGTGATCATAATCCATTCGCATTCCGAGGGCCAACGCATGCTATTAGTACAGATTTAATTTGTCACTCCAGGCCCGGTGTAGCCGTTGTCCGGCAGGTACAGGTGCCGCACGGCACCCTTCTTAGTCAGGACCACCAGTCGAATAACACCACCAGAGCTGCCATCCCACTTGATCGCTTCTTGCAAGGAGTTTCGCACAAAGTCGATACCCTCTTCTTCCGTCATCTGCTCCTTCCAGTGCGCATCGGTGTAACCGTAGATGTAGGTTGAGCCTGATCCTCCGATCGCGAACGACTGCTTGTGTAAGGATCCTCCCAGCGGTATCGAGTATACCTGGCCACCGTGTCGTGGATCATATCCGGCAATGATGATACCCGCACTGTGAAGGCGGTTAGTCCGTGCTTGTCGATGCCTCAGGTCCGGGACTCACCTCAACGCATCCTTGTTCTCATAGCACAATTCCTGGAAGAGTGATGCAGCCACCTGGGTGCTGGGGGCCTCATTGTTGACCACGCCGTACATGTTCAGATGGTAGGAGACAATATCGGCCACAGCCTGAGTATCGGCAGCGGAGCCCGATCGGCAGCACCAGATGGTGTCGTGCACCTGTGTCAATTTGTCCGTGACTCGGTTCGCAATGTAAGCACCGGTAGTCGTCCGACTGTCCGCACCGAGAATCACACCATCCTTGAAGTTGATTGCCATGCTATTGAATCGTTAAAATCCGATGATCGTGGAGGGTGAGGGCAAGCTCCGATAAACTCACATCGAGGTTCCGAGGCTGGACAAGTGACTGGTTAGCATTTGCTTATCTTGATGAGAAACAAAAACAATTTATCCCTAAGACTTACTTGACTTCACCGCTCTTCAGGTGGTTCATATCAACGTGGATGCCATCTGGATGGATGTTAGCTCCTCGACCGGCGGATGACGATAGCTCAACTCACCTTCACCTAGCATGCCAGTGACGCCGTGTTGGTGAACCATTTTGATGGGTCAAATGTGAGTAGAATTACTGAGTAAAGAGACAGCGAGGAACAAAGAGGAGGAATGGGGAGTTGGAGATTGGGTAGGAAGAGGGTGATGATGCTCTATCATTGGAGCTGTAAGAAGGCAGAAGCTCAACGCGTCCAGCTCGGGCGGTGAGAAGCAAGGGCCAGTGCTGATAGGGTTTCCGTTTATCGCCAGCCCCCCGCAAGACAACAGTTCCCTAACCTCCTTAATGTTCCTTTGATCTTGTGAATTTGTCTTGTACAACTTTCTTTTAGTATTGTATTATCTTGCCTCGCCAAAACACTTCCTTTTTGCCCACCCGCAACCCCCTGCGCTTCGCAATGTCCCAATCCCCTCCGCCGCCTCCAGCATGGAGCATTAGCAGCATGGCCAACAACGCAATTCAGTTTCTTCGTTTGCCCGTACTGGCCTCTTCCGGTCTGGCTGTGGTCGCAAGTGGAGTCCTTTATTTTAAGCAAAAGTAAGTCGACCTTTACCTCGATTTGGCGCTCTGGAGACTAATATGGTTCCAGTGAAGTGGTCTACCCCCGCAATATCCCAGTCGATGCGCGAATCAATGTGCCGAGTCCCCGTCAATTCGGTATCACCGATTTTGAAGAACTTCAAATCCCAACACCCGATGGAGAATCCCTTCATGCCTTATTTCTGCGGGGGCCCAAGACTCGTTCTAAGCGCAATCTTACAGTGATGATGTTCCATGGGAATGCTGGTAATATTGGTCATCGCGTCCCCATCGGCAAAGCGATCCAAGATACGCTAGGCTGCAATATCTTTATGCTCGAATACCGGGGATATGGAAAGTCCACTGGCACACCAGATGAAGTGGGCCTGAAGATTGATGCCCAGACTGGCTTGGACTACTTGCGACAGCGCCCAGAAACGAGAGATACACAGCTAGTCATCTATGGACAGAGCTTGGGTGGCTCCGTTGCGATCAACCTGGTTGCAACCAACCAAGAACAGGGTGACATTGCAGGATTGATCTTGGAGAACACTTTCACTAGTATTCGAAAGTTGATCCCATCGTGAGTTTTCCCTTTCTGCTTACCGTATCACAAGCAATAAGCGCTCATTTTTCTGTCTAGTATCATGCCCCCAGCGCGGTACCTAGCTCGCTTCTGCCATCAGACTTGGCAAAGCGAGGACTGGCTGCCTAAAATCACCAATATTCCTATTTTGTTTTTGAGTGGACTTAAAGATGAAATTGTGCCGTAAGTCAAACACTCGAAATTCATTGAAACAGTCAGGATTAATCCAATATAGGCCTTCTCATATGACTGCATTATTCGCACTCTGCCAGTCAGAGACCAAAATCTGGCGTACTTTGCCGAACGGAGCCCACAATGACTCTGTGGCCGAGCCGGGTTACTTTGACCACATCCATTCCTTTGTTACTGAGGAAGTGATGGATAAATAAACGTTTGTCCGAAACGTGCCGCTTACTATCTCAATGATGGATCAATGACCCCCTATGCCCGCGTCCGTTCCGCCTGTTTCTCTTCTGGCCGACCAAATACCACCATGATACCCGCTCTAATTATGAAAGGCCACGAGCTACTTTTGTATTTGCCCTCTTTCCCAACATGACAGGTCAGCCGAGCGGTCCCTTAGCCTGTCTCGTGGGTCCTTGTACTTACCCGTGTGGCTTTACGCGCGTCATGTCGGATGGACCCACCCACCCTGTTCATTACATAGTTCATTAGCCAACTTTTTATCGAGGAAAGCACCGCTGTTCCGTTTCCCACATGCTTTGCATGTGTCGAGCGATCTTCGGGATTACTTTATTTGTTAATGGTACTGATTTCTTGTTATTAATAGCTGTTGTCGAATCTGTTTTCTTTCGGTGGATCAAGCTTGTTTTTATTTTCGGTCTTGCTAATTTGTACATCAAATGGGGATACACATGACTTTCAAAAATTTCTACATCTACTGTATCCAAAGAGGCGTTATCTTCTCGGAAGGGCGCTCCTAAGCTATTGAGACAAATGAGACCGATGCAACACATGTCTTCTATAACGAAGATTTACTACCAACAGAGCCGTAAGTTATAGCAGATATCCAAGGCTCATAATGATACCTTACAGCAGCTTCTCTGATGGGTGGCACTTCCCCAAGTGTCTGAATTATCACTGCAAAGCTAAGTTTCAGTCATCAAAGGTGAGGTTATGGGTGCCTGGGGCTGTCGCAAGTCATCACTCGGCGCTTTCACTGTAACTGCTTGCTTGCCTCTATCTTTCACGACCTCCCCTGCACATGCGAGGGTTAACTCCCACTCAAGAAAATGTTCATGCTTGATATTGTACGTTGTGAATGTTGGATATATCTCCACCGCTCTAGAGCTCATTGGCGTCTTCACCCCTAGCGCGATGCCTAGATCAATAGGTGGAGATGTACTATCTCGGGGCACAACGATAATTTCCGTACTCGGGATTGCGATGGTTTGGCCCGATTTTTGTTGACCATGCATGCAAGGATACACTGCCAGAATGAGCGAGGATGTGTCCTGCAATTCAGGGATCTTCGATGTCGACGTCGACCTCAATCGCTTCGACGTGTAGTGCGTTGTCGATAACAGCGTCAAGGTGAACTGCTCGAGTACAATGTCTGGAATTTTGTTGTGTAAGACTTCGCTGGTTTCTTTCAAAATCGTGTTCACTCCCAACCGCAGAGGAATAGTATTGGGGTTACCAATCTGCAGCACAGTGGCAAAGTCCAACTGGAGAGAGAACGAGTATACTGGAACTTTAGAGGAACCAAGCATCTTCTCCATTTTTTGACCGACGGAGAGTTTAGAGTCCTTGCCAATCATCAAGCGTTGCGAAACGAATCTTTCTCTGTATTCAGAACGATGCTTGGTCTCGAAGTCGGTAATTGGAGTTGGCGACGAGATCAGCTGCACACAGAGTGGTTGAGTGGCTTTGAACTCTTTATAGTCTTTCTTTCCAATAAGTGGAAATCTGTTCTTGCAGTTGCTAACTAGTGTCGCTTCCAGGTAATAGTCGACACATGCTTCGATAACTCTACCCAGAGACGGGGCTCGTATGTAAAAGGTCGGAGGTAGCTCTTGTGACGGTGCATCACCGAGAGCCAAATAACTCCTTTCATCCACGTTATTTCTCTTCATAAAGGAAAGATCCGGATGCGTAGGAATTGTAATCGAAAATGGCCACTTCGTACATTCAGGATTATTGGGTGGTACTTCGATAGGATCCAGCTGGATCTTGGGAAGTCCACCCAAGCCCCCGAAAAGGTAAAAACAACTGGTATACTTTCGATGAGTCATGCCACTAGAAAAGTTCATTGTGACCTCAGCTTTTGCATGGAAACAGATGGAAACAGATATATTCGTGCTCAGAGGAGGCTTTTGGAGCACATGGCCATGGATTGTCTCGCCAGGTATGAAAGTAGTCCCGTTGTCTAGAACTATCTTAAGCTCCGGGCTGCGTTTCAAGGTGGTTCGAGGCATACTGGGTTGATATTGCTATATAGCTGAGAGCGGGAGAAATCGAATCTCATGAAACCAGGAAATCAAGGAAACTTTCGAAGAGGAGGCTGAAGCTCAAATGTTGGGGGCTACTCCGCATATCATTTCCCCACGGGGTTGGTTGATTATTGAATCTCTCATCGTAGCTCTGGGAACCACGCTATTGTGACAATGCAACAGAGCTTCAATTTTTTCCAAACAAAATATATAAACATTTCATTTCGATGGTTTGATAGCTCTTGCTTAACTTTGAACGAACGCCTGTAAGAGTTTGAATGCTTATCTGACAGTCCCACCCCATATGGTCTCCATAACTTACAGTCAATGATTTATAATCATCCAGATCACATTGCTGACGTAATGATATTTGAGCCCACCAACGGTTATAAGAGCAGACAGGGCAGTGCTTCTCACTGAGCAGGAGGTGGCGAAAGCTGAGCAAAGGCAAAGAGTTTCGGAGAAGACTAGTGACCCAAAGCAAAAATGGCTTTCATGCAAAAAGAATTCACCACCCCACCTCCCCTACCAAAACCTGGCACACCCCACTCGTCAACCCCATGGAAACCTGTTGGCCCTGGGATCTGGGAATTACTTCTAAATGGGGACACGGAACATAAATCTGTGCTACAATGGTGGGAACCGAATACCGCCACAACAAACGAGCCCATTACGCACACTTTTATTGAAGAGGTGTGTTTCCTGCAAGGTGGACTCGAGGATCTTTCGCGGGATCAGTCATGGGGTGTTGGTGCATATGCCTATCGTTCACCGGGCATGCTACATGGACCATACCGGGCATCTAATGAGGGGTGTTTGATGTTTGTGAAAGTCATCCCTGCCGAGTCTTCTGGTTAGGCTATGACTCAAGATTTGAAATGGAGAGTTTTGTACGTTGTTAGAACATAGAAGTAGAAGATGGGAATACGGTTTACACTGGATATCTAGGCATCGAACAGTCAATTGAGATATACATTTTAGATTTGAAATAATATACATGCAAGGAAGAAAAACAATGAATCCGAAAAAAGAAGGAGAGACCAAGACCTAGTATACGACCCAGCTAGACATCTTCCCACTCATCATCTTCCGAGCCCGAATCAAATTCACCTCTGTTGCCGCTCAAAGCTTGTTTGACAAATTCAGTCAACGTCTTGACAAAGTCCACAGACCGAGGAATATAATGTGAGCCGGAAAACTGATAAAATGAGGCATTGGCACAAGAACCAGCCAACCGTTTAGTCCTCGCAGGATCAATCATCGGATCCAAATTACCGGCAACATGAAGAATAGGAGTCTGGATTTTAGGGGAGTAGATAGAGTCATAAACCTCATTTTCCAATTTGAAACCACTAAAACATACCGCAAATTGGAAAGGCGGATGGGTTGTCTGTTCAGGGTACAAGTATTAGAAAGTGTAGGATCTGGCAAAATGAAGAGTCTTTCTGCATTCACGCACCTCAAAAGGAGTCCCAAAGTGAGATTCTCTAGTCTCCAATATAGATGCCAGAGCAGCAGCTAAGGTAGCTCCGGTTGAGAAGCCCATTATACCAACGAAGGGACCGTATTCTTCAAGGATTGCCAAAAGTTGTTGAATTGATTCTTGGTATCCAGACATTTGTTCTATCTCCGCCTCACCGTACCCCCAGGCCCAAGATATGTTGTTTTCAACGTTTGGGTGGTCAGGTTCGGCGGGGAACATGCCTGTTGGGTAGTAGAAGTTGACCGTGTGTACTTTAAGGTGTGATGCGTTGTTTTCTAAGGACTCTCGGATAGCTGGGATTAGAGGCGCTTGGAGGAACTGGGTCTTGCAGGATATAAATTGCCCCGATTGGCCGTGCCCTGGATGAAGATGAATTATTATACTGATCAGCTGAAAGTTTGGAGCGCTTTATTTTACCATGAAGGACAAGAACGTTGGCATGCAACTGCTCTGAGTATAATTTTGGACTTGAAGGCATGCTGATTGGAAAGGAAACCCTGATAGTTGTATTTGATATATTGGCAATAAAACTTAGTGCATTGCGTAACGGAATTGTCGCTCAATAAGTAGCCTTGAACCATTTCAATCTAACCCACAACGACCTCTCAATTATCTACTTTGTCTTGTCGGTTTACCCAATATTTACACTTTCAGTTGGAGTCAAGGTAACACATACGCCTCGCATGTGACACCGAATAATGTTGGGACCATATAGTCAACGATGGCGAACAGTGACAAGAATTATCAACCTCAAAGCAATGACCACCTGGGGAGCTAATTGGTCTTTGAGATGAGGCGAGTAGTTAATTGATTTCGATGTGTAGATTAGTCAGCATACGTGTCCCTGTGCAACTACATGATTCCATATTGCATAAAGATCCTCATGCAGCGAACTGGAAAAGGAAGAACTATGACATAAACAATATCTCAGTCAATCTGAAATTACTGATGATATCGGCTATATCAAGAATGTTTATGCGAAATGATTCCTTCTATGGCTGAATAAAAAAGTACATAAAACGAAATAATGATGAAAGTCCCACATTTGGGATGGATGCCCCCGAGGTCCTCAATGCTACCCGGGTATCATATGCATAAACAACAAATTTCTGTTTTCCTCATAGTCATGAGTCATAATCCAAGGAATTGTCCTGGAAGATTCAATCCAGGTCATCAGTAGCAGCGATTTCTTTAGTCTCATCCTGCCGCTCAACATCCTGTGTACCGGACACAGGATCTAAAGGCGTCTGATTTTCATCCAGTGTGACCTTTTCTTGTTCGCGCTCAACCTGTTCCTCTTTTTCCTCTGCTTCCTCCCAGCTATCCACGACCTCCTCGGCTGGTTCTTTGCGCATTGATTTGCCAGCGCCGATACCCGATCGAAGGACCAAGCGCTCCTTCTTAGACGGTGGATCTTGAACTCCTTCGCCAGAAAGAGCAGAAAACATTGTTCGGCTGCCAAATGGATTTTGAACAGGTGTGGTACTCCTAGTACTACTAGCACTGCCCTTAGTCCGGGATGCAACTTGTGCCCATCCATCGCCAGACACGCTTGATTGTGCCTTCGCGGCATCACGCGAGGCCTTGGCCTCCAGAGCGGCAATTCGCTGAGCTTCACGCTCCTTGGTGCGCTCGCGTTCGCGGAGCTTCACACATTCGCGCACACTCAGTCCACCGATGCCTATCGAAGAGCCGGTACCCATGCCGAAGATTGGTGCGGTCCAGGTTAGAGGCTTCAGAACAAAGACGTGGCGATGGGGCTCTGGGTCGTGGCTTTCGGTCACAAAACCCCAGTCTGTCGCGAGGGAATGGGTAAATGAACGAAGGGTTGACTTGGCAGGTTGGAAGCGGGTGGAGCGATTGGTTGAGTCGAGTGCCAAGGAATGCAATGTTGATTCATAAGTTTGGAGAGTTGAAAGTGATACGGATGATGCAAGTTTAATATACTGATCAAGCGTTTCGGTCGAATACGGCAGGTTTGTGGAGGTAATGGTCTGCACTGTGGTCGTTTGATTGATGTCGACGCCGAGAGCAGATGCCAAGGAGCGATTGCGCTCAAGGCGGCCACATTCATCGTCACAGGCTAATGGGGTAAGTACGGGTAGACGCTCTGGCTGCTGTAGCTGGCCCTTGGAAGTGACCGCCTTGGCAGCGTTGCACCGTCTTTGCTGGCGCAAACGTCCACAGCCACAAGTGACCGTGATCGTGGATGCGCATGGTGTCTTTTCCGGACAAGGATATGGCGCGTGGCAAGGATCAGTGCATGGATGACTGCACAATGTCTTGCTTTTACCACAGCTTTGCTGACAAGGCTTGTTTGCATCTTCACAATCTCCCGCTCGGTGACAATCCTTTTTGCAAAAATGCGAACCACATTTTAGGGGCTGCCCGCAGACCTGGCCACAGCGGGCATCACTGAGCCAACAGGGCACATTTTTCATCACCCGCTTGCCACATAAGCATGCTTTCTCAGTTAAGAAAGGACACTTTGGACATGCCTCCTCGTCCACGTGGCAGTTGTGCGTTGTCTGAGGATGGCCACATGCCTTGGGGCGATTGCACTGAGAAGAGCACGGAGGGGGCTGCGTTCCACAGGGCTGTGGTGGATACAGAATGGATCTTCCGCAATTGCACGAAATCTCCTCAAACACCGCTTCGCGACAGGTGTTACAAGCACCTTTGTGGCAGAGTTCCGGGCATGTGTGCTTTCCGCATTTCAGCATTCGACCACATATGCGGGTGCAAATGTGCTCGGCTTCGATATCTTCATCTGACGGGCGAAGATGGGCCTTGAGCTTACGGCGTAGAGCCTGACGCTCAATAGCCGTTTGTTCCCCAGGACAGCATCGCTCCGTACATGTATGCCGACCACAGTGCAAAGTGGCCTTACACGTACGGAAACATTGAGGATTCTGAATATTACCCTGGTGACAGACACTCATGGAAGTATTGCGGCCACATCGACAACTGACTGGTACACGGCGGAGACAGTATCCACAGGGACCTGTGTGACAAATTTGGTCGCATGAATGGCCACATGGTAGCATTTTCCCGCAGGACTCCAAGCAATGGGGAATCTGATCCTCGCAGGAGCTACGAGGAGTGTATCCAGGGATCTCGCTTAACTTGGTTTTGCCACATGGACATCGGATAACAATGTCGGGCGATCTAGGGCAATGTGCAGGAAGCAAGTCTTGAGGGTGGCAGGTCTTCTGGCATGAGTGTAGGCCACAGTCAAAGGCCCGATTGCATACATCATTACAGCTGAAAAGCCCTGTCCATTCTTCCTCGGTTCCATCAGCATTGACAGTTTGGCTTTCCATTTCATCTTCTTTGGAACTGCAGAGCATTTCGGTTTGGACTTTCCCGCAATAGCAACGGGCGTCGATCTTGACTTCACAGGCACCACACAGGCCCTCGTGACACGGGAGAGGGCAGAAATGTTCGCCGCAGGGAAGAAGGTCGCCGCAGATCTCTCCACAGCTCCATCCCTGTTCATAATTGGTGTCCTGGCACCGTTTCGTGGTAGAGTTTCGACCACAGAAGCAGTCCTGGATTGGTCCCATTGCAGTACAAGGAGTACATGGACCAGCGTGACATGTCATATCACACGGATGAGGGCAGCCCTTGCGAGGGCGAGAGCATGTCTGACCACAAGAGTGGGGAGGTAAACCAGGAAGTGGCCTAGGATCAATCTCCTTTTCACACCAACATGTGTAACTAGTAGGGAAATGCTCATGTGAAAGATTACAGCCGGGGCATCGCCAAGCCCGGGGATTGACAGAGCCTTCACCATTGCCTGGCTCTCTGTTGTTATTTTGTGCGGCTGCACCTTCATTTGTGGACCACTTCTTGATGCAGCTCAAGTGGAAAACAGTCCAACATAGCTCACAGGACCAAACTTTAGACCTTCGACCTAGTTCACTGGTGCAGATGGGGCACTCGTACAGGCTGTGGGCGATATCTTCGTGAATCCGGGTTGCGATGTCGTTGGCTACTGATTTCGTCGTAACTTTGGGTGGCTTTGGTGGCCCTTTCGGCTTGGCTTTTCCTTTGCCTTTCCCTGAAGAAGACGCAGAATCCAAATTTGAGGCAGGCATACCAGGTACAAAATCCGGAACATCAGCCCGAAGGCTATCCGCTACTGTTCCGTGCAGTTGGTCTTCAGACTCCTGGCCAGACTTTGTCAACCGAGCACCAAACCCTCTGGCCCGCATTCCCCGTGACTGAGCCTGAGGCGGTTGTCCAGACTTTTCTCCATTTTCTATTGGCGGTTTTTGCCTGCCATTGCCACGGCCTCGTCGTGGTCGAGAACCTCCTGCATCACGATTTCCTCTCCGTGGACGGGGTTGGCCGTTTAAATTCGCGGTATTTGAGCCGGCGTCGGGCTGAGCTTGTGGTGTTTGCGCTTGAGGCTGGTCATCTGCTGGTTGGACTGGTGTATTTTGTCGGCCTTCGCGGTTGGCGGGGCCCCTACCACGGCGTCGATTGCGAGAACGGGTAGAGCTCGGAGCAGCAGGAGCTGCGACGGGGTCCGACATGCTCTGCGAGACCAGGAAAGGCTGATTTTTCACTGTTGATACGCTCATACACGTCTTTAGTGACGATTTGGTCCACTGGTTGACAAGGCAGTGCTTGATTCTTGATGCGGGGAATCGAAGAGCTCTTCAAAGAAGGCTCGAAGGAGTGGTATATTGGCAGATCAGGGGACTGGAGATAATTTAATGATGATTTTTTAATGATGAAGACTAAAGACTGGAAGCAAAAAACAGCACCTTCAAAATCTCCAAGGAGCGGCGAGGTCGTATTTAAAAAGCGAAGTATCTGGAAAGCTCCGACAAAAACCTCATGCGGCAATATTAGGCGGAGCATTGGGCGGTGAATCAATGGCGTGAGTCAATCAATGTACGTTGTGAGTCATGGTGGAGACATGTAGTAAGCTGCGGTGGGAATGATTGGGTACAAGGAATTGAGGTGGGTCTACAGGGGTTCTCGGCTTTCCAGAATCCCGCGGACAGTAGATCCAGGTCTCTAGACTTTCGCTGTGTTACTCCAATTTTGCAACATGATCAAGAAGGCGGTATAATAACATCTCAAACCGCTTCATCCTCTTCTTCATTGTCACTTGGCTCCTCGTCTGCATCATATTCGACCACCATGACCTTTCGTCCCTGGTACCATGCATGCCCGATAAGCTGGGACGATTCTGGAACCGTAATGTCGAACGGAAGTCCCTCGATTGACGGTGAGTCTTCCGATTCCGAACTCAAAAGCCGACGGCGTCGGAAGTCTTTCTCCCAGTTACGCAAAGAGACATTCCGTCGCAGAGTTGGCGTTGTTAGTGGGGAGGCCTCAATCGCGTCGGCGAGCATTTTGTCGATCCATGCGATGATTTTAGCCTTATCGAGACGCCAGTCTAAGATCACAGATGAGGACAGCTGCCGTTCCGAGTCCAAGAACCAGAACTGATATCTAGTACCATCCGTGGTGATTCCGAAAGAGATAGCATGAATCTTTGGGAGTTTAGTCCGACAGTCCTGTATAGCTGCGAGATATGTCGCTATTTGGCTATCGGCCGAGGAGAGCTCGCGACTGCGTTTAGCCTCTATAGCAATCAGCGCCGAATCAATGCCATATTGAGGTTCGTCATGGCAAAGTAACCAGTCGGCACGGCCGGTGATATAGTTATTACCGCGAAGGAGATTGACGTCCACCTCCGGATAGAGCTGTAAATGTTCGAGCGACCCTTTATCAGAAAGGTGGTGGAGCCTGTCAAGGATAAGTAGCTCAACAACAACGCGCACAGAAGCCTCAGAGTTGTCGATTGTGTGATATTCCGAGACTTGGAGTCGGTGAATGACACTGTCTACATCAGGAGAGAGGGTAGCCGAAGGAGATTTATCGACATCTGGCCGATTCCACAGCTCCATCGGGTCATGTGTGATCCCTAGAATAGTGCAGGCGTCTCCGAGACTTTTGAAATCCCTGGCAGTATAGTGGACGCCGGCGATTTTCTTTGCCAAGGTGAGCTGTTGCATTAAAGGCGATAATACGGTAAGCTGCCTGACCGCATGGGATCGAATGCTGGGATCATCGCTATTCATATCAATGAGAATGTCCGAAAAGCAACTAAGTGGCTTAAGCATGTTAGGATCAATAGTAGGGGTGAGCTTTTGCCGCTTTGACTGGAGAGCCCGGTTTGGCGCTTGGTCTGATGTCGACGGCCGCATGATTGTCTGCATGGTTGACTTTCAAATCGCTGAATAGTTGGTAAGTGGTGATGGAATCGACGAAGCCAATAACAACTTTGAGTTCAAGTAATGATCAGGGAGTAAGAGCGGCCCGGGTTAGAATGCGGATAGTAGACCTAAATAGGCAGTCGGAGGGCAGAGCGGCGGAGCCATTTCTAGCAACGCTGCTGCCCAAACCGTCGCAATGTGTCGATTCGACTTGTGGATTTCATTGTTAACATATTCCCGTGTCCACAGTTACCGTTTCAGTTCGCTTTTCCCCCTAGGTGGGCCATTGACAAGCCATCATCTATCAATAGATGTCAAGGATTTTATCAAGCTTGCCAAAGGGACGCATCTAGCTCCGCCGCCCCAATCGACTCCCCAGCTGCGGCTGATACCTCAAGCTCCCAAGACACCGACGCACACTCCGTGTCCACCGGTTGACCAATCGGTTCTTTCGATCCGCATCGAAACCCCTCTCCCATGATCCACTCGGATTCAGACGAGCCCCATCGGCCAGTCTTTCCATACTTTAACAACTCATTGACAAATCAAAAAGGACAGTGTATGATCGCCAATGCTCCCCATCAATCGCAAGACGCGTGGAACGACACGAGAAGCGACGGTCGCCGTGAATGGAGCCGCCCGACGGGTGCCGCACACGTCCCCAGAGCCACAGCCTATATGACGGACAATAACGACCGTGTTTCACACCCAGATGCACAGGATGAGCAGGAGTCTAATAATCAGGAAGACGATTATTACCCCTCTGGATATGGCCTGGGAGACGCTGATGCTGAAGATCAAGATGATTATGAACCCGTTTGTAATATGGCAATCGCCGAGGATTTATATGTGTCTACATTGCACGGAGCACTTTGCATCGCATAATAAGTCACATCAGCATCTATAGGACTGTAAACAAAAAGCGGCAGCCGCGGAAGACGACGTATTTACTAACTTTACGACGTCGAGTATGCCAACAGAGGACTTGCCAGATTTACCAATCATTACTTTAGACCGAAGAAGTGCCGCGGAGCCAGGAGAAGTTTTAAAATCGTGGAAGTACGCGTTAACACTAGTAGGTGTCAATTCGCCGACAAAATAGCTGATAGCCTGTCTAGATACAGGATGCGTCATGATGATCATCGACTCCTCGTTAGCCCAGTCGTTAGGCCTGTAGCTAAATGATTCAAAGCCTATCATAGTTAATGGAATAGGATCGACGTGCATCGCCAAAAAACAGAAATCCGTTAATTTTAACATCTTGTTCCGAGGTCAAGACAATGTGGCGAAGCTAACATCAAGGCACATCTAGTCGACAACCTCAAAGCAGGATTACTAGTCGGTATGGACGTTATGGCCTGCGAGGTATTCCGCCTTGACTTCGAGCTCAAGACAGCGTGAATCACATCATGCATGGGTCTGACATTCCCAATCGCCGTACACGCGAAGTCGCATCACCTTCGATGCAATTTGCGACATCATGCAGGAGATCAGGGGCGACTGAGAACACATTAAACTGTGAGGGTCGCGGCAACCATGGTTATTTGCTTATTATTTGAACTTTCGTTGCGTGATTTTTTCTTTTTCTTACAGCATTTACTAACTTGCTTTTCGTCTGACGGAAAAATCATGATTTGATGAAAAAGGATTATCGTAAGTATAATAGACGACCAACCAGCGATAGTTCATCGGCTCGTCTAACCATAGTTTGACTGCTTTCACCGTCTCATTCAGGTCTCGGCCGTCCAAGGCACCCGAAATATATGTAATAGACGGGTGGTGGCGTATAATCCACTCAGCTGCGCGAGCAAAGCTTTGCTTCAGCGCTGTTTCATCTCTTGCATTGAGCCACATAGTCGCCGAATAATTAGACCGATTTCGTCTGATATATGCGATCGCTAGCTGCGTCTTACCAATGCCACCTAACCCATGCACCACAGCAGTACGGCGTCCAACAGTTGTGTCGAGGATCTCTTGTATCCTCTGAAGCTGATCTTCCCGTGCGACTAACCGGGTCACTTCGGATATTTCAGACAGATGGAGCGGGAGCTCGAAAGTAGTAGGCGTCGGATTTGAATTCCTAAGTAATGCATCAATGAGCTATAATCATCCATTCGTGACCTCTTCGTATTAAGACTGCGCAAAATTTACCGTTGCACCTCTTCAATGGACATGTGGAAGAATAGCTGCCGTGCATATGCGGCTGCTACCGCCGATGCGTACCCATGCCACTGGTCGCTTTTATGCGAGTCACAATAGTCGGAGATTCCTCGAACCACCATACAAGGGAAATCGGCAAGGGCACCTGCTGCCTCCATTTCGAAGCATAGCACCCCATGCTCCCGCGCTAAATTATCCCTCATCTCAGCATCCTTTATCACTAACTCCCCAGATGCTATTGTGCCTCGGTGTACCACAATAGATGAGTTACCTTCCTCGTCCATCAGTCGCTCAATACGTTGCCCTGGATCACATCTACTATCTTCACAGGGTATCCCATCCTGCCTATGTGTGTACTCTGACGGGTAGAGATGGTCATTCGCAGCGCCAGGAAGCTTGAAGCTTGAAGTGGTCGACAGCTAGTTTGAACTCGCTCTATATTCTTCCAAATTGGATCAAATTCCATCCGTTGGCACCGGACAGCCAGTTCCCGCGCAGAGTTAAGAAGGGCTGTTGGCGGCGGTGCGAGGGAGACTTTGCGTTCAAAGTGACCTGCCTTCGCCTTTTCATGATCGTACTGTACTGCCCCAGAGTGTATACCAGTCGGTTCACTAACGACCACATGTCCTAGACGGATCATTCCATATTCGCTTTTTTTGTCGGTACGCCGCCCCCAATCCCCACCAGCAGGCCATATTTCAGGTTAGGGAAAGTCATCCTCATTTGAGTGATGACGGTGGCTGCGGAGCAGTTTCCCGCCCGAGCAAGTCCAGCGATGACAACGTCATGGCTGTTGATGCTACCGAGGTTGTAAACGCTCGTGTCCCCGCTTGGTTGCGGAAGAGGTTGGTGCTCTTCGTCTAGCATCTCCATTGTTGCAATCTGCTCCACCTCCAATGGACATATCCATCCGACCCGGTAGGAATCTCGGTCTAAACGTTTTAGCGACATTTTAGGTTACTCAGTCGGCATATCTCATCAATGGAGAATTCAGGGGAAGGCTCGTGGTCGTAGACCTTTGATAGACGGCGACTATATTGTGGTAGTTGTAGAGTGAAATACGATCCTGGGTAAGTGAGGACCAACAAAAAGAAAACGCACATGAGAGGGATGCGGGTGCAAAAAGCCTCGCAGTCATCACCATCCGGACCGAAGAGGTGCAACAGCTCAGCGCCAGCGTAGTACTTGCTAGGAAAACTTCAGCCAATCCGACGTGAACACGAGTCATCCTCATGTATAAACCTGCATCTTACTCCAAATTAGAAGAAGAGAACGAGATAGATTGGGGCCGAAAGCCAGGAAAATGATGATATGAGATACTGTACATGATAGATCGATGTTTATGTGCTGATGCTATTCAATAGTGAATAATTCATGGATGGGTACTTCATCAATCAGTCAACAAGTTGAGGGCGATTGTCGATTTATCTTCGAAACCAATCGTACCCTATAGTTTCTGTATTATACTTAATAGGTTTACACAAATAGTGAGTGCAGATACATCTCTCAAGGATCTACACAGCCCAATTCCCCCGGCATTGCAATCACGTGCATCATCCAATACCTCCGCCCATTTGACCAAAAGGTCGGTTACAATATATGATTCTGCCGTTTCTCCTGCCCTATGTTTGTTGTGCGTGCCTGTAGCGTTGGTGTGGAGTTAATAAGACCACAACTGTGGTATAAAATACCTATCAAACCCTTGGACGGTCGAAGCTTTAGTGGTATAGTTGTCCCGGCACCCAACCTTTGAATTGGAGAAAAGTTTCTGTGTTGCATACACTAATGATGGCAAAAAGAAACAAAATCCAGATGACATGTTTCTCTTCTATATGGAATTCTAGTTACCATAGTTTTGGGCTCACCTGAAATCCATACACAGTGTGCGCGATGCCAATCAGCCTCCAGCTCATGTTCCTAATGAGCGATATCATTTGACTTGAATACAAGACATCCCCGGGCACATGCTAGAAGTAAAGTATGTAGAGGGTCTTTTCGGTATATTGATTCATACTGGACAATATGGAAGTGTCTATGTTTAGAGGAAAAGGAAGGTAAGCGATATAACAATCAATTGTTGCTTTTCAAGGTCTTAGATAAAAGTATCTGAGTGGTTTGGAATATAAAAGAATGAACAAAAGTTCTGAGGCGAACATATTAATCCATAGGTACATCTTTATTAAATCCAAAGTTCTCGTCGAGGTCGTCATATCAATTATTAGTAAAGCCTGGCGTTCCAGCATCTCAGGTTAGAAGGCCATAGAGATTATTCCAGCTCAGGTGTTCTGATATGTCCCGGTAAATCCTTCCCTCCAAGCCCTGATCCTACATTTCTACCATATAACTCGACCGGCATTGGCGCCGGTCTCATTGCCATATTATCATCTAGTTCCTGTGCTTGTACGGTATCGTGAAAGCTGCCTTCCTCTTGACGCCGTTGCTGTCTACAGCTGCGCCATGAAAACAGTACGATACCAAGCAGAAAAAGTGCCCCAACGATTGACCCAACCGCAATGCCTGCTTTTGCTCCACCAGAAAGCGTATGCGACGAAGACGCGGAAGTTGTAGCCGATGAAACAGTGGACAACGATGAGGATGTAGACGTTGAGGATGTAGACGTTGAGGATATAGACGTTGAGGTAGTGTATAGGCTCTGGTCGCTAGCTTGGTACATTATCGTGATCGGTTGTCCCCACATCTGAATCTTTCCCGAGGCGGTTGTACTGCTGGTATAATCGGTCTTCCCAAACCCTCCGGCTCTCGCGGCTACAAAGGTCTTCCCGGTGTGGGTGCTGATACAGCCTTGCATGCCTCCTGAGGTCAAAAAATAGTAGCCGCTGCGAACGTGAGCTGTCAGTCTTTTAATCAACATGGCCTGGATACGGAAGAACGTCTGACCTGAGGCAACAGCTCGCTAAGGTATTCGACTCCACAGTCGTAGCCGGGGTGTTTGTTGTGTATCCTTGTGGGCACGCCCCCGGGCTGAATACTAGGGCCCCTGTGCCGCGTCCAGCATGATTGAATCCGGGTGGAAAACATGAAGCGTCCATACTGGACTCGAAGGCATTTTGGAGAAGAAGACCACTTTTCACGCCATTGTAAGTGGCAGCCTCAAACGTCCAGCTTGATGAGCAGTCTGCTGGAGGGGTGAAGATGGTAGTGAGTGGTATTGTTGATGTCATTTTGGGTCGAGGTGTTCAGCAAGCAGTCCTCGCTGCCTTGCTTCCTTGGCGCAGTTGGGGCATGGACGAAGGAGGCTCTCAGGGTTTGAATCATGTTCATCGTACTGGGCACATGGCTCGTTTATCTATTCCCCTTTTGGTGGCTGACATTGTGATGGACATGCAGTGAGTTGAAACGAGGTGTCTGATTGGTTAGAATAGAGAGCCTTACATTAGTGTAAATAAGAGGTCCCGCTCTGTTGCTGTGCGCTTTGTTTCTTTTTTATTTCCTCAATCAAGTATCTTCAGTTGGTAGCACTCATCTCTTCAGAAATACCCTGAGTGTTAGAGATGCATACGTGATCGGCCATTAGTAAGAGATACATCAGTGCTTCAAATTGAGATGAATAATCCACTCAAGTGCCGGTCTTAAGGATGGCCCCTGATAGAAAGGGGCCGTGATTGCGGGGCACCTACCAAAGCTTTATTAAGGGCCCGAGCGAGCCATGCAAGTCACTGTCAATCACCACTTCCCGTTGCCAGCTGGAATACCTCGATGTCCTAGTATACACCTTCAGCCCCATTTATCCCCCCTGCCTGTCTGCAACAGAATCACATTGGCTTCTCATGCCCACTAGGATCTTTTGAGCTCAAATTATGTTTAGCGCGCACCATACAGCCTACCAGTGTGTTTGTACTTGCTGGTTCTTTAAGTATTTTTTGCACACTATCGAGTTCCCATGTGGAGAAGCAATTGCTAAAAGGCTTAAGAATTTTACTTTTATATCAACTCGTGGTAATATGTGCCTTAACGTGATCAATTCTGTGCCCCTTCAGATCGTAGGTGAACTGCTCGGGTCAACGACGAATGAAAAGGATAAGACGTTCTCGTGCGGGGCTTGGGGAAATAAGGGATATTTTTAGGCCACATAAGCAAACATTGAACTGCGTCTGTCGGTGTAGACTGCCTATTAATGATTACTGCATGGTAGTCGAAACTCTTGCTCAATCCCTGCTTATATTGCTTGAGAATCACCGCAGAAACACCTAATAATCTGTATGGCAGTACTTCATGGCCCTTTGAATAATTTCGCATATTGGCCCCCTCAACATCAGTGCTGATTCCCAGCGTAAAGATAGCCCTGAGAATCACTTCAAGCTGTTTCTTCTCGCGGTGAGACAAGCGACTAATACTGGAGAGGTGATCAAAATAGTCCTTCTATTACGCACAACACGAAACGAGCTGATTTGAAAGATACTGTCGCAAGTCTGACAGTTGAATGAACCAACAGGTCATGCAATATTTACACCCTTGGGTTGAATAAGAAGTATCATCATCTGGCTGGTAGTGACTTCCATATGATAAGAGCTGGTAAGGAGACCGACATGTATCACCATTTCACTGCAGTAATTTCTTCAAACAGTTTCTTTCCGAACAGGAAGAGTAGCTGGTGCACCCTGTGCCTCTTCGGAAAGCTGTAGTGAGCCTACCTTCAAGCTCGTTTCGCCCATTAAGCGATTCTTCTCACCAATAGCGTCCCAATCTTTATTCTTACAGTTAACCTCAGCCAACTTCAGCCACTTCTCCCATTCTGCCGTTTTCGGAGCCGCGCCACTGATCGTGACCCATTCTATTGCTTGGGTGGCCTGGATTGCAAACCATAGTGTTCGGGTAAAGCTCGGTGATGAGCCGCCTTCAGTATTTGTTTGCGCATTTCTCATGTGCTCTGGCGTCACATCTTGGCAGTCGTACCGTGACAGGTCCCAAAGGGCCCTTTCTGGAAATAAGGACGCGACCCAATAAAATGCATTAAGGATAATGTATAGGATCGCGATCACGGCTTGCATAGTCCAGTTGCAGTTCCCCAGAAGGAGGACCGAAAGGATGACGAGCAAAGTACCAATGCCGACCAACACCCTAAACCACTGATCACTGACCAAGTAGTCGCATTCCTCGGGACCAATATATAGCTCTCGGGCAATTTCTTCACTGCACTGGACAATGATGAAAGCTCCGTCGCGTGTGCGAATTGCAATGTCCCCTTTGGGCACTGGTACGTCCGTTGGGCGAGAAGCTAGTTGTGGGCTCCAGTGGGAAGCGAATCCAACCAGAGTGGAAGCAGCAGACATCCCGATTAACGCAAGGACTGCCGCTCCGTCTTTGATCATAATTGCCCATATAAGCGCAGCGAGTGTCAGAAATGAAGATGAGACTGTCAAGATATTGATGGGCGAAAATTTGTTTGATGGAACCAAAGGCCGACGTGACGAACCTTTGGTCTTGCTTCGAGCTGACATCTTGTCAATTTTCGGAATATTCCTGAAATAAAAAAAAACCTACCTGACCACTTGATATCATAAACCTTGATTTGATATTTCTTCATTGAGTTAATCGGATGTATAATGTTGGCGAAATAGTTGAGTTCCTGTACAAGGTTTCCCGAGGACACCCCACTCACGATAGCCGGGGGGCTCGGGAGTCGTAATGCACGGTCCGATCTCAAAAAAGCCTGGGGCGCAGGTAGAATGCGAGGAAGGAAACACAGCTTTGACGAGCTCAGCGGCTGTATGTGGCGGGCCATCAGCGACTCTCCGAGAATGGCGATAAGACTGACAGCATCCAGTCGCCAGCCAGGGGAATCATTGCGACCGACTGGAAACCACCCCATTTCTTTGGAGAGAAATGCCTTGGGTAGGCGCGCGGAGAGGTGGATTTTGATCAGGAACTGGGTGAATTTTGGGAGAAAAGACGATGTCGTCTGAAAAAAAGCAAAGAAAAACAACCCCGCAAAGCTTGAAAGTGTCCGAAAACCGATTGCACTATACAACGATGTGTACCTAGCTTCAGGGCCGCTACGAAGTCAGCCCCCACAGCAGGTGGTATCATGGTTTCTTATCTGGGGGTAATCTTGGGTGAGGAACGTACAATGGGGACCTTAAGTATTTCCCCAAGAGCGGCTCCGATCGGGTCACCCCAACAACCAACTTTTGGGAAGACATATACAACTCAGTATTAGAAGGGATCGCTTTAAAAGAATATTATCTTAATCCATGACCATAGGAAAGTATTTTGAGAAAATAATTCGAAGATCCATGTAGTTTTAGTGCAGATAGAACGGTTTGAAAGTAAGTTTATGGGTACATGTGGAGGACCCGCCGAGGCATTCACTGAGCTTTTAACCTCTTCAACATTATCTACATGTTGCTGAAACAAGGGCTTCTTAATTGGACCCAGAGCTTACTTATAGAGGAAGATATAATATCATTTAATAATACCTTAAGGGGTATGTATAATATTATTTGATAGTACCTTCAGGGGTATGTAGCGGAATCATGTTGAGTAATACTATACGTAAAAATTGATGTGATAGTCTAAAGAAATGAAAATTGTCCTTGGTCCCAAAATTGCGGTGTACTTCGACCAGGTAGCTATATCGTGTTGGCTTCACCACGTCCGATAGGTTTTCTTACGCAGCGTCTATTCTAGAAGAAAAGACGCCTCTGCATTCGTAAAACTTAGAATAATTTCAAATTGATCTGCGTTTCTCTCTTGGAAACCGAAGAATGAAGTCAACCATCTGATGTCACCCATCTCTTGATACAGTATAGGTTGAATGAGCAGCTACATCACATCAAAAGCTAGGACTTGCAATAAACAATCGCAACTACAGTCCAAAGCGACATAAATCCTCAACAGCTCAAACCGCTTTATCCTCTCCTTGGTTGTCACTTGGCTCCTCGTCCGCATCATATTCGACCACCATGACCCTTCGTCCCTGGTACCATGCAGGCGCGACAAGCTGGGACGATTCTGGAACCATAATGTCGAACGGAAGTCCCTCAATTGAAGGTGAGTCATTCAATTCCGGACTCAAAAGCGCAGAGAAACATTCCGTCACAGAGTTGGCGTTGTCAGTGGGGAAGTCTCAATCGCGTCGGCGAGCATTTTGTCGATCCATACGATAATTTTGGCCTTATCGAGACGCCAGTCGAAGATCACAGATGAGAAAAGCCGCCGCTCCGAGTCCAAGAACCAGAATTGATATCTAGTGCTATCCGTGGTAATTCCGAAAGAGATAGCATGAATCTTGTTGAGAGATCATGTGATGCTCTCTGGTTGCCTAGATCAGTGCTTGTCTCTTGCTTCTTCTTGTTGTCCTTTCTTCTCTTCTCTCCATATCACAATACAATGGCTCCTTGTTCGCTCCGTTCTTTCTGCTCACCATTACTGGTGTGCCTCAAGTCTCCTCTGATCCTTCCCAGCGCAAAGCGCTGATAAATCTTTGTAGGTTTGGTCCGACAGTCCTGCACAGCTGCGAGGTATGTAGTCATCTGATGGTCAGCAGAGGAGAACTCGACACTCTTCTCAGCCTCGATAGCAATCATCGCCGAAGGAAGGATACTCAACCACGTTAAGTCGATGACGTCGCCGAGCACCTAATCGAGATCATACAACAAGGTGTGTAGCAGTCTACTCCATGGACTCGCCCGTCAGCGTGAGCCAAGCCGGGGTGGCACCAGAATATACGCCCCTCATTAAATAGTCACGGCAGCAATTTTTGGGGGAGGGGGGGGGGGGGGGGGGGAAAGGACTCGCAAAAAGATTCGAAACACTCAAAACGACCTCTCTTCATGACGTGTGTCTCGACTGTCACGAGGAAGACCACTCATGCCGAACTCGGAAAGGGAAGGTTATTAAGAAGGTGCTTCTAACAAGCTCCATAAAGGAGGCCCCCACAAATTCCGCCAACCGAAAGCCTATCGCCCAATTACTATCATAAACACCCATAAAGTGGTTCCCGAAGCGAGCATCGATCTTCGGATCTCATGGACAGTCGAAGGGCATCGAATTTTACCAGACACACATCTCGGCGGCAGAAAGGGCATCTCCATCGACACGCCATCCAACTGATCCTTGATCGTGTGCACCGGGTATGGGGAACCAAGAAGAAGGTAGGTATACTTCTGCTTGACGTTTTGGGAGCATACGACAACGTCTCTCATGGAAGGCTCCTCCATGGTATCAAGAAGTTCCGCCTTAGCCAGTCCCAGCCATGAATACGGTCTTTCCTGCAGGTCCCCAGTATTAGGATCAAATTACCGAAACCCTCTGCGACAACTTTTCAACAGAGACAGGCATTCCACAAGGATCGCCTATCTCCCCCATTCTCTTCCTCCTCTTCAACACTCCTCTGGAAAAGGGTGGTTTCATCAGGAAAGGAGATGAAGCAAAGTCTGAAGGATATGGCTGGGTGGATGGCGCGGACATCGTGGTAGTTTCAGAGTCGTACGCGCGGCATACAGAGTTTCTCAAAGAAGCGCCAAAGAGAGCAGAGTTATAGGCAAGGAGACACGCTGCGAAGCTCGTACCTGACACATTGGAGGGCGTACACTTCACAAACCCCCGAGAAGAGCCCCTCGAGCAACCAATTGAGCTACCTCTCGCGCCGACAAGCATCTACGATATCATTATACCAGATCCAGAAACAGATCATTATTAGTCCAAGTTCAAACCAAGTCATTAAACCATCACCACACGCCAAACACCTCGGGATCTGGGTCAGAAAGGAGCTCAACTTCACACATCGTTGAATACTCATCGAGAAGGGCAACGCCAGCCTCGAAGCGCTTCAAGCTCTCACAGGACCTACGTATCATTCCCTTGGGAAGGGTTCGACTCGACAAGAATTATCCACGACGAGATATCGTGGCAGCGATAACTTCGGTTAAGGATGAGAGACTTGGATATCTAACACGGCTTTGAGAGTGGTGTCAGCAGCAGTGGAAACCTTTTATGTGAATCCCGAATCTAGACGAGGTTCAGCATAGCTGCATAGGTAATGATGGATGTATTACGGCCTCAATCAAGGGTACTACGGTCTTGATAATGCTGAACTAGTCAGCTTTATCTCTTCGTTAGTGCCAGGCCGAGCCTGCCTTCAATATGATCTTCTGCCTACTGATTGATGCCCGGGTAACTGATGTCGGGGTCCCCTGGAAGTAACATTTCTCGTACGCAAGTCACAAAATTGTCGAAATATATGGTAATTTGTCAGCAAGGTTAGGCAGCACCAGTAACGAATATTTGGAAATACCGGACTGTTACAAACAGTGACCCTTCTCCTATCATGCAGTTCGTCTCCCGTATCTTATGTTGCTACTGTACACATGCTTTTTCAACTCTGTAGCCTAACTCTCTAGACCCTTGGCATTAGCCGAGGCCAAATGATTGGCCATTTAATCACGCACAGTCGACGCCTTTTTGGTCCCTGCAGGTCTAGCGTGGATAGCTCGCGGGCCAAAAGGGCAGGTAACCTTAATACCGGCTGTACGGCTGGTCACGTCGTGATATTTACTAAAAGAAGGGCGACTGGGATCCATCTTGATCATAAACATCAGAAGGATCGAAAAAGTGGTATTTCAAGAGTCGTTCTGTAAAATGACAAGTATCCAGGGCGATGTTGAGAGCGCAAAAAAGCCGCCAGAGCAAATACATTTAATTGCGAAATGTGTTCCCACCGTAATTGATTGTCGAATTACACTATCTATTTCATGAACCTCTCAGATCATTATAATACTGAAATTACATGACCGATCTTGCCGCGAATCAAGCGGGGGTATGATAGCAGTCACTAAAACAATGTTTGTCTTTGAGTCTTGATCTTACATATACAGGCTGTGCATCGACCGGACTTTAGACCCCTTTTTTCAGTGGCTTGGGAAACAAATGCTCCGTCAGTAAGAGAAATACCCATCACCAAAACACGAGGCAATCCAAGATTTCCGTAGGGGCTTTGAACCTGCTATGAAGAATCAAAGAGAATTGCAATTCTTTGGACTTGACTACTCTTTCAGAGGCTCGAACCTTTATCCCTTGGTCGTTTTTGAAGTGTCAAATATATAATAGCAAACATAATAGGCGTACGAGTACGAGTAGTAGTGGTAGTGATAGTAGTGACTACCGAAATACGCCCTTTTCCTCCATCTTCTTTACTCCACCGCCGTTGGCTTTGTCGCTCGTCGCTTCACAATAATGTAAGGAAATACTTGCGGAGGTCATACCCTTGGCTTTGCGCACCTTTCTTGTATTATTGCTTGGAAACATTTTAAATTGTCAGACTGAACGCGCAGCAATCGGATGAGTACAAGAATGATTCTCTTTATATATCCTTTCCCAACATATACAGGCTGACCCATGATCGCCTCGTGATTCCCCTAAGCCCCATAAACATCTTCTGAATTTCCACGGATGGTCCAAGTTGATTGGTATTCCTTTTTTAAAATCCCTGCCTAGCGTGTTGTTGACGCCTAGGTCCATAAAGCTACCCTAACCACTCCACCCAGAAATGCCTGGAGATATCAAGGATGGATTGGGAAGATACAGCGAGCGTTGGTAACACCGCCATCAACTCCGCCATTGTCACCACATCTCGCATCGCCGCTGAGGTTTTCATCGATACTCGCGTACTTTACGTAGATGTGTGCCCGGTTCTTCGAACGAGCACAGGCCCAGATACCGTTGGGCAGTAGTCGGGATGAAAAAACCCATGGTAGCCATGAGTTGAAGCCCTGGTATTTATCGTTACAATTGAAATTGTGTCTTTGAGGCGATTGACCCTAAATCAATTAGTACTCTTTAGTGTTAACTCTAGGTCATCAGAACTCAAAACTTACAGCTCCGTAGAGGTAAACACCGTTCTCGCCGCTGTAATGGAAGATGACCGAAAAAAATGAGCCATCAAAACAGCCAATTGGATCGCAGCCAGTGGAGCGTTTGTAGAGTGCGTGGTACGCATCAACATCGGTGATGTTGTATGGGTCTTGATGGATGTCCGGAGACCGAGCGACAAGTTCCTTGATCTGGTTCACACTGAGCGGCTCATCTTCACTTGACAGGAATGACGAAATGCTAGCATCTGCGTTGCTTTGGAGGTCAACCTCAGTTGGCAAAGCTTGGGCGATGCCACTAAGCAAAGCAGACACAACCGTGAAAATGGAAAGACGCATTTTATGGTCAAAGGGGTGGAAGCTTGTTTTCTATCTGACAAGTGTTTGACTTGGGAGAATAGCAAATGAATTCCCTCGGTATTCTAGCAATGAGCCGGAAGGACAAGCCTTTTTATATCTCGAAAAAGCGGCAGTCGACATGAACCTCGCATGCCGTTCATTTGATCTCGTATCGACAAAAACATTAAATGCAAGGTTTCAGGGCCAGACGGCGGTCATCCAGACCAACCGTAGCTCATTTTCGAAATAAATGAAGCGCTATGCCTAACTGTACGGCAAGAGGTCGAGTTGACTCCGTTCGTACAGGTAGTCTGAGCGCCACCATCTGACTCTCATCCCATCAATACCGCACAGCTGACCGCATACAGCTGTTGTATCCTGGTGGCTTGAAAATCCACTCCAAGAGAAATTGAACACTGCTCAGCAGATACTATTCGCACGAACACTGGATCCTTCATAAGCACCAATAGCGTGATGTTATTAAATTGAACCCCGCCGTATTGCCGTGGATAGATTTGAAGGATGCGACTATCTTGAAATGAGCTCGATTGAATATCTTCTTTCTGTCTAGTAGCTGCAACCTGAATCACACCCAAGTATATTGCCACCGCTGCTAAAGCTCGAAGCGGGTTGCCCTCTATGAGAACATGGCGCTCTAAGTATTTGGGGGCTCCAACAAGATGCATGCACTCTTTGGCCCTCTCAATTACAAACCTCGATTCTCGAGGCTGCACCTTGTAGTGATCCCCGCACTAGGCTCCCGCTGAGGACTGCCAAATATTGCTTACAATGTGGAAATTTATATATTTACAAGCCTTTCTCCATTTTGAGGCGGGGAGAAGAGATGCACGGGGACGCCCAACAGGGTAAAGTCTTGCTCATATATTGAAGTACCGTTACTTTAGTACAGAGAAGATACACGACCTATGGGTTTCGAGTATTGCTTCCATGCCTTCGGTTTTCTTGGATGCTGATTGTGGTGATTAATCGTACAATTCTGGGCCATTCACATTCTAGGTCTCCCTGGACCCCCAGTTCAGCGGCTAGTAGGGGTAGTTTAGTCCATTTTCCGCGAAGGACTTATCCATTAAAATCGGTGAATGTGACTGTAGTATTGGAAGGATTGCCATATCATTATCATTATTGGTAGACCAGACGTCCAAAAGATCATTCCTTGGCAGAATATGGTGTAATATATTTGCTAGACCCTGGTCTAGCGTAGCCCGTACGCCAGCCAAACCGAACTGGACATATGCGATGCTTCGCCTAACTCTGTCAGGGAACCCACGGGCTTTAGTACTTATAGAACAACCTATGGGAGCCTTGAACGTACTATAATGCTCGCTATGGAGATCTAACTTTCGGTGGCGGGTATGTTCGTGTAAGGCGGCGCCCCCGCCTACACAGAAATGCAATTAGGGCTAGTGTTTATGAGGTACTAGGCTTGATCTAAGATGGTTCAACAATAAGGCCCCCCCCGCCCTGATGCTCTTCTGCTTGTATCTCAGTTCTGTGCTCTAATATTTTCGTCGTGCCCTTACTTGTGAGAGGCTATGGTTCTATGAATCTATGCGCTATGTAGAATCTTTCTAGGAGCGAGTGCACTAGTAATATAGATTGTTGGCTATACCTTTCGCGTTGGGGGCCAGCAGGTCAAAAGTACAATTACGGGCTGCCATAAGATTTCAACAGTCCCGCTTAACGGATCCTTGAGGGGTCACGATTAGAGCTAGATTAAAGTGGAAGACTTTTGATCCGCTAGGCCTGCTAGGGTGTTTCCAAAGTAAAAGACCTCCGATGTGTTCGCAATGGCTCGGAAATTACAACAATGCCTGAGATAGGTTAGCTTATGACATATCTGGCGTATTCCCTGAGCCACTTGAACTGCGTTGCTAACTTTACCACCATTGTACCTGCTTCCCAGCGTTGTACCTTCCGTGGCACCTTCAGCCTCGGACACCCACACTATCCCATTGTTTCTCGAGCTCCAACGCAGATATCTACTTATGCATTAGGGAGAACAACAATAGTCATAAGATGTAATTAAACTTACAGTCCCGTGCATTCATTATCCTCTCTCGCTTCTATAAGCCCTTTAATTAACATTGTAGGTGCAAGATTTTCACATGCAACGGAAATCCAAATCAATCAATCTTCCAGAAAAAAAAACAACGTACTAGTCTCCTCCTCTGTCACGTGCGTTTGCAAATACACCAACGGGCCCCTGGTTTTGCGGCAAAATTTTTCAGCTTGCCAGACCTGGGTGCAAAGATGATTTGGTGCTAAGGTACTGTCAGGCACCTTAGATCCCTTGTGCCTCAAGTGTTTGGTGTTGGGATCTACTTTTGAGGTTGTGCCCTCAGGCCGTCCTTGGCTCTTCGCCTTTCGTCCAAAGTATCTTCGTTCACTCTTCCTAGGCCTTACGCTACTACTCGTACTGGCCTTATCATCCCTGTTCTACCCTCATTGGCCTCGAGTCTCTGATCATTGGGCACTAGTACAAGGATCATTAAGCGCACTGCTCAGGTAATGTATGCCCATATCAATTCTTTGTGATCAATAAATCGATGCTACAATCGTAGTCATAGAGATATGTAGAGAGAAAATAATAGAGAAATAAAGCAATGGCAACGTAGTGGCGCGGTTAAGAAAGGCGGAAAGATCCATCTAGGAGGGAGGGTCAAGGACCCTGCATCGTGGGAAGGGCACTAGGCCCGATAAGGGAAGGTGTCCTCGGCGGTTCCAAACACTGGTTTCTAGACCGCACTCCAGCACCCCACTTCAACACCGCTTCATACGTATCGAGTACCGACTACTGTAACTGTCGTTATCAATTTTAAGCTCAGGGTCGGAATGTCGTGTCTGTATTGAAATGCAGTACGCCGGCGAAAAGCATACCAGCCTTGAGGACAGTTTGTGCGGCCCGAGCCTTTCGGCCTTTCAGAATTACCCACTTCTGTTACCAGTTGGGGCGGTATCAATACTAGCTCCCCCAAACTGTCATTGTGCGCACTACCCGTGATTTTGCCAATGATAGGTGGCAAGCGAAAGATCGAGCAAGGGGGATTTTTTTTTTCTCTCTTTTTTGCACATTCCCATCGGACCGCTCTACAGGTCTCACGATGTTAGCCTTTCCCACATCGTGGCTTCTTCGAAGGCATGGAATTTATCTATCAATCTTTCTGTTCATTTTGTTCGTGTTCGGTCTCAGCCACTTTGTCAACAGATCGCGACATGCTTTCTCTCTAGACGTGTCGTCATACTTTCTCGATGAACAGCAACGCTATTATTCATGGACGACTAGGCCCTTTTTCCCGCCGCTTGAGAATTCGGGAGGCGGCAACCTGACAGCGCCTGAATTATGCGCAGGTTTTCCCACTCACCTTTTAGATCGCATCCAAGTCATTCTTAAAACAGGTACTAGCGAGCCTGAGAAGAACAAAGCTCATCTTGCCTCCGTTACCTCTTGCATAACCAACCTCATCATTTTTTCCGATTACGAAGAGATCGTTAGTCAGCATCATTTCATTGATGTTCTAGAAGATCTCCCGCCGACCTATGCCATTAAAAATCCAGACTTTGCGGCTTACGATGCGCAAAAGTTGGCCCATTCACAGAATGGTTCCGTTAGGTATTCGCAGGAAGGTTGGCGACTCGACCGGTTCAAGTTTTTGCCCATGGTTGAGAAGGCGTATGAGATGCGCCCGAACGCCGATTGGTACGTCTTTATCGAAGCCGATACTTATTACTTCTGGGACACATTGTTCCGCATGCTCGATAAGCTCGACCCATCTATGATGCATTACATGGGTTCACCGGTTCCGGGAGCCAGAGGTCGATATTTCGCGTATGGCGGCGCAGGTTTTGTGCTGTCGAGTGGCGTAATGAAGCGCTTGAACGAAGGCTCCACCAGTGAATCTCGCCTTAGTGTTCAGTTCCAAGACATGGCAAAGAAGGACTGCTGTGGCGATGCAGTGCTTGCTTATGCAATAAAGGATAAAATCGACGTGAAACTAGAAGGGCTTTATCCTACATTTTCAGGTGACGAGCTCGGGGCCCTTAAAGTGAACAAAGAGAGGTGGTGTATACCACTACTTGCACTTCATAGAATGTCGCCAGAGGAGCTAATGGCGCTGTGGAAATGGGAGCGAACGCGACCATACAATGAGGTATCTAGTATGCCCCTGCCAACGACGTCTCCACTACTAACTCCTGTTAGGAACCTTTTCTCCACTCCAGCCTCCTTGCATATACTCATTCCCATCTACGCGATGGATCTACCCGAAGCTTCTGGGACAACTACTCGGACCTTCCTCAACCAAAACGCTCCCATTCTCATGATTCCGTTGCAGCGTGCAGTGCTGCCTGTGTGGCGGACCCAGATTGCTTGCAGTTCTCCTATACATCCAAAACGTGCCGGTTCGGGAACTGGATACAGATGGGGAAGCCGACGCCTGAAAGCGAGGATTTCATATCCGGTTGGGATATCATAAAGATGTCAGACCTAGGGTTCAGGATAGACATGGAGTTCAGTGACTCATGCACGCAGGCGTCTTGGCTTCAGCCAACCGTTCATTAATGGGCATGCAACGAGTAATGTACATGAAGATAATATGTAATTTTATTGACAATCTGCATCATTTTGATGGCGACAAAGATAGGTACTTAAGTAAGCTTGCACATGATATATTCGGCAACGTCTCGTAGAAGACATGCTCGTGAAGGTTCGGCCGATACCAGATGACTCGAAATCAACCAGGAACTACTCTAATGAATACAGCTACATGAATGTTATGTCCTGAGGATTACTAGTAAGCTAGGTCTCCTAACGAAGATCCGCCTCTGCCTAGTCGTCTTCTATTTTGTGCTATAGAGTAGCAGATTGGTTCTCGTTGTTGATGGCCGAACAACGCTGTCAAGGGGGGAAGGAGAGCTACTGGATAGGTAGCCCAGAAATAGAAAGGTGAGGCATAACACACGTGCGATCTTATCTGAAAAGAAAGAATTGCGGACAATTAGCAGACTGCACATCACCACATATAAAACTTAATGGCCCGTAATTGATCACAGAGTCACGACCGTAAAAAATTTGGATCTCTTTACGATAATTTCAAAGACGAATTTAATGACTGAAGCAGCGTCTTCAACCGAAAGATGGAATTGCGAGAGCAGTGTATGGAACATGAACACTAGAGCAAATCCTGCAGAATCGCTACATTCTAGGAATGACTGGATTGCTGAACTGCGTTACTTCCTCGTGTTTGAAAAGGAGCTTTTAAAAGCATTCCTCGACATCTTGTTTCGAGCGTGAGTTCATGAGAAGGGCGACAATTAGACCGTACAGGCCTTATACACGAATTAGCATCTCACTCTGCATTTCTGGAAATTATGGTCGCGTTCTTACCAAGCACTTCAGCGAAGATGAGTATCAGAATCATTCCAACATACAGCCTTGGCTGCTGAGCTGTTCCACGAACCCCAGCGTCGCCGACAATGCCGATGGCAAAACTGGACACATAGTAGAAAATTTAGCTTTGGCGAGAAAATTGTGCTTGTATAACCTACCCAGCTGCCAAGCCAGCAAGACCGACAGAGAGACCTGCGCCAAGCTGGATAAAGCCTGTGTATAAAGCGAGGCTCTGCTTCAAATCGTTTGCGACAAGGACGGAAACGACTAGACCATAGATGGCAATTATACCAGCCATCACAATTGGGACAATATCTGTTCGATAGCATTTGAAGTCAGCTCCCATTCGTGAGTAAGGAAAGTGAATTATCTTAATGTAACCTCATCCATAATTTGATGTGACTTACTCTTCACAATCAAGTCAGGCCGTAGGATGGCCATTGAGCAAACGCCAACGCCGGCCTTAGCAGTTCCATAGGCGGCGCCGAAATTAGTGAAGACAATGGCGCAGACACAGCCCATTGCACCAAAAATTGGCTAGGAGTATCACAGTTAGCGACTTGAATCAGGCTAGAATGTTTAGACGTGGTGGAAGGACGAGAGGTGAATTGTATCCGATGCCTAGCTCGCCGCGTTCAAAGCAGCCAGGAGGAAGGTGAGCTCACAGAATAGGCAGGACTAGAAGAAGATTTAGTACAGATTAGATGTAGGACGTTAGAAGTGAAGATGAACAGGTTCTGATCGAGATGGATACGACGGAAGTGCCAGGGGTCCACGAGCTTTGCATACCATAATTCCGATGCCATTTTGCCGATTGACTTGGTGATTTGGCGCCGATACGTCGGGAGGGATTTTGGAAGAACTACAAGAACCAGATCTCAAGATGGATGATATCACGTTACTTCAAGTGAATGAAGAGAGGAGAAATACGTGGGAAAGTTGATGCACAGACGGAACTTGCTAGGCCTAGTATGCTTAGGCCTAGCTTCCAAGTCACAAGCTTTGTTACAACAAAGGTATTGTACGGAGTATCATACCAAATACACCTTCGTTCGGATATACATAGCAGGAGCTTCTCAAGCGAAGTTTGCCTATGAGATAAGCGCTAGTACTGTTATGTTACATTGAAATCTACGTACTATTGCTCTAGAGGCGTGGTATTTTACCCTGATAACCTAGTGTGGCCATGGAATTGGCTGGTGCCTAGAACCAATCAATTAGCAAATCAGCCAAAGGTACCTTGTAATTTGTCTAAGTGGGCCTTTTATGGGCTTACAGTATAATACAAGTAATACGGACTGAGTATTTGGCGTTGACTTTTCTGACCATCCAAGGTTCCCTGAGGGCGGTCAAGGACCTCCTCGGTTAAGGTCCGTTTGGCACCACTGTATGGAGTAAGTATAGCTCTACATTAGAAATTCTTGTCCTCGAAATTTACAATTCGCGTTTTGACTGGAACCTTTAGCCGAACGTATGAGATCTACGATCCGCCCCCACATGCATCGATGCCCGTGCATCCCCTTGATAGTTCCCTCCCCCAAGTCGATAGACAAAAATTTGTTCTTAACCCCCGAGACTCGCAAGCCAATTACTGTTGGAACATGTTGTTTCGAATTCTTAAGAGACTGCTGGTTGAGATCATGTTTTTCGTCACGAATGAACGATGAGTAGGAAAATATGGATATATTTTGGGAGGAAAAGCCGTGAGTCTTATTGATATGTGCTTGGGGTAGTTGCTCAATCAATCTAAGGTCCATATGCGTCGTCCATTCACAGAGATCTTTATCGGGACAAATGAGAGGATAAGCGCTCAAACTCCTCTACTTGACCTCGGCGTATGTGCACCTGGGCAATGGTATAGCGATTGGGTATAATTTGAAACAAATCATGATCAAAGACGGATTTCCGACAATGACGATCATAGAAGAGTGATGAAATTCTATGTTCGACAATTCGTTTATTCCTGGAATATTGCCGGCCATGCCAATGTTCTGAAGTTTAGGTATTTTAGCCCAAAAAGTTGTACTGGTGAGCGAGAATGCACATCTAGACCATATGCAAATATTGTGGAATCAAATTGCTTTTAAGGGTAGGAGAATCATCGAAAGTTATTGAACCTGGCCATAAACTGATTCTGCCTAACCGAAGCTCGCTAACTCGGAGCCAGTTGTCAGAACAATGGATTAATTATGTGATCAAAGCTTCAGACGTAGTTGATTTTCATGAATGTATCGGCAAAGATGATTCCAAAGAACATATTTGGAAACAGATTTTATGCCCGTCCATAGACTTGACATCGCTACATGAGTGAATCGAATTCCGTCCCAATAGTCCTAGTACTCCATAAGCCCATTGATAAAATACGCTTAAGACATTTGGACAAGAAGTGCTAAGTGCTTAGTCAACCCATGCAAGGTGTACAGGGTTCTGCCAACTTTTTCCAAGCCGCCGATCGATGCTACGTTGCAACAATTGACGACAGGATATGAATGGCGTCCTCCAAGGATGGAACACTGTTGGTACTGTGCCTCAACTTTTTGTACTCAGCTCAACTTCGTTGGCTCCAGTAACCAGGCTCCTTGTGTTCCATTTTTGCTCCGGATGACCATTGCTCGTATTCAGCCTAGCCGGGGTTATGCTGCAATGAGCCGCTTACTTCCTGGCCAATGTATCTGAGCTGGTGAATACACAAAGTGTTGAATTGACCAGTCTATCAGACTACGTTGTAAAGACGTCAGCTGGAGATGTAAAATCTTTTGCAAATCATAATGTAGGCATCAAAACGTTTTAACATCTGTCGGTCCAGTAGAATCAGGTGAGAAAAAAGACTCGCCAGAGTTTAATTAACAAGTACGGAGTAATGTAACAATTAACGCGCTATGCAAAAAGCCCAACCCAATCATCTCGTGAAATGAAATTATATCCACAAGAGAGCAAAAAAGAAACTGTCGTTTTGATAAGCCTCCCTAGGTGTCCCATTTTAGACAAATACAACAATCTCTCCACGGTCATTGCGTCTCAAACGCAAAGCACGCCAGAGATCCTTCTCATCCTCGCTGCGGCGCTCACGATCAGCACTGCTGCGTCCATTGTCCCGACCGCGGTCATCATCATACTCAGCAGAGAAGTCGCGGTGGAAACGCTTCAGAGCCTTGTTGATGGAGCAGCCACGTTCACTATCACGGGAGACGAGTGCAAGGAAATGGGATGCCATTTCACGCTGCAAGACGTCATCTGTGCGAGCTGGGGGCTTGGAGTGTTGGTAAACGGTGACCTGGCGACTTTCGCGACGGGGAGATTCCTCGGCCTGCTTGAGGCGACGGGGAGGTCGGTCGCCATCGGTGGGGTTGGAGCTCTTGCGCTTGGACTTGCGGCTCTCGTCGTGCTCGGAGCGGTGAGACTTCTTCTTGCGGACATCCAATTGCATGTCGCCACTAGAAGCACTGCCGCGGCGGCCAACGTCGCGAGATCCTTCGTGGCCTCCGCTGCTGGCTGAGATGACGGAGCCGGTGCCGCTGAACATGGAAGAGACGAGCCGTCCAGCGCGGTTCTTGATGGAGATGCCAAGGCCGGCGTCGGAATTACCATTAACCTCCTTGGCGTTGCGTCGGCTACGCTTGATTGGTGAAGAGACGTCCTTGTAAGCCCGCTGGCCCGCGGGAGTATCCTCCATTTCGTGTGAGGGCGAGCGCATCATGCGGTTCAATCCACCGGTCAGGCCGGAGTGGGCAAGAATTGGAGTACCGGCGTTGTTGATCACACTTGAAGGGGCATCCATCATGGGGGTATCGATTTCCTGTTGAGGACTGAGAGAATTCTCCCTGCCGCGCTTGCGCTTCTTCTCGCTCACGGAGCCAGATACGCGCTTCTCCTCCTTGCGGCGATCCTTCTTCTTCTTAGGGGCTGGAGTCACAAACTCTGTCGAAAAATTAGGACCATTATTGGGATATACGGACGGGGAAATAGGATCGGCGCCATATGAAAAGCCATTCTCCTCGTAGGCAATATCGTAATTACCTTCATCGTCGGTCTTGGCATCAAGGTTGGCCAGAGCGGTGCTGGGTTCAAACAGAGAGGGGGCCTCGGCGACCATGGTCATCTGTTCCTTGGGAAGCGCGAGCGAGGCCTTAGAGGCATTGGGTGTTTCATCGGTAACCAAGTAGTCAAACACGTTGACGGACTTGCCGCCGTCGGCCATGGCGTCGGCGGTGGGCTTGGCCTCAGTGGCGGGAGGGGGAGTTGGCGCCCGGGGAGGCGGCGCGTATTCATCCTCCACGCGGGGCTGCTGGTTGCGCTGGTTTTGGTTGGCGTTCTTGTTGTTGGCGTTGTTCTGGCCCTTCTTGTTCTTGGCCGGTTTCTCTTTGTACAGCGCGCCTTGGTACTTCTGGTCTTCGGTCATACACGACTAAGGCGAGGAAGCATTGTTAGTATGGGCAGCATTGAGTTACATTCAGAACAGACATGCTGGTCCTGGCGCCAGTCCTGAGGTCCCATGTGCCCCCTTTCAAGCCATGTGATAACCCGTGTTGATTGCGCGCGCGGAGCGCGAGACCTCGTGGACGATGCGACAAGCATGACAATGAGCAAGACATACCGTGTGAGCTCTGTACTCGGTGCCATAGAAGTGAACCATACAATCAATGCACGTAAAGGTTGCGCCACGGCACTGGCCGCGGTGGGGGTCGAGTTTCTTTTTGGTAAGGACATCACCACATCCCTGCGTGACACGGTCAGTAAACTTCTTTATGCTGTGATCCCTAGGGAGAGATTTGGGCTTGCGATAAGCTTTTCTCACGTACCTCGCATTGAAAGGACACCATGATGTAAGTTGATCACCCCACTGGAGAAGGATCAAGCGCCGGCGCAAAGTATGTTTCCAATCCGAAAGTAGGAGAAACAAGGGAGGCAACAAAGAGCGCAATTGAAGGCGAACTCTGGATGTCCGAAAATGGGAATCGGTCAGAATAATATCCCTTGGAGACTAGGGGCAAGAGCGCATGTAAATGCGTTCAGGTGTCAAGAAAACGCAGAGACGCTTTTTTTCCTTTTTCTTTTTTTTTTTTTTGCGCGTCGAAAACTGGAAGGCGCGTGGATTCACGCTAGTCCTGATACAGTAGCAGAGCTAAGCCCAATATAGTAGTATTACTGTATTGGGACTAGTTATCGATAAGAGATGGCACCGATAAGCGATAACGCGACAGAGTGGATTCGGTATGGGGCCAAACATGGGGAAAGAGGAGAGTTGGTGTCCTGAGGTTTGAGGGAAAGATCTGAATATATTCACATCAGAGACCTTTGGTTACCAGGATATCCGGGAACAGAAAGTCAAAATAGAAACCCCCTTTTCCTCGTTGTTTCATGACGCGACATCCTCGAGGCGCCCGCGACTAGACCCCGAACGATCCCCGTGCTCACTGGATCGTGATCGCCTGGTTGGCCAGTCGTCAAGGGGGGCCGTCAGGAGACCAGTCACTTTCATTTGTTATCACCTGCAGCTGAGGTTACTTACTCCGTGTTATCATGATTTCCCGTATAATCTACCCCTCGGCCCCCCGCTATTTTTGGCCTGAAGCTCCATGTACTGCGCGCATCCTGACAGAGGATGGAATAATAGTCGAGATCATAAAACCTTACAGCTGTATATACAGCGGGTGTCCCTGCTTTGTTTTGTCTCGTAACTTCATCTTCGCCACACATGTGAATGTAAACATATTCATCTTCCTCGCTTTGACATTGTCGTCATAGAAACTGCCAGTCTCATGCAGCTAATTCCGTACTAAAACGCTAGTATCGTCCTCTTGTATCACGAGGATGCGACATGGCGACGCTAGCTCGTTAGATCGTCGGCCCGAATTCCTGCAAGATAGAAGGGAAGACAGGACATCGAAACCTTGATAGGCGCTAGTCTAGTGCGTACTACGGTAGGCATCCACTATGGAATCCCACTGTACTGTACTTTCCCTAGCCTGGCATGGACAGCACGGGTCATGCGCAACAGAAAGAGGCCTGCGATCACCGGGTCCGGGTGGTCCTGGCCCGCGCCAGCTTTCGGGTCATGCATCGTGGGGAGACCCGGCGATCGGCAGTCGGAATCCTGGTCCATGCTTTCTGCCCACCATACTTCTCGAGGAGATGTTCGTTCTCCAGATACCGTGCGCCTCCACATCAGATGTACACGTATGGGTATTGATAACCGATGCTCTACCGGGATCATCGTCTCGGAATTCCAGGCTGCACAATACATTGCCAAAGTGTGTGTATACAAACGAATGCAGCTCCGCCACCTGGACATTGATCAGATGGGGCGCACGTAATATGGATGCCATGCAAGATCGACATGGAATTTCCCCGCGAGGCTTGACGCCTTGGATGTACATTGACTTCTAAGCTTATCATCGGTCCACAATGTGCAGTCCCTATTTGTCGGGTTAGTTGAAAGGCAGCGTGACCCGGGCGTTCCAGTCAAACAAAAAAAATAAAAAAATAAAAAAATAAAATAAAAGAAATGGCATGGCATGGCACATAGACCCTGGTGCCGGGGACGATGCGCTATGATTTCACAATTGGGCATAGTGCTTAAAGGTGAAAGATTATGGGCGAGACCGAGAGACATCAAGGCAGCACAATAACCGGGAATTTTGGTGGAGTGCTCCCTGATCAGGTGTCCACGAGGAAGGAAATTTTTAATTCTGAAGGTTGGATGCAGGTAAGTTGCAGAGTTGAAAAAGTTACAGGCGCATTCACGCGTCGCAAATGTTTAGTCATGTATACTCCCCCACGGCTTTTCTTGATGCTCGCCTTCTATTTCTGATGATCCTTTCACAGGACAGGAACCAAAGGAAGCTAGGACTCTAGTATCTATAATCAAGAAGCTGACTATTGGTGTTGGTGACAACAAGAGTGGAAGTCTAAATCTTGGCCTCCCTCTATCTCTGGGGCTAGGCGGGACGCGTCTGCCATCAATGGTGAACCAAAACGTAACATATTACCTTAAACCTAGTGAGCTCGTAGTATGTAAGGGCTGGAATTTACTAGGATATAAGCATCACCTTCTCACCAATCATGATTCGAATATACGTAAATCTATATAAATCGATGACTAACCACGTTTCCGTAGATCATTGTACCTAGTGCGGTGTCACGGACCACATCGGATATGCTCCGTAAAGAAGGCCCGAGAGTGGCTCAAGAAAGAGTTTAACAGACCGCTACAAAACAACTTCCCTCATTGGATGCCACCTGCACATAATCGACAAAAGTTAATTCCATTATGCACGCTGCACCTCATTATGGACAAATGAATCACTCAGACTAGGAGGCAAATCCTCCTTGCTTGTACCCCAATCGCTCTCTTGCTCTCCAAGCGTCAGTTCCAGCGTCAGACCCTGGGTAAAAAACTCATGACCAATCCAGTTCCTCGAGTACGGTTCCCCATTGAGCGTGGCGCTTTGAATGTAGATATTTGGGTACGTGGGGTCAAAATTGATGTTTCGGATCGTGGCTGTTTGATTGGTCTCCGGGTTTGTGATTTCGACTGCTTCGAAGAAGGGCGGAGTTATTAGGTAGACGTTTTGGCCAGGATTTGGGAATAGACCCATCATGCTCCAGGCGAGGAATGAGCCCATGGCCCCGGAGTCGTCGTTGCCTGGAAGGCCGTTCTCGGAGGAGTTGAATGTCCTCGGGATGTAACTGTGGGCTCGCTTTGCGGAGAGAGCTGGGCGCCCTGCAAAGTGGTACTCATACACAGTCAAAAATACGGGCTCATTGCTGATATCTGCGAGTCCGGACTCGTGGAAGTAATCTAGTCGGGACACGAAAGCATCGGGCCCCCCCAGGAGTTTGATCAATGTCGCCATGTCATGAGGGACGTAGCTGGAGATGAGTAAGTTAATTTCACCACTTGGAAGGGAGTCTAGAGACATACAACTGATACTCCCAGATGCTTGACTCAAATGTCTCGGAGGGATTCGAAGTCAACGAGCACCAAGAAGCCAAGGCGCTGCAAGCAATTGGGTCCTGGAAGCCCCAGGTACCATTGAGATACTTTGGCTGGAAGAAGCCCACAAATCCAGTATCAGTCCCGTTATCTAGTAGTGAAGTCTGGTCGTCTTTGAAAATGTTCTTCCAGTTGTTCGATCGAGAAACATAGGTGGTATAATCCGCTTTTCCGAGGCCCTTGCCCACCACAGAAATACTGTGGTCATTATAAGCATACTCAACTGTTCGTGAGATGCTGCGCGAATTGGTTCCAAATCCTAAGTAATCAAAGTCCAGGTATGGAATATAATCCAGTCGTTTCCAACTTTGAAGACCACCTCGTCCTTCATAGGACCATTCCAGCGGCTCGTTTTCGGCATCGTTTACCATTGCCATGTAGGCAAGCTCCCAGTCGATACCAGTCAGGTTCTTGACATAGGCATCGGCTATCACCACATCTGCATTGGAGCCTCCCTGAGTCCACCCTTTGCAGAGACTCATCCGACAATCAGGAAGCCACCCTTCATGTTTGAAGGTATCGAGCAAGCTCCGAACCATTCTCGACTGCGCCTTCGGATCCAGAATCGTAAGGAAAGGGTGCTGAGCGCGGAAAGCATCCCAAAGACAATAGAATGAGTCAAAGTATGGCTCATCACTTTCCCATAAAGGATTCTCTCCTGTCATGTCCTGAGGCGAAAGCATCGTTCGATAAATCCCACTCCAGAACGCACTCAGCATATCATCACTGACGCCCCCTGGTATGACCTTGATAGGACTAAGCTTTTCCTTCCAAGCATTCTCAGCTGTAATTTGAAGTCCCTCGAAGTCACCAAGTGGCTCAGGTATCTCTATCTCCGCGTTCGAGCACGCTTGGTCAGTACTAATAAAGCTGACGCCCACCCTCGCCGTCACAACACCATTATCCGGTCTCTCAAAGCTCACAAATCCACCAGCCTGGAGATAGAAATTATTAAAGCCCCGAGTAACGAACAACTCCTTCGGCTCTGAGCCAGCACGATCATTGACCCAAATCCCACTATCACGAAGCTTAGCGCCCGCAAAATCGGCACAGAAGTAAGCCTGGTAAGAGCCCGCCCCGAAGCTAGGCAGAAATGTTCCATTCCCCTTGATTCGCCCAGACTCAGCATCAACATTTATAGTCGCGTTCTGTCGACTATCCCATAAATCCGTCAAGTCCAGCTCGATAAGCGGATCCAGCATTGATCCATTCTGAGTCTTGCTCTCGGGAAACGTAAATCGATACAACGCCGTTCGCCTTGCAGCCACCATCTCCGCTTTGATCCCATTCACCAAGGCCAAGGAGAAATACCCCGGGCGCGCAGTAACAGAATCATTTATGTAATGGATTGCACGTGCCGTCTTAGTGAATTTGCAATTGTCGAGAACATTATCGGTGCAGTATTGCGGGAACAAGGGGAACTGACCCATAGATGGGTTTCCGCCCGTGCCGCTGTCGTGCATGTGCGAGAAGCCGGTGACATTGCTTCCGTCTGTGGAGAAACCGCCGGTGTTCTGGCCGTCTACATCTGCGACGGGTTTTGCGAGGCCGTAGGGAAGGCTTGCACCTGCGAAGACGTTCCCACCATTTGTTGAACCGATCAGCGGATTGACGTACTGTATATCATCTTTTGATGCTTTTGTCGGGTGTAGGAGATGTAGAAGGAATATGCATGTCGCGAGGGTGCCGACTTGTAGGTGAAGCATGGTTTATGTTCTGTGAGAGCATGCACCTGACGCGTCTGTCTGCCCAGGTGGCTGAGTGGATCGATGGGATACATGTAAGGAGGTCGCTAGGTACTGTTGTGGGAGAATGTTACCATTTCAGATTGCAGCGTCACATTGTGGATATGATCGACATGCAAACAAGCCCTGCAGCGTTAGTGTGGGATGCAAGGACCCCCAATGTGCGGGGTTAGGTACTCTATGAAGGCAATTGAACTCGGACTTGATAACCGGGATAATTTCTTTTCAAGGTCATCAGAATTCTATTATGGACAATGCGAAAAAACGTACGAATATAAGGGGGTTAACCTTAATGGTCTCCATTCCAAGGCAACCTCTCACGGGTATAATATACAATAATGATGCGTCCGCGAATTCCCAGACTTTTTCACTTATGTCATGAAATGTCAATTCGAGCAGAGCTTTACTTGAAAGCCATGGTACCCTTGTTCTGCTTCTTCCCGACATCGTAATTCTTCCATACTGCGACCGTTGGGATAAGCAAAACCAGGACACAGGTTGAGGCAATGCAGTTCATCTTCTGGGAGTAACTCCAGGCGTAAACAACTGCATCGCGTATCGGAGATCCCACGGGGTATGTTTGTTGGACTTGAATACCTGCAGTGTAAATTTGAGTGGCATTGGCTTTCAAATCATCAGGCAAATGACTTCTTAGAGCCCCGACGAAGACATTGTTGTAAATTGCACCACAAACGGCGTACCCGATCGCACCACCAATGCTTGAAGATAAACCAATCAAGGCCAGCATGATCGGGGTACCCTCACGGCCTCCACTAGCCATGACAGCCATATCTTCGCCGATCACCATGGTGCCACCAGCGAAGGCGATAAAAATCTGAGACATGATAAGGAAGCCAATCCCATGGTCCCCCCCCTCGGAAATATATCATCAACCCCGAGCCTAAAATCATCAAGGGGACACCGAAGAACAAGCATACATACTTGAATCGCCGGGTCCACCAGATATAAAGACCGAGAATGGGAGACCAGAAGCAAGAGCCAACGTTATAAATTTGGCTGACGTATCCGGTCAAGGTCGAGTCAAGATTATAGGTGATGCTCACAAAGTTGAAAAAATACTGGTCCCAGAGGTAGAAGCTGAAATAAATGATCGCAGAGCAAGCACATGCACCCATGACAGTGGGTTTTCGGAGTAGTTCGTATCGAATAAAGTGTGTACGAGCACCCCACTTCTCCCATGCCGCAAAGACGAACAGCATACAGAATCCGATAACTACCATGGCAATAAAACTGGCGCTCTTGTATTGAGCAAGACCATACTGGGCCAGGCTGAATGGAAGGAGGAAGAGCACCCAAGCGATCATAAGTAAGAGCGCGCCAATCACTGATCAACATTAGTACCAAAATTATCGGATTACAAGACAAGGGTCACTCACCGTCGAATTCGTGGATGTAGTGGATAATTGACTGGATTTTGGTACGGCCAGTCGACCGGCGTTCCCAGACACCCATTCGAACCGCCTTGCGCTCATAGTATTTCAACACGACGGCCAGGGGACAAAGGACGAAGGGCTGAACGATGCAAAAAATCCCATAACCCCAGCGCCAGCCAAAATTTACCCGAATCGAAGTGGCGGCGAGAGGGCCAGTGAAGGCAGTACAGATGAATGGGGTTGATGCGAATGCAAATGCAAATGCACGAGAGCGCATTCCAGAGGTGTCAGCAACGAAGATGTCCAGGATCAGGTACGTGCAGTTGTATCCGACCCAGTAAAGAACATATCCGGCTGCGAACGCATTTGCACCATTGCACGCCGCCAAAATGATCATCCCCAACATATATATAGAAGTCGAAAAGAGGAGAGCCTCTGCCCGGCCCCAGAGCTGCAGCGTCTTACCTAGCGGCAGTTTCAGAACTCCACCAATAACCGCAGATAGAATGTATGATGTAGTGACTTGTGGTGCAAGGTGGAAGTCCGAAAAGACGTAATTGATCAAATTGCTGCCAATTGATGAACTCAAGGCCAGCATGAAGAAACAAATCCAGATCCTGCGGCAGAATTTAAATGATTAGGTTGCAGTTTTTCCAAAAATAATTGGTCAATCTCACCACGCATAGATCATGAATGCGACGGGTCGGCTCCAAACCAGAGCTGCGGCTTCTGCCTTTTGCTGACCCAAATCAACCTGGTCGGTGACATGACCCGGGTCGCGGTCGGTTTCCCTTTCATCGTAGTCCGCCCCATTGATCTCATCTGAAGTGCTGAGAGTGCTGGTATGGCGACCCTCGGCCTTATCTTTAATTGATCCTGGCTCATTATTGTCCGCAGTTGAAGAGGCCGTGTGGTCCTTTTTGTCCTCTGGGCCCGAGATATTCTGTGCATCGACAAGTGTCCTCGTCAATTTTCCGCCGTCATCGCGACCCCGAATGGCGTCAAAAACGCCCATGACCACAGGGATAGCAATGGTCTGCACTGAGGAAGCACGGAGCTAGTGCGATAGCCCACTCTCGGCGGTCAGTGTGCAGAATGGGCGAAATAAAAATGCAAGACGTGGGGAGAACATGGAGTTCTGACACAGAGGAGAAAGGCAAGGTACAAGAGAAGTTTGTGGCACCGGACGTCTGTGCGCCCGGTCTGCACGACCTTCCAAGCTTGTCTTCGTTCTTTTTCTTGTGGTTCTGGGGCAAGTGCAACTAGGAGTTGACCCTGGATCAGATAAGCAGGTGGGTCCATCAGATAATCAAGTGATAGACCAATAAGACGTTTTTGATAGACCCACTATACTTTGATAGAATGCAGAACTCGTGATATGATTGGCCAGACCTTCCAGGTCGATCCTATTAGTACTAGCGCCGGTACCTGTTTATGGCGTCGCAACTGTGACCTTGACTAGATCGTCCAAACCCGGCCCTCCGTTTGCGGGTACGCTCAGCACACCACTAACATCGATGATGAGATCCATGATGCCAATCTGGGCTTCTCCACTGAAATAGCTGCTGTATCTTGGATTTACTGTTCTCCACGATCTTCCGTCGGATCCATGGATCAAAAAAAAAAAAGCAGATCACTGACTACATGTACATGTGCGACTACTCTGGTTTAACCTAGAATTCAGACACTAACGGTCGATCACATTTCCATGGGATCAAGGCTAATACATTAAGATCATGGCTAATAGACTTACTTTCCGAAGTATTATAGGCTAGCATCTTCTTAGCCAATAGACGAACCAAATATTAGTGGTCGTAAAGAACAGAATTATAGTTTCTTCTTTATCTGTGAGCCATAGTTCTGCATCAAAATACCGCTGGCGCTCATTCTCGGTCAATTCAACAGATTTGTCTTCAAAATGCATATTCAACTCTTTGGCTCGTTCATAATACAATGCCATGCCATGGCCCCGGGCGGAACAAGCCCCCCGGAATGTCTTAAAGCTGATGAAAAATGTCCGACAGCCTCTCCAACTTATCCATTTCGTCTTAACGCTTGAAAAACTTCACTCCATAATCAACTGGGTAAAGCTCTTGCTGCTAGTCTATGATGCTGCTGATAGCGTCCCTAGAAATCTGTTAGGTCAGGTGACCGCAGCACCCATATCCTCTCTCTCTAGATAGACTCAGACTTTCTCTTCTCTATAGCACACAATCATATCATTCTGATACGCACGTTCTATCTCGCACGTTCATAAAAATTCTTTAATCGTAAAGCAGATAATATTGAAAACACATTATATCATCTACTAATTGATTACATCCGTGGATCGGCAATCGTGGGTAGTTCATTCTCGAATTCAGGTCGTTACAAGCACTTGAGCACTTGAGCAATATGTTCTTAAGGTATACTAACCATTTCAGTCTCAGTCGAGATAGTAGTTGACCGCGTGACATTCCATTCGGGATCTTTAAGTCGGCGATATGAATCAACTATATCCAGTGTCAGATACTCGTAGACAGGCTTCAACCGTTTGTAGGACTTGCTTCAGACTAACCATCGGAAGAATTTCCATTTTGCTTCGGGTCTGACCGGACATACGCTTTACCCTGGGGGCTTCTGAGCCCTTGGTTATATCCAGGATTGTATGCCTTGGTTTGTTGTTGTGCTACGAAGAAGGCTCGGAAGGCACTCGCTGCCGCCAGGAAGACGCTTAATTCAGCGCTCATCATTAGCCAGAACGTTTCCCAGACTGAGTCGACGAAGCCCTTGTAATTGAGTCCGGCGACGCGAGTGATTGATAAAGCGACCAGGACAATTGTCAGACAGAGGGAGCAGGCTAGCACCAACTTCTGTCTCCAATCTACCTGAATCTTCCAGATGATTCCTACAGGAATCACCAAGACTGAATTTAACGGACGGAAAAGTCAGTAATTAGAACGCAATGAAACTTAGACGGAAAAGGAAATCAAGATCAGCCATACTAAGAAGTTCGCCCACGATATCCAAGGAGATCTGAGCCGCAGAATACCGAACGAGGCTGGCCTTGTATACTCCAGTGGCACATTGGACTAGAATGGTTGTTAGAGAACATTTCGAAGGGTAGGAGATAAGTAGTGGAGAGGGGAACTAACGTGCTTTGGTACCCCAGAAGGGACAGCTTGCGTAGTAGACAGTGATCCCATATGAAACGAGAACGACATTGTAACCGAAGACAATCCACCAGTAGATTTGCCACGGGCGTAAACGATCGATTAACCTCTTGAAAAAGACGAGAAAAAAGAACTTCACGAGTGATATTGCGCACCAACTAAGCATTAGAGAGGCAACTGTCCACCTGTGATAAGTTTCGGCAATCTGTATAACATTTGGAGGCACCTTCACACCTTGCACTCCGAATTGGATTGCAGTCATCAAGAACATCGGGTCCACAACCTGGCAGTAAATCATGACTTGACTTGCTAGTAGAAAGATACAAGCCAGAACGAGAAGCCCATCATCGATCTGGATGCGATTTTTCTGTATACCAAAGCGAACCACGAAGCGGCCCACTACTCCGATGATGGCCAGGGCGAAGAAGAAGCTGAGTGAAACCTAGGAGGCCACAGTTAGTAAGCCCATTTGCAAACACATGTGCAAGCTGACTAGCTGTACAAATTGGGTCTCGTTCAATAGCGGAACAAGGATAAGGGAAAAATATGTACCAAAAAATCTTTTTTATCGATTCTGCCGACGTGGTCTTGTGCTGCCATGATGCTCAAATTCCGCTCTACTCAATCTTCCAAAGTTGGCTAGGAAATAAAGAATGAGCAGCTTTTACTTGAAAAGATACCCGGGGAATTGAATGATATTTATGATTTCTGGCGTGACAGGCGCTATACCGCAGTACTGCACATGTACACATATGCCTACTACTAATACATATGCAGCTAACATAGCCCTGGGGGTGGGGCACTACTCCGTACGCGGTGGTTATGATGGTGGTGTGGGGCTGCCATTTGCTGATCAAACTTTCAAATGCTGGCACCAGTTGCCAAATTGGCCCCCACATGTGCAGGCGGGTCCTAGTCAATCGTGATTGATCTAAACTGGTATAAAATACAGCTAATGTAGCCATACATTATGGCCCCCAGTCGCGAAATCCAGTAAGGAAGGGGTCAAATGAGCACGGGCCAAGTGATGATCCCGCATGAGAGATACCCGGGTAAGATACTGTGTAATACAATAAAGAACGTGAAAGATACCTGAGGGGAGGTACAGCAGTCTAAAGCTCGTGTCTTGCATGCCTAAAGTACATAGCCTGGAGTGGATCAATTCAAATGTTGCTATTCGATGAGTGGGCGTTTGTAAGCATTGGCCAGAACGGCACTTCAAACTCACGTTTGTTTCAGTCTTAGGCCACATTATCTTCCACTTTGTTTTGACTTCGAGCCTCCTTTTTCTATTTTCGCGGATCACTGTCACAGATTTCAGTGCCCAATCTGCACAATTTTCGAAGCCCTTTCCAATATGGCTGACACCAGCATGGGATTGGAAATTGTCAACTATATCCGATCAAATGGAGTTCGGATTTTTCTCGCGATAGGGGCGATTATCGTCTTGCGAAATTTTTACTCAATCGCAAAATACCGTATACCCCTCTATCGCGTTCTTAAGCGTGGTCTTGTGTGTACTTCATTCTCTCCCAAGACCAAATGGAAACATTGACTAATAGTGTCAATATTGATTTCAGCCAGCACCGAAATGGACATTAGCGGCTGGAAACCTTCTAGCATTGCCAGATGTCATGGCCAAGATCCCCAAGGACGCACAGCAATCGGATGCTTTTACCATGCTATCCTATGAATTTTCCAAATTCGATAATTGCTTTTATATGGATGTCTGGCCCTTTACAGCCAAGCCATTTCTAGTGATCACAAGCCTAGAGCTCGCAGTTCAGGCCTGTCAAACTTTTGCGCTACCTAAACCGCACTCCCTTGCTGTTTACTTCCATTCATTCACCGGAGGCCCTAATATCTTTACAACAAATGGACCGGAATGGAAACGGGCAAGATCGCTTTTTAATTCCGCATTCAGCGCTAGCACGATTATGCAACAAACTGCTCATATCGTGGAAGAGACAGAAGTTTACGTCGGTATTCTACGTGAGCATGCCCGTAAGGGGGACACTTTCTCCCTGGACAGGCTAACATGTGATTATATGATGGATATTATTGGATCTGTGGCTATGTGAGCTCTTTCCCTATTCTATCATTCAGTGAAATAAGCATGAATATTAAATGATTTAAACAGCAATGATCGCTTCGAATCTCTTCGTAAGCGTAATCCTCTAGCAGACGCATTGCGAGTTCTCATCAATTGGCATGTTCAGGATGAGGAGATGAACCCTTTTGTCAGATGGAATCCGATCCGATACCTAGTGGAATGGTATAATGGACGCATCATGGCCCGATACATTGATAAGGCTCTGGATAAGCGATTCGACATGTGGCGTCACAACAAACCCTCCAGCCGGCCAAAATCAATCATGGACCTTGTGATTGCTGATTACATGCGTACCCGACCAATGGAAGAAAAATTGGACTCAGAGTTCAAAGAATGGGCCACCAGACAAGTACGGACTTTCTTATTTGCTGGTCATGATTCTACTGCTGCAACAATCGTGTACAGCATGTACATCTTATCAAAAAACCAAGATATTTTGGCGAAAGTACGAGAGGAGCACAATGCCGTTTTTGGAGAGGATATTTCGACCACAGCCGAGCAGCTAAAGCAGAGCCCGGAATTGATTAACCGAATCCCCTTCACCACGGCGGTGATCAAAGAAGTACTTCGTTTATACCCACCAGCATCTGCCCTGCGCGAGGGCCAACCGGGAGTGGAATTGCAGGATAAGAACGGCACAAAGTACCCAACAGAAGGATTTCTCTTATGGATTCTTCATGGTTCAATCCAGCGCAATCCAAACTACTGGCCAGAACCGCACACCTTCATTCCAGATCGATGGCTAGTCGATATGGACCATCCTCTTCACCCACCAAAACATGCAATGCGGGCCTTCGAGCTCGGACCACGCGATTGCATCGGACAGCCGTTGGCGATGCTTGATATCAAAATTACATTGGTACTTACGCTCCGCGAATTTGATTTCCAAGACCAGTACGCCGAATGGGACCGGCTGAACCCTAATGCCGGACTAAAGACCGTATTCGGTGAGCGTGCGTATCAGGTTTCGCAAGGCGCATCGCATCCCGTAAACGGAATGCCTTGCCGGGTATTTCAACGGAAGGAGAGCACCTAGAGAGGATTTCAGATGTTCAAATTTTGGAATCAAGTATGCACATGGGTGTATAGAATTCCGAGCCTTTTACATCTCTACATAAGTAATTTGTCAGAAAAATTCAGTACATGTGTATTTAACCTTCAAACTTGTTCCCAGATGGGTGAAAATTATACTTTCCCTTTAGAAAGACGAAGATGATACACATGTGCATGTATTGATACCGAAACCTTGGAATAGCCTAAATGCAGGGCTAAACAAGCACTTCAACTTGGGGATAAACTTCCAAGGTTACGCTATCCACCGTCGCTAGAGGACTTGAGGAGTCGACAAGGCTTTGAACATTTGAACACTGGAGATTAGAAAGAAATCATACATATCACTCAGGTGCTAATTCAAAACAGCCCGCAGTCTAGACCGATCTTAACCATATGACGATGTTCGATTCACTATAAATATCCATCAAGGCACTCTCGAGTCCCTGTATTGGCGGCCTAACGCACTGACAGTCGCATATGTATCTGAACTTTTGCCCCTCAAAAAGGGAACACTCCCGGAGGCAGCATCACAGGGTCCCGAGTGGGTCCGGTCTCAAAATGACAGTTAGAAGTGCGAAGGTAGACCCACTGATTTAGGATATTTTAATGTTCAGCTTTGACCGCTCATCGCCCATCACCCATCACTTGCGGTGCCTGGGGCGTATGTATGCCTCAAACTTTCACTTCCAAGGTTTGTGAAAGCCAGGTGGTGGGCCTCGGGGGCTGGATGATGCAGGCGGCAAAAATAGCCCAACCAACACCTGAGTAATTTTCCGATTCGTCGATTCGTTGATGAATAAACATTTAAGTGCGCCTATGGCATTAGCGTGGGAGTCTGGGGAGCCCAGTTATGCAGTTTGGGGGGCTATTTAAGCCGCTCATGCATGCAAAGACACGTACACGCAGAGAATAGGACCATTAGTGGGTCCACTATGTACACATGAGGCCCAAGAACTTGAAAATGCCTTACTACCAAGCCAAAATCTCCTGCTTACATAGGTAATATGCAAATGTATGTATACCATAAATAGCCATTCATGCAATGTAACGACATTTGCATTGTCTGGCTAAGTGGGTGTGCGGAGTATGGACTATGAGTGCACGTGTGGGTCTACTAGGTAGGTGGCTTAACACTGCACATGTTTCGACATTGAAATGCTCCAATGGAAGTTCTCCAACAAAATCCCAAGATTGGTATCGATTTTCGAGGTCTGGAGGAAGACAACGCGGGTGGAATTAAATGAATACCTCGAGTGCTCGGGGATATATACATCTGGGCGACAACCTTGGAAGTTTCAATGTTTCTGCAGCTTGGCTTTATGATAACTGTACCGTGACCCATCCACTGACCCTCGGTGTGGTACTATTAACCTTGAAACAGAATGGCCAAACTACGAATGCTTTTGAATATTAGTACAGAGATGGGAAAAGCGATAATCGGGATCCATTTTGGTGGACGCGCCATGTACGAATTTTGTGGTATTCAATATGTTTAATACGGACTCGCTTACGGCAAATACTCCGAATACGCTTTAGATCTACACCCGGGCACTGACCTAGTCACTAGCATATAGAGCCACACACCTATCGAATGCTTATATGCTATCTTGTTGGCTCTGGGGACTTCATGACCTCAAGTGCTAAGCCGACGCGTATCTGGCCCCCAATTGAGCTCTAACTGCTCTGCAGAATATTTGTATTGTATGTATTTATTTTTATCCGATGTCGTCTTTACGTTTCATCAAGTGCTGAATAGTCATTGTATGGCCTTGTCATATTTACTTTCCCCGGTATGTTTCGATGGTTAGGCTCTCAGCGAGTAGCCACGGTAGGCTGACAAGAGAGGGGAAACATTTGGATGGGTTAAAACGTTATAAGTCGTCATTCGTTGTGCCGAGCTATAAATTAGCCTCGTATGTACTATTTAATGTTGTCATTCTCCAAGCCTGACTTGACTTGATCAACAAAAATCCTCTCAGGCTGCGCTAGAACCACCAGGACACTCTTTAAGATGTCAACTTCGGTAGTTTATCAAGCTTTTGTCTTTGCTTTCTTGATATATTTGCCTTTCTATGTGACCTATTTAATAACATGGGCCTTTTATCATTGGGAGAGTCAGGATATATCACGTCGAGAGGCACGTGTGCCTCCGAAACTTCCATCCCCCCTTCCGGGCGTGGGTCATGCCATCTCATTGCTAATGGATACGCCATCCTTTGTTAAACGAGTAACGTCAGTTCCCACTCCTCTTCTACCTGGGAGCCTCATGGATATGACTATTGTGCTTACATGAAATAGATCATATGCGGGCAGACTAACATGCGTCCAAATCTCACTCCCATTTTTCGATGTATGTTTTGTCCAAGACCCGCAAACTGTTGCAGTGCTGTGGAAGAGTGCCATGTTTTCCAGCCCAATCGTTATCTATACCATCGCTTTGGAGACTATTTTCGGAATGAAGGCTGCCGCCCAAAAGGTGTATAAAGCAGACAACTCTGGGCCTTATCGCAAGCCACATCCCAGAAGCAATGTCGCACCACATAATCGGGTAGATTACCTGACGCATAACTCTCTGATACGAGGATTCATGGGCGCTGGGTTGCTACCCGCATTCAACCGCTATCAAAGAATCTTCACAACACAGTTGGTATCAACTCTGAACGAGCACCAACAGGTCAATGGCTGGATTTCAATGCCAGATATACATCAATTTTTTCGGGACAACCTGGGACGTTCTGTTGTGGAGTCGTTCTTTGGCCCGTTGTTGTTGAAGACCAATCCCACATTCATGCAAGAGCTCTGGGAGTTTGACGATGCCACGCCATCGCTGTCAAAGCGATTACCGCGATGGCTGATTCCGCGTGCCTACCGCGTTCGTGACTCTTTACTGGGCCAAATTTTGGCTTGGTATGAGAATGCTCGGGCCCAATTCAAGGATTCGCTTATTGATACCGACGGGAACGGAGATCCTTGCTGGGGATCAGAAATGATGCGCGAGAGGCAGGAATTTTTGCTCGCGGTTGATGGGCAGGATGATGAATCACTGGCATCTTCTGACCTTGGTCTGATCTGGGTGTCTGTGACAAACCTTGTTCCATCGGTAATGATGATGGCTCTCCATGTCTTTGCCGACCCGGTGCTTCTTCGGCGCCTCCGGAAGAGCTTACGCGACGTCATGACGATTAAGAAAGACGCTGTAGATGGAGAAGCTGCTCAAGTGAGGATCGATATGGACAGGGCCATCAAAAATCCACTATTACAAGCGGTGTATGCGGAGACACTTCGCTTACATGTCCAGGCGTTTGTGACCCGCAGCTCCGCGCACGAGTCGGTCAGTATCAACCAGTGGTGGCTAGAACAAGAAAAGGTGGTGATGGTCAATTCCTATCCGAATCATATGGACAAGAAAAGCTGGAACGAGGGGCTCAATGGAGTCCACCCAGTGGAGACTTTCTGGCCGGACCGTTTCTTGCGAGATCCCGCAGACCCACAATCCGGACCGATGCGAGTGAAAACCGCGTCTGAGAAAATGACAGAGACGGCAAACGAGCCCTTTTTCTCTCTGTCCGGCCTGGAGGGAATGTGGATTCCGTACGGTGGTAAGTGGAAATTTTGCTCGAGTCCAATTCAATTTCATCATGGGCTAAGCATGTCTTCTGGGAGCAGGTGGGACTTCGGCATGTCCCGGACGCGTCTTCGCTAAGCGGGTTATGCTTTACACCTGCGCGTATCTGGTTAGTCACTTCGATATAGACATCCAGGCCGATTGGGAAATGGACTCCTCGTCATTCGGACTGGGAACCCAAAAGCCAAAGGGTAAGGTTCCTTTTGCTATTCGAAGAAGAAGTCTTCCCCTGGAAGAGATGCAGTAACGATGCAGCCATTAGGCAACGAGATAAACAATGAAACGAGCAATGCAATGTGATCCAAATGGTCTCCGGTTAATTTCCCTGATGCACCTCCTGGTTTTGATCTTGTATCCACTAGTAAATAGTAGTAATATACTAAGAATATTCGCGGGGGCTGAATCTTATCTTCAGTCTCCAAGATCGATCAGGTACGCATTGGCCTTCTCTCAACATTTGAAGTGCCAATTAAATACCACTAGTAAAGGGCTAAAGGAGTAACAAGCTCCGTTTTATTGTGACATCGGGATCCACCCGTCATAATCTCCGTCACTTTGAGATCAACAACAGCTTTACCAAAAATGGACAAGTGCAGCGGGAACAAAGCCACGGCCCTGCTTCGTACCTTGTAGTGGTCTGTCTTTCTGCCCCTAAACTTGAACATGGAGGAGTTTTATTCAACTCCCCTTTGAGTGTGGCGACGTTTCGCTCTTGTTGACTGTAAGACGGCCATGACGAGAGAGAATGACTCGGTGCAGCCGCTGGAACAATGGCTGATCCAGGAAGAGAAGCAAAAGCATGGCGCTCACGACCCCACCCCACGGGGAGTGTCCTTCACAGAGGTCAATGTGAACGGATATACGGAAACTCATGCATTCCAGCACACTTTCGCTAGCTACATCCAGCTCATCCCATCCAAGCTTAAGGGTTTGGTGGGTTTTCCAGTACCCCGACGAAAGGTGCAGATCTTGAGGGATCTAGATGGCTTGGTCCAACCGGGTGAGATGCTGTTAGTCCTTGGTCGTCCAGGGAGCGGCTGCACCACCTTCCTAAAGACCATGTCTGGCTATGTCAACGGAGTAGAGGTAGAGGAAAAGGGAAAGGGGAAAGGAATCATGTATGATGGTGAGAACCATTTCCCCATACCTTCATGTGGCACAAATGACTGAAATCTCGACACAGAAATCCCATTTCGTGAAATGCACCAAAAATACTGGGCGGACACGATTTATCTCGCCGAAGACGATATCCACCTGCCTGAGTTGACGCTCGAGGAAACCTTGACCTTCGCAGCGGAAATGAGACCCCACGCCCAATCGACTGAGACCGTCAGTCACCAAATTGCCTCAATCTACGGGATGCAGCGCTCTCTGAACACTCAAGTTGGCAATGACTTGATTCGAGGACTGAGCGGCGGTGAAAAGCGACGTACCAGTATTGCCGAGGCTTTTCTCAGCCGATGTCCTATTCAATGCTGCGATAATAGCATCCGTGGCCTTGATAGTGCGACAGCTTTGAATGTCGTGCGCACATTGCGTCGCATGGCAGACGTCCGAAAGTCTACTATCATGACAACCATTTATCAAACACCTGAATCCCTATATTCTCAATTCGACAAGGTGCTCCTGTTGTATCTCGGCCGTCAAATTTACTTTGGTCCTGCCACAGAGGCCGCTGATTACTTTCAGCGTCTAGGCTTTGTGCGACCAGAGCGAGCGACCACAGCAGACTTTTTGACTTCTTTGACCAATCCAGTTGAGCGCATGGTCCGACCAGAGCATGCAGCATCGTTGCCTCGAACCCCCGATGACCTTGCTCGGGCATGGCGAGACAGCCCAGAGTACCTTGCTCTGAGAAAGGAAATCACCGAGTACAATACCAAACATTCTTCACAGTCGTGCTCGGCCTCCTCGTTCTACCCCACAAGCATCATGCACCAGTTTCAAGCTTGCTTCCGCCGAGCCCTAATCCGTTCACGACATAATCTACAAGGCATTGTATCGGGAGTCGTGGGCAACGTCATCGTTTCCATCATCCTGGGAAGTCTATTCTACAACCTGAAAGATGACACAGATAGCTTCGAAACACGCAGCATTTTAATTTTCTATGCGACTATGATGAACTCCTGTCTCCCCGCGTTCGAGGTTATTACCTTGTGGGGCCAACGGACGACTGTGGAGAAGCATTCTCGCTACGCCTTTTACCATCCAGTGGCCGAAGGAGTTGCCTCCATGCTTTCCGACCTACCAGTCAAAGCTCTAACCTCATTCGGGTTTAACGTGGCTGTCTATTTCCTCACAAACCTCCGGCGAGAGGTCGGGGCCTTTTTCATCTTTTGGCTCTTCGGCTTAGTGGTCATGGTGACCATGTCGATGATTTTTCGATCGGTCGGGTCCATTTCGCGTACATACGATCAGTCACTAGCTCCGGTGTCAATCGTAATCTTCAACTTCATTATATACGCTGGATTCGTGATTCCTCCAAGCGATCAGGTACCGTGGTTGAGCTGGATCCGATACTTCAACCCGATCGCCTACGCCAATGAAAGCCTCATGATCAACGAATTTCAGAAACGCAGGTTCTCGTGCTCCTCGTTCGTTCCCTCAGGGCCTTCCTACCCAGATAGCTTAGATGAGAAGACCTGTTCCGCGATTGGAAGTGTCGCAGGGCAGTCTTGGGTAGATGGGAATCAATATCTGCAGCTGAAGTACGGGTATTTGGTCGAGCATTTATGGCGAAACCTTGGTATTCTCTTCGCCTTGATGGTCGGTTTTTGTGCAGTATACCTCGTCGCCACAGAATACATCCAGGCGCAGCGCTCCAAGGGAGACATTTTGCTATTTCGCCGAAAGGATGCCATTTCCCACGCTGCCCTGCCAGACGAAGAGAGTGTCGAATTTGACTCCCTCCATATTAGGGAGAAAGGCACACCCGATCTGCGCGTTCCTGAACAAGGGGATATGCCTAACAGTCTTGGCAAGCAATCTTCGGTCTTTCTATGGAGCGATGTTGGCTACGACATTAAGGCTGATAAAAAAGAGGAAACCCGGATTTTGGAGGGGATCGATGGCTGGGTGGTTCGTGGCACACTGACTGCCTTGATGGGATCAACTGGAGCAGGAAAGACTACTCTTCTAGACGTACTTGCAAATCGTAAATATACAGGAACTGTTCATGGAGAGGTTCGAATCGATGGTCGAGCTCGTGATGGGTATTTTCAACGCAAAACGGGCTATGTCCAGCAGGCTGACATCCATTGTCCCTCCGCAACTGTGCGGGAAGCACTGGAGTTTAGCGCACTGCTTCGTCAACCTCGGGAGCTAGCAAGATCTGAGAAGCTGGCTTATGTGGACACAGTACTGCAGATGCTGGAGATGGAGGCTTACGCAGATGCAATTGTCGGTGTTCCTGGGAAGGGTCTCAATATTGAACAAAGGAAACGGTTGACAATTGCTGTGGAAATGGCCGCCCGCCCCGAACTCCTTTTCCTCGATGAACCTACGTCTGGGCTGGATAGTCAGACGGCATGGTCTATATGCACGCTTTTACGCAAGCTGTCGGATAATGGCCAGCCTATTCTGTGCACTATTCATCAACCTTCCAGTGAGCTGTTTGAAATGTTCGATCGGCTCCTTTTTCTTCAGGCTGGAAAGACGGTTTACTTTGGGGATCTAGGTCGTTCCGCTTCAACAGTCATCGATTATTTTACTCGCTCAGGAGCTCGCATTCCTGCTCTTGGAGAAAATCCTGCAGAATGGCTCCTCGAAGTGACGGGGACCTCGCCACCCAAGGGCACAGAGGATTGGAGAACCGTATGGGAAACTAGTCAAGAGGCTGAAACGTCCAAGACCGAGATCGCTGCCATGAAGCGGAACGCTTGTTCGACCTCAGCTGCCGTGACAGAGGACTATGAATACGCAGCTTCAGCTTTGACACAGTTGTGGGTGGTCACCTACCGCATGTTTCAAGACTACTGGAGAGAACCGAACTACCTGTACTCAAAATTGGCTCTATGTATTGGCTCCGTATGCTTCCTCCATATCCTTTCATTTAGCGTCACTTTTGAACTGACATTTTTTAGGCACTCTTCAACGGCCTTTCTTTTTGGATGCTGGACCATACCGTCCAAGGCCTTACCAGCTCCATCTTCTCATGTTTCCTCATCTCCATCATCTTCAACACCGTCGACCAACAGATCATCCCTCGTTTTATCGATAACCGGGAGATCTTTGAAGCCAGGGAACGACAATCGAAAACATACAGTTGGCCCATTTTCGTTGCAGCAAACATGATAGTCGAACTAGTTTGGCAGTCACTCACTGCTGTCCCTGTCTTTGTGGCATGGTACTACCCAACCGGATTCTGGCGCAGCGGGCTGAACGCAACCAGCGATGCCATCGGTATGAACGAACGAGCCGGCCTAACCTTCCTCATAATTTGGCTTTTCCTAGCCTTTACCTCAACTTTCTCTCAGGCTCTTGCCGCCGGCATGCCAGACTCCCTTACAGCTGTCAACATCGCTAACTTGATGTTTATGCTTTGCCTCATCTTCTGCGGTATTCTCGTTCAGCCCAATGCAATGCCCAGTTTCTGGTTATTCATGTATCGCGTCAGCCCAATGACATACATTATGGGCGGGATGATCAAGGCGGGGCTAGCTGATACACCACTCAATTGTGCCTCGATCGATTTGCTGCGGATTCCTTTGCCAACGCAGAACGGAACCACAGTATCTTGCGGAAGCTACCTAGCGAAGTATGTTAGCATGGCTGGTGGGCGGGTCTTGAATGCTGAAACTGCAGTGTCGGGTGAAGATTGTCTCTTCTGCGCCGTCACAGACACAAATACCACACTCCAGGGGATGCACATTGATGTTCGGACTCGTTGGCGTGATTTGGGGTTATTGGCAGTTTTCGTAGTCGTGAATATCTTCGGCGTGTTCTTCTTTTACTGGGTGACCAAAGGACGAAATAGAAGGGATGGGAAGGAGGAACGAAGTTGAATTAAAAATCTATGTAACCTCGAATGTTGAACTTGAGGGTGTCGTATAATACATACGGACAGGTAGACATGTAGTATTATCACAATTTCGCAACTTGAAACCTTGAATCACATGCAACCTTGGAATATTCAGTTCTACTTCAAATCACTCTCAGTGTTTGTCTCAGTGTGATTCTTGGAGCGCTCGAAACATATTCACTACTCTAGATATCTGCTACTTCAATGAGAATCGCTCAATAATCTCTATAGGTATAAAAGCATCTGACCCGCTCTTCTTTCTTCCTTCTTCATCCACCCACCCTCACACTCTTTTTCTACAATTCGGCAGATACTTTCACCTTCGAGTTTTGCCCTTCTTTTTCGACACCTTGCTGTGTGACTTTCCACAGAATTTGGGAATAATAAAACCCAAAATGATCACCAGGTGATCATCCGCCGCCCCGGCCGATTGGTCAGTGGATGAGATGGTCAGATACGGCGGTGTTTAGTGGCCACACTTGCAACAATGTCTGCAAACTTCAAATATCTGAATGAGTATTTGTTCAGTTACAAAGCAATACATACATACGCTCAATTGATGGAATCCTTGATGTCAATCCCTCAACTGCTTGTCTTTTTAATCGTCTCTCTACCGTCCTCCCAATCACCCTCTCACCCTCTCACTGCTTATGAACTTGATATCCTCATAGGACGTAGGAAAAAGACCAAATGACGTTCTATGACTTCTGAAATTACTGTGTATCATATCATAGAAGATGGTTGAGAGGTTGTGAGAGTGCAATCCTGAAGCCTTGGAACTTGACGTTTGAAACACTCCCGCTGTAGTCAACTTCATCTGCCCAGGTGTGACTCCGGCCACCTGTCATCGCCAAGGGCATACGGTAGAGATATATGAATCTTGTCCTGGTCAGTCAACAAAACGCGCCACTAGAAACATGTTGAACACACTGCTCAAACGCTTTGATTCTCTAGAGCTCAAGTCACTTGGCGAGATCATATCCTTCGGTCCGAATTCAGGTCGTATCTTTCGGCGTTGGTCCGACCGCAGATGGTTAAGGCTACCGAGAGATCGCTCCGATTTTCAGGATTGAATTGGCCAAATCCCGTATCGAACTCTCGAAGTGCGGAACAAGGGTGCTTGAGACTAGATTGGGTCAGAGTGTGATTGACGCTATAGAAATCATACCGTATATGATCTCCAATCTTGGCATCAATTGTATTTAGCAAGAAGGAAGGCAGCTCGGATCCACCCACGGCGACATGATGCATCATGCCATCGTCAACTCTGAGAAATTAACCTTGCTGCCCGTTCAAAGACTTCACAGATGTTACTTACTGCAAAGTGGAAGAAACCACTGCGCCCAGGAGCACACAGAAGAGGCTAATCATGATTCTGATGGTCTAAGCTACCGAGAAAGTGTCTAATTTTATGGGATTGATAAAATTACCTAACCCTAGCTTTATCCCGGACGCTTAGTGAAGCGCCATGTCTTAAAGAAATAAAAATAGAAATAAAAATAACCCCCCCCCCCCCCAAATATTGAAAACCATAAACCATGACGCTAGGCATGGCAAGAAGATCGTGGTTAAGAAAAATCGTAGCTAGAAAGATTGTGGTCTTGAAAAGTATTTGCTAATGAATTCTAGTTCACGACAGGATCATTTGAGTATAAAAGATGATCAGGTTCGGTCATCGAAGCGTAAAGGACCGCGGTCATCAGCACTCTCAGATGATGGGCTGAGAGAGGCGGTTGTGAAGAAATTGGTTGTTGGTTTGTGACTCCCTCTCCCAAGCGCCTGAAGGGCAAGACTGGGCTTTTGGAGATAGCGGATCGATTAATGTAGAAAGGTTGCATGGAACTGTCTCTCGCTTCCCACCATCGGCATACAGGCCCATTTAGATGGAATTAATTGGTTTACTTGGTCGTTTAATACTTTTGCGTTCCTAGCAGAAATCTGCTTCTCTTCGTCCGTTCTATCCTGCTCTGTGGTAAATTCGTACCCACAACTAATGATTCACATAGCTAAAGCCTATGTGCTAGGACGAAGAATATCAGGCATCAATAAAGGAAATCCCGTCTACCTAGATCCGCTTACATGGCCGGGAAACAGGATAAGGCTGGTTTTTTTTGGTGGAGCCAGGGAAGTCTGTCACGGCTGAAAAGAGCGGAGAAGATTCGGTCAAATCTATTAGCGAGGGGCCACGTCAGCGCTTCAGGGGTGTTCAGGGCGTTCAGGTGAATGGGCTGAAGGAGCTGAAGATAGGGCGGCAAGGGCAATGTCCAAAGCAAATAAAAAACTAAAATGTAATAAAAACATACAACAGTGAGGATTCGCTGGTGGTCACCCACCCAGCTTACTAACTCACCGGCGTGTGGCTTAAATGCGGCCAGCAGTCGTGTTGAAATATCTCGGTTGCTGAGACAATAAGGAGGCTGGGATCACGTGCATAAATATATACTTGTTCACCAGCCTACTTGTATCTTAGACAATACAATCAACTCCCCTCAACAACATGAACACTGAAGCATCCCTTATAAAACAACAAGCGTCGCGCGACCGGGGGTGAGAAGGGTGAGTGCGCAATAGACAGGGTGAGAATCGGGTGAGAATCCTGCGGGCCGGCGCGATTACCGCACAGGCCGCCCCGCCAGAGATAAGTGAAATATTATTGGGTATAAGCGCAGGCTTTTGAAGCACTGTTCTCTTGGAATCTACACACTGCCACGCCCAAGCTTTGTTGATTGTTTACTATTTGGCGTAGGTAACGATCAATATTTCGAGCGATGGCTGACCGACCCGCCACGCCCTTCGGGCTCTCATAAATACCATGAAACATCAAATCTGGACTACAACCCACCGCTAGAATCGTGGAGCCGATGTCGAAGCGGCACTGGGAGGTTTAAGCTAGGTATGAAAAATTCCTGTTTCTTGCGCTCATATTGTACTACACTGAAAGATTGAACATTATTCACGAAAGATAGAGAAACAGCTTAATTGTCATATTTTTGTAAGCGAGATATATAATGACCAGGGAAAAACAGGTGGCAAAACTAATTTCGAGCAAGTTTGTGCTGCACCTTTATCTCCTACAGTTTTTCCGGGATCTAACCATGTGGTGATTAAAAGCTGTCTCAGATCAAAATTGCCAAAACGTCGGAACCACAATTGAAATCGTAGCCGAAGCCGACACAATATCGGTCCAATATATACACAAAGGTCCGACCATCACTATATATAGTTGCGTGCATGGCGTCTACTTTCTTGTGGTAAATAGTGCATACTTTATGCGCGTTCATATATGCGGGAGTCCAAGTGGCACCAAAATAGGTCCATTGGTAAGTCTACGTAGACGGACGTTGGCAGCGCCTACAGAGCGGCTAACAAGGTCTAAACGAGCCTCAAATAGCATTTGGATCTTCCAAGGTTCAGTAAAAACATGAGACGCGTGGCTTTAAGTTGAAACCACCTAGAGCCGATGTGGCGTTTACGCCAAGCGCCATTCCTTGTCAGCGATAGGAATGTTTCAAGCCCAGAATACCTAATTCTGACAGGAAGACGAAGTGACTTGCCGATTTATGTCATCTACATGCACCAATAGAAGCTGGAGAATTGAAGGAGTAATTTACATATGCATTATCTTGATACAATCTATATACATAGATTGGTGGGCGGGAATCGAGTACAAGTACCTAAGCCCAGGCCTAAAACTCTTGTGCCTCAGGCTGTTCCGGGTCTAAGCTTATCTCCGGATCTTGCTCTTGAGTCACCTCAACCTTTGGTGAAGGCTTATTTTTGGGTTTGGGTAAGTAAGGTTGTCGATTAATCGTCCCCCAGAAGGTGCTCGTTTCCTGAATATACTCCGTTTTCTCAAGCGTTGGCTCCCACTCCGCTTCATGTCCTTGGGCAATCTGAAGATATGGAAACAGCGTGTGGTTGAGATGCTCGCGGGGCGTACCTGGGAAATGAACCAGCAAATCTCCAGGGTGTACCTGGAAACGTGCAGGTGAATCCTTGTTTTGTTTCCGCCCATCTGGTGACCGCATATAGGCATTGAACCATCGCAAGGGGCAGTAAACCACGGATCGCGCAAATATTTCGTTCTCGTTGAAAAGGTTCGTTAAAGCTGATTGATCGGGCCAGAATAATTCGACGTCTGGATGGATCGTTGGGTAGGCGATTGCGGCGGATAGTAGATTTACAGACCATTCGTGTACGCGGAGGAAGAAAACTCCATTATTCATTCCGTTCCAGTCTTTTGTTAGTAACAAGTGGACGTCTCCGAAGTGATCGGGTGGGAGGAAGACCTCAAGAGGCATATTGGGGTTCATGAGAACTGTGTCGCTATCATGCCAACTATCGAGCGATTTGTGGATTAGCTTTGCTCACAGGGAATTGCAAGTAGACTTAGAGCCTGACTTACAAAAGCCACTCTAATCTTTGACCTTCTGGTTTTGCCAATTCCTGGAGGACCAGGGATAGAAGAATGGCATATTTGTTAAATGTACCGTCAAGGATAGGTTGACGGAGAATGAATTGTGGATAATTGAACCGTCTGCCATGCAATTCATGTGTTTCTAGCGCTTTGTCGTATGTTGTGCTGTTGCCATATATCATCGTCACTTTACCGATAGTCGGCTGTATTTGAGGGAAGTTGTTGGCTTGAGGTGTGTTAGCTTCATCTGTGGCAATCTGGGTCTCATCGCAAAGCTGATGCACGTACTGTATATGTCAAACAATTTAAAAAATCCCCAAATCCCTAAAACCGCGAGAACTAACTGCTGCCATAATTTTGACCTCGCGCGAGGGCTTCTGGGGAGGAATTTTGACATGTTGCGGGGTTCTTTGTTTTCTCAACAACCCCCTCATACGGATATGGGAAACAGCTCAGGAGAATTGGGAGATAACCGATCAGGATATGTATTTCCCGCCCCACCGCCCGACCAGGGAGTTAAACCCGGGAGCACGGGTCGGGCCCGCATGGTTAAGGAATCGAGACCACCTCGAGGGCTCAGCTGAGCGGTATTGATGGTATTGAAATGGTACTAACACGTTCTGTGGACTGGTGACGTGGAAAATCGGTTAGTTTCGCTATCATTTGAGGCGACTGAGAATTAGTGGTGACTCGTTCACAGGTCTGCCCGAACAGGGTTGGTATGGCCGTAGAGTGTTCCTGGTGTGGAAAGGCGGCTCAGTCTGTTGTACGGACTACCGGCACGGACCTGGCATCATCATCACGAAGAAAACCAATGACACAGCTGGGAATCCATTGGGGGTAGGGATTAAATGGGGCCGGCGCCAAGTAGCTGCATTGACTAAGGAGTGATTGGCGCGATGTATCCACGATCTCCACCATGTAAGTTTGGTTTTTTGATTCGACGTAATAGGTACCAGGTCGTTATTGGCTGACTTCCAAGGTTTTGATTTTCGCCCCCATACGGGATTCGGAGATTACCCACGTGTTTATTTTGCTGTTAATTTCTAAGGCTTGAGGAGGAATTATAAGAGGAGGAATTATCCAAACAGAAAGAAATCTTATTGATCTAGGGGGGTTTGAATATCGAATCCGAAGGCTTTTCTCCCGATGAGAAAGAAGCCGAGCCTTGGAATTTTGCCAGGTAATTTGTGTTTGCTTTTTATTCGAAATTTGGGCTTGGAGAACGATGGAGACCCGAGCGCTTCTCCACAAGTTAAACCAGCGAAAGGTATCAAGTGGAGATGCATGGTTGCCCTAAGTACCAGCGTTTATTAGCGGCTCCACTGCCTCGACTTTCAGCATGTTTGTTCGTCTTAACAATCGGGTTGACATCCCCTCCGTTCTTATATGATACTGTACAACTGCCTCTGAATCCAAACTTGAAAGGCCTGTTATCACTAACATCTGCATAGTGCATACATCAAGCATAATGTGAGTTCGACAACAGCCTCCAGCCTCATACCAGGCCCAGCGTCAGCGATACAATGATATATTAGCGAAATTGCTCAGACTAAGGTACTTTCGAATGTAAAGATACTCATTGGGTCCCATAATTACCCCCGTATTCTTACTAGCCCACTGGTATCTACACCTTTACATAACTTGGGCTTGTTTACGCGCGCACCATCCATTTTCATGTTAGCCTCTGATGAAGGCCCGGGGCGCGCCCGCCCCCCTTAATTACAAAACAAAGCCCCCCCTCTCTTGAAAAGGTTTGCCTTGGCATCTGCTCATACCGTTCTCTGATCTCGGTGTTTGGTTGAAGGTCTACTTAGCTTATATACCGGACTTGGTGAACTTCTTTCCTCCAAGGACCCTCAAGCATACCAAGCCGTCAAAATGGTGACCTCCACAACTTCAACGACGACTACCACGTCTACAGCGTCCACAGACACGATAACAACGATTGCCATGACAGGAATCTTCACTCCACCGATATCCTGCTCCAGCTCATGGACCTATGAACCGCAGGCTGCAAATGATGTTGAGGGTGGTCTTTTAATGCAGAACTGCGTGGAAGTTGATGGGGATAACACCGCATGCTGGCCATCCGGGTTTAACAACTGGGGGAGAACTAGCGCGTCACAAGTCTTCAGCCCAGGTTACTGTCCGGACGGTTATACGTCCGCAGGTTTGTCTATTGCGCAGTCTGTTACTGGTGCAGTATGCTGTCTCGCGTGAGTGCTGAATGGCCCTACCGGAGAGAAACCTGCTAACCATAAAACTCATTAGAGATTTTGCATACAGCGTTGTGGGAGAGTACCCAGGATGTATCAGTACATTAGCATCGACAAATTCAATGCTCGTCACCATCCGCCAGGAAACAGGGGATAGTACAGAAATTACCGGACCAGTCACAATGTGGGGTCAACCCATTAGTATCCTATGGGAGAAGAAAGACTTAAGCCTATTTGTGCCCGCCACTACAACCTCAGCTTCAATTACTTCAAGTACGGACTCGACAACGGCCTCTGGAACAACGGCGACCTCCTCGTTATCGACCGCTTCAACTTCACCGGCATCCGCAACGTCAGACTCGGGTAGCTCGTCTGTAGGATCATCGTCCGGTGGCTTGTCGACAGGAGCTGGAATTGGAATTGGAGTGGGTGTGGGTGTGGCTGGAGTAGCTGGGCTAGCCGCATTAGCCATTTGGTTTTTCATGCGCAAGAAGCGCAGTCAGAGAAGTACCCCGGAGAACCCAGATACCCGGATCGATTTCTACAACCCCCGGGCTCCGGGCGCTTCTTACAAGGACCCGGCAAACGCCCGTATACCACCTTTGCAGGACTACAGGCCCACCGAGCTAGATGGATACGCGACCCGGGAGAAGCGTTTCCATGAATTGGACGCTACTTCATGATACTGATACGAGACAACGTTACGGCTGGTGTCTGTCGCTTTCGACCAACTTGTCCATGTTGCCTCTTTCGCATGAGGGACGAGTATGTCTAGTGCCAAGCTTGACATTTACTGGCTCGGAGGATGAAGCTTTTAGACGGCTTCTATTGAAGTATTTGTGATATCGGCGCTGTTGTATAGTCATTTTTTCCCTATATACCTAATCTACGGCCAGTAATTGTCATGACAAGAGATCTCTCGAATGAGCTTCCTACTTGCATGCGTTCTATTCATTGGAGTCCAGATGGGTCATTGATCGCTGGTGGATTTGAGATCGGTAGCATTTCCCCCTGGGATCCATACACAGGAACAAAGCGGATGTCATGGTCATAGGGATCCAAAGGGGATCCAAAGAGTACCTGATGCAATCCTATGCCGATACTGGGGTGTTCCTTCGATAGATGGAGGGAAGAAGGTGATATACGAAATACTCGAAAGAACGGTCAAGGGATAACAATGTGATGTCTTCCCTGAGAAGACGGCGCGTTCGTAGCATAATGAGCGCGAGAACCCTGATTCTTTAAGATGGGCATCCGCTGAGTGAAAGTGTGGCTTTGAATATGGAAGCGATTGGAATGGGCGAGGATGGTACTGAATCGATTCAGTGAGAGATGCGCGCTGATAGTAAGTCATCAAAGGAAGAAACAAGGGGCTATATTGCCCATCTAGACCGCTATCTCAATCCGGTAGACTCTGGTCACTCAGTCTCTCGGCCCGTACCTCAAACCGCTTGATCTTTTCAGGCCAGGCAAGCTCTCTAAGCTCCACCAGTGAGCGATCTTTTTCTCTAGGCTATATTGATATATGAGTTGGTAATAAATCATAAATCGTGCGTCGAAGTCACATGACTAGGTAATATCGGTTCAGCAATTAGACGGTATCATACTAACTTACACCATGAGCAATTGAAACGAGCTTCTGAGAGACTATAGACCCGAAAATAATTGTGTACAAAATTATTTAGGTAAGAGGGTTGCCAATGATAAATAGATACAACAGCAAGTCTCAAATCATGCGACGTAGCCGCTTCGATCGTCTCAGCTCAAAAGTGAAGACTTCGGGTGAGGATGTGTGCTTTGGTGGTCGTGAGGACCGTGGCATGCCTTTCCCGTGAGAGATAGTCTCACTGGTTGTTGGAGCCTTAGCATGTATGATCTCCTTGGATTCTATTAGAGATTAGTACAGAGGAAGCAATAGTCACCCATCGTCTAGAACTTACCCGTTTCGCATTTTGCACCCTCTATTTCCTTCATAATATCACGCCTAGAGCCAAGTTGTAGTAAATCCGAAGGAGCCTTTGTCACTTGATCATTCGAGTGAGTGTCGCTTTCCTGTAGGTCTTCAAATTGTAGAATTTCAATTTTCGCATTCTGACTAATCTCTGTGCGGGCTGTGGAAGGGGATCCCTTGATAATCGCCTAGAATTGGAGCGAGGTCATGATCTCGGTGTCGGCATCTGAATCGCACTTATCTGCCTCTGTTTCGATGTGGATCACGATTGGATTGGGAGCCGAGCCCGAGGGACTAGTGTCACTCTTAAACACTTTGGGATGAGACTCCGGTGTATAACTCGGAAGAATGAGCGTCACGTACGACCAATTCACAGGCTGGAGATCTAAAAGTCCCAGGCGGGCTATCAATTGCCTAGTAAGGGAGGCTGAGATAGTCCGGCGTGATCTGAATACCTGCTTCGGAATCATGCTGATTCGTGCTGTAGTCTTTATCGATATGGATCATAATAGGATTGGAAGTAGAGCCTAGTGGGCTTAACCCCTTATTGTCTCTTGTACCTAGGCCATAAGGATGAGTGTTTTACACGGCGAATATGGAGCACGATGACTCACTTTGGTCGTAGTTCCTTTTAGCTTCTTGGTAATAGCATTTGTTCAAGGAGAGTGTAAGAGCGTTTGGTATATCTGCCTCCTGCCCGCTCGGGGCAGGCTAGGCTGTGTCATAAGTCAACTCCTCTAACAGCTCACCAAATTTAATGGCTAGGCTAGATTCATCATCAATCATAATAGGATTTCTCTTCGTGCTCCTAGGTTCGGGCTTTGTGCTCGATTCATCATTAATTATGATGGGATCTGTCTTCATGCTACTAGGCTCGGTGTACCAGGGCTTCGTGCTAGATGCTTCATATACTTAGTCAATGAGATTATAATGAGATTGAACTCGCTTCAGGGCTCTTACCAATGGCTTCTGGCAGTTTCTCGAAATAACTCATGATGACTGGTGTGTGCGGATGAAATAGTGAACCTTGGAACTTGGAAGAGCGATGTTGGGTGTTTCCATGAATGTACGAGATGCAGGGCTTTATATCTTTCAAATATTAAGGTCAGGCAAGCGACATGGTTCTATTCTTACCATAGACGGTGAAAGCCTCGGCAGCGTCGCATGTAGATGGAGATGTAACTGCAAATACTTACCAGCGTAATGCACGATGCATGGCCAGTATACGAATCAGCTCTCCCATTCAACCAACATGTAAAGTGGTACTATTTTGGGAAGAGGAACTCATGCAGGTAGTTTCATAGCCACTGAAATAGCTAGCTCTGCTTGCCAATCGTTCCATTGATTAGCAAAAGAAATGAAACCCGCATCATCAAAGCACTGGCAGCTGTGCCAATCGCATCCAACCACACCGCGCTATCCCGGAGCCTAGGATATGATGTGATATCAGGTCTCACTGGAGGCTTGCATTAGCTTTCAATCCACACGTATCTGCCTTCCAAGGCGGATTCAAGGCCTTTTCGCGAGAGCCAAAGCCTGACTAACAACTAGCTGGCCGCTAGATTACCGCTCTCGCGACGAGAGTGGCGCACAGGACTTTTTCCTTCCAAGAATTGTATATTTGACAAAGCCTCGATTCATCGCAGGTTTTCCCCTAGGAATGCCCTTACAAGCTATAAATTCCAACATAAGAACAATAGAACTGTGTTCTAGAGGGCAGGGTTAGTTTCCGAAAATGGGCCGAGCATGAGATAATCACGCTATGCACTGGCCTCTTGCTATCATTACTTCACGTTCAATCATCTACTAAGGCTGGTCTCACCTCCTTTCCCTCCTGGTCGCATATATTTGACCTGTACTTTGACAAAAACCGCCCCGATCTGATCATTATACCTGATGACAATGCATCACCAAGGGCCGAACCTCTTCCTTTGCGGCTTGAGCTTGAGATAATGATGCTTGGACTGATGGACCCGACCCCTTCATGTATCCTCGCGTTCTTGCTTCTCCGCAGCAGCAAAGGCTGCTGCTGCTTTGGCCGCTGCCTCCGCTTCTGGCTTTGGATCTTCTTCGCGTGGCATGGCAGGACACTATGAAACCTGTCAATTAACCCCTTCCACGTCGCATGCAGACGCCAGTCTGGCCGCGACTTTCTCCGACAACTGGACAACTAGCCTGTGAAGGTACAGGAGAGCTAAAGTGATTTCAAATTCAGTTAAATGAGCAGGCATCGGAAATTGCGAAGACTCCATCGGATTTACTTGACGTGGCTCTGTTACTGAGGCTGTGAAGTATCATGTGGAGCGTGCGAAATGCCAACCGAGTGAGTTCCAGGTGATAAGATACTTAAACTATCCCACTAATTCTTATTAGAGTCCAGCAGCCCTAGTGAGAAGGACTGAGTACTGGAGGCTGAGGACCCTACGGCAACTCAGAATGTGAAACCTCTAGAAGCTAGTAACACTATTGCGCAAGGTAAAGGAGACGAAGGCGAAGCTGCCAAAGGCATGTCGCGGTCCTCCCGACCGCCGAAGCGTACATCATCCGGGGACGTCTCTTCTGGGTTTAAAGGATCGACGCGCCAATCACCACACGGGAACGGCACTTCTGGGCTTAGAAGATCGAAGCGATCGAAGCGCTAATGGTGATGTATCTCCTGTATATATCCACTCTTTGTTTACCAATGATCCACACGTTCGGTGAATACAACTATCGTTCGGCCTCGGCCTTTTAGGCTAGCATTACTAACGACTTGCGGAAATTGTGATTCATTTATTAATTGAATTCAAATTCCAGACTCTACATAATATAAAAGCCAAGCACTCCATTTTCAGCTTTAGAAAAGGAGACTAGTTTAGCAATGCCCCGCCGCAAGGTATTCCCGGATAGCTCAGCTTGGCCTATTCATAGAAGGCCACGGTTTTGCCAGAAGATCATGGTTTTACTGTTTTACCAACCCTCGTTCGCCCGGTCGGCCTTGATGCAGCCCTACTTGTGGCCCACCTAGATTTCGAGCCAATCGAAACACCATATTTCGCCGCCAGGTGTACTTGGCGCCCTGGCCAGGCTTTTCTTTTCTACACCCCGGAGTCCTGATTGAGCGTGATTATAGGTGGTTGGCAAGTAGCACTGAGCAGATATGAATCTCATCAAGTTAACTAAGTATCGAACCAAGGCGTGATTAAATGACCAAGAGCGAACTATATCTCCCTAAGGACCCAGTTTTCAATCTGGCCAGTAGTACGACTAAGCGTATTCATCACGTCGTATATATTTTGAGCGGCTGATCGACAAGCGGCATCTTTTGATGCTGCCTCGCCTAAGGAACTTAGCAAGGATTGAATATAGACATATAGATCATACTCACCAGTAGCGAGGTGAGATCTTTCAAAACGATACAAACTCCACAGCAGCTCTTCAGATGCACCATGGAGCTCAGACACAAGATCGATTAATCCCCTTCGGTCAATGATAGTGGTAACACCATCTCGGTAGTCTTTGATAACTGTTGCCATCCCAGCGCGTACGACGACTGATTCTTGAGTGACAAGATCGCGAAGCTCGTTCTCAGTGGGGCTGAGCGGTGCCGAACGGACCGTCGTAAAGTACAGCAAACTGAGAAGATAAGGAGATAAAATCATATCGGCCAGGCTGAGTAGATTGCAAGTTAGACGATTATTGATCCTCTTTGTAGACCCTCATTGAGTGCGTATCAAAAATTCGCCTAACTATATCACTGGTATCTCACAGTATTTTATTTTCGGCTCTTGGTGCCATCCCTATTTTAGCTAAAGAGGGACCCAATGTAGGCTCTTGGTGCTATTCCTATTTCAGCTAAATGGCCCCACTTGTCCACCCCGAAAGGTTTTACAACGATCGGAGACCTCGCTCTAAAAACACGCGTCTAAATTATTTAAAGCTCCTGGTTAGTATGTTCCAAATCGATACCCTTTCTTTATCTCCTTCTTATAAAATATTATAAAAAATCTCGAGATGGTCTTAAGGGCTAACTAGCGCTTAACATCATACGTCGTAAGGTACCAGCGAAAAAAAGGTTTCGACCAGCTTTATATCAAATCTTTCTTCTAGATAGAAGTGACGTAGCTACTCAAGATTAAGTTCTTCCATAAATCTACACTACTTTTTAGTTCATAACCAGATCAAGGGCATAAAGAGCGATCGATACTCATTAAATGTATTGCCCATACACCGAACCTTATTATTCGTTAGCGGCTTGTTTTTCTTCTGATATTTAGGCTTTAGGCCATCTACATAAAGGAAGGCCTGGAGGTAGTCGAGGTTTTTAATCTGTCTTTTTGGCGGCATCTTAACCTGATTTCTCATAGATGGACTCAATAAGAATAGAAGACAGTATCGATATTTCGCTGCGACCCGCAATGGGCGATCGAGTGTCCATTTAAAGATAAATATGTAATCAGAGATTATTAAATTACTATTAAAAGCTTTGCTAAGAGTTAGCACCATCTTTATAGGGACTAGTGTCGTTAGTGGGGCTAGGTGGAAAGACCATGATTCTGTGAATGCCACGGTTTTCGAGCAAAACAACACGCATATCATGGCCTTTCCACTACGGACCATATGTTATCACGTATCGTTAACACTGATAAGGTCCTGGGATCGAACCCCAGTCTGGTCATATCTTTTTGTCAAATCTTATTTTTGGCACCGAAAGAAAGTGACGAGGCTCATATCAACGGAGACAATGAATAGACAAGGAGGCTTAGTGTTGAACATGATGCGGAGGTTATTTGTGGACGTAACCTTACTGCACTTGCTGGAACTATGAAATCCGGTCTGGATGTGCTAGAAGTGTGATTTGTGGGCTGTTTCCGAATCATTAACGGTATTGTTGTAATCCAAAGTGAATATTCCGGTCAAACTGGGTACAATGAATTTCTCTTCTTACGCAGTCCTTTTGAATTCCTTCCCCCCAAATTGATTCAAGACGAATCATCGAACCTTCCTATCACAAAGTAGGAAATCTGCTCTATTCAGTGTCTTCGTTGACTTTCATCATGTCCAGACGCCGGAAGATGATCCATAGCAATACACCCGCTGCACCCAAAATTCCAGTCAAAATAGCGTACATTGTGACTAGATGAGGGTTCTGAGAGAGTGGAGTGAATGCCAGAGCAAGACAGGCTCCAATTCCACCCATACCAAGCCAGATAGCCTGGACCAATGTTTTCATACTCTTCGGAGCCTTATTATAGGCATACTCGGTTCCCGTGGTAAAGCAGAAGACCTCCGCCAATGATCCACCAAAGTAGATAGGAATCTGGAGAAAGACAGAGACGTGATTTGGAATCGTCCGATCCTTTGCCGCGGCACATGCAAGGGGATTATCGTAGCATGGGCCGGTCTGGTAGATAAGCTTTTGAATGCCAGTGGTATATGCCATGGCGAACGTCAGAACCAGAAATCCAACTGTCATGCGCGCAATCGGTCCAAATGAAATTCTTCGTTTTGTAAGGAAAGGATAGAGCCCTTTCTGGATGATGGGGGCAACGATGATACCAGAGATAGCCCCTGCTATCTTCATCATGTCGTTCGGGATACCGTAGGTTTCCATCTGCCCAGCTTGGGAGATCAAATTGTTGAAAGTCTGGTTATAGCAAAGCCAATGGATGGGGAAGAGAATCCTTGGGTATTGTTAGCAGTGAATTTAGACTAGAGATTTTCTTTTATGAACCTACAGAACTCGGCTAGTCAGCAGACTCAATTTGATGTCCTCGATGAACGAATCTGTCCAGGGAACCTGGTAACCGTGTCGCTGAAGCTGGACATCCGGCTTTGCGGCATCCATGTTGAAGCCGCTCATAATTCCGAGACGCAGCGCTGTGCATACCTGCGGCATAATATTCGTCGTAGGCACAACTCGTACTGGAGATTTCAAAGGTTAGCGAGAGATCACTGCTGATGAGCTTTTGCCTACTCACTGAAGTAGTTGCTTCCGAACAGGACCGGAAGGAGGGCGAGCCACATGGCACAGCATGGAACCAAGTACGCAACCCAGAAGCCGACATATCGCTCCAATAATGGTGTGGAATCAGCCAAGAAACCAATAATATTTATTGTCCTATATTGCTCTTCAGCAAAGATGCCAGTAGAGGCTATGAAGAGAAAGTGGGTACTCACCAGTAGTAAACATTGTAAATGTAAGTGATTGTCAACTCTCGGTCGGCGACAACTTTCTTTCCTTTCTTAGTTCTGATGCGGAATTCCTCCTCGTCGTATTGGTCGGCTACTTGAAATCAGTTTTATTCTCACAAATGCGGTACCATTGAAACAACCCACCGATAAAAGGCACCACTGTAGCATTAAATGCACCGGATCCAATAGACATGAGGATGGAAGCAACAACTACACCACCCAAGGCAGCCCCTTCATGCATAGCAGTAGGCAGTGATGTTCCGAAAAGAATGGTGGCGCCAACGGCCTCGATACTTTGATCATATTAGCTTTTGAACGTCGAAGGGGCAGAATACAGTATCAAGGGATGTTTTACATAGCAGCATAAATCATGGTCTTATGACGGCCCAACCAGCTATCAGCAATTACGGCAGCAGGTACGGGGGCAATGTATGACACAATGAACAAGGCATTGACGATGTTTGAAGCCGTAGCCTCCCCTAGACCGAGGGCTCCGGGAACCTCTCCGCCGGGGGCATTTTGCAGGTAATTCTCTGTGGACCTTTGTCAGCGAGATGACCTTGAACATCGGGGGCGGTAGAGTCCAGGGTGGAGCACGCACGCAGTGGAGCAGTCGCCCCATACCAGACAAAGCGTTCCAAGATGCCTGCGATACAGGCTACCCAAACGCGATTGGGGACGATATCGACTACGTGGAGAAGATCGCGGACTTCGTCTTCTGTGGCTAAGCGACCGTCTTCGTCGTCCGAGGAAGCAGGGATACTATGAGTAGATTGGAGCGGCGCATGATCTTCCAATTTAGAATCAAGACTTGAGTCCTGATCTATTTTGCGGAAAGGAAAAGCCCCGTTATCAGCATGACCGTTCTTTTCTTCAAGTTGAGAAGCCATCACCAACCGTGACTGTAAATGAAGCTCTGTGATTGTATTCGCAGAGCTGTGCATATCAGGAATCGTGCGCAAGGGTTTGAACGTCGCTTGTTCGCTCGCCATTGTGGGGGAAAATATCGAGTGAGCGTGAGTTTGGAGACAAAAGTCAAGAGGTCGTGAGGGGATAATGTTGAAAGCCGGGGGTGTTGGGGGTCAGCTCTTTTATCTAGGTATTCGGGGGAATCAGGGCCCATCGAACCCGGAGTCCGAGGTGGTCCGGCGGTGACAAGCCATTGTAACCCTGCGATCTTACAAAAGTACGGCATTTCGGTCTTGCTAAGGACATAGGGAAGTGATTGTTGCTTCTTCATCGTGGAAGTCATTCACCGAAGGTGGTCATTTACGAAAAATCGATAGCACTCTGCCGGCGACCTACACCAAAAACCTGTACGGAAATCTGATGAGGAACTGGCTGTAGCCAACAGTAGAAAAGCAATGACCGGATTGTTGGATCCTAGGTAAACAATCATACTGAGTGTCAGGAGCGGCTGAGAAGATTGCCTCGAATTGCACTGTGTAGTCTATGGGTGTTTGAAGTAATAATTCAATTGAGAATATTCCGCCAGCGCGCATTAATTCATGTTTTGATTCTCCCCATATCCTCAAATTATCATTAACCGACGAATAAAGCAATCGTCAATAGAGTCCAAAAGTAGTGCCTTTACCGCCAATCCCCTTTGGACACGGACTCTTATACGCTTACTTTGTGTACCAAGGTATAATTGTGAAACAAAATGGACTCTATCCATGCAGGTTGACGCAGTTGACTGGTCTATTTTAAGGAGAAACCTGAGTCGTCTTTGATATTTTTACTACTTTTCCAAAGTTTGCAAGCGAGATAAAAATCCGAGAGTTACGTTCCAAATGAAAAAAATGTGGACAGTAGTCTCGGACGGCGGACAAAGTGGACACGAGGGGGTATTTAACCGCTCCACCCCCTCACGATACGTTCTCCATTCTCCATCGCGACAATGATTGGAATCCTATGAAAGCGAAGCATCATGACTCGAACTCATGCGGTAAATCCTGTTCCGCAATTGAACATTCTGGACGGACTGCAAATTGCTCAAACTTTCCTGTTTCGTGTTCCCTGGACCATTGTTTCCACTCTTTCCCGTCGTTGGTGGCCGTTCAACAACTACCAACCCCCACCCTTGAAGGAACACTTATTCCGCCATCTCATGACATGGTACGATCTGAGCTTATCAGAAGTCAACTCCAAAAACCACAAAAACTACATTATTAACAGTTCTAGTATTTTCGAGAATCTCCCACCCGCTGTGATAAAACGAATAACGGTCCGAGATGAAAATGAAATCCTCGATTCCATACGCTATAATGATCTGAAGGGACAAATTTTCCAGCGTATTCAACAGGAAAAGTTTTCGGCATACTGGCTCTGTCGCGGCCTGTCCTTGGAGCCAATCAAGCCTATTGATGCAGATGTGATTCTGCTTCATGTCCATGGAGGGGGATATGTGATGGGCCATCCATCACAAAACGCCCCTGAACTTCTGTTCATGGCGGAATTACTAGCTGGGAAAGGGTTGAAAACAGCGATTTTCTCGCTTGAATATTCTTTGATGCCTAACGGCTATTTTCCTACTCAGATTGACCAATTGTTTGCCGCTTATGAGTGGATTGTACACACGATGGGCGTGGATGCATCTAAGATATTGATCATGGGAGAATCAGCTGGTGCTCACTTGGTCCTGTCTTTCCTTACTTTTCTATCCGAAACGAGTGATCCAACTTCACTTCCAAAACCTAGGGCTGCCTTCCTCCTCAGTCCCTGGGCCAACCTACGGTCGGATCATCCGAAGACACTTGCCCTTCACTGGGAGGATCGATTGTTCAAGGAATCACTGGATGCTTCAGCAAAGGATTTCCTTCGTAACGCAACTTCCCACCAGCTGGATCTCTATGAGAGCTTTGCGACGAAGAACAGCTGCACAAAACGCCGTCCCTGGAATGAAATCCTTCCAAGCATTACCCGGGTATCCGCTGGATCCGATGAGCTTGTTTTTCTATATGATATCCAAGATTTTGTTGAAAATGCGCAAGAAGATGGTGCGGAGGTTAGCATAACTATAAAAGAAGGAGTCGACCATGCATGGCAGTCAAACGAGGCGCGAGGGTTTCATCAACGCTTTTTAGGACAACGGAGAGGATCTATCGATGAGTCCATCATGCCTGGTTATCGTGAGGTAGCGCAGTTTGTCGGTTCGATATTTGCGCCTTGTGATAAATGAACATTGCAGTATTCTGATTGACTTCCACCTTCTCATATTCATTACCAATGATACTGTGACCCACAAAAAGCAGTTAGGATTTCCATGTGGCCAAGAATGAACACCCAGGAACTGTCGAATTCATTCTTGGAACCGGTCAAGTTGACGCCAATGCAATGAACGCAAATGAACGGAGAGCCTATTCATGGACCCCCAATGGCAAAAGAAAGACCAGAATGTAGAAAATCTTGTTCTATGGTGGAGCTGATCCAACTCTCCAGAAATTGGAGAAAGAGATTCGGCGAGCGCCACAATCTATTATGACTATGGGCAATGAATCGGGTTGTGATTTGGTATGGCGGAGAAATATGACCAATTTCATTCCCTTAAGCTCTGTTGCAAGCCATATAGCAGAATATAGACTTTGAAACAAATGCTTGATCTAGGGAGCCGCCAAAATGACTGATGTTCGAGATCCATGAAGAGTCGTTATCGATCGCTGATTGGCTCGCCGATTGGTTCCTAATAAGGTAACCTTTGCGCCCCCAACAACATCATCTTCAGACCCACTTCTCACGCCCCTGCTAGCTCTAAATGCTGACTAGAAATATAAGCTGCGAAAAATCTTCCTGTCAGTTTCCTTCATCCATTACAACATCTCTGATGGCAAGTGACGAGAAATCCAAGAACCCCTACGAGGATCTAGATCGCCATGAGCGAGAGATATCCTCATCTCAAGCAGAGGAAACATTCGCTGCTGATGAACAACCCCCACAGTACAGCCCTCCTGAGGTGACAGCAGGGAGCTCATCAGCAGCTGCAACAAGAGAGCAGCCATCAGCTCCAAGGTCAGCGAGAATCATCGCAATTCCCGCGATCGCGCCTGCAAACGAATCACCCTTTCTCCGCGCCTATGCACCAACACTGGCAAAGCACCAACTACCAAAGGAATCGTTCATGAGATTCCTGGACCAGTTGAATGATGTCGTGACTACCAGCCCACCAATGCAGGTACTAGATGCAACAGGTGGGGTGCTTAGGTCCGTCCCGATTTTGTTCCCGCTGCATTGGATTGGCTCTATGGTGAGCGGCCTCGCCAATCTGGGTAGTCATGGGATCTCGAAAAGTCGCTCTGATTCCACGATTCGTCAGGCGAACAAAGATCTATTCGAACCACGAGGTTTGAAGGTTGAGATCGCCAAGTTGGACGCTGTCGCTCATATCGCCAAGATCCCAATCCTGAATTCTCAGGGGAAGGTCGACCCAGATGCCCCTCTAATTCGACAATTGAGTGGACTGTCTATGGTTGAATCTGACCTGGCGCAGGAAGTCGATATACAGCAGCGCAGGATTCAGATATTTCAGCCCTGGATTGCTGAGCTTGACGTTGATTGTGCTCTTCCGTGGAGTCAAAAATCAAGATTGACGCGGTTCAATGCGGCTCTTAAGAAGAGAAATGAGGGCGGGCGGAACCGAGGCCAAGAGCCGGGTAAAGATGAAGAAGACTCTGACCTTCGAAAGAGTCTTTGGCTTGTTATTCGGGAAATGGGTGATGAGAGCACAGCGGGTTCCGCAGCAAGGAATTGATGATGTTTATTAGCGCCACTGGCTGGCGTACCTTCTGGTGGCATTGGAACCGATGGACAGAGAAATGATATAATGACTTTGAAATAGAGCTGATGTTCTCTGTGCAGTATTTAGTTTGGTAATTTTGCTTTATATAAATTAAGAATTGTGTGTGACATTTATTGGCATGTCAGTAGCTGTAGTGCAACTTTAGCATAATACCCCTACATCGACATCTGTATCGCCCGAAGACATATCCGAGGTATCACGAGCACTAGGTCAAGTAAGTAAAAAGACGAGAATATGTTCCTGCCCAGATCTATGTTTGTTTGTCGAGGCTAATAGTCAGGGGCACCCAGCCTGTTAAATAGAACATGAGTCGGCGTTCCTCCGATATCGCATCTAAGGTTCCAAGTAACCAGCCACCCGACGGATTTTCCGCGGTGTATAGTTTACATAAGTTTGATAGCAGGTCCAGATAATTGAGTCGCCTAGGACATTTACCGCGGGCCTCAATTTGCCTAGCACCTTGAGACCCGAACCCCTTGTACAGGGATTTGATTCGATAGCGGGGATGCCGAGAGATGGCCTGAGCGCCATTCGGGTCTGTTTGGTCACGCTGAACCCCGCGGGTCGACAGATTCCATCAATGAGGCCACGAACTCGGCACATGGTGCCGAGAGAGCCATATTCAGTTGTTTTGGAAGGGCGCAGAACTCAAAGCTAGATCCCATAATCTGTGTATAATTCTGCTCTAGAATATAAGGCTTTACATATCGGAAAACAAGTTGAGCAAGCGGGTTGGAGATTCACACTGCACTCCACGTTTTTGCCTGGCTCCACATTAATGGCCCCCCTTTAACAAGTCCCGCAGCTTAAAGTGCGGCAATCTAGCCGATATCCCTAGTCGATTCATGCAAGTCGAAGGTTTCAAAACCCGGATTATAAATGGAAGTGAAAGTGGCGCTCGCCTGACTACGGCCTACTTGCTTCCCAGCATAACTTTTATACCTGTAGCCAAGCGTAAGCCCGGCAGGTGAAAGGCGTGCATCCGTGTAAATTAGCTTGAACGGACCACTTTGGGGAGCTTCTAATGCAATGTCTTGGTGAATAAATGTGAACTCACTGCCTAACTCCGCATTGTCCGATTTTGTACTCATTTCCCTTGCCCATTTCCCGCTCCGATCCAAATTGCCGGTTGGCTTGATCTTTCTTTTACATTTATTTCATCATACGAGACGCCTCACAACATTCAGCATTACGGCTTCCCAGTGCCACGACCATTACGGCGTGCCGGTGCTACATCGCATCCTATCCAACGGATATTTTAAAAGGCCTGGCCATCTGCACACTGCCTTCCACCTTATATCCGAAACATTTGCCTCTGTCAGAAGGAAAGGTCAAACAACAAGTAGTTTACAACGTCGGTGGAAAACACAGTACTGTTAGAATGGACACCGAAAGTACATGACCCTCCTTCATTCCAGGTGGGATCAAAAAGATCCCCGAAGTAAGCTGTAACTAATCTCTTGACTTGGTCCTTATTGCAGAGGCATCTATTGACGGTTCAACGCCGGCCGCAAGCAACCCCGCAAGCCAACATGGGAATGATGACAACCCATCAAGCCATGGCGACATGGATATCGAGAAAGGACTTGCCCCAAATGCGACAACAACCGAGTTACAACAAGATGCTCTCCGTGATCCAAACATTGTCGACTGGGATGGGCCTGATGATCCCGAGAATCCCTTGAATTGGACGAAAAGAAAGAAAGTCAACGCGACAGTCTCAATCGCCTTGATCACCCTTCTGACGTATGAGATCCCACATTCCATTCACTCGTGCGCCACTGCTAACCTGACCTCCATCCAAAAGGCCCCTAGGATCATCAATGTTTGCCCCCGGGATTGGACAATTGGCCGTGAAATTCCACCTGACGAACACGGAGCTCCAGTCGTTCGTGGTCTCTGTATATCTTCTTGGATACTGCTTTGGGCCTCTACTCATTGCCCCGCTGTCAGAAATGTACGGTCGACGGATCATGTATAACGCCTGCAATATCCTCTATGTGATATTCACTATTACATGCGCAGTCGCTCCCGAAATCGGCAGCTTGATTGTTTTTCGCTTCTTTGCGGGCTTTGCAGGAAGCTGTCCCTTGACGATTGGCGCTGGTTCGATTGCAGATATGTTTGTGCAAGAAAGCAGAGGCAGTGCAATGGCTGCTTGGGCTATTGGACCGTTGATTGGACCAGTCATTGGGCCAATTGGTATGTTTGCCAGTGAACTCTTGTTACTCCTGCATATTTATGCTAATTACTGGTAGCGGGTGGTTTCCTCACCCAAGCAAAGGGCTGGCGGTGGACATTTTGGGTTCTTGCTATGGCAGTACGTGGAATAAGATCATACAAAGTAAATGCATGGAGGGCATACTGACTGGAAATAGAGCGGAGCTGTGAGCATCATCTCGATACTCACCATTCGGGAATCATACCCGCCCACTCTCCTTGCTTGGAAAACAAAGAAGCTACAAAAAGAAACTGGAAACCCCAATCTGCGATCTAAGCTCGATACTGGTATGAGTCCGAAACACTTGTTCCTCCACACGATTGTTCGACCCACCAAAATGCTTTTCCTTTCGCCGATTGTGCTTCTGTTGTCCATCTACGTTGCTCTTGTCTATGGATACCTATATCTGCTGTTTACGACAATCAGTGAGGTTTTCGAAGGCCAATATGGCTTCAGCCAGGGGACAGTGGGACTCTCGTATCTCGGCATCGGGATCGGCTCAGTCATCGGCCTGGCAACATTGGGCGCGACATCAGACCGCTTACTAAAGTATCTCACGAATAAGAACGGGGGAGCTTCGAAGCCTGAATACCGACTACCGCCTATGATTCCTGGGTCCCTGTTTGTCCCGGTCTCATTGTTCATCTATGGATGGACTGCTTATTACAAGGTTCACTGGATTGTGCCCATTATTGGCACATCATTTCTCGGAGTGGGAATGCTTATGGCGTTCGTAAGTTGGAGATTTTAGTACTATTTTTTAGCAAGGGTCCTTACTGACTATGTCTGCAGATGACGGTCAGCACTTATCTCGTTGATGCGTTCACAATCTATGCCGCCTCTGCCATGGCGGCGAACACTGTCCTGCGGTCTCTAGTTGGTGCCCTGCTCCCGCTCGCCGGACCGGCTATGTACAAGTCTCTCGGACTTGGTTGGGGTAATTCGCTGCTTGGCTTCATCGCTTTAGCAATGTGTCCCCTGCCCGTAGTGTTCTATGTTTACGGAGAACGCATCAGAACAAGCAAGATGTTTAGAGTAGATTTTTAGAACGGTAATCCGTGCAATTGCATTGCTTTATATTTTGCATTTGGAGAATGATTAACTTGTGGCGTTTTCTGTGCTCTTCGCGTTGATTATTGTTTTCATGCATGTCCCTGCTTCTAAGGTTCCATACATCCCCATCGTTGACTACTTGAAGGGCGCATCCAGTTGGCGCCAGGGTTGTCTGCGTTTCGTCATATCAATCACTTGAAGTGATAAAATATAACCATAAAAATAAAATGCTCAAAGTCAAATTCCCCTGGAGCCCTTAGCCAATCCCATATAAATTACAACAACTACCAAGAAGTAGATCAGAAATCCTACTCCTCAAACGGCGGAAAACGACTCATTACCCCATCAGCCTTCTCCAATTCCCCCTCCAAGACCCGTCGTCTCTCCTCATCACGAACAAAGATCCCGCACTCAAAAGCCCTCGGCCGAATGTTAAACCCCTGCGTATACGCAAAAGAGTCATAAACACGATCAGACCCATCAGGCTCCTTTTCCGGCTCAAACCGAAGCACCCACAAAAGGCGCACCAACGCAATGAATAATGAGTTCTGCGCCAATCCTGCCCCGGGGCAAATTCGCCGGCCCCACCCAAAAGAACTATGGCCCTCTTTCGCAGGATGATCCTTCTCTGGCGAAAGCTCAACAAGATCTTCATCAGACAATGGCGGTAGATATGGAATTTGACTCGGATCACAGCCTAAGAATCGTAGAGGATTGAAATGGTGTGGGTTGGGATAGTACCTCGGATTGAGATTTATAGCCCAACTATTGGAGAGAATTGTGGTCCCTTTTGGAATGAAGTAGTCCTTGTAGGTATCTGACACGGAATTTGCATGTGGTGTTCCGCCAAGCACGGCGACGGGTCTGATACGTAGTGTTTCTTGACAGAGGGCTTTGATATAGGGAAGTCTCTCTTCGTCGGCGAAAGTTGGGAGATGCGTTGAGCCGATGACGTGGTCTAGCTCTGCGTGCGCAATTGCTTGGACTTGTGGGTTCATGACCAGCATTAGGATTGCAGTGCATAGTGTGCTTGCTGTAGTGTCACTTCCTGCACCGAAAAGGGAAGCGGGTACGAAGGAGAAATCTCTTTCGCTGAGGGTTTCGAAGGAGGTTGGATCTGCATCTCGTGCTTGGAGGAGTAACTTTGACAACGAATCCGGGACGTCGGAAGATGACTTTGCAGTGCTGAGTTCGGTTTTAACTTGGTTAATCAGGTTCATGTTCACCGCAGCTTCTTCACGTCCTCGACGTTGGATCTCTACTTTCCATGGCGCGAAGATGTCTGGGATATGCTTGAGCAAGGGAATTGATTCGGCTAGATAGCGACCGGGAACATTGAGAGATGCTGAATATTGCATGAACTCTAATCTTTGGCGAATTATTTTTGAGGTCATAGAATCGATTCTGTGGCCGTATGCGATGCTGAATACCACGCTTGCGGTAAACCGATCGATGAGATTTTCGTAGTTTCTTGGTTTGGCCAAGAGAGTGCCACATAATCGTGCAGCCTCGGCCTCTTGAACTGGTTTGTATAGTCGAAGTGCGGATGGATTGAGTGCCTGATGCAGCATTCTCCGTCGAACTTGCCATTCCTTCCCGTAGGGTTGGACTAGGATCCCGGCGTTGTCCCAGTAGAGCTCACCCATGACTACGAAGCGCGGCCGAGAGCTGAACTTCGTGCTGCGTTTTTCAAGCAAGTCCACGGCGATACTTGGGTCAGATATAATGATGGTAGGGCGCCGGCCGATCCACAAGGTAAAGATAGGGCCGTATTTGTGAGACCATTTTTCAAATTGAATCCACGGAGAGGAAGTTGGGATAATGAACTTGTTTCCAAAGAAAGGGATTGGGGTTGGACCTGGTGGGAGACGGAGCCAAAGAACAAAATCATGGACGAGAATGTGTATTGTCGTGAAGATGATAGCGACAACGCCAAAGAAATATGGATTCGATGCCAAGAGCCATAGGCGTGAATGCCCCGTGATGTTGTCGAATCCCATGTCTGCAAAATGCTCCCAGTTTGACTGGAGTTGTCTTCGTCCTGTCCATTTATTTGCACTGAAGCAGAATTCTAGTGAAAGCTGGGGTAGCCCCACATTGAGGACATTGAGGGGGTTTGCGGGGACTCTTGCGGGTTGCAGATGTCGGCTTCCAACGTTGTAAGATTGATCATCTTTAATTGAAGGAAGATATTTTCATTGAAAAATAGGGGACCAGAGGCCATCCGTTTTGTTAATTATCTTTACACTCGGCCCCATTGGAGTTCAAAAAACCATTCATGTTGCACCCAGGGCGTTCTGACGAGCCGGTTCATACCGTGATAGTGACTGCCTACATATCATAGCCAGATTGGCGCGTATGTCGATTCTAAAATATCCAATATTTTGATCAGCTTCAGCTCAAATCCATCAATCAGCCAAGCCAAAGGCAGAAGGGTGAGCACGTACCGAAGTACGCAAAAACAAGAAATTGATACTCGCTTACCTATTTGCTGTTGGCCTTGTTACACAATCTCTCCTTTCCGGGAAAATAATTCGGAGCAGGAGTAACGGCTCAGAGGGAGACAGCATTAGTACTGCATAAGCCTCTTCACGATGAGATGCGCGTCTGTGGTGACTTCAAGGTACGATATTGATATCTGTCAACGGCTAAATCTCGGATTTTACAATCTCAACTCACTCCAATGTTTATATTCCTATTATGTAGTATCTATGAGTCAGACGGCAATAAGTTTTGGCCTCATTCATGGAGTTTGATTTTGAACGCTATTGTTTAGTTGCTCATGTGTCTGGTCTCTAGAATGAAAGCTCTAAGTTTGAGCCCAACCATGGGAGGAAGTTTTGATGTACGTTGAGATGAATTTTGTGCGAAGTATACTATATTGTTGCGAGTTGAATGACCCGTCCAGGTAGATCAGCGCTTCTCTCTCTTCTTCCCTTCTCCTTCCTTCTCCCACCGCCAACCCCCCTCACAATACAACGTGTTGATTCGTCTGTCTTGCCCTTTCTGCGTACGAGTACGAAGTACGAATACGCTTCTTTATTCTTGTCTCCTCTGACCGCTGCGACCAGCACGCGACGTGCTGATATATATACTTAGCTTTTACAGGGTTAATGTTCGGTCACGATACCTATGTGATTCATCACGATGAATCGTAATGTTTACGCTCGAATTATGGTGATGTACTTCCTTTATGACCTTCACTCGCCTGTGAGTAGTCTAAATAACTTGTGTCATCCACTGAATCCTGTTCGTAGTTTGTTGCGTATACATCATGTGGGTCGTTTTTCATACCGCCATGGCGACCAACTTGGGGATTCCAATACAACTGACCGGCAGTGTCTGTGAATTTCCCACCACATATGCAAAATGTTTTTCAAAGCCCTATTCTGTGGATCCTATCGAGTTCGAGAAAGTTTCTCGGGAGAAAACAATGACACGCCAAGAAGGGTTATGATCCACCCATCGCAGATCTTATCTCAAATCTCGATATCTCCCACGGGATGCTTTCGCTAGAGCGCTCGAGTCCTCATTTCACTCCGTCTTGGCGTCACTCGATCTGAACTAATCGCTCCACCATGGCGATAAAATACGAGATCTGCAGATGAGGCGGGTTACTGCCGAGAGATCTCGAGACATTTATTTAAGGGATGAAGCACCCGAAGCAGAAGGAGATCAAGATCTACGTCTATCTTCATTCATTGGACTAGTTTTCTATTTCTCTCTCTCTTTTTTTTCAAGTCACTCTTTTATTGTCACTCATTTGATAGCCCTGACAATGGCACCAATTTGGCCATGGTTAGGCGCCCTCCTCGCCTTGCCCCTGGCTCTAGCCGGAAAGCATGGAGATGCTGTGCCCAAATCCTATATTGTGGAATTTAGCAATCCTCATATCGTAAGGCCCCTATGGAACAAAGCTTGATCATTAATGGTTTGGACTCACAAATAGTAGTCGGCCGAAAACTTCGTCAGCGGCCTTGCCCGACACGGGATTCAGCTCAGTCTTGAGCGCGACTTGTCCTTTGCTCTATTCCACGGAGGCTCCTTTAGCTTACTCGGAGACACAAAGAACGAGGCCGCCATTGTGAAGAAGATCTCATCTTTCAGCGGAATTAAGAGTATCGCTCCTGTCCGCGAGGCTCATTTGCCCGCACGACAAGTTTCAGTAGCACACGATGCCTCTTCCACGAACCATGCCCATCGCCTGAGCCGCCGTGGCGTGGGTTACTCAATTGGGTCTAATGATGTCCCTCACCGCATGACCGGAGTCGACAAGCTGCGCGAGGAAGGATACCTGGGAAGTGGATTACGAGTCGCTGTCGTGGACTCTGGTGTTGATTACAAGCACCCTGCTCTCGGTGGTTGTTTTGGGCAGGGCTGCCTGGTAGAATTTGGCCATAACCTCATTGATAACAACAACGACCCTTATGATGACTGTGATGGGCACGGAACTCACGTATCAGGTCTTATCGCCGCCCAGCCGAACCCATACAACTTCACCGGTGTGGCCCCTAATGTCACCTTAGGCCACTACAAAGTGGCGAGTTGCGCGAAAAGCTCTTCCACCGACCTAATCATGGAGGCTTTCAAAATGGCCTATGAAGCCAAAGCTGATATCATCACTACGTCGATTGGTGGGTACAGTGGTTGGTCTGAGGAGCCGTGGGGAGTCCTCATTCAGCGGATCGTCCAGGCCGGTGTTCCGTGCATGGTTGCTGTTGGAAATGACGGCCAGTATGGAATGTTCTACGCCTCTGATGGAGCTGACGGTAAAGGTGCCATTGGCGTTGGAGCAGTAAATAACCTGATGGCTCCCATGTTACTCAACAAGGCTACGTATTCCACTAGGAACTCCACCAAAGAGTTTGGTTGGTCTATTTCCGGGGATGCAGACTTTGTCAATGGAACATACCAGTTGTACCCTCTGAGTCTGAATACTTCTGTTGAGAATGATGGATGTCAGGTCTTACCCTCTAGCACACCTGATCTTTCCAAAAAGATTGTTTTGATAAGACGCGGTGGTTGTTCTTTCGAGAATAAGGCACTCAATGCTGTCAACGCCGGTGCAAAGAACATTCTTTTCTATAACAATGCTCCTGGTACCGACCAATTCTCTTTCACCAAGCACGGTCTGACCGGAATCGGAATGGTACCAACGGGTACTGGTGATGAGTGGGTGAGACTGGCGGCAAAAAATACTACCATTATCCTTCGCATGGTCAGTAAGAAGTACGCTTCTACGATCTTAGTCAACGAGGTGAACAGCCAGGCTGGAGGCTTTGTGAGCGAGTTCACACAGTGGGGGCCGAGTAACGAGCTCGCCCAATTGCCTTCTCTTGCTGCTCCTGGTGGTTTCATGATCTCAACATACCCTCTTGCCCTCGGAGGCTATGCCGTGGAATCTGGGACCTCAATGGCAACTGCCTACTTCGCGGGCTGCATCGCTCTGTTGATGGAAGCTCGAGGCAAAGCCTCGCCGGCCGTTATTCAGTCGCTCTTTTCAACGAACGCAAATCCAAACGTGTTTAACGACGGTGTTTCAACCTATGAATGGCTTGACTCAGTCGCTCAACAGGGTGCCGGTCTCATCAACGCATACGATGCAGTCCACTCAAAGACCATCTTCAACGTCAGCAGTATTAGCTTCAATGATACTGAGCACATAGCACCTGTTTATTTCAGCATAAAGAACACCGGCTCCGATACTATCGTATATACCATCGACCAGGTTGGCAGTGGAACAGTCTACACTCTCGCCGATGATGGCACCACCACCCCGGTCTTCTTTGACTCTGGCGATTTCATGGAAACTGTCACTGAATATGCGTCGCTCACATTCAGCTCTCGCCTTATATCCATTAGCCCCAATCAGACAGCTGTCGTCAAGGTAACTGCCACCCCACCAAAGGGACTGGATGCCACTCGCATCCCTGTCTACAGTGGCTATATCACCCTAAACGGAACAAATGATGACTCCTTCTCAATCCCGTACTTGGGTGCTGCAAATTCTATGCGCAATGTTACCATCCTTGACACCAAGCACGGCGACAATTATCTCTTCTCCAGTGAGAGCAGCACCCACGTCCAAGGGAATGATTTGTTCACTCTGCCCGCCCCTGGCACCACTGGCAACAACACTAGTCACCCTATCTTCAAGCTGTCAAGATCGATGGGGACAAGCCTTCTAGACATTGATGTAAAGGCGAGCAACGGTACGGTTCTTGGATCCGTTCCCGGTTATCCGAAACATTTCCTTTCCCGCTCGGCTACTGGCTCCACGAAGGTTCCTTGGTCTGGAGAGCTGGCGGACGGAAGTTATGTGGCTAACGGTATTTATTCTTTGCGTGTGAGAGCACTTAAGATCTTTGGTGACCTGAAGAATGATGCGGACTACGATGTTGTTGAGACACCTCGCTTCCAGGTTCAGTATGAAGGGAGCGAAAGTTTGAAGGCTCGTCGCCACTGGTGATTAGCCTTTCGAGCCATGGGAAGTGGCTGGTTTTCTCGTCTTTTCAATTCGACCTGCCCCTTTGAAAGACAAAAAAACACATACACACTGAAATGATGGTTAGGTGGACAGGTTTTTGCTATCACATGTATGGTAATATATTTTAATAATAATTAATTCTGATGAGGTCATAATGGAGCCAAGAATGCCATACATTAGGTACTCGTGGGCGTTTCTGAACTTCGCAAGGTTGATTGAGATCCCCAGACTGCTGGGGCTGGCCCCACAACTTTGGCACTCCACAGATTCCAAAGTTGAGGGGGTTGCGGGGAGAACTGTCTGCAGCCGATATCGAGATTGGCAGTGATAAGTAATAGCCGACATCATTTCCGGACCTACTGGAGCTCGTGTTTCTTTTTGACCCTGACTTTAGGTGAAGCTTCGTGTTTGTTGTACTCTAAGGTACATATTAGACGGGACTTCTCAATTAGGCAGCCGAGGATGTCCTGAAATCTATGTCAAGGCGTTCCCGCGGTTTCAACAAAATGGCTAACTGAGACTCGTGGAGTCCGGGGCCATGTCGAGAAGTTGAAACTTTTTTCAGTGACTAGTATTTGCGAACTCCCATAATATTTAACAAATATTGGCCTATGCCATCACGTGTAATTTTTTCGGCAGCTGTCAGATTCGGGGCGATCGCCGATGATAATGCAGCTGAATAGCCCGGGCCTAATTCTAGCCTAGTTTAGCAATTTGGAGGCAAAAAAGCAAACCACCAGCACCACAAATATCGACAGATTCTTTCTGTCCTTTCTGTGAGCCCTTTAGCTGAGACGACTGATTTTTGGTCCGCCGGATCCTGCATGGATCCAATGGTCCACCAAGGGCTCAACGGGCGCAATTACATAATCTCGCTCGTCACTTTAGCCACCCAATCGCAGCGCGTCAGATGCAGATCGCCCCCCACGACCGAGGTCAAGAATATCAGATTGATTCCCCCCTGAAAGAAGGGCAATGAGGGTATTCGCTGTCTGGTATTGTGCCGAAGTCTCTTATCTGCGTGTTGATGGGTGAAAGGGGCTCGCCATGCCATTGCGCCGTAGCCACACCAAGTCCCGGAAGGGCTGCCTTGAGTGCAAAAGGAGACATGTCAAGGTATGCAGCCTTTGTTTGACTCCCTCTCAGTAATCGGAACAAGTAGTAGTCTTTCATGGCCAAAGGAATATGCGATTGTTACAATGCAATCCGCAAGCCCTGTTGATGTGTGTCTCCGATCATGACCGTGACAATCTGACAAGACCAATAGTGCGACGAAGAATTGCCCAAGTGCACTTTGTGCAAGAGGCGCAAATTGGAATGCAACTATCCACCTGATCCTGACAGCCCAAACTCGCCCAGTGTGAGGGATGGCTCTGATAGTGGACCGCGGACGCCAGGTGGCGATCTGCCATTACCTACCCGCATGTTGGAGATGCGGCTGTTCCACCAATATCTGACATCAACCTATTTGACATTATCCCGAGATGGATTGTCCGGCTATCATCTATATATCACCATTCCTAAGATGGCTGCCTCTAATCCCTTTCTCCTGGATAGTATTCTGGCGCTGTCTGCGCTGCACCTGGCGTCTATTGAAGTCGATAATCGCCAATCGTGGCTGGAAGCCGCAATGCGATATCAAAGCCAAACGTGTGCTGGACTGGGGAAGTCCCTTCCAGAAATCACATACCAGCAATATGAGCCGGCCTTTGTGGCTTCCGTGTTCATCCTTCTATATGCTCAGGGGTTTCCCGTGATATCATCCGATTCCCCCTCGGCGGATGCATTCTCAAGAGTATTGGAGGTTCGCACGTTGATTTCAGGAAGCGCCATGTTTTTCACCAAACTCACCGAACTGGGGATCGAAAGTCAGCTCGACGGGGGGCTATGCCCACCTGATGCGGAAGAGAATTTAGAGCCCCCATCATTGTGCGGGTAAGATGAGCCTCTGCGAAACGTTGAATATCATCTATAGAATAATTGAAGCGCTAAAACTCATCCAGTGATATACAATTAGAAGGCCGCGAACGATTATTCGACCTACACAAGTAAGTAGCAACCCCCTCTGGAGTAGCAATACTACATATGCTGAACTTATCAGGGAAATAATGAAATCCCTTGGCAAACTCAGAACCACCTTGGAAGCAGATACATCTCCGAACGGAGCATTATACATTGCTACATTGCAGATTTTGCAATACGCCATTGAGCCATGGCCCAAGATTGGTGCACACGGTGGAGTCATTGCATGGCCCCTTTTTCTCGCCGAAGAATTCATAACATTAGTCCAAGATGGAGATTGGACCGCCCGTATACTGTTCTTACATTATGCCACCGCTATGCGCCTTCTATGCAATCGTTGGTATGTCAGGGATTGGGGTCGACGGCTTGTTCTTGCGACTGTACAACCATTGGAAGAGATCCCGCCAATGTGGAAAGATACTATTTCATGGATGATGCAAGGCATTGGAATTGATCATGGGCCACTGGCACACAGAAATATTAAATCAGAATAATGAACTACTTTTTGTGACAGTTGAAATGTCGTGATGAAGATGCAGGAGGTAGCTCGTCGGGCTTGGTGTTTGGACTTAGCATCTACAAAGTTTATCTTACAAGGCCCTTCTCGAGGTGACCGACACTATTCATTGAAGCCGTGCGGCAGCCTATTGTGAGACTAAAGGAAAAAGGTGCAACAATGCTGGCGATATGCGACAGCCATAGATAATGTGGTAGGGGAAGCCATAACGTATTGCCAATTAAAAGAGTGAACATTTAAATAGATGCCCATAACAGGATTCCAACATGGGATCTTTCACTTATCTACATGAAAAATTGAGGCTTCGAGGCACTTTCTCCGATGATCAGCGATGGCCGCACCATGGGGATCCCCGGAGCCTCATTTATCAACCTTCTGAATTCCCATATTCAACCAATCAAAACACGAATAACCTAGGTATTATCAATATTTTTGATTTGAAAGTTTCACTTCGAGGCTATTTCAAAGTTTGGGACCGTTGGCACGTCATTAAATATGAACGAACGGACGTTAGATTTGACTTGTGCGTGTTTGCCTTATCTAATGTTGAGTCCCTATGTTCATGCCCATCCCCTTTGCTTTCCTTCCCTTCTCCCTTCCCTTCTCCCTTCCCCTATTCCCAGTACACTTTCTCATAATTAATTTCACCGCCCAACCCTTTGATCTTGTCTCTTTGCCGGGTATTCGGGACTATCCCCGCATTCCACATGGTCAATCTAGATTGGCGAAGATTAAGTTCCTGTTATCTGTAGCCCCAGTTTTCCTTTGTCTTCCTTCTTGTCTTTATCTTACAATATACAGTATTTAGTTGCCACGTGCTGACCAACACAGGTGATCCTAATCCTCAAGTGGGTCACCAGGTCCATCCTGCATACACCCATAGACTTGAGGCCACGGGAACCTCGGATATGTAAACCCAAAATAGAGCGATAAGACAGAACAAGTGATATGCTGACAAACTCCAAACCTAACGTTCGGAATTAATAATTATTTGAGTTGGGGCCCTAAAGCTTATTGGCGCAGTTATCAGCGGGGTTTGCCCCGATATCTCACGCGACATTAGGGTATCCACAAGTACAATCAGTCAGTGGGTCAAATGCCCATTTTCTTTTGATTATGAGCCTGTTGGTGTCTGGATATTTCCATTTCATTCTTTGGTGTTAGAAACTAGGTGCTCCGGGCGTACTCTATTCTCTCTTGCGTTCAATTATTATCTTTTCCATTCTCCTGCTTTCATATTGAACCACCCTAGTCGTTTTCTCTAGCCTTAATCTTGCGATATCCTCGCCTGAACGGCAGATACACGCCGCTGGTGATAACTGGACTGGAATTTGTGGTTTGAGACTTGGGGTTTTCGCTGGATTTGCCTCCTGCATACCATGCGTCAAGAAATTGTTGTCGAGGATGTTGAGAAGCAGGTAAGAACCTCGGCTTTGTCTTTTTCATGCGCACTCGCACCATTTGAGCTGGATCATAATCTCTAACGGAACTCTAGAAGCTTGCGCTGCTTTTGCAGAGCACATTTATCCCCGATGAAGACGTTTGTCCGTCTTCAGAACCGCATGAGCAATCGAGCGGCATTTTCAACAAATTGAAACAAAAACCGTGGCTTGCCGTGATACTTGCTGTGGTTTTACTGGTGTTGTATTTGCCAAAACTCATTAAATTGCCACTCATATCCATTATACACGATGAGAATTGCGACATCGGCTCGCATGAGAGCCTTGGGTCCGGAAAGCTAGGGGCCATTGCAACCGAAAGCTCCATTTGTTCGCGACATGGAATCGAGATGTTTGAATTGGGGGGCAATGCTGCTGATGCGGTAAGTCTTTTCAAATGTTCCACAATGAAATGAATTTTGAATTGCGCCATTTGCGTTGGAAGTCAATTGGAGCTAAGTGCAGCTTATAGACAGTAGCTGCCCAATTTTGTGTCGGAGTTATCGGTAGGTGCCAAAGGAGCCGAGGCATTTGTCATGATATTGACTTATAAGTCTAGGAATGTACCATAGCGGTATCAGTGGCGGTGGATTCATGCTGGTGCGGGCGCCGAATGGATCCTTTGAGTTTATCGACTTTCGAGAGACTGCGCCAGCCGCGGCATTCGATGAAATGTTTCGACACAATACAAATGGTTCAATTTACGGGGGGCTGGCAAGGTAAGACAAGGTTAGGCTCTGTGAAGCATGCCGTTAATATGCATAACGTAGTGCCGTGCCTGGTGAAATACGTGGATTGGAGTATCTCCACAAAAACTACGGCTCTCTTCCGTGGCGGACTATCATGCAACCAGCCATCCAGACTGCTCGCAACGGATTTCCAGTTACCGAGGACTTGATCAGATATATGAACGCGGCAGTGGGCAGTGGGGAGGATTTCCTGTCCCAGAATCCAACCTGGGCCCTGGACTTTGCTCCTAACGGTACCCGGCTAGGTTTGGGGGAAATCATTACTCGAAGACGCTTTGCGGATACACTTGAAGCTATTGCCGAGCGCGGTCCCGATGCATTCTATTCGGGTCCAATTGCTGAAACCATGATCAATGCGGTTCAAGCGTCAAACGGAACAATGACACTGGAGGATCTTGCGAACTATACTGTCACGATTCGAAACATATCTCAGATCGACTATCGAGGATACACCATCACTAGTGGAACGGCTCCCTCCAGTGGCACCATCGCATTGAGTATGCTGAAAATTCTTGACGGATACAAGGATTTCTTTTCGTCTGAGGAGACCGTGAACCTTAGTACACATCGGATGAACGAGGCAATGCGATTCGGATATGGTCAGGTATGGTTCGCTACTTCCCCCCAAATATATATGCTGATCAATTCAAAAGAGAACCGAGATGGGGGACCCTCTGTTCGTTCCAGAGATGGCGAAGTATGAGCGAAGCATATTGAGTCAATCAACAGTTGATGGAATCCGAAACAAGATATCCGACACGCACACATTAGATGTGTCAGCATATGATCCTGCTGGCATTGAAAGTCGGGATACGTAAGAAAAAGCCTTGTCATGGAAAGTATGTGTTCGAATATTCAACTGACAGATACTCAGACCAGGGACATCCCACATTGCCGCAAGTGATCACTCCGGGCTTGCCATCTCTGTTATCAGCACTATCAACACCTATTTTGGCAGTCAATTGATGGTCCCAGAGACCGGTATCATAATGAACAATGAGATGAACGGTAAGTGACTCGGGGACCTCTTTCCTTCAGGACACCTTCTCATGGCTGTGGGTAGACTTCTCAATTCCCGGATCATCTGACTCGTTTGGATATGTTCCCTCCGAGGCGAATTATGTCCGACCCGGCAAGCGACCAATGTCGTCCATCACACCTGCCATCATCACTGGGCCCGACGGAAAGCTGTTTCTGATAAGTGGATCGGCAGGAGGTAGTCGTATTATTACAGCCACCGTCCAGGTCATCATTAACGCTATTGATCACGGTCTGAATGCAGCTGGAGCCTTGGCCAAGCCTCGCTTGCATGACCAACTGCTTCCTAACCAGGTCTGGTTTGAGTACGCATTTGACAATTCCACTGTAGCTTTCATGGAAAGCAGAGGGCACAATGTTAGTTGGATGGCTCCTGGTACAAGCAGTGCACAGCTTATCCATGTCCTGCCCAATGGGACATTCGATGCTGCTGGGGAACCACGTCAATTAAATTCAGCGGGTTATGCAATATAGGGGGAAGAGTAGTTTCATTACGTGGATAGATAGCCTGTTTTTGAAAGAAAAATAAATGAAGTTAGATCCAGCGTCACGGATGGATCGATCGTTCTTTCCAGTTAGCGATAAGAGCTGTCACACCAATATAGAGGTGGTCCGTGCGTGCATCGGAACGCGGAGTCTTTTTTTTTCTTGTCAACTCCAGCTCCACGATCAGGGGTCTTGGTGGATGTTGTGACTTGTTCTTTTCCGCGTTCTGCGTATTAGAGAGCTCACAAACCTTTTTGGGGGCAGACATCCCAGTCTGCTTTGTTGTATTGATTTCGGTATCTATACAGTTCTTTGTTGCACGCGCATTGAAGACCCGCGTCCGCGTCTTGAACAAAGCAGCTGGTCGTATTTGACGAGTCTCTCGACCCCTCAATAATATTGAATCCCAGCTGTTCCAGTGAGTAATTGAGAATGTATTCATTCTACTATACCTAAATTGACGTGTTCTGTGTGAATAGAACAATCTTGAAACACCCTACCCTCCAGCCGACGCATACATCTCATGCATCCCCACACCGACCTTTGAACAACGGAGACCCAAGTCCGCTCTACACAATCAGAATGTCATTGACTGATAATATTGAAGTTGTTCTTCCTCCACCTAGCCAAGAACTCTCCAAATACAAGCCCTTCCCTCCGTCGTTCGATGCCATCGTCGAAGAGATCCTGTCTGAGGAGGCAAGCTTTGATCACCTCGGGGATGAGGACTGGCCTGTTACCAGTGCATGTCCGAGTGAGAAGAGTTTCACTACACTAGCGGAGTACGTGGCTACTCCCACCTCCGAGACAAAGAAACCAGCCGCCAAGTCACCCTACTTTTCCTACCTAGCCACCTCCAACAACGCAGAAATGGCAGAAAGGACACGGCCACGAACACGGGCAGCAGCTCGAAGAAGCATTACGGTTGTCGATATGGCTAGTGAGGGCGAAGAAGAATCTACACCTACGCTAGAGGGTCACCTGGACGAGAGCAGTCATGTAGATGGCGCGATGGACGAGAACAGCACTGCTTCGAAGGTTGTTGGGCCGCAGAATGAAGCCGTTGGCCCTAAAAAAGATGTCATCGATCCAGAAGACGAAGGCGTTGACCCTGCTGCTCTTCAACCGCCCAATAATGTCAATGATGCGGGTATTGAACTCGATGATCCTGAAGATGAAGCCGAGGAGAACGTCATCTTTGCATCCGTTGGTCAGTCAAAGGGTGATGATATTATTCAATATGTGGGGACCCACCAGTTCTTTGAGACACCTGTGCAGCCCGTATCACGCTCTGCCAGACTCCAGTTTACTATCGACTTACAAGGCGTGGCAGTTTCTGCAGGGATGCCCGATGCAGCGATCAATGGCTTACTCGACTACGTGCGCCGTATCTACCTCAATGCTGCTGGCGTTTCAGCTGGGAGTCCGGACTCACAGCACGAGATAACGTTTGGTGAAGAAATCGACGACACACCGACAGGAATTTCCTTGCCCCGAAGAAGTCGCAAGAGGAGCTTGGACCAGACAGATGGATCTAGCTCAAAGAAACGCAAGATCAGCAAGAGACGCTCTTCCCAAGATTCAAATGCCTCTGTCCGACCAGTGGTGCAAGTTGAGGATAGCCAAGGTATCAACAGCACGGAATTTCGACTTCATACTTCTCCCGAAGAGTTGCGCCAGGAAATGATTGGTTTCACGGATGTTGTGGATTGCCCTGATCAAATACCGGAATCGCCAATTCTTGCCGCACAATCCCCTCCGAAAACCCAAGAACAGCCTCGCGCCGTGGGAGACATCATCGATCTCACCTGCGACTCTGATAAAGAACCAGTTGCATCGAATACGGAAAACTCGCAAGACAATGAGCCCCTGCAGAAGTTGAGTGTTGCGCCCGACGACAGCCTGGTCATGAGTCCACCTGATATGGCGGACAAGGGCAATGTTCTTGATGAATCTTCGCTGGATTCAAACGATCTAAACTCTTTTGATCTAGTGGACTCTGAGCCGAATGTCGAGGCCGAGTCTGGGAAGGAAAGGGAGACGCAAAGAAATCGAAGAAATCGACACGGCTCCAAAAAGAACAAAAGGAAGAACAAGAAGCTCTCCCTTCTCAATCCCCAGAACAACCCAGATTCGGAACCACAGTCGGAATTGCCTTCTACAAATGTGCTTTTTGAGACATCAGAAAGGAAAGAAGAAAGGAGAACGCAGAAAAACAGGCGCAAGAGAGAGAAGAAACGGCTTAATAGAAAAGATAAAATACCGAATCTGGGTATTAATCCAGACCAACGAGCAGTAACCCCTTCACGACAGATCACACAGGCTCAAGCTATAGCACCCTCGACTCCGGCGTCGCAACGAGCTGTAACTCCTCCACAAACGATCGACTCGGCTGGTGCTCCAGTGCTCTCGACGCCGCCATCGCAAAAATCAAGCAGCAGCAAGCCAAGATCCCAGTATGGCCCACTATCGCCAGATCCAAACCAGTGGGATATGGGTTTTTGATAACCAGTGATTCACCAGGGGTGACCCCCAGTGATGAGGTGACGTCTAAATATTTTCACGCGGCCACCATTAACACTCCTTCACCCAGACCTGTAAGATGTGGCCTGTACAATATGACTATTCCTCCAGAAGCATACAAATGCCTCGAGGAGCTCCATTTACCCCCAGACTTTTTACTATCAGACTCAACCTTGAGTGATGTTCCCAGCGACCTCGACCTTGACCTTGAAGATGGGATGTCTGTGTGTCCTCCCACCCCCGCGAAAAGTCCGCGATTTGTTCCCGCAGAATCCGCTATCTTCCCCGAGACTCCTGTCAAGCAAATTTCTTTTCTTTTCCCTGAAGATCCCAGGCCGTTACGATCGAAAGTCCCCAAAATCTCTCCTTATTTCCCAAAGTTGCCCAGTGATCCACAATCGTGTCTTCCATTTCCCCCTATCGATGCTCAGTGTTTTGGTCTTGTGCAGGAGCAGCTGGCCCACGAACCGTTCAAGTTACTTATTGCAACGATATTCCTTAATCGCACTCGAGGTGGTGTGGCTTTGCCGGTTTTGTTCAAAGTCTTCGATCGCTATCCTACTATTGACTCTATGGCTGCTGCCGACGAGTCGGAGCTTGTCGCTATGATTCGCTGCCTTGGGTTCCAAAACCAGCGTGCTAGGAAGTGCATTTCAATCGCTCAAACCTGGCAGACTAATCCTCCGGTGAAACACAGACGCTATCGGAAGATACACTATCCTAACAAACTGGATGGTCGAGATATTGGCCCAGATGAATGTGTTGATGATGAAGACCCACGATCAGCATGGGAAGTTGCTCACTTTCCTGGTGTTGGTGCGTATTCCTTGGATAGTTGGCGGATTTTTTGTCGTGACGAACTGCGAGGGATGGCTACAGACTGGGTCGGGACTGGGGCCACCACCTGTGGATTTGTTCCTGAATGGAAATCGGTCCTTCCCCAGGACAAAGAATTACGTGCATATATCACTTGGCTCTGGCTCAAGGAGGGTTGGGTCTGGGATCGTCACACAGGCGATCTCACGGCAGCAAGTGATAAGACGCTACGAGCTGCACGAGCAGGTGGAGTAGCCCACGAAGAGGACGGAAACTGGGTACTGGAGACTTCACCTGTGAAAGCAGCAAATGGATTGCACGAGCATTGACAGGATACGATTAGCTTTGAGTTTTGCAATTTGAATGATACCCCACTTCATGTCCACTTCCTACTGTCCACTTTCATGTCTGACATTCAACTTTTGAGTTAGAAGGCTTTTCGATTCAGCCTTGATTTTAGGCTTCCATGCAGCACTAAACCTCCACGTCAGTAAAGCGGGGCCTCATTTGTCGGTCTGCTCACCGCATTGGCATCTGGAACCTTCTCAATCCGTGATCATCGCCATCTTCGGATCCAACTTCATGCATTGTACCTGATACTCATGCTTCATTTAGTCCCAGGTTTTCATATTTCACTTTAATTGAATTTATATTATCTTTTACCCCGTAACGGCATGCCGGGGTCCTTCCCGCAGGGCGATCGACGCAAGCGCTGACCCGTGACAACTCTCTGCCCAACCTAAGCGCCAGAGAATTACACAAACACTGCACCGTTGGAGAACCGAAATAAGAATCCACTCCCCTCAGTGGCAGTATACTCCATTCTTACTCGACGGGTAGCAAAAGCACAGACGAGGTAAACGGAGTCCGATGAACCTGCGGGCCCAAGGGTTTTGAAGGGATCCACATAGTGCGGCTGCGATTTCGCTGGAGTCATGTTTTTTCCAGTGAGACCCAACAGTACCGCCGATAGGACCGCAAAGCCCAAAGCCAAACACTGGAAACAACGTCCCAAGCGTTCGTCCCAGCTCTCCCAGGTACGGTCCTCCCGCACCTCAACCAAGGATCCCGAACCAGAACCAACGGTTCAATCCACCATCTCCGCCTCGACTTCCCACAGTGAGCCCCCACGTCGTTCCTCGATGCCCGGCGTTGACACCGCGAGCCGGTCGGGCACTGCCTCTTTCCTCGAGTCGAGGTCCAGTTTACCGTATCCGAATTTCTCCAAGGCGCACAGTAAGGAAGATGTTCGCACAGCAAACATCCCTACCCCGGACCCGACCGACCTCACCGAACAGGACGATGGCAAGGAGAATCGACCGAGTCACCACACCGAGAACCACCATGCACCTCCGAGTCCACCACTAACGGGTCTGGACCAGCCATCCTCTCGAAGAGGTACACCCGTCGAAGAGGAGGAAAAAGACAAGAGCTCAGAGAAGCCCAAAAAGAAAGCAAGCATCAAAATCCGGACGGAGGTGAACCGCTCGTCATCCAGCCTGAAATCTAAGAAGGACGATGGAAGCAAGACCAGCAGAACCGTGCGCGCCGAAACACCCAAGTCCAGGTCATCCAGGACCGAAAAAGAGAAGGAGAAGGAAAAGGACAAGGATAATGAATCATCACCCCGCGCCAGCCACAAGCCTTCCAAGACCAAGATCTCCTCCGAAGAGAAGAAGCTCCCGAAACGATCCAGCCGCTCTACGATGTCGCCATCGCAATCAAATATAACGGCTCGGGATGTAGGAGTCGAATCTGCGAACGGATCTGATGCCACCTCTATCGCCCCCAACCAGCAGTATATCCCTGCTCGTAAAACCTCCCCGCCAGTGGTCAAGCCTCCATCGCGCACCCAAAACCGTTCGGCATTCTCTCATCGTCATACTCCTAGCGATGATTCTGTCGAATATGGTCGACATGTCCCACCCGGCCCAGCATTCGGGGCACCGCCGCCTCCACCTCCCCCGCCTGCCGTCCCGTTAACTATCCCGAGAGTCGATTACTTGCTACAACATGGTGGTCTGAAGAACAGAGTATCCCGCACACTGCTCCCCGTGTCCAGCTCATCCGATCCTTTCGCACAGTCCGCTACCCATCCTCATCAAGCTGCCGCCAAGTTCTTTGATCCATTCAACAGCCTTCTTGATGATTACCAAAAAGTAATGAGCAAAAACGGATCCATTGCTGTGGCAACTGGGTATCGCTCCGTTGCGCGACGGCTGTTAGACCGTCTGGAGGCAGTGTTTGCGCGCGATATCTCCTCGGAGCCTTGTAGCTGTCTTATGTGTGAGCGAAGTGAAGAGGAGGAACGCCCATCCGGAGTAAGCTGGGGAGAGGTTTTGGAGCTAGTTTCTGGTCGTCGTGAACTTCCTATGTGGCCACCATTTGTAATGGCACCAACTACCGTCGACGCAAATTTGGCTGGCGAAGAGCATATCCCCATGCAGAAGCTCGATGTTGATGTACCGGAAGAGTACCGCGAACACTTCATTCGGCAATCCCGCAAGACCAAGGTTGCCGTGGATAAATGGCTTTCCGAGCAAAATGATACACCTACCAGTGCTCCTGGAGAGGTGGATGATGAGACCCTGACTTTCGCCATGTTGACTCACCTCGAACCACACCAGCGGTCTTTGTTCTGCGCTCTTCTTGGCATTAACTCTTCAACCCCAGTCCCCCGAGCCGATGATGAAAAAGTCCGGCCTAAGCCTTCTGCGCTTGTCTCCTCGTCTCTAGCAATCCAGCGACTCTACCGCCTACCGGCACTTCCTCGCGACCCAGAAGCAGCCATGTTCATGCTCAACAACCCTGGCTTGCATCATGTCCTAGCCACCCTATCTGCCATCAGTGATGACGAGTGGGAGATTCTTATCTCTGGTCGCTTCGACGGCTTCCTTCGCAGCGGTGCCGAAGACACAGCACAGTCCAACCCCCGCTACAGCGGCAGCCGTTCCAACACCCCCTTCAGCGCTGGTGGAATCTCCCGCGGTCCGACCCCCAACTACATGGATGGTAGCTTCCGCCCCGGCAGCCAACCCAATGGAGGTCCAACGTCACCAGCCCACGGAGGGCCAATTGCACTAGACGAAGAGACCGAGATTGCCGCTTTAGCAGAAATCGAACGCGACATCTTCCTTGGCATGGAAGCACTCGAAGACGCGTTCGAAACCCTACATCTGAAAGCTGAAGTCGTCCGCCGCGCACTCCGAGAACGTGGAGCAGGTCTCTCCGTCGCCAGCCAGGGTCGACGTGGCTCATTCGTGGAAGCCCGTCTAGGAACCCCATTCTCCGCCGTTGGCGGCTGGGACAGCGGCGAGGAAGACTTCTTTAACGATGACGACCGTTCCCTAGCCCCTGATGACTCGGCTAGTAACATCAGCTCTAACCGTCGTCGTCGACCCAAGCGACGGACTGAGCGTCGTACCCCCGCTCCTGTCGAAGAGGAAGACGAGGAAGATTCTCAGGTTGGCCGTCGCGAGCGAAACTCTAGGCGCCGGTAATTGTGCTCTTCACTGAGAGCTTGTGGTGTTTAACTTAGCGGGAGGACTTTATGAATTTCATATGAGATGGTCATACTATTGCATCGGGTGCGCTTGATTGATGAACTGATGATACCCAACTCCCTCTCCCTCCCTTTCCATTTTTTTCTTTGATACGCTCCAATGCCAGTTTTTGTGAACTGTATTGACCGTATTTGCTAGCCATTTGATTCTTGTTCTCTTTTCTATTTGCTCTTTATGATTGATGAATGCCATGAGCCGTACTTTGTACCTATCTTTCTATCTTTAACTATTAAAATCCACAATTTGTTTCACGCTTGACTCTTGGTTGAACGTAGAGATTATGGTACTATACCTGGGCAGGCCTCGGGGCCCAGGTGGTCGAGGTGTTCAACGTGCTCAGGTGATTAACATCAACCTCGAGAAGGTAACACCTGAACCTTCTAGGGAGAATAATACCCGAAATCTGGATACCCCTTTTCCACAGAATAATACTACCATCTGCTTACGTATACCAAAACTTCGGCATCTTGAAAGTCAGAATTTACCGACAGTATGCACCAAAACAAACGAAGCCCCGTTCAGACTGGTGACAAACCATAGTCATGGCGAAATAATGGGCTTGGGAGAAAGTAGCCCGTCTACTCAAAACCGCATTTTGGGTTCCTGGATATTGGAAACATGGCCAATCCTCGTAATCGTAACTTGCCCAGCAGCAGGTCCATGCGCCTGGTACACTCGATAAGCGCGTCGCGTGCCAATGCTTATGCTTTGAGACTTACTCTTGGCAGATATGCAGGAAGTAAATCTTGACTAGCAAGCCGAAAACTTAGAGATGCATGGGGAAGCGTGGACCTGCGCTCAAAAATGGGGTTGTCGAGGTCTGTGTGTTGATGTATGGATTCGACGATCATCAGAAGATCTGCGAGCGCGGGCTATGTGGAGCAGGGAATTATTAAAGATAGGAGGTGAATGCTGTAACCTCGGCCGGGAACGTAAATAAAACATTGCATTCTGCATGCACTATGAACATTGATGGACTTGTAAATGAAGATCGTCTCAATACCCCGAGAGCCGAATCTACTGTCTCCAATATTAGGCGAAGTTCCTGGACGCTGAACGAAAATACAGATTAAAACATCATGAATTAATTGTCATGGTTCTTATCTGATCTTCAGGGGCATTGAGAGTTATTCAATGCCACGTTGAAATGAAGACGCTGATTGTTAGGGACAACTTCTCCCCACGAATGACCATTCTGCCCGCCATGAGGCTACACTAATAAACAATAGTGGCATTTAGGCTCTTCAGAAAATTAAAGTTCCTTGGCTCAGGGTTCACATGAGACGGATAACCTTGGAACCTCAAATATGGGTTATGCGAAGAATGTCTGTCACGTCTCCCAATTTAGTAAATGGTTATTTCCAACCTGAAGACCCACGAGTCTGCATGTGCATGCATGGGGGCTGTTGCTTGTCTTGAAATCCATGTGCCAGGATGTGATTACACTTCAAAGGTTTCAATTATCGGTGATGTCCTTCCAAGGTTGGACAGAGTACAGGACCAGCCCTTTAGTCACTAAAGTATACGTCTTTGCTTGAGAGGCAACTACGTAGATAGTATGACGACTTTTCCAATTAATAAATTTTAGCATGATGGATACCACGCACAATTTGCAGAACAGGCTTGAAAGAGCTAGATTAAAAATTTTAATAGCGCGTCTAGACCACCATAAGGGTATATGGCAGTGAGACAACGGATTTGGTTGAGACATCCGCCAATCGGAATTGCGGGTTGCAATTCAACGCTAAAAAGCTAACTAACGTTAGTGATGTTGATTTTCAGTAAAAGGGCCGACGAGACGGATATAATTCAGATCGGCGGGGCCAGCGGGGTATCTAACGGGATAAGGCAGGTGAAGGAGATCTCAGAGTTTGCCCTGTGAGTTTCGTGCTGGGGAAGGAACCATGGAATTGGAGAATTGTATTCATGGGTGACGAGATCTAAACCTTGGATCTCGAGTATGGGGTGTGTTTGATTTTTAACTTCCCCTGAAAATCAATTGACAGACATCTGTCATGTTGAACGGAAGACCGCGGCTATGACCGCCTTGATGTCGGGATATGTTACAAGTAAAATGACGGTGTGCGTAATGCTCGGGGTGCAGCTCCCTCAACAGATGCGTGGATGTAATGAAAGCCATTGTAATCTCCACGATCTCTGCTAGCGGGGCGGTCCCAGCGTGTAATCATCCTTTGATCTCATTGTTGATCCAATCCACCCTGGTGTCCACTAAGCGCGCTAGTTGTTCTTCAATCCTACCGCACATCCTCGCCTGTTTAGGAATACCCTTTACCCTTCTAGGTCTTCGGCACATGGGTGCCAAAATACCCGAGTTCTCTTTTGCGGATCGGATCTGCAGTGGCACATGGGGAGGAGTCGTGTAAAAATCACCAAGGAGAATTTCTGCGAGCCGTGTTGCTTTCGGCCATGTGTTTTCGATCGACGCCACATTGGCTGCACACGAGCCCTTTAACCTTAAAGAGAATTCTGTACCAGATGAGCTCCGCTTCGAAATAGGGAATAAAGAGGCAGCCAGCATACTGATGCAGCTCAGGTAATCTTATCAGAGTTCTTGGCTTGTTAATTTCAGACTGAAAAGGCACTTACACCGGCTCTCCTTACCGGGCTCCATCGTATGGGGCCGCCGGTGTGATTAGCGTGGACCTAAGCTTGTTCCGAGCCCCAATCATGCCGTTGCCCAGATCAATATTATACTGCGAACCATCCAATGCCGTGCGATCGACCAGTTTCCGTCTCTGTTCTTCCTTGGCAAGCATGTGCCTCAGTCTAAAATCCTCTTACAGTAGCGGGTCACCAAGACCAGTTCTGCGGGGTTCAATAAGCATTTGCCAAACCCCTGGTTCACTTTCTGTTGGTCAATGATCTCAATTTCCTTGATTATAATTCCAGTGGAATCAAAGGTGGTCTCTCGGACTGTTCCCGAATATTCTTTGGGTACGCGTCTACCGCACACTGCAAACGTACTTCGTACACCGCTGTATTCCGGTCGATCTGCGACAACACCAATCATTCACAATTCTTGCCAGTCCACTAAAAGCCTTGAGCTCAAATCTCAAGTGGGCCGGGTACTCCGTCCAGGGGTTGGTACAGTACAGTATTATTCGCGTGGCGAAACTCGCCCGTGTGTTCCGCTAGCGTTCCAGAAGCCCACCCCTGCATCAACATGACAGGGTTTAAACATCAGCACGGCCCTTGATTGGCCGGAACACTAGAGTATTGTGGACTTTGTCCGCGCCGGTGCGGAGAGTAGCTTTTGTGGCGCTCGGAGTAACATGCTTGCATTTCCATGTTCATGTAGCTAACCACTTTCCCAAAAATTGGGTGAATTAACCATCGTTCTTGCCTGTTCTCTCTCCCTATTCAGTACCGACGCAGTGGTGATGGTCGTAGTGGATTCAGCCGCCTGGACCGAACTTGGACCTCATTCGGTACCTGGGACGAGATTCCCACTCTCTCCACCTCGACCCCTGTTCAAAGAGGGGGTGGCCTGGAGTGGATCCGGCTTGGCAGCTCTGGACCATGCAGCGTGGCGGATGGGGTCTGTTTGTCCCAATTCCTGAGTTAGACTCGTTTGTTCATGGGTCCCCGGCGGAAATGATGGTCAGGCCAAAGGTTGTGGATTAGCATGACGGCAACAAACTCTTTTTGAAGTCTGGGTCAGTGCCCCCTTTTAACTTATCGACTTTAGAGTTCGTTGTGCCCGGCATAGTGCATATGTGGGTTTTTTCCAAGTCGTTGGATCTGGGTCTCACCCACGTTTAATAATTCCACGCTACGCTGCGATTTGCATCCTTTCTGGTATTTCCTTTCGTCCGTCCGTCAGTTATTCGCCAACCTGACATTGAGGAGCACCCATTTTCGAACGGACCGGACCGTGCTTTTGGCTGACAGGCCTGGATTGCAGCCCTGCGACTGAAACGAGACTCGACGTCACGCCCTGGACGCTGAAACCAGCCAGCCATTCGTTATTGTCCACCATTTTCCGGGGGTTCCTTACGCAGTCCATCTTTCAATATAGTGTTTGACATCATTAACAATGTCTGCACTCACAATCCTCAAAATGCTGTCGGACGACAGCCACTCAGGGCATTCCCTGGCTGCTCGACTTCACTCCGATGTGACGCTAGATATTGACCCGCTGCCAGTAGTGCAGCGACGGGGTTTAATCGCTATTACCATCATGGCTTTCCTATCGTTTATTGCGACAGGAGGTTTATTGTCGTTCATTACCTACCGCCTCATCTTCTGGAAAGGCTCATACACCAGATACATCGGTTACAACCAGTACATTATTCTCATTTACAACCTCGTGCTGGCTGATTTTCAACAATCACTTGCCTTCCTGATTTGTCTCAAATGGATTGTCACCGACAAAATCAAATCAGGCACAGCCGGCTGCTTTCTCCAAGGATTGTGGCTTCAGATCGGCGACCCAGGCAGTGGTCTTTTCGTCCTGGCTATTGCCATTCATACATTCCTTCTTGTTGTTTGGGGCCGCAAGATGTCCTACAGAACCTTCATCTGCTTCGTTTGTGGTGTCTGGGCTTTCATCGCCATAATTGTGCTCATTCCAATTGGCATGTACGGAGCCGATGTGTTTGTCCCATCTGGTGCCTGGTGCTGGATTAGCGAAGACTATGAAACTGTCCGCCTCTGGACTCATTACATCTGGATTTTCTTCGCGGAGTTCGGTACCGTCTGTCTCTACGCCGTCATGTACTTCCAGCTCCGCAGACAGATTGCCCAATCCTCCATCTTGGGTAACAGTCAGTTGGAAAGTCTGAAGCGCCTGCGTCGCGTGGTTGGATACATGACCATCTACCCCATCGTCTACATCGTTCTTTCACTCCCGCTCGCCGCCGGACGTATGGCCACCGCAAATGGCAACACCCCATCTCTCACCTTCTTTTGTTGCGCTGGTATGTATCCCCAACCCCTCCTCGTGTCACTCGTCGCTCTACAATTGAACCAAACCCGCTGACTGTCACTCAGGTGCCTTCATGACAAGCTCCGGCTTAGTCGACGTCGTGCTCTACACTCTCACCCGTCGCAACCTCATCATTGACTCTGAGCCCAGCCAGGACCGTTCTTACAACAAATTTGCCAGCAGCAAAGGACGTCGCGGAGACAACTTGACTACCATCACTGCCGAACCCAAGTCTAAGAAGAACGCCATCTCCGAGGATACAGACCGCGATGGCTCGACCGATAATATCGTCCAGCCGAGCGTCGAGTTGGGCCCCATGGGCAAGGTGTACCAAGAAACCACCATCGAAATCACGCACGAACCTGCATCTGCATACCCATCAGAGGGTGCGAGTGAACGCTCCAGCAAAGATGACTTTGCTGAGCCTTCATCTCGGCCGTGGAGGCGATGATATGATTTGATTTCATTTCCAATGATTGTTTAATTTATTTCATGCCCGTGCACATGTGTTTTGCTGATGCACATTAATTTCCTGGTCACTTTATTACCCCTTTTTTATGACTTCTGACGTGATCCGGAGCCCTTGTTCACACCTTCTCTTTATGTTTACCCTTTCTCATGCTCCCTTTTCTACTATTCTGCCATCCTACCGTGGAACATTGTATATATTCTCGAAAGGGAGGTGTTCTTCTCTTCTGCCATTGGGATTAGGAAGATTCCCATGTACACTTACCTCTTCGAAGATTTCACAAAAAGAAAAAATCAAAATCAACAAGCATGCTACCATGTACTAGTGATTTAATACACTCAGTCCGTAAAGTAGAGAAAGAAGCGACAGATTACTTCCCTGGCATGGTAGCGTCAAGGGTAATTGCAAGCGCAGGGACTTCACCGTATGTGGAGTCAAGCCGATATTGGCCATCACAACCCTATGAAAGATGTAACCATAGATTCGAGTCTTGCTCAAACCAAGCCGGTTGAAGTAGGAATGAAACCCAGTGGAAGTGCGGGGACGATGAGTGTTTCGTGGAAAGCCTGCCCCCTACCAAGCTGAGAAAGGGACCAATCCGTCGAGCGATTTTTGGAAACGACTGTTTGGAAATGACGAAGCTCTTTTGATGTATAGCTAAGGCTTGCTGAACAATAGCCGGTGCAACCGCGAGTCTTACCAGAATATTTTCTCAGGCTTGGTTCATGCATCTGAATAAGATGCCGCCGCATTATCTAGTATATGCATGTGGCTATCAGAGCTCATTGTTCAAGGATCGGACACAACCGCAGTGACATTGACATACCTACCTCGGTTGGGCTATCCTCTGGCCAAAACTACACGCTCAGTTTCAAGCCGAGCTTGCGACTTTGTGAGAAAATTGAGAAGAAAATGATATTGAGACCCTGTCTCAGTTATATGCAACAATTATCGAGACATTAAGACCATATGGCGCCGCCCCTGGTGCCCTCCCTTGTTCTGTTTCTGACGGGAGGGTGTAAGAAGCCTAAGCATTCTTTTCTTCTTGAATGCCCCTTCAGCGCACAAATGTGGCATAATGCCCCCGGCTTGAAAATGTTCGTTAGATGCCTGGGTGATCAAAGATCTTCCCAATGGAGCACGAAAAGAGATTTGATGTCTGAATTGTCGAAAACAGACCATAATAGGCAAGCTTAAAGCTTTAAATCAAGTCCTTTCGGAAATATACTCGCTCAAACCCATCTTCAGTCTTCCGCCCAGTCTCCACAAATCCCATCTTCACATACATCCCCAAATTCTCATACATTTTCACATTGGTGTAAAGTGTCAAGGCTGAACAACCCTCCATCCGCGCAACATCCTCGGCGCAGTTCAGCAATACGCGGCCGTATCCACGACCCTGGGCCGCAGGGCCAACGACCAAGTTGTTGATTTCGACTGAATGAGAACTCTGATCAACAGCAAGAACGATAGACCCCACTATTTCATTACCCTCATCTTGCAAGACAAGCATGTCATGTGTTTCCAACATTTCGTCATAATTTGCTAACATTGGTGCTGGTGGCTTGCCGATGCGCTCGATATATTTTGAATAAGCGGAGTCCACCATCGATTTGATGCATGGGATGTGTTGGGGTGATGCTCTGTGTATGGTGAGGCCAGATCTAGATGATTGCGGTGGCTGGATCATGTTCAAATTGGATGCGCTATCTTTTGATCTTTCAAGGTTGTATGTGGATGGGAATAAACAGATGGATCATGGTCTGCTACGATGATGTGTCACAATATTGATGCCTGATGGTGCCTGATAAGTTGGGATTGGAATTTAAGAAGATTAGCTAATCACGACTCCTCCAGAGATGTACCCACCGGATCAATCATGGCAAACAACCATGTCCTAACCTGCTGAACTCGAGGTCTAACACTTCCTGTGCTCCTAGGTCTCGAATTTCAGTGGTCCAGAGGACGTATATAATTCAAAAGGAGCTCTGATATGTCATTTTTAATACCAGTTCCGCATGAGTTCAGACCTTGACTTCACAGATTTCCCCTTTGTTGTCCGTAGCAAATATATCCTGGGAATTGGAAATTAGTCCACTAATCCAATGGTGGATTAGGTAAAAAGGAACAAATTGCACCAATAAATTTGGACTGCCTAACTTCGATCTTATGATGTGGTTAGAGTATACTAACATTCCTCACAAATAAAAAAGTAGAGGCTCTTTGAGGCTGCACAGATAAGTGTTAATGGTCTGGGGTGAGTCTGGACACCGGCGAGTCAAATCAATTCCCTGCCTGGTTGGGTAGATTAATAGCCTCATCTCATCAATAGAGGATTGAGAGGCGTGGAAACATGGGTGATTCCACCGGAGTCGATTCATAGATATCTCAGAGGCATAGAAGTATTCGTTGTGATAGTTGGGCTAATTGGGGCTCTATAAAGGACCGTCTGCCTCTCTTGTTGTTCCACTACTTCAACAGTCCAACAGATGCATGGGACACCTCAGCTTTCAACCATAAAATTACTTCAACATCATTCAATCTGTTATCGCTTTCTATCATAGACTATAATGACATGACTTCAGCCACATACACATCATGTATGAAGGGAATGATGGTTGATGGTGAACGGTGAGCAATGGCAGTTCGAATGGAACCCGAGACTTATTTGCATAACGAGTGAAGTTACTCTACATTTTACAGATCACCCTAGCTTGAAAATAGCGAGGGATGAAGCTTAACGAAGGCGTGATTCATTGGCAAAGTTAAAATGACTTATAAGTCTGTGTATATCTCTTGGTATGAGAAGCGCTTATCTGATTCGGTGACGTAGTAGTAGAGCTACTGACTTGCTCCCGAAATGAGTTCAATACTTGCCGGCAAGGCAGGATTGAGATGAGCTTTGCCAAGGATTCGAAAAATGCTTCCCTGATATTGGATCAACAATTGTCTCATTAATATGGATTTTCGCCAAATGGCGGTTTCACCAAGAACGGAGTATGGAAATTCCCCGACGTAGACGAATTCATTCCGAGGTTTCTGTCTTAAAAAAGCGGGTACAAAACCGATAGATTCTGACACTATTAATCCATGTTTAAGAACATCGTGGCCATAATGCAGCTTGATGTATGGCATGAGACATTTAGCGCCCGGAAGGACTACATAGAACTAGCTGACGTCAGTCCCAGAATGCATTGACACCTTGAACGGATGCTGCACTTGAGAAACAATGCATGTCTCATGTGGACCACCATGCTTTTCGTGCCTAAGCTGAATGCAGCAACTAAATCCGCGCATATTGAGCTTGAGCTCTGAATCCTAATTGTAGTGGAACGCTGAAGATAAGATTCGTGGATTTGGTTCGGAGCTTAATATGTCAACAGGGGCAAAAGACGGTCAACGAATCAGGTTTTGTTTCGTCCCACGTTACCACCTGTTGTTACTTGGAGTTGAAAAAACAAACCATACAGTCGACACATCAGAGATTGACAGCAATCGAAGCGCCTCTGCAGATCAGTACGGATAGGGGCACTTCCAATTACCGGATGATCGCTGCTACAAGATGAAGTTTAAAGTGGAGCCTCAGCCTTGCAAGGGGGATCGGGTTTGCTCTGGACGAGAGCACGACGCTAATCATCCCTTGACATATCACGTAAATTTGCAAGCTGACTGAGGTCAATGCGATACACGATAAATGATTCTGGTTCACTGATTAGGATACCTGGGCAAGGGAGCTCAACCTCTGCATTGCTCCTGAAAAACTTGGCTGCATCAGCACGGATCGATCAATACAAATCAGAGTGTTTCGCGAGGCGCATCAGTGGGTCTGCATGACTTTGATTTGATGATCTCCGCCAATCAAGGGACTGAGCCACGAGAACGCATATTTGTTGACACTCAAATATGTCCAGGAACCAAAATCGATGATCGAGGATGTGATATTTAAACAGCGCACAATCGCTGCTTTTTGAGCTCGCTAGGTCTCTCTTGTATTGGAACGCCTCGACCATGTTGTTCTCTGCCCCTCGTCTCCTTGTTCCTGCGCTCACTGCGTCCTTTCTGTCAGGTTTTACTGTCGCCGAAGACGCCACATCCAGGGCCCAGACAGCTTTGGACGCCCTCCAGGAGTGGTACAATAACTCGACTGGACTTTGGAACACGGTTGGCTGGTGGAATGGCGCCAATTGCTTGACTGTGATTGCCGACTTGGCTACCCTGGATCCAACAGTGATGGATACGGCGGACTACGTCTTCAACACCACATACAACGTGGCCCCTGCCTCGAACCCGGACCCTGGCCCGGAGGTGAAAACAACCAAACGCGACTTTCTTACTCCTCGGGCTAGCAGTGCTGGCAATGCTTCTGATTGGCTTGACTCCGCCTATGACGACGACGGGTGGTGGGTCCTTGCATGGATTGCTGCATACGATGTTACGGAAGAGACAAGATACCTGCATCTAGCGGAGGGAATTTTCGAGGCTTTGGTAAGCACATTTCTCCTTTCCGGGCAATCCTTTTACCTTCGCCCTTACTGATCGGTTTCTAGACAAAGGCCTGGGGTACTCGGTGCGGCGGTGGAGGTCTTCCATGGAACCCCACCAGTACTTACGTTAACGCCATTACAAACGAACTTTTCCTATCCGCGGCAGCCCACCTAGCCAATCGCGTTCCGGCTCGCAAAGGTTACTATGTGGACTGGGCACAGAAAGAATGGAACTGGTTCGCGGCCCAAGGGTTTATGGGGGAGAATGGTACAATCAACGATGGACTGCTAGACAATTGCGAAAATAATGGGGCTACAGTGTAAGTCTCACCAAACCGAGGAGATGTAATAGCATCCTAACATAAGTCTCAGTTGGTCTTACAACCAGGGCGTTGTTCTTGGCGGCCTTGTCGAACTGAACAAAGCCGCACCAAACAGCAGCTATCTCGAATCGGCGAATAAGATAGCAAAAGTAGCGATTGAGACATTGGTTGATTTGGATGGGGTACTGCATGACTTCTGCGAGCCAAATGACTGCGAACCGAATGCTACTCAATTCAAGGGCATCTTCATTCGCAATCTGCTGATGCTTCATAGCGTGTCCCCCCATGACAGTTACAAGAAGGTTATCACCAGCAGTGCGAACAGCATCTGGGAAAATGATCGCAGTGACCAAAACAGACTTGGTGTTGTATGGTCAGGCCCGGTTGTTAGCACTGTGGATCCTTCTACTCACTGCTCTGCTATGGATGCACTGGTCGCAGCTATTGCTGTCTAATAATGATTCTACGCTTCATGATGACCTGTATTTTGGTATCGGCATATTGGCGCACATAGGGTCTGTATTTGCATATAAATTTCTTTACCTCTTGAATCGACTCCCATATTCAGGGTTCTAATCGAGCCGTATCTCCCACATCTCTAATACGCTCCTGGTCGACGTGTCCACGAGGGCTGTGGCGCAAGTCCTGGCTTGCTGTAGCCAGAGCGGATGACTGCCGTCGGTACTAGAGATATTCCACCTAGCCGTGCCCCCTCTGCATCTTGTGCCCAGAGAGTAATGGCCACATAGTTGGTTCCGCTATAGTTCAGAATGCCCTCGGGGACCGGGTAAGACGTCTGAGGGCCGAGATTGTTGACTGGATTTGACAATTAGAATGAATACTCGATGGACATACCAAGTGCGTTACTTACTGTACTTTCCAAACTGGTAACCGTTGACAAACAGTTGGCAACGATAGTTGGAATCACCCTGGATATTGTGCGCATTTGTTGATGAATTGAAAACAAAGCTCATCGGGACATCCCACCCATCCGGAATCTCCAGCTTGAAGGAAGTTGTGTAAAAGCCAACGCCCGGCGCAGCAAGTCCAGTCCTAACCGGATTTGAAACTCTCCAATCAGCGTTAGGTGGCCTTGGATAATGGTAGCCTTGTCGCTCGGCATACATCGATCCCTCGTTCAATGGACCACGGGCCATATCGTGATACTGTTCCCCGCCAAGATTACCAGTAACCTTCCACGAGATATCTGACTGGTTGTGCCCTGAAAGATCATAGCCTAGAATGCCTTTCGGGAACTTGATCACATCTGTGCCTGGTGCCTCTTCATCCTGGCCCATGTTATCAAGTAGAAAAGTCAAGACATAAGATTTCCCGACAGTGAGATCCTTAGTAATTGGTATGTCTTGAGTGACTGTGGAATTTGCGCTGCTACCAGGCCATGACCCAAGAAACATGTCGTTCAGCCAGACTGAATAGCCGAAACCTGTGCCACCGGAGACGTTCAACCACAGGTTTGACTCTTGTCCATTTGCGGTAAAATGACCGCGGTAAATCAGTGAGCCCGTGTGAAACCCATAGTCCATGGCATATAGATTTGTTGGTGTGCTCAGATCCCGAGGATTGTTCGTTAACGTCTTTGAACAATTGGTCCATCTCGAATCATCGTACGAGGGGGCAATTTCAGGCAATGTATCCAAGTACTTCCACGAAAGATCTTCAAGAGCAGGGATATCTAGTCGTGGCGGGTGATATTTGACCGTAGCGGACAGCTTATTGGTTACTGTCCTGGAAGTCTTCAACTGTTCTCCATTGAATAGAATTCCCCTGACATTCTTCGCCGGCGAGGAGATCAGCTCAATCTCCGTCGTCGCGTTAACATCGCCGGTCAAACAAACATTTTCACCGCAAAACCTTGCACTGCGCATCAAGTAACCTGCCTTGACAATAATTAACTCCTTAGATGGCGAAGGAAAATTCCCGATCGGCTCTGCAGCAGTGACCTCCAAAGGCCAATAGTTGTATGCTTCATTCCGCCAGAGCAGATGGACCTCCAAGTCTCCAATGCGAATAACGCGGCGATCCGGCTTAACCTCCCACTGTATCACCGAGGTCGAGCCTTTCAGTCTGATTGTTATTCCATCCCCCTCAACTACAGTCGGGTTTCCAAGATGACGAGCAAGGGCAAACTCGTGCTTTTCGCCAGTTCCACCATACAGGATCAGTACACGTGTTGATCCGGCACCCCGAGCCCAAGTCAAGATTTCTGATGAAGAATAGATCAGACTCATGCCGCCTAGATCGTAATCCGTGACGTGAAATTTAGAATCACGACCGTACAGCGTTAAACTGCCACCCAGCTGAGGGATGGTGACACTTCCAATACTTGTCGGCAGGGTAATGGTGTACTGAGTGACGTCTTTGGAGCTGAAGTCGGCATGTCGAATGACGTAGAAGTTCGTGTGTGTGCCATTTCCCAGTAGAGGGGTTACTGCGATCGTAGCTGGAGCTCCGTAGGATCCGTTGACCCCTATTCCGGGAGTTGCTGTCAGGTATGCGGGTGATGCTTTGAGGAAGTTTGCTTCTAGCTTTTCTTCGCTGAATTTTTCACGCCAGATTCCGCGTTCTTCTGTTATTGCTGCACCATAGTCGTATGATGTGTATCCGTTCATATAGCCCAGATTTCCCCAGTTTGTGCCACCATATGTCTGATTGGTCAGTTGAGATCTTTGAAATGACTCAAGAGTCTTACCATATAGATGTTGAAAATCTTCACGCCGAAACTGTAGTTGTTCTTGTACACTACCCGGACGGCTTCCTCGTTCACAAGTTCACCGCACATTTTCTCAAGCACGCCTCCCCTGTTGCTTCATTAGTGAAGTCATTAAGAAGAAAGCTAAGAAGTTGCGTACCAGCCTTCACCGGATCCGCCTTGAAACTCAGCAATGGCGAACGGCGTAGCTGGGCTTTGTTGCTCATGAAGAATTTGCCAGTTGTGTGGAAATCTATACGTTGGCCATACACTAGGATTGGCACCTTTGGGGGGCACAATTAGCATTCCAGCATGGTTAAAGCCTTGAAAGGAATTAGTTCGAGATTGAATAAACTCACAATCATAGCGCATTGGATATGCATCAATCCCATAGATATCGACAGCTCCTAGTCCAGACCCTGGTGCCCAGTAACCCTCGACTTCATTATCGTTAACGATCAACGGTACAGTAATACCAGCATCCAGAAGCTGCTGCTCAACAGCAGCCATATACTCTTTGTTCATCTGAGATGGGAAGTCGGTAACGTCCGGCCACGTCGTATACTCATTCTCAGGCTGTACCAGAATGACGGGTCCACCATGCGTGATTTGGGCCTTTTCAATGATGCCGCCCAAGGTTGACATATATTTGGCCGTCGCATTGAGATACTCAGGATCATTGGAGCGAATTGTTGCATTCATTCGTAGAACCCATCCTGGTATTCCCCCAGCGGTTGTCTCTGCATTGATATATGGACCTGGACGAGCGATGAGATATATACCAGCTTCGGTCGCAGCTTGGAAGAATTTCTCTAAGCTCCAAATGCCGTCATTTACAACATGTCCAGGGTTCCCCTCCACGAGGCCCCAGTCGACGTAGAAAGAGACTCCGGTAAAGCCCATCGCTTTGATTTTCTGGAAAACATCGAGCCAGAGGTCCGGAACTGGGAGACGGAATGGATGGAATTCTCCGGAGAAGATCATCAAACGCTCTCCGCGGACTATGATCGAATGCTGATCCCACGTAACCTAAAGCTGGATCATGAACCTTTTACCAATTGTTGAATTCATCTTGGAATGGAGTGCCTACTATATCTTGAAGTCCAGTTTCAGTTCCAATTGATGTGTCAGAATACCCTAGGTGCGAAAGGGAAAGAATGGCTATAAACCATGACGCAAGGGAGAAGCATGATCTTGCCAAAATCATCTTGCAGAGATCATGTCAAATCGTCAAATGGAAATAATAATCTACAATGGTTCTCACTGCGGGGATTTTCAAGCTTTTACCCCCCGCACCCCCACGGTCTACTCCAGGGTGATCTCCGGCTAAATACATGACCCCGCAAATTAACAAAAAACCTACTCACGGTAAGATCAAACGGAGATGTTTCCGCTTGCATTGATTTTCTTGGCTTAGATCCTAAGACCTAAACAGTCGAAACAATCAGTCTGAATCTTCTCAGTAGCTTGGCTGTAGTCGTTGTCTAGTGGCTCTAGTCTGATTTGCCAAGCTCCCTAACTAGAAGAACCGCTATAATCTGCGCTCCTGGAACCACTAAGTCCCAAAAAGCTAATGCAGATAATAATAACTACCACGGGCGGTAAACCTTGGTAAGTAGTCCATAAGAAACAGCATTGGTTGTTAAACTTTTAGCATCACAGGGTGGCCAAGTACATGACATCATGGTACAATCACTTCCCCATCACTCTCTCTCCCCGCACTTTTCATCCTTCAACTCTCAACATTGAACGTACTATTTGACTTGCAAAGATGAATCCTCATATTAAACCAATCATTCTGCACGCGCACGACACGGGCCCGAATCCTTACAAGGTCGCAATCGCATTGGAGGCACTGAAGGTCCCTTACATTGTCAAGCTATGGGAGTTCGGTGATAACCCAGACACTGGTGTAAAGGGGAGTAACTTCCTCCAAATCAACGAAAATGGTCGAGTCCCAGCAATTGAAGACCCCAACACAGGGGTAACCGCCTGGGAATCAGGTGCATGCATGAACTACATTCGCCGAGTGTATGACTTGAACAATACGATTGGACCTGCCGGTAGCTCGGCACAGGATCTAGTTGACTTCGAGAAATGGGAGTATTTCCTCCTATCGACCCTTGGTCCGATGCAGGGACAGGTGAACTGGTTCAGGTAAGTAAATAATGGCGGCGAGGCGATATACGATATCTGATCTCGCTAGGCACTTCCATTCTCAGAAGAATGAGGACGCACTGCAAAGATATGTTGCCCAGTCTTATCGGTGCTACGATGTTCTTGAGGGCCAGTTGCAGAAAACAGCAGGAATGAGTATCTTGCCTGGCAGAACTACTGCTGTCGATTTTCATTTCCTGCCTTGGGTGAAAATGTATTCGTTTGCGGGTCTTTCTATTGAGAAGTATCCCATGATAAAGAAGTGGCTTGGGCTCATGGAAGCTCGCGAGGATGTCCAGGAGGCTTATGCCAAGATTCACAATAGTGCAGCGAAATAGTTGGCTATCCATTGGTGTTTCTTGTTACTACTGCCTTTATTGTGAAGAAAATCTAAATGACAACCAAAAGAATCATGGAATCCAATCAGAGCTCAATGCTATAAGTCGTGAAGCAGCTGGTCAGCCTGTCAACAATGCCTTCGGAACAGAAACAAGGCACTGTAGCAAAGCCTTCCCATCATGAGAATGGCCGGGCATCTTTCCCCCACGAACAATTAACCTGTAAAGCCTGATGAAGTATATTCGGCTCAGAAAGGACTTGATCCCTCTGATTACTCCACGCCATAAAATCCTCCTCAGTAGATCCATTCTTCATATGCTTGTTCGTCTCCTTCTGCTCCGCCACCGTGACATACGGCTTAGGATCCGGGGCATAAGCCTCATTATTAGGCGGAAAATCATGTCCAGTGTATAATCGTGTTGTATCAGGGAATGCTAGAAGCCGCTGCATAGACTTCCACAAAGCTCCCAGGTCTCCGCCTGGAAAATCGCACCGAGCACTTCCAACATCTGGCATGAAGACGGTATCTCCAGTAAACACATCGGGCCCGACATGGTAGCCTCCGTGGTCCGGTGAGTGGCCTGGTAGGTGCATCGCTACCGCAGTCATCTCTCCGATGCGGAATGTCTCATTGGGGCTAAAGAGGTGGTCGAATGAATTCTTGAGTTCTTCTTTGGGGATGTTGTACTTGTGTGCAAAGAGGTTCTGCACGATAGTAATATTTTCCCCAATGCAGATTGGGGCATTCGGATGGCCTTTTGTCCATAGCGTTGCTTGGATATAATATGCAGCTGAAAGGTGGTCGGTGTGTGCGTGTGTTTCCAGAAGGTGGGTGACCGTGAGGTGGTGTTTGCGGACTATCTTGAGAAGGGCATCGGCGGATTGGGTGCTGACTACGAAATTTCCGAGGTCGTAGTCGAGGACAGGGTCGATGATCGCGCATTCTTTTGTTTTGGGGCATACGACGATATACTGCCAAGAAGAGGTTTTGGGTTCGAAAATTGGGTGTACAATTGGATTCATTTTGGATGCATGCGCTAGAGAGTTTGCGAAGAGTTGATATGATTTGAAGACACTGAAAGTCAAAAGTCCTTCTCGCGTGAAAAAAAAAAAAAAAAAAAAAAAACTCTTCGGAAGGTGTGGCTAATTACGTATTTAAAGGCCATTATGAGGCCCAAGAACCATACCCTAAATTCCCAGAGAGGTGGCGAGCCCTGGATTTTTGCGAATGTCATTTTATATGCCCAATTTTAGACTGTCTCAAGAAGGTTCAGTGAACGGCGCAAAATGTCATTTTGGTAATAACTCAGTATTTTCTATGATCGATTTTTGTCTCATACGAAGCAGGCCTGGTTGCGATTCTAAATCTCAAAAGACCGTCGGAACAAATTCTGCACATGTTAGATTCTTTGCCATAACTATTACCATAGCACTCTAAGTGTGTAGGTAAAGGCTCTGCCGACGAATAAGGCAAAAGCGACCAGGACATAATCAATCCATTTCAATGGGAGTGCGGGAATCGCCGATTTCAAAAGGCAATTCGGGATAAGAAAGCCCGGTGTCCCAAGTAACAACTTTAACAAATTCACCCCAGCTAAATCGAAATCGAAATTCCCGGCTTTATCGCCTCGCAATTCTTTCAAGCATACAGTGAGCACATTTGAAGTACTTCATCAGTAAGCGTCGGTTGGTCATTTAAAATCTACCGCCATGGTGAGATTTCAGAGCACATTACATCACGTAGATCATGTTGCTCGGGGATTGGCTTTGAAAAGACTCGCCGCTGATGGTTGACCGGTCATCACGATCATCATCAGCTTCAGCTTGCTCAACAGGCGCAACCCACTGAGCAACTTGGAGATCAAGCGTGTGCGTGCGGTGGTTAAAGCGGCATTGCCAGCTTTTGACAGCCTTGCAGTTAGGCTTTTGGCAAATGTGACCCAAATAGCACTTGATGGATCGACATGCCCCAGCTCGGGAGCAAGGGTGTTGGAGGAGGATGTATCTTAGCACCTCGATGATGGTATTGGAGACGTCACTGTGATCATACTGACAGCCCATATCACCGCACTCGCCGGATAGGTGGTAACTATTGCACACTCTGTGTTCCTTGGCTCGGCGATGATATTCGTCAAAGGCCTCGGGAGATGGGTGAGGGCAATAAGTGTCAAGCCGGTCACCATCTTTATTGATGGGGATATATTCCTCGGATTTCAGACTCTGCGTTGGCAGCGTGGCGGTAAGAAATTCCTGCGAGCGACCCACAACTGTGGGAGAAGACCACAGCTGCTTAGGAGATGGCGAGTCAGAGTCTGCCGATCTAGCCAATTGTTGATTTGGCGACACATGTTGCTTGTTGCAACCGACGCCAAATTTGCAGATTCCCTGCTAATGCATGAGCACGCTTTCGTGAAGTTCGGATATAACAAGGAGTGAGTCACCTTTTGGAAATGCTTACAGATAGGCTTAGTGCCAGTCATGGTATTAGTGATCTTGGTATTAATCGTCTGGACTGGCGCAGCTGGCTTTGTGACAGCTAGGGGAGTAGACATGAATACAGAGGGTAGTTCTCTGATTGGTAGGTTTAGGTCCTCGAACTCTCGGTGGAACGAGGCCGCCTTGATAAGGGTAATTCGATCGCTGCCCCTGTAGGGTGTGAGCAAAGAGGTGAAGCCTGTGTCATGGCAGCCTGCAAAATAGATGTGACGGCATTGGTTAAGATCCACAAACAAGCGAAACATTTCTGCGGTGATATATTAGCATGACGAGACACACAGCGGGCTCATTGGAAGGTCTAGGCCCATACCTCTAATTTTGAAGTCGCTGCCTTCCTTCTTCTCGGCAGCGTCGACAAAATCAAAAAGATCCTGGGCCCTAGTGAATGAGGAGGTAAAGGGTGAAAGGGATCGAGCTTCATGTCCAACCATTCCGGCGCGAGCCAGAACTTTGGACAGTCCAAGAATATTGGCGTAGACGCGGACCATGATCCGGCATGAATCAGCTTGCATTCCCATTGTCGAATGCATCAGCTCTCTAACGGAGTCACTCAATTCGCGGGCGGCCTTAATACCGCCCTCACTTCCCGCTTTAAGAAAATGCTCCTTGAACTGGACGACAGTGATTAGCCGATTTCAATCAGAAGTAAACAATAAAACAATAAACAAGAAAGATCAATTGATTCGAAACTCACAAGGTATCCATCGCCATCAACAAGCACCAGAACGAAAGGATTGCGCTCCTTGCGAATATAGTTAGAGACCATTCCCAGAATGTTTAGGCGCCCGGCTAGCTTACTTGACCCCGGGCCTGTCTCTTGTACTTCTCTCGACCTTCCTTGACTTCCTCATAATCACTCTTCAGCGAGCTGTAGTCATCCAGGAGGTTCCTAAACTGGTTCAACAAGCCTTGCAAATTTTCATGGTTGCGTTGATTTTCCTGGGACAAAGATGCTAAATGATTGTTCAGGGAATCTATATCAGATTCCCTCAGCATATTGAAGGTAACGGGAAGGCGTACGCCTATCCCATGCAATACAGAAATTCAAGAAAGATCGTGAACATTCAATATGGTCCCAGAATAAGAATGAGATAACGATCGGCAAAAAATGGGTGGGTTGTTGATACGTGGGGAAGGGAGAGAAACAAATTTGTAGCTGCGTTGGCAGAAGCGGTCAAACAGTGGGTGGGGTATCAATCACCTGATTCCCGCATGTACACTTTCGCGTGGATTATCGCAACCTTTTAACATCCTCTTCGCTTCTTCATGTCTCTCTAATCACAAACAACCACGCGTTTTAGTCCATGCCAGCTCCCGTGGAGGACTTGGAAACGTGTGCAAATCAACAAAGCCGCCATGCCACCACGTATATGATCAGTGGGATCAACAAACCGAAGTACCCGGATTGCGGTCTCGGCCATCCTTTTCATGCAGTCTTTTTGTCATCGTTGCTTACGCAGTACCTTTGGAATATGCTAGAAAGCATTTTAGGTTTTATTTTTCCAGGCAATCCTACCTGAATCGAATAGGTTGGGCCATTTCCACGGCCAGGCCCTTGATGCCATAGACCCGCTCAGCATTCCTCAGCTCCTTCCCGACCCGTGCCCCCTGCGGTCTCGCTCAAGCATTCGGAACCTAAAGTCTCTTCGCCAATCTGAAAAGTTGGGACTATCAAATTTACCACTCTGTTTATATGCCCCTGGAGGAGGGAGCTAGGACGCTCCGTGGCATTATAAAACGTCCGGTCGCTGGTGTCACGGTGCAGCCTCTACAATGGCAATTTTCGAGCAACAGAATCCGCCAGAGCCTCGTCAAACCCCTCTTCTCCCCTTATAATAGCCATATCCACAGCGACAATAAGCGCCTCCTATTCCGCTAGCTCAAATCTATCATGCTGGCGGTTAAGCTCCCCGAGCTTAGGGCGTTGATGCCTAAGGTTTTGGTGGCTCAAGCTAAGATTTAGGCGCTAAGTCCCCGCCCATGCTCTGACAAAAGACACAGCGTTATATGACGGGCGCGCTTTTTTCCGATTCTACTTTGTGATTCCAGCGATGGTCTGCCTGCACTTACTGCATACAACACAGGGGAGCTCATCTTCTCAGGGATCCGATTCTTCTTAAGAGTTAAATGACTGGTCCCCGAGACAGTCTAGTAGGTCCAATGTGCTATATAATGCGGCAGACATGGTCGTATCTTTGCCAATGTGTCACGAGTCACAGCAGCTCTACAGTAGTGCCGTCATAGTTGAAGCTTCAGACCTCGGAATATGTGCTCCCCTGTGTTACACACCTGATTTAACTACTTGAAATTGATGACAAATGAGTGCATTCTGAGTATGTTAAATATCCACCGTTTACGGATCTATTAGCATGAACCATTGCAATTGCTAGTCCCGAAATAAGAGATACCCTAATGACCAATGTTGATCAAGAGACCGTGACTCCATCATGCAACTTCGGCGTTCATATCAACTTTATATTTGCTACGGTGTTTCTCGGTTGATGGTGGAAATTTCATCGCTCAGCAAACCATCCCTAGTGTGGAGGGTTTAAGCCAGCTAGTGGCATCTGCCGCGCAGATACGGACTTTGTGCAAAATGATTTTTAAAAGTCAGACAAGACCAAAGGTAGTTAGTTATATTATTTTGCAATTACTAATGAAGGTACCTGAACATCAAGGGCATGAGTACCCCAAGTTTTCCTGGGCAGCTAACCCATTTCGGTATGCAGGATGCTCAACGGAGCCCATGTGAAATCCGAAATCGTGCAAGATCGGCAGCCGACGACATTCTGTTGCATAACATAATGAGACTGGTGAAGTTCGGTTCACCTCAATCAGCCTCGGTATCCATAGCACATATGACGAGGTGGGCGGGATCGTCATTGCTCTTTCCGTGGAATATAAACAGTTACACCCCGCTCTAATCCCGATCCAAGCCAGCGTCTTTGCAATCGCAACCATGAGAGCCATTTTGTTTTCGCTGAGTGCGTTCGCATTCTATGCGATCTTCTATTTTTCACAAGTCAATGGGCTCAATGAGCTTGGCCTTAAATCTGTGGCTTCAGGAAAGCTTCCTGGTCTCAATGAGCCCCTGCGCACCGTGTATACTGGGGTTGAGCCCGTCGATCGCATCCTGACTGTGCTCACCACGTTCTTCTATCCTGTTCTTGACGGCCAAAGCTCAGCGCTTCTGCTGCATGGCATCGGGTTTTCTGGCACATTTGGGGCAGCATGGACTCTGGTGGTACTGGAATCTTGGCGAAAAGGCAATGCTGGTACAGTCGCGGCATAGTAAGTCACGACCACAAGATGTGCGAATCCCACTTTCAAATATCAACATACTGACCCTAGATGCAGTCCTGCGATTTTTGGTCTAGCAGCACAAGTTCTGACCTTCGCTTTCGCAACCCCTTTGATATGTGCCCTGCAACTGGGATGCTCAGTTACGGCGCGCCACCCCCACGCGGATAATATTCGTGTTCCTCGTGTCGTGCTAGCTGTTATTCCGGCTGTCTTTGTGATCGGCTTCCTTGTGCCGACTAACTTGATGATTCTCCCCGCGCCGGACGTGATCTCTGTGGACTGGAAGCAGATAGCTATCGCTGCGTGGCACCCTTGGCCTGTATATGTGTCCATCCTCACAACTGCAGCCTATTATGTCCTCGGCCCATTCTTCACGAACAACCATCGGGCGTCCATGTCAGGCTTGCGGTGGGTCTATGCGTCCGCGTTCATCCATGCTGGAGTCAGCCACCTCGTCACGCTGGTCATTTCCGTTGCCACAGTCTTGGCTCCTGCTCTGTTTGACACCCGCTTCGTTGATGCGCTTCACCCGTCTAAGGTGTACTCTTTCCCCGTTCCATGGTCTGGGATGCAGGTTGATACAGTGGCCGATGGCGTGCATGTGTTCTTGCGCTGGGATTATATGATCGGATCGGCGGGCATTCTGCTGTGGGCCTTGAAATTGCATACTGTCGCTCACAAGCAGATCTTGAGCTCCATCTCTTGGACGAGTCTTTTCTTCAAAATCGGCTTGTTGACGGCTCTTACAGGTCCAGCTGGTGCAGCGGTGGAGTTGATGTGGGAGCGCGACGAGTTGGTCTTCAATGAGACTGGCTCAGGGCAGCAAGTTTCGAAGGCCAAAAAGTCCTCCTAGCTCACCATTGTCTAGGAGTCAGTGTGATTCCTATATGGGATGGGTATATTATGTTTTGTCCACCAGAACTTTATGCTCTTGGCAAAATGATGTGTATTTCTAATAATGCAGACACCAAATATACTATGTGATAGCAATCATATAGACATCTTGTTCACAACTTCATATATCGCTTTGACGTATGCCTCAGTATTGTCATTTCCAATGGTGCCACCTCCAGCCATGCGATTCATAACGTAAGAAATCGTCATTCGTCGTTCACGATCCATGATGATGATCGAGCCGCCCCATCCTCCCCAATAGCAAATGTCGCCTTCTGGGATCCAAGAACGAGTCCGAGAATCAGATAGAGCTACCCCGAGAGCGAATCGAACGAAATCGGAAGTGACAAGATCATGACCTTGAACCTGTTCTTCCAGGAATGTATCAATAGTACTCGGATCCACGATGCGCTTGTCATCAACAGTGCCACCGAGAGAAACAATGGAACCAATTCGGGCTAGCGCACGAGCATTACTAAATCCGTTGGTCGCGCCCATCACAGCCTTCCTGAACGGCGGCGCCGTTGTAATCTCAGCGGGAAAGGGAGATCCCATAATAGCTCTGGCTACAATGCTAGCGGGGTCAAGACTTCCAATGGGCAGAGCTGGGGGTGGGACGAGATCCGCCGTGCGATGCCATTGATCTTCCGGTACTCCATACTGGAAATCCGCATCCAAGGGACGGGTAATCTCATCCGCGACAAACTGCTCTAAGGTTTTCCCTGTAATCCGACGGATAACCTCGCCAACCATATGGCCTTGATTGGAAAGTTGATAGCCACTTCTCTCACCAGGAGTCCACCAGGGGGCTTGACTCGCAAGTTTCTCGGTAGCAGCTTTGTTGTCACAGAGCTCTTCAAAAGTCACGGGGCTCTCCCACGCGGGGACCCCGGATGTGTGGCTGAGAACATGGGCCACTGTAATGTTCTCTTTACCATTGGCTGCGAATTCAGGCCAGTATGTCGCAACTTTTTCATTCACATCTAGTTGGCCGCGATCGACAAGCAGCATGGTGGCAAAGTTGGTGACTACCTTGGAGCAGGACCAAACCAGCGCAATAGTGTCCTTGTGCCAAGGTTTAGTCTTAGGCACGTCGGTATGACCACCCCACAAATCGAGGACATCCTTGCCGTCTATATTCACGAAGAGGGATAGACCTAGTTCGTCTCCTGAAGAGAGTTGTTTCTGCAAAAGCTCCCGTACAGGCTCGAATGCGGGGTCGTTAGTTCCGTAGACCTCGACCATTGTGATTGTGATGCCCCCGTATGTTCCGAGAAAATTCGTAAAAATTCGTAGCGATATACTTCAAAGCCCTGGACTCTGAGCCTGGTTGCTTTTTAGAACTACTTTGTCAAGTGATGATGCGAAATTCAGGATCAAATTCGACCGCGGCAGGCAGCGTTGCTTATGAATTATGTGATCGCTGACTCAGTAAAATTGCACTGCCTTCGACTCAGTTACTAGTGCCTGGGCATGCCAGTTTGGGTAAGGCAGTAATCGACTCTTCGTCAGTTCAGCGCCCTTTGTCCCGCATTTTGGAGGTTGATATTTAAACACCGCATAACTGATAAGTAAACAGAAGGCTATCCTGAGGTGGTGACATAGCTACACGGTTTGGGACAAAGAACAAAGCACGATACAACCACATCCAGGAACAGAAAAGAAAATAAAAGGCTGTTGCAATCTAGAAGCCTGAAAGGTATGACACATACTTGTCCATAAGTCCTCGATCGAGGATCGGAAAATGAAGGCCGCCTGAAGCATTCAACATGCGATCTGTGTTTGTGGTGTCATACACAGGCATGTTTTCAAATAGCTCCCATCGGGTCAGCCCGTCATGCACCTTTTCAGCGAGCATAAATTGAAGTGGCTGGAGCCTGAACGGGGATTTATCCTCTAGATGCATGTGCTGAAAAACAGCTCAAACGAATATTGCCTATTACATTCTGTCCCACCTAGGCCATCCCCTGCTTCTCCACTATTTTCATATTTTCTATCGTTCACATTGTATCTGCTATGAAATTGCATACTGTCGCTCACAAGCAGATCTTGAGCTCCATCTCTTGGACGAGTCTTTTCTTCAAAATCGGCTTGGCATGGCCATTACATTTGGTCAGTTTGTAGGACCTCTTATTGCCGGTTACGCGAGGTTAGTCCTTGGTTGGGGAGGTATGACTCTAATATTGGGTGGGACTTCTGGATTGATTGGTATTTTGTCTTTGATTATCAATTGGTAAATGTGAGACGTCCAATCAATCTTTGGCTCATTACGGGAGAAATAGAGTACTATTTTGAATCAAAAGTCGCATAAATAGATCGGGGTTCAAGGCTTTGTTGAGTGTTCAAATCTCAAGACAGGACGCCATTTAAAGGATGTGGTATACCGCTAGTTCAACTGCATGCCTATACAGTCTCTTATAAGCTGAAAGCCTGATATGAAAGAGTAAATAAAGAAGTTTACAAGCTTTTATTTGATGCGATGCTAAAGCTTCCTTAGCTTTGTCTATTCAGCTCAACCGACTGGCAGTGAGCCGATTGGAACCTGCAAACTCTACGAAACTGGTGGATACCAGAATGAGACACATGGCGACTCCACAAATGACTAGGCCTTCATGACAGCGCCTCCAGGACAAGAATCTGAACACAGCTTTCAGTTCTTTGCTCTACCGATTGTCCGTTTGCCGACGGACTTCCTTTCAGCAGCATTGGAGGAGAGGTAAATAAATTTCACGTTCACTTCGACCAGTCATATCAGCCAACATTCTTCAGGTATTCATATGACCTGTGGAGCGCGACAAGCAAACAAAGTCATCTCCGAAGACGTCCAACCAACATTCAAGATTACATGAATGCTTGCTGAAGGTTATTATCTTGCCACAGTGTCGGATTACCATATCAACAGCAAGATCTGTTACTATAGCAACAGCCACGCGAGGCCTTCCACCGGTTCGTCTGGTTTCCAGACTGCTTATTTAATGGGCTGTGCGGGTGCATGCAGCGGCGGAGGCTGTGACCAAAACTCGAGTGCCCGAGATTACAGTGCCTTCGATCGTCAATCTCTTTTCTGAATGTCTGGAGATATGAATGTGCCTAGACAAACTGTATAGCGGTGAATTGTAGGTCGCACATCCTAGTCATTTATGTTTTTTCTTTTCTTTTCTTTATTCGTCACCCGGTCTCTATATTTTCTATGGGAACTGGCCGCAGAATGACGGCGGGGTCCATGTCCAGTGTGTTGTAGTTTTGCAATAGGATTGAGCTCAATTCTGCCCAAATTGATAGTCTCCCAGTTCAGACTCTAAGTAACCGGTCCCAGGGAGCCGTGTTCAATTTTCAACCTCCAACCCCAAACCTGAGTATGTAGGCGGCCAGGTGATCAGGTATTGTAACCTCACGGACCGCCTTACCCCGCTCCTCTTCGACGGGCCCTATCAGAGCCTCAATGACAGGATGGCGAATAGCGGATCTTATCCCTCTGATTGTGTTATCCAGCGAGGAATTGCCCTCAATTCACATCATTGGCCGACATGCTTATCGCCCCAAAAGTCGCCGACTAGTAGAGCAAAGGAGGCCCTCTTTCATCACTCTATCTTATCAATCAAAAGTAAGCATTTATTTTGTTGCCTAGCAGCCAATTTCAGAGCACCCGTGTATAAGTTGGCCGTGGAGCTTTCTTCGGTGTCACTGAGTCATTGTCTTCCTTGGCTTCGAGACTATTGCTTCGCTTTGTTGAAGGGACCCTCGAATTATGTCCGAAATTGCGGTTCTTGATGACTTGCACAATGATTCCTCTTTCATAGTCAGCCGAGCGAGCGTCACATTATTTGGGCCTGCTACCTCTACGGGCTTCGATTTTACGCCGCTTTTTGAAGATGTCGTCCTCTCTTTGGTACCATCAGCACTTCTCTTGCTCACTTTACCATATCGCATAATAAGTCTATACGGCCAACGGCAAAAGGTATCTCCTGAGGGCTTTCTGCGTGAGAGCAAATCAGTTCTCTTGGCTACGTTCGCCACGATTCATCTAGCGCTTTTGATTCTTCATATCCTCAACTCATCACTACGTACCATTGCCACTATCGCCGCATCGGTGCTGGCGTTTATTGCCAGCCTTGGTCTCTGTTTGCTTTCACGGCTTGAGCATTCTCGTTCTATCCGCCCATCCCCAATTATCAACGGCTATATTTTCCTCACATTGATTTTTGATATTGCTCGTGTGCGAACATTGTTCCTTGATTCGAATAACGGATCCATCGCCGGATTATTCTCCAGCATGATTGGCGTGAAGGCGATGATTCTGCTTGCCGAGGCAGTCGAAAAGCGAAAGCTGCTCTTGCCACCATATCGTGGCTTGTCTCCGGAAGAAACAAGCGGCATTTACAGTAAATCTTTCTTCTTCTGGCTAAATCAGCTCATGACATCTGGATTCCAACGAGTTCTTCAAAATAATGACTTGTACCCAATCGACCGTGAAATGTCCTCATCTTCACTCCAGCAGCGAATGAAAAATGCGTGGAGTGCTTCAGCACAGCATAAGCGAAGGGCTTTTTTCTGGGCAGTGTTACGTGCGAATTCGAAGTCATTACTTTACTGTGTCATCCCGCGTTTGTTGCAGATCGCCTTCAAATATACTCAGCCTTTGCTGCTCACGCGGACGATTGATTTCGCAAATGATGCATCCCAGTCGGATAGCATTGGTTGGGGTCTCACTGGTGCTTTTTTCTTAGTTCTCGTGGGAGTCGCGCTTTCAAATGGCCTTTTCTACCATATGACCTTTCGCTTCGTGACGAGCGTTCGTGGTAGCTTAGTGAGCATCATCTACTCCAAAACGGTCGATCTCAGCATCACAGCCCTCGATGAATCGGTTGCGGTAACTCTGATGTCCAGTGATGTCCAATCCATTTGCGATGGTTTCCGATTAATCAATGATCTCTGGGGAGTACCAGTTGAGCTAGTCATTGTGATTTATCTCTTGAGTCGCCAACTTGGCATTGCAGCACTCGTGCCAGTCATTTTTGCCGTTGTATTGACTGTGGCTATCATATCAATGGCAAAATCCATGGGACGCGCCCAGAAAATATGGATGGAAAGCATTCAGACGCGAGTTGACGTCACGGCAACCATGCTGGGGTCTATGAAGTCTGTCAAGATGCTTGGCTTTTCTGATTGGCTTGCGGGTATTATCCAAAGGCTCAGGGTAAATGAGCTTCAAGAGGCGAAGCTCTTTCGCAGGCTGCTTGTTTTGCGTGTATTCCTTGGAAACAGCCTCAGATTCCTTGCCCCACCTTTGACATTTGCTATCTTCACAATTATTCCCGGAAAAGGAGGTTCTTTGAATTGGACTTCGGCTTACACGACCTTGTCGCTGATTTCACTTCTAGCTACGCCTGTCAACACTTTTATCAGAGCAATCCCTGCTATGAACACTGCTTTGGCGTCGTTTAACCGGGTACAGAAGTTCCTTCAGTCAGAGGGCAGACGTGACCATCGCATACTTTTGGAACATTCTCCAGTCTCAACACACCACATTCAGTCGAGCTCGGGAGAGCTAGAGCTTGGAGACCTAAGCCTCTCAAGACACAGGCCAGATTCGGACGTCATTACTGCCCGAGATGTAAGCTTCGCGTGGAGCCGTCATGCAACTTTCTCGATTCATAACCTCAATTTGAGTGTCCAGAAAGGACAATTCTGTTTTATCATTGGATCAACAGGCTGTGGGAAGAGCACTATGATGAAAGGGTTTTTGGGTGAAACACCATCAACCAAAGGCTTTTTGTATACAAAATATCGAGACACAGCGTTCGTGGATCAGACGCCCTGGATTCGCAACACTTCATTCAAGGATAACATTCTGGGCGCGTCGAATTATAACGAGATTTGGTATCATGAAGTCCTCAGCGCATGTGGATTGGATCAAGATGTTGCAAATCTACCTAATGGTCACTGTGGGTTTCCTTTTTCTATAAACTCGGCCTAGTATGCTAATGCTTGTCCCCTACTTGTAGCGACCAAGGTTGGTTCCTCCGGAATTTCTCTGTCTGGGGGACAGAAGCAACGACTTGCCCTGGCTCGCGCTGTCTATGCATGCAAAGAAGTCGTTATGCTGGATGATATATTCTCGGGCCTTGATGCTGATACTGAAGAGCATGTCTTCAAGGCTCTTTTTGCGATTAACGGATTGTTTCGCCGACTGAATACGACTGTGATACTGGGTACGCACGCTGTACACCGACTCTCCTACGCGGATCATATCGTCGCTTTAGATAAAGATGGCTCCGTTGCGGAGCAAGGAACTCTGGAGGAGCTCAAGGCCAATGGTGGCTACGTTGCCCTCTTGAAGGCACAGTATAAAAACCAAGCCAATGTCAAAACAAACCCCCAGCAGAAGGATAAGACAAGCGCCCTCGCTGGGTCTGGTCAAGGAGATCGCATCGATACTATGGAAGAAGAGTTGGCCAGGGGAAGTGGAGATTTTGCTCTTTACCTTTACTATTTTGGGTCTGTGCATTGGGCATCCAGTCTTCTCTGGATGACCTTGCTTGTGATGGATGGATTATTACCGAAAGTGAGCGAATTGGTGGTCAAATATTGGGTGAGCTCGTTGGAAAATAATGGCAGTTCTGTCAATTCTTTTTACCTAGGTCTCTATGCCTTGGTGTCAATCTTGGCGGTCTTTGCGCTTGTGGGTGGGGGTTACCATTTATTCATTTTCTTCTGCCCCCGAAGTGCTGAAACTCTACACGAACGCGTTCTAAATTCAGTCATGCATGCACCTTTATCATTCTTTACGTCGGTCGATACTGGCACCACTCTGAACAGGTAAGGCTGCCTTGATTCAAGAAGAATTTTGAAGTATCTTGGATCCTAACTACCATGAGCAGGTTCAGCCAAGATATGACCTTGATTGATCATGATCTACCTTACTCTGCTTTTGACCTCATATTCTCGCTTGCGTACGGATTCATGTCCGCTATCATGGTGTGCATATCTGCGCCGTATTTCGCTGCCGTGATACCGCCAGCCTTCATGTTTCTGTGGATGTTGCAAAAGTTTTATCTCCGGACGTCACGTCAAATGCGACTTCTCGACCTCGAGGCGAAATCGCCACTGTTCTCTCAATTTATTGAGAGTCTTTCCGGTCTGGTGACCATCCGCGCCTTCGGCTGGGCGTCTGTATTCGAAGACCAGAATCTCACCTTACTTGACACGTCACAGAAACCATTTTATCTGTTATTCTGCATTCAACGTTGGCTGGAACTAGTCTTGGATTTGTCTGTGGCTATTCTTGGTACTATCTTGATGGTTCTCGTGGTCAAATTGAGAAACGAGGTTGGCACCGGATACGTCGGTCTCGCCATCCTCAATGTCATCACCTTCAGCGAGTCACTTTCGGAGATTCTTCGAAACTGGGTGGAACTGGAGACTTCTATTGGGGCTATCGCTCGAATTAAAGACTTTGTTACCCATACCGCCTCTGAAGACAAGTCAGGGGAGGATGAGGGACTCCAGGTTGGAGAGTTGAACTTATCCTCCTGGCCATCCAAAGGCGCAATCGAGTTTGAGAATGTGTATGCATCGTACAAAACAGGCGAAGACCAACCATACGTTCTCCGCAATTTGAACCTATCAATCCAACCCGGACAAAAGATTGGCATATGTGGTCGCAGTGGCAGTGGTAAAAGCTCGCTTCTAGCGGCCTTGTTCCGACTGCTGGAAATTGATCCTCAAAGTCGCATTCGGATTGATGGGGTGGATATTGCAAAGATTCCACGGCAGATTACACGCGTGGCTCTTAACGCCATTCCACAAGAGCCGTTTTTCACGCATGGCACTATTCGTGCCAATATTGATCCACATAGCACCAACAGCCTCGAAGATATAGAGCGGGTTCTTCGTCGCGTTGAACTGTGGGGTATTATTGAGATGAAAGGGGGAGTCGACGCCGCCCTCGATGTCAATTTCTTCTCTCACGGTCAAAGGCAACTCTTTTGTCTTGCACGAGCCTTGTTGCGCAAAAGTAAGATCGTCGTTCTAGACGAAGTGACTAGCAATGTGGACATTGTTTCTGACGCATTGATGCAACGAGTAATCCGCGAAGAGTTTGCTGATTGCACGATCTTGGCTGTTGCTCATCGGCTCGAGACGATCCTTGACTTTGATCGCATAGCCATGATACACAACGGTGAGCTCATTGAATTTGATACACCGGGGGCACTTCTCAATAGGGACAGTGCATTCAAGGAGCTTTACGAATCATGAAACAGAAGTTGGTCAGTCGATGGAGGGATCGGGAAGGGAAAGGTGTGGAATTATGAAGAATGTCGGTTACTCCATGCAACCAGAAATGAAATACGAGAAAGATCATTTTTTTCAGTGCCTGAGAAGAGTAGTTTTCTATCGGAATTGCTATTTGCTAGCCCATATATCAACAAGAGGACAAAACTGGCGTGTTGCAAGATATCAAGGGAAGTATCGTATATCGCAAATGGATTTTCAGAACAATGGTATCTATGAGGATTGGCAGATGTACGTCAATGTTGTGCAAATGCTTCCCTGTCGATTGCGTGCACTAAGATAATGAGCCATTCTTGATGTAACCTTTCTTCTGAAGCGCTGCGAAATCCCTTTGGGCAGTGATTTAACCCCAGAACGGGCTTTGACTCTAATTTCAATGACCAAAATTTTTTAAGACTGATGCTACGCCACAACCGTCCGTGCAAATATACCTCTATGAGCAACGGCAGTTGTACAGACAGCTCGCACATAGTTTATTTACAGCATTTCAATAGATAGATAAAGGCAAATTAACGCAGCGCAAAGGATTACCTACAAAGAAACATAAGCATATGTACGCGGGGTCTATAGAATTCTCAAGAGGTCACAAACAAACATTTGTTCAACACGGTCTAGCTACCCACGGTATCTCCCGAATGGATGATGCTGCTCGACATGATTGGTTCAAATTTTAGTACCGACGCGTTTCTTGAATGCAACATGCTGTTTCTTTGAACATATTACTACAAATCTATCCTATGCAGCCTTCAGAAAATGCAGTCTCTTAGCACCCGCCTCCGCTGGCAGAAGCTTTTAATACGAGATCAAAGCGCGTTGCCACGAAAGTCGAATAAACATCGCCAGATCGCACAATATTTTCTCAATCGAGTCAAACTCTCATTCCAATCGGATATCCCATGTTACATCCTGCAAATACCCCAGGAGATCTTGGATGAAATTATCCAGTACATCCCCTTACTATACAAGGCCTATCTTGCGACCTCCTGCAGGTCTCTGTACAACCGCATTGGCGCCGTGCTCCGAGACCCAGGCCTCCAACGCGAATACCCACCCTACAATAACCAACCTTTCATCAGAAAACGCGAAGTCGAGGCAAAAGTACGAACAAAGCTCATTCGCAGCGTTGGCGAAAATCCCTTCTGGAAACTTTGTCTTCGTGAAAGACTGCATCCTAGATCGGAATGCCGAAAACCACATGACAAAGAATGCTACGAGCAACTCTACGCAGCACTACCTCCCTGCCTCAGCTGCAAAATGAAAACCCAGCCTGGTACCGACTAGGCTGGGAGCTTTCGTTACTATAGAGAAATGAATTCCGTCGCGACAATGACATCCCTACCCAAAAAAGCAGAATGTCTTCCCTGGGCTGGGGTCGTGAAAATATGCCCTTGTCTCGAAATGACCTACTAACACCGAGACCAAATGAAACATTTGCTCGAATTTATGGGACGACATCCCAATAAATGCGAAGAGTTTAACCTTGAGAATTACTTCTTCCGTCCCAGTCTGAGTGGGGGATATATCATTCTCTATCATGAGTGTACAGTGAAAGATCACCACTTCGTCATGGCGGAAGTTAGAACAAAGTCCTTCGTAGAGAATGATATCCTCGTGGTGCAAAACAACTATAGTGTCCGCGTTCCTGGGATTGATTTGCCCCCTGATATCCAACCACCAATTCATCATTCCCAGCGGCAATTGAGGAGGTGGATATTTCGACTGAGCCGGTTCCTGGAAGATCCAAGCTCGTGGGATAATGGCTGTTCACTATATTGGCGGCTTCTAGGGGCGATTTGGAAGAAGATAGGCAAAACAAAATGTTTTCGCCTTCAAATAGAAAGGAATTTGGGGAAAGGAAGGTGGCCTGATAAAAATTGGAAGCAATGTCGGGTCCCGAGGTCGGCAGGTGGGAGATGGTCACCTTGAGGATTGGCTTTTTGGCGGTCGTGTGCTCGTGGGTAGCGAAGATGAGATATTTGAAGTTTGTACGATCAAATTTAAGCGGAGAAGCTCTTTTACGTCAGACAATTTGATCAAAAATTACTGCAATATTAATTCAGAAAAGCATATGGGTACAAGACTTGTCCGTATCGTTTCGCTCATCAATAACCAGAACGATTCAGATACCAGGCTTTGAACCTGAAGTTTGCTATGAAAGGAATAACACATTACTTAGTGAACCTTCCAGATGACTTGTCCTGAAATTTGTCGGTCTGTATGCCGCTTTATCTTCGCCCTTCAAATACCGAGAAGACAGGATCATATCACCCTAGCGATTTTGCCATATACAAACCAGCTCCATCATTCGCCATGCGCAAGATCACGCATTAGCTCTTCATGATTGCCGATACGCTCATACAATTCAAGCAGCTACGCCTCCCCCCAAAGTTTGACATCATTTAGGTTGTCCCCCGTGCCGAATAGCGAAAACGTGATTTCTGGCGTTTTTAACATAGAATCAATATTTTCAAGGAATCGTTCGTCGTCAACTCTTGAAAATCAATAATCACAAAATGGTAGACGGTATTAGGGTAGTTTTCGCGGAACAAGATGTATTTGCAATCCTCCAAATGATGTTTTCTCAACAATTCTTCAAAGTAGCCTATGAAATCTGCTGAAGTTTTGAATGGGGTTTCGACGTATTGAAATGCTCCTAAGCGAGACGCAGCGTACTCATGGATCTCTTGTTCATTGTATACAGTCATCTGCGGTAATGATGCTCTTGTTGATGCAGCTGCGATTTTGTTTGTATTTTTGTTGAAACAATCGAGGGCGTACGGTTCTCAAAATGCTTGGGCTGTGGTGTACAGTTCTTGAGTAAATAATTTGAATTCCTTGCCTGAATTGTGACAGATATTAGAGTAAAGAGATTGCCCTTGAGATGGCGAGTTTTTGTCCAATATATGTTTCTCGTAGTTGCTTCAGTGAAAGCACTATGTAATAAAGATAAATACCCCACTACTCATACGCGAGGATCAAAATGAGGCGAAGTAAGGTTGTCTAGTTGGAAATTCCATAGGTAAACGCCTAGAGTCAGCTAAGCCGATGATCCTAGAATGGTTTGTTGGTTAGTTGGTTGGTTGGTAGTACCTATTTAACGCCCGGGTGAAGAAAGCGTAGCCTCCCTTCCTATGACTTCCCTTAGGATATAAAAAACATTAAGCTATTATTACATTTGAATCAAGAAGTATACCCTGTGAGACAAATCTAGCAAGAGCTTGGGGAATACGCCAGTTAACCAAGGAACGTTTGATCACGGAAAGGAGCCTCACACCGAACCTTATGTGCTGGGGTTATGTTGAAAGCTTAAAGATGCCTCTGAACGGTCCGATAAACCCACTGAGCAGAACAAGAGATTCCCCGTTGGTACGGATGTTGGGGGCATTCCATTGGCCGTAGAGCCTCTGGATGTACCACGAAAGGCCTGTATAAAGTAGGAGCTCCTACTATTTTTTGAGCCTGCAAATTGCTTATCTTATAGGACCACGTTACATTACTGCAGTAAGTCAAGTGCTTTTAGACTGAAAATTGGGTTGTATTTCCTGAATGAATAGGCGGAAGCGTGCAATGCCGCTCACAGTACCCCAGCAGGGGACTGATGTATTGGGTAGCTGACTGGTTCTCTGCGCACAGGGCAGATTCAACCCTGAGCGTTCAATCTCCATGTCTACTTTATAATTTAGTTTATAATCTTGTCCAGACCTTCGAGTTGATCACCTATTGTATCACTCTTCTAGGGGCCCGCCAAGGCAAACATGGAGATAGATACCAGTGGGAAATTATTGAACCCCGGGTTATACCAGGTCAAATGATTCAGTTATTCATACTCAGTCTCACGCCATAGAACAATATGCAAACCGAACATTACGGCAAGGAGACACGAAACCATTCCTCCCACAAATGCGCCATAAGAATGACCATAGGAACCGGAAGAACCGTACACCGCCCAGGCCAGTAGAATAGAAAGCCAAACCATACTGAAAACCCATGCAAGAAAACACCTGGCAAATGCTGTTTGAGTCAAATAGAGACAGAAGGAAAATTGCATCCAAAACCCTCCGGATATTTGGGAACCCGCGCAGGGAACGGAGCCAAACGAGAAAAGAACGGATCATACGCCGATGATCAATGACGAAGAGAAAAGGGACAAAAAATTGACAGAGAAGAGGAGGTGGCCGTCGTCGACCTCGGGATATCTAAGCGTCGCGGGTGTAATGCATCACTCGTTTCAGAATTAGTGGTGAGCGTTTACCGTTACTCGGCCTTTTCAGCCACAGCCACGGCTACTGCTACAGCTGCACCTAAGATGGCACTCTCAGGAGCAGGGTCAAGGCTGATAGCAGACTGAGAACCAGGGTGAGATTGCTCGGACAATGCATCCAGATAACTCTGGCAAGTGTTCCGGAAGCCGGGGTACTTGTTGATGACAGTACCATCGCATGCGATGGATATCTTCTTTGCGGACTCTGCACTCTCGACGACGGTGATTTCGGGGGCTTCTTTGAGAGAGTCGGTTGCGGTTGAAGTCGTGGGGGATTCCGCTTCGTTGCCCAGACACCACATGCTGTGAATACCAGTAGCCAGATATCCAGCGGCGCGGCGGGAGACGACCTGACAGACACGGCGGAGGAAGCGCAAGTCTTCCACCGAAGGATAACTAGGGAAGGTGTGCTCTTTTTGGAGGAGAGCGGCGGAGGGTGCTAAAGAAACGGAAGAATCTTCCTCAATGAATGCGACGATACTGGTGTCAAGAGAATACGGCTCGCGCATCGAGTGTGGCAGTTCACCCTTGAACAGACCTGCCGTTTCCACTGCCTCCAAGATGATCAAACGAACAATCTCGCCAAGATAACGACCGGTAATCATGTATTCCAACGGCTGATAGTCGGGTCGTAGGTGGGTGCGGTTCAGGACATCGTCCCAGCGAGTCATAGGCAAAACACCACCTCCAAACATGCTCAGCTCCGTATTGACAATAACATGCTTGGCGTAGTCGAACCATCCATCAGGGCGTACGCCAAACTTGCTACGGCCAATCTCATGCACGGGGAAATGAATGGCCATGTTGGTGCCGGTTCCCAAAATCAAGGACATGCGCGTCTTGGGGTCAACGTATGCACGCGACAGCAAAGCAGCAGAGCTATCATTCACGATGGCAGCCATTTCCACATTCAAGTTGCGCTTCTGACACGAATCTATCAACAACTGACCCAATTCCTGTCCAACTGTGCCGTTCGAGCAATGGAAGCCCTTGCCCATATGGATCACCAAGCCGCTGCTGGTCGAGGTCTGATCGATCGGGAATGACCAGGAGAGACCGATTGGTAAGGCGACTTCGCCGCGTCCGTAATCCGTGCCCACATCCTTCAACATATTTTCGATCTGTCCAGCCATCCAGTCGAAGAACTGAGTTCCCTCCAACAACTTCACGCTGTTATCAATATATGATGATGCCACCCGCACGATGCGCATTTCCTCCTCCCGCCCATACAATTCAATCAAAGCGACTCGGAATGTTGACCCCCCCACATCCAGGGCCAAGTAGGTGCCTTTCTCATTGCCGCTGGGAAGAGAGTGGGTATACGAGGGGAGCATGTTGCAGGGACTATCTTGTAGGCAATGGCGAAACTGCGCGCGAATCTTCTCGGACATACCGAGCATCTTTGCGGTCGACAGGGGTGTGGTGAACAGGGTCTCGACCTCGCCGGCGAAATCATCCAGGGATCGACGACGCCAGTGGGCGCCCAGGAAGGGCTTGCGGTGTTTGTGGCCGAAGCCTCGGAAGAGCGAAGGGAAGAGGATCATGGTCTCGAGGGCGGCAACCACGTTCTGGAAGAGCTCTTGCAGACGGTGCAAGACTTTGACCAGCGGGGCTGGCATGGTCGGTGTGTGACAGACGAAACGATTGGAGGGAAATTTTGGAAAGGAGATCAGGGCGACATGGGCAAAGATAAGGCTCTAAAGGTAATTCCGGGGGTGTGGTTTATAGGTTGTGTCTTAGGTGACACTCCCACAGTAGTGTTCAAGGTGGATCGAAGGTGAGTGTAGCAGAGGAAGAGAGAGATTCCCCACCTGTGAACACACGAGAGCCGCGCTTTGGAGAGGAGGGGGGGGGGGAAAGAGAAATGAGAAAAGGGTCAACAAGCCGAAGCATGGATCAACATTGGTCCATTCTTGGTGTTGAGTGTCACTCGGAGTGCAACTTGAAGCCCTTGCGGTGTCGCAATGCGCGAAGTGGGTATTGGTATGGTACGGTACTTTATGGAGTGCCGTGTTGTGGGTGTGGCGAGGGTGGTATTATTAACGTTAAATTACGGTGAGGGTTAAAGTTTAAAATAGCACATCGTATTCGATGATCAATTCAGAATAGCAGGTGAATACGACGGCAATTACTCTTCGAAAAGGCTATACTTCGTAAATGCAGTCATAGACGCAGAAATCAAACCAAAATCTACATTCCAAGCGTGGTATGTTCGTACATGCTCGATGACCCCCTTGAGTGCAACGGTGGTAGCCGGCCCAACTGGCCGGGACCGTTACACTCATGTGGAACCGCCCTTATAACCTCGTGGAAACCTGTTGCTGCATCACCCTTTTTACTTTGTTTCAATAGGTAGCATGTTCCCTAAACTGCAGTCTACCCCGGTCCCAATCTTGGTCACGGGGTCGGTGGTTGCATCGCTGCTACCATGCGGCCATGTTTCGGACACTTCGACAGATCTAGTAATCGTCTTTAGCTTCCAATCTGATAAACCTGTATGGCAATGCTTCCAAGAATTTGACTCCCTAGCCTATTCGTACTTTACCCGTGACATCATCCCTGTGCATAAATGGCATCATGGTGGCCAACGTAGTCTGCATATAGTAGAGCACCGCAACGTTGAAACCTTACCATGACATTGTCTTGCCCAGATCAGCCATGTCCGCTGATCGTGTATTAGACAAGAAAGGAGAGACTCTCACGCAAGGGGACTACGTTCACATCAAGTCCCGTGGTGGACATCGGGAGGGTGAGGTGTGAACCCTTGTTGCTCGATATCACTCTAGGTCATTGCAACTCATCTACAGTTTAGGTTGACAAGATCGTTACCGACCAGGAAGGAGCTCAGGCTGAAAGGGTCGTGAATCCGCCCAAGGTCAGTTGTTCCCCGGTTACTACGCTTCCAGTTGCATCCCAAATCTGATGCGCTCTCGACACAGGTCATCTTCACCGATCAACACGGGCACAGGGTGTCCCATAATCCACAATCGGTGGATAAGCAGCCGCGGGTCGAGGGTTAATGGGGATTTAGAATGCGATCTCAGCGAATCTTTGGCCCATAATCCCCATAAGTGATCTGATCTCGAGGATTCTGCAAGACCTTTGTTATCTCTGCCCCACAGATCCCGTTCCGATCTGCGGGGAACAAGGTTACAATGAGGTTTTTTTGCTCTGTCCAATGAAAAGCTTCTTTGTGAATGATATACTTTGGCTTTCTTGATCCTTGTGTTCCCTTAGTCAGTGCCAAGTTGACCAATCCCCAAAACTAAGTCAAAGGGGACCAGTGCTACAAATGAGCCCAAGGCATGTGCACGTCAGCAGCTTTCAGATGATGCTTGAGACATAGCAATTCTCCTCGGTTCCTAAATCCTGATGCTTGGCGTGAATGCCCTTTGAATAATCCAGGTGAGAATCAATCGAGTTGCTGATGTAGGACCTCCCAATCCACGGAAATGAGCCTCATCGACCTCTCCAATGCGGCAATTGATCACGAGGCCATCATCACTTAGTGGTTCTGTGCAACTTATCATCGCTCTAGGTTGTCTCTTATCACCAAACCTCTGTCAATTCTGTCAGCACTCGAGTTTGCATGAACAATTCAATTCTGTTACTCGCATGGTTCTTGACTGTACTAGAGTGAATGCTGCACGAATGTCACGCAAACTATCACCATAGAATCATTCCTAGGCTCTCTAGATCATCCATCACAGGAAGAAGACCGAGGATGATTGTTGTCGCCCAATACCCCATACCCCGGTTGGTTTTCACCAATCTCGACCCAAGGACAGTACTAAAGACTGCCATTCCCCTCGCAAGTCCCATTCCTTCAGTCGCGGCAACCGAGGGAAATAGCAAGGCAGTACGAAGTATGTGGCATGAACAGCCCTTCGCTCTTTTATAACTTTTCATCAGCACCGAACACATCGCCGCACTATGTGTTGACCAGAAGTCGCAGTCATCTCGATCGCGACCTCGCTGTACACGTACTAGTACAGACACTTCATCGCTAACAGCCAAATCCAGGGGGAGCTAGGGGTAATGGCTTGTGTCGCGCTGACTTATCATCGGTGCCCCCGTGCAGCCAAGCAGAGGAAACTGGGGACGGAATACACCGTCGAAGACGACTCGCTTTACAGTAACGTCCCCACAATAAACCATTCATTTTCAACAACCTCGTCTAGCCCATATCCAGCCCCACACATCGACACAGCCATGACGTGCGGGGCGTAGTCACCATAGTTATGGCCACATTCGTCTGTGCGCGCTAACCGGGGGGGGGGGAGCTCTTGTGCGTGAAGCGTATAACCGCCCCTGACAAGGCCCGGTACCAGAAAGCGACCCGTCAGCATCGGCCAGCTGGGTCTTCAACTGGAGTCAGGAGGCGCTGGCGCGGGTTTCGTCGCTTGCAGACCTCTTTGGGACAGAAAGTTTGGTGTGCGTAGCCTAGTGGCACGAACCATTACGGGCTACGCGTCTTTTCGGGGCCGGACGGTGCTCTAGCGGAGACGGAGTCGTCACCGCGCGTTTAACGAGTGACTCGATTAACGAGTCTGGATGAAACAGATTCATTCGTAATGCACGTGGGGCACATGGTTCGCGATCAAATGTTGTACACATCAAGCCGTTTAGGTATGAGCTTGGCCTTCACTTAATGTTGGATTGAGTCGATAATGCCAAGAGCTTTCGTGGCCTTTGTGGATGGGCCTAATTCGGCCCTAGAAGGAACCAATTGCCGCCGGCTGACTATGTGGAGCATTTCTTTTTTTCTGACAGATCGACATTAGAAGGGGACAGATGAAAGATCACAGGAACCACATTCGATTTTTCCTTTGTTTTACTATTGTTCCGAGTAAACTACTCTAGGTCGGTTTGTATCAACGTTTTTCGAGTGAAGTCTGGTACGTGACTTCCCGTATCGTGTCCTTTTGAGTGATGGGATTCCAGAGCCATTGATCGTTATCTCCTTTGTGCCGCAGTGGAGGCACGAGTCAAGAGACGATTAAATTTCCTTAAATTCTGATCCATCTGGAATAGAAATCTTCCCCGTCTAACCGCACTAGGTAATGGTGCCAAGACTCCAATCCCCTGAAACTATCCCATGGACTGCGGCTCAGCCAGTCATAGGGCTTGTTGCGGTGGTGCCCAGCCTTCAAATTCCGGGAAACCGGCAACCCCCGTCGAATAGAAAACATACGTACCCGTGGAAATGCAATTGACAACGCAAGCTGAAGTGGTGGACACATGGGGTAAAGGAGAACGAGTGATGCGATCGATAAGCTTTCCTGTAGACAAGACCCAGTAAAACAGAGGAACAGTAAAGTGAACAAAAGGCACAAAATCAACAAACCAGTCAGCAGGAACCCCCGATTCGGTCAACTATACGCGATACGGGGCGCAATCAAATACGAAGTCCCGCCAAACAACTTCTCGCTTGGTTCCACCGAAACAATGCCAAGCCTGGATCGTCAGATTCCATCTCCTGAAGTCGAGGTCTCGTCTAACCCTTTCTCTCCATAGCTCAGGCCTTCTCCACTCCGTCCAAAAACGCCCGCTCCCCAGGACTGACGACGCCTCGCCTCGTGTCTGGCGTCGTCGCTCTCTTCTTCCCTTCCCCCCTTTCTTCGAAACTCTTCCCCCGCGACATCAAGGGAAGATTTCCTTCCTGGCCACTCCTTCACCATGTTGTTTCTCGGCGCATTGTTATTATCATGTCTACAGAATGTAGTGGCGCAGCGGCATGATGCTGATCTCATGTCCTTCGTAACGGTACGTTGATCTTCTTTGCTTATGGTGAAACCTGAAGCCGCCGCTCACGATGTACAATTGATTAGCTCCCCGAAGTACGAGCCCTGAAATGGGAGGTCACTCATCATGATCGTGAACGCGAGGCCCCGGGATACTGGTTCGTTGCGCCGTACGGCCAGATCTCCCCCGAGAATCCCACCCAGAAGTACCAGCAATACCAAGTTGGACCGTACATTTACGATAACGATGGGGTATGTGCAGTTCTTTTTTTTCCGCTGAAATGCTGCAATCGCTGACGCGCTGGAACAGATGCTTGTTTGGGCCGGTCCGAGTCTCTACGACAATCGCAACGCCTTCGATTTCCGCGCAAATCACAACATGGACGGAGAGCCACACTTATCCTTTATTGTGGCTTGGGATAACGAAAATGGAGCCGACAGGGGACACGGTGTGATTGTGGATAAGCACTACCAGGTTGAGAAGGAAGTCCTTCCTTTGGTAGATGTGCACGACTTCAACATGCACGAGTTTAACATTCTGGACGGTGGAAAGACCGTTTTGGCTTGTGTTTATCGTCAAGTCGAGGTTGACCTGACGGACTTTGGCCGTCCGAACGAGAAGAGCTGGATTGTCTCGGGCGGATTTGCTGAATTCGACATTGAGACCAATCAGCTCCTGACACAGTGGAACAGTCTGGATCACATTGCGCTGCACGAATCGAACATGTTCCATGCTTGGGATGGTGTCATGGGCGCGCCTGGCTGGGACTACGTTCATGCCAACGCGGTGGATAAGAACGCGGCTGGTGACTACATTATCTCGATGCGATTCACCAACACCATCTACGGTATTTCCGGTATAGATGGAAACGTTATGTGGCGCCTCGGTGGGCTTGAGAGTGATTTTACCCAGGACTTCACCTTCTCTAAGCAGCATGACGTGAAATTCGTCTCATCCAACGGTACCCACCATGTCATCTCGTTCTTGAACAACGCCTCCGATGAACGTGGCAATGATGAGAACATGTCTTCGGTTCTGCATGTCGAGCTGGACACTGTCGCCATGACCGCTCACGTTGTCAAGCGCATCAACCGTCCCGATGCTGGTTTGACCCGCCTCCGTGGAAGTGCTGAGGTCCTTCCCAATGGAAACATCTTCATCGGTTGGAGTGAGCGAGGCTACCAGAGTGAGCATGCCCCCAACGGTGATGTGCTGATGACCGCCCGATTTGCTTCAACTCGCTATTCGACCTACCGCGCATACAAGTCCGAATTCACCGGCCGCCCTCTTACTCCTCCCGACGTGGTGGCTTCCGTCTACGGAACCAGCAACACCGATATCACCACCATCTTCCACGTGAGTTGGAACGGTGCCACCAACGTTGCTGGTTGGAACTTCTACGCCAAGGCCTACGACCGCGGTGACTCCGTTTTCATCGGCCATGCCAACAAGACTGACTTTGAGACGATGTACATTGTTGACGGCTATATGGACTGGATCACCGCTGAGGCTGTTGACCGCGATGGCAATTCGATGATGAAGTCCCGCGTTATTCGCAGTGATACTCCCAGCAACTGGCAAGCCGTTGGTTTCTTAGGAGCAACCAGCCCCTCTCCCGACGACCCGTCTCTCGTTTCGTCCGCATACGAGCAGTCCAAGTCCCATTCGACCGAGTCCACCGAGTCTACTGACACCACTGATTCGGCTGACTCGACCAACGACACGGCCGAAACTGTCATCGAGGACAACACTAACACCACCGACACCACCGAGGACACTAGCAGTGATAGCATGGACGATATGGATATGGGCCACGACTCCGACTCCACCACCTCATCCTACTCCGACGCAAAGGAAGTCGCCAAGGCCGTGAACAAGGCCTACGAAGTCATCCGCGGTGTTGGCGCCCTTTTGATCTTCATCCTAGTCTCCTGCACAGTCGGAGGTGTCGGATTCGCCTTATACCGCATGTTTACGCGCCGCAAGAGCCGTGCCTACCAGCACATCTCCTCAGAAGAAGATCTCCCCACAGAACAGATCCACCTGCGCTCTCAAGCCCAGGAGTGATTTCTGGCTTTCATGATCTAAATTTTTGCAATTTCCTTATATTCTCTTTGTTTTTTTTTAAACATCCGTTTTGCATAATTAGCAGCGTCATCGCATCTGCCGCTTCCGCATTTGCATCGCATCATTCCCCGGAACCTGTCTCTTCCCGGTGAAGAGACGGAGGTATCACACGATCCGGAGGAATTCAAAAATGGAGAATTGAATTTACTCCACTCCGTACGGAACCTGAACGAAAGAGATGGGAAGGAAAGCCGGGGTTGGGTACATACAATCAGGTCATGATCGTTCCACGCATATCATACCCCCTATATGGCGTTTATTTTTTTTTTTTCTTACCTTTTTCTTATGGGATTTCTTCTCCTCATCTCCGAGGCTGAGATGTTGGATCTGTTGAAGCTGAGACTGTATCGGTTTCTTCTGGGTCCACTCTTGCTGTTGCCCTTTTTTGGCCCTATACCTTTTTGTTTCCAATATTCTTGTGTAATATTACCTTTTCGACTTTATATCGTTTCCTCTTGCTGTTATTATTCGTTGTGAACGACCTGACAGAATCAATTGTACATACATACACTACCACTTGTATAATCCTTGCAATGATGATCATAGTACTGTACACTTAGTGTACTCTACGAAACCGACCCAACCAGTCAAGTCATCTCCATCCTTTTTGCCACCACAACATGATTATCTTATGCACGTTGACCCATCCATACAAAAAGAAAGTACGGAGTCAGGGCATACGTACACAGCAACCTTAGGAAAGGAATTGATCTGACAAGTCCCACACAGAAGATACGCGCCTCCCCCTTGACCCACCTTCCGCACTAGGCATACCGCTTCTCCACTGCAGGGCACTGAATGGTTTGAGAAAAATGAACGTGGCGGTGCACTATTACCGATGCATAAATCCAGACCTATCAGGTTTGAGACTGGATGGTGACGTGTATGCTCACAGGACCATTGGGTTACAATGTGTATACAGAGGCCCGCGGATTGGTCTCATGCATCTACATTCACAGTATTGCGTACAGGCAACGTAGGTGGACGCAGGGGATGGCCTGGACTATTGTTTGTTCCCATTCTGCAGGATAATGATTTCCGAGACTTTGAGTCGGGACAATTTGCCGTTTCTGCAAATGATCGTCATGTGGGCTTACATTGGGTCCGTTCGGCTAGTTTGGAAGCTTGACTTGATCATCTGGTAAATGGGAAAAGGGTAAACTTCGGCAGATGCGGAGTGAGAACGAGGAGCAAAAGTGTAATAGATAGAAAAGTTTCATTCAAAACATAGCAAGTATAAATAGTAATCTATAGATCTCATAAACATGCAAGCATAAACAACATCAAAAGAACATGCAAACGTGAACACAAGAGAAATCTGAAGCCACTAAGCCTGCGACTTGTTCAAAATAATCTCCGCCAAAGCCATCAACGACCCACTAGACAACAACTCCAACACCTGCACATTAGCATTCGCCTCCCTAGCAATCCAGTTTCGAATCTCAATAGCGACCAAGGAATCCAATCCTAGCGATGCAACGGTAACAGAAGGATCCATATCCTCCAGCGAAATCTGCAGCACTTGCGCCAACTTAGCCGCCAAAGCATGATAAGAAATCTGCAATGCAGCCTCCTTGTTCTCAGCACTAGTCAACTGCACATTGAGCGGCACAGAAGGTCCAGACGGACCGCCTCCACTGCCCAACTTCTCCTTGGCAGACTCATAAAGATCACTGAACTTCGCGTCCTGGGCCCAGAAGTGGTCCAGCGTTTTGCCAAGACTGAGACCCGTGATGCTTTGACCGGAACACGAGCGGGCAAGCTCACCGGTTATGGCTGCGCCGAATAGTGCTAGGACCTCGCCTTCGTCCATTGTGTCGCTGCCAATGTTCTTAAGGACTTCGGCGAGACGCTTGGCGTCCACGTCGGCGAGGTAGCCTGCGTCGCTGACTGCTGTCAGGTCGATTGTTGTTCCGGGGAGGTTGAGGGAGCGTCTGTAGGACATGAATTCGTCAAGGAAGACGTTGGCCGCTGCGTATGCTGCTTGGCCTCTGTTACCGATCACACCGGCTACGGAGGAGAGCGCGATGAAGAAGTCCAGCTTTGTGTCTGCGAGGACGTTGTGGAAGTTCCAGGCTCCTTCGACCTTGCTCGCTGCCACTGAGGTGAAGTCGTCCAGTGTCATGTTTTCGAAGAGCATGTCCTAGGATATATTAGTGGTTTTTCAAAGAAAGGGGAAGACGGATGAGTTGCTTACGCGAAGGACCATGGCTCCGTGAACGACGCCGCGGACTGGGGGTAGGTCTTTCATGTCCTCGTTTATGAGAGTCGAGACGGACTGTTTGTCGATCACGTCGCAGGCTTTCACTGTGACGAGGGTTCCGTCGACTGCTAGCTCGTCGATTAGAGCTTGGACTTTGTCGTTGATGGATGCTCGCCGGGATACGAGGACGATGTTGCGTGCTCCCTTGGATGACATCCATTTGGCCATGCTTCGGCCGAGACCACCTGTTCCACCGATCAGGATGTAGGAGGCATCGGCCTTGAGCAGAGAGGAGCTGATCTTGGGTGCAACGGCCTATACAGATTAATGATATGTTTATCTCGCTTGTAGATTCTGCGACGACTTACCTTGACTTGGTCCTCTGCATGGGGAACAACAACGATCTTACCCATCGCCTTTCCGGTCTGCAACTTCCGGAAGGCAGCCTCCAGCTCAGAGATCTTGTAGCTGGTCAGGGGCATAATAGAATTGAGTGAGCCCTTGCTCATCATCTGAGAAACCTCATCCAAGAGGCTCTTCATCAAAACCGGCTTGTACGATGCAACCTTGGTCAGATCAATAGAAGAGAAAGACACGTTGTACTCGAACGGCAGCATGTCCAGCCGAGTATTCTTCGTGATATCAGCCTTGCCGATCTCGACGAAGCGACCAAACGGCGCAAGAGTCTCCCAGGTCTCGCGGAGGAGATCACCCGCCAGCGAGTTGATCACCACATCCACACCCTTGTTGTTCGTAGCTCTGCGGATACCCTGACCGAAGGATACATCACGGCTGTAGAAGATGTGGTCCTCGGGGATACTGTATTGCGTGATGAGGAACTGTTTCTTCTCCACGCTGCCGACCGTCACGAAGATCTCAGCTCCAATGATTTGTGCTAGCTGGATAGCTGCTTGTCCGACACCACCTGCACCGGCGTGGATGAGAACCTTTTCACCGGCCTGGAGCTGACTGAGGTTGAATAGAGCGTAGTAGGCTGTGCAGAAGATGACTGGGATAGTGGCAGCGACCTCAAATGACATGAAGTCCGGAATGGGTGCTGCGCTGGTAGCCTTGCATCGAGCATATGTAGAGTAGGCACCCAGGGGCAAGGCCATAACTCTTTGTCCGACTTGCAGATGCTGGACCTTCTTTCCGACTGCTGTCACAATACCACTGCATTCGATTCCAATGTAAGGCTGTGCCAATTGACCCATTGTGACGACAATATCCTTGAAGTTCAAGCCGGTGGCTTTGACTTCGATCTCGACATCGTCGTCGGCCAATGGCTCGGGCTCGTCATCTTTGAAATACAATGTATCCAAAGATCCGGGGCTGGCAATCTGGAGATTGAAGCGACGGCCAGGCTGGATAAACGGCTGGGTCGTGATGGTTTGTTCATGAGTCTCGTTGTGAACAAATGCATTGGCGGCATCATCGTTGACCACACGTGGGACAAGCAGCTCATCACCCTTGGCCTTGAATTCGAAATGCTTGCTCGGCTTCGCGCCGTCAGTAGGCCACAAAGCCTCGATAGCGGCCAGGACAGGCTTTGAGTTGTCGAGCTCTGCAGTGTTGATGCCGAGAGTAGCAACCTTTGACAGGGCCTCAGAACGGAGACTGCGAGTCAAGCCGACAATCATGTGAGCGTCAGGAGTATCTTCGCGGTACACCCAAAGCACATGGGATGCAGTGAGTAGAGTCTTCTTGATGTTTTCAAAGACCTCCGAGGTAAGATCACGCAGGGTCTCGTCACCAGTCTGGAGCACAACAACATGCTTGTTAGCGCAGTCGACTTGGCCAAAGGTTGAAATTGATGGCAGCCAGCTGCTTGTCGCGGCTGTGATTGCACTGCTCAACTTCTCAGCACCACCATTCGAGTTGCCGAATTGCGTAATCAAGACGTCGCTCTGGTGAAGAGTACCGTTGCCGTTGACATGAGGCTTGTCGACATGTCCGTTCACAGCTGGATCTCCATTGCTCTGGGCATGACCATTGGCTTCTTCCTCAGGCTGAGACAGTGGAGACCATTCCAGCTTGAAGCAGAGATCACGGGCATCAGAGCCACGGAGCGAACCGGCATCCTTAAGGGGAGTCATAATCAACCCCTCCATGGAGATCAAGACATCCGTCGAGTTCTCCGGAGTAACCCAAAGATCAAACTTGGTCGGCTCAGGCGTCTGCTGAATTGGACCTCCATTGCACCAAGCCTTCACAAATTCGCCAGGGTTCGTGGGAATGTTGTTGGTAATAGACAAGTTCTTGATCATAGTCGGCATATAAAGAGTCTCCAGCTCCATTTTACCATTACCCAGAATTGGCCAAACAAGGTGCAACAAAGCATCCAGGAAAGTCGGGTGGATGACCAACGGAGCCTCGAATTGCTTGGGCATCATAGACTTCGTATCTCGGACATAAAGATCGGCTCGAGAGTGACTGGGGCTAGAAAAGCAATTTTCCAGCCCTTGGAAAGCCGGTCCATACCCGGCTCCTACCTCAGCCAGGACCTGGTACATGTTGCTGGTGTCAATGCTGTACGTGGTTGCGGTGCGCACGGATGCGATTTGGTTCTGGAAGTGGTTTACCTCTGTCTCAGCGACGTTGGAAACGGCAGTCTGTTGCTTCTTATTCACGCGTGTTCGAACCAATCCCGAGCAGTGCTCTGTCCAGCCTCGCTTGGTAGACCAAGAGCAGATGCGGAATTCATCCCATACATCAGAGTTACCACGTGTGCCCTCGGCGTATGGTCGAAGCGTGATGGTTGTTTCGGCGTCGGAGTCGTCGCTCAAGACCAGAGCTGAACCAACCTTTACCTCTCGGAAGTCGAACTGGGAGAACTGTGCGTCCCGGCTCTCTGCGCGCCGCTTGGCACCCTCCACTGCCATGGATAGCTTTTTGGTGTCAGTGTGTATCGTTGAGAAGAGGCTTTAGAAACTTACATAACCGGCCATGGGGTAAACAGCCATGCCTTGCATCTTGTGTTCCCGGAGCCATGGGATATCATCGAGACGAACAATGTTTCTCCACGTGGGCTCCAGGTCATTCGAGTAGAAAGCCTGTGCTCCCAGAAGATCATTCCGAGCCCCATCTCTGAGGGCATGCTTTTGAGCAATACGAGACTCGTGCCAGTACTTGGTACCGTGCTGCCAAGGGTAACGAGGGAGATCCCGCAAGAAAGCCCGGGAGGCTCCACCACTGACAGGGAAGTTCACCTTGTTGATGTCAAGAGTGACTCCACGAACAAATGCAGCACCAGCAGCATCTAGAACAGACTGTGCAGGGTCTGCATTTCGAACGACAGTAGGGGTATAACCGATCTTCGCAGTGATTGAGCCAATTGTCTTCATCGTGTCCAGGATGGGACCCTTCAGGGCAGAATGAGGGCCAACCTCAACCAGCAAATTGGGACGAAACTCTTCCTCGGCGCACATCTTGGTGAGAGCATTGGCAAACAGGACTGGAGATGTCAGGTTCTGCACCCAGTAGGCGGCACCCAGCTCGGATGGGTCAGCAATCTGGCCAGTCACTGAAGAGAAGAATGTAGCCGTCGACGTGCTAGAAGGCTTGATAGACTCGATTGAGGAGAGGTATGCCTCGGCAACATTCTTCATGTGGTCAGAGTGGTAGGCAACGTCAATCTTCAGCTTCCGGTTGAAGAGTTGCTTGGCCTGCAAGATAGTCTCCAACTCGTCAATTGCCGGTGCGTCTCCAGAGACGGTCACACTAGAAGGACTGTTGACACAAGCAACAGTGGCGTATCCCTTCAGGGTCTTCAGCATCGGTCTAATAGTCTCAGGGCTTGCTCCAACAGCAATCATCGTGCCTTGGAGCAAGGGGAATGACCCTTTCAATAGCTGGGTCATTTGACCACGGCGGTAGGATAGTGCCATGGCTGCTTCCAGGTCGTAGATACCGGCGGCATAGGCAGCACCAATCTCACCAGAGCTGTGACCCACGACGGAAGTTGGCTTGACACCCCAAGATCGAAGAAGGTCCACCAGGGCAACCTGGAGAGCCGTACAAGCGGGCTGACTGAGATGCGGCGAGTTGATTTGCGAGTGGGTAGTATCCTTTTCAAGCTCTTCAATAAGAGAAAACTCCGCTCCGAGGTGTCGCAAGTGCTCATCAGCTCTCTTCATTGCCTCTGCAAAAACAGTATATTCCTTCATCAAAGGCATACCCATCTGGGCCCATTGAGCACCCTGTCCAGTGAAGACAAATGAAAGGGTTGGCGTTCCCAGGACTCGAGTAGGGTTCGCCTTCAACTGGGCCAGACGAATGCTGAGTTCATCCAGTGAAGTGGCGGAAAGGGCAACTCGGTATGAGAGGTGAGACAGCTTACTGCCCACGGTATGGGCGAAATTTCCAAACAGTGATTTTTCAAACACCTCTGGTCGCTGTTCAAAGTAGACACCAAAATCTTTGATTCGCGTCTTGAGTGACTCCTTGTCGTTGGCCGAGATCAAGAACAGCTTGTGGGCAGGATCGAGATCATCATCCGGGTCTTCCAGTGCCTCGGGTGGTGGCGGGGGCTTCTCGAGAACCGCGTGAGCATTGGTTCCACCAAAGCCATAGTTAGAAACACTAATATACTTCTTGCCACGAGGCCAAGGTCGGGTTGATGTGAGGACCTTCATGTTCCACTCGTTCAATGGGATATTGGGGTTAGGCTTCTTAAAGTCGGCATTTGGCAGCATCAATCCTCTGTCCAGCATCATGGCAGCCTTGATGATCGAGACCATACCGCTGGCACCTTCGAGATGGCCGACATTGGACTTGGCTGAACCAATGTAAAGCGGATTTCTAGCGTTGCGGTTCTGGCCCAGAGCTCCGTGGACGGCCTCCGCCTCAATGGGGTCTCCGGCCTTGGTTCCGGTACCGTGCATTTCGGCAAATCCACATTCATCCGGGTTCATGAGGCCATCCCGGTACACCTGTCGGATGAGATCCTCTTGGGCCTTTCCATTGGGCAAGGTGATACCCTTGGTCCGCCCATCTTGGTTGACACCAGTATTAGCAATTATAGCCCGAATGGGATCTTTATCACGAAGGGCAGCATCGAGCGGCTTGAGAAGCACGACACCTGCACCCTCGCCTCGTGCGAAACCAGATTTAGCACGCTCATCAAACGAATAAGTCTTTCCGTCATCATTGAACAACCTAGTGGTAAGGTTAGAAACCACGGCCCGGAACGTTCCTGATGATGGGTAGGTAACTGGTACTTACTGCGACATAGACATGGAAACGAAATAATCTGGAAGAATATTCAACCTGCATCCAGCGACCAGCGCTTCTTTAGACTCGCCACTGCGCAGACTCTGAACTGCATAGTGCAATGCGACCAGAGATGAGGAACACGCCGTATCGATGGTGAGACTTGGTCCTTGCAAATCAAAGAAGTAGGAGATTCGGTTGGATTGAATTGAGGGAGCATTACCGGTAGCCTGGAATGGAGGAGCAGTCTCGATATCACGCAGATTTCGAAGTTCATAGTCGGCAAAATTACCGCCGACAAAGACACCAACGTTGCGTCCTGCGAGTGATTCTTTGGGAATGCCAGCACTCTCCAAAGCCTCGTAGGAGGTCTCCAAAAGAAGCCGTTGCTGTGGGTCCATGGAAATAGCTTCTTGGACAGTAACATTGAAAAATGGCGCATCGAACCGAGACAAGGTCTCATCGTCTAGAAAGTAACCTCCTGCTGGGTTGAATGTTCCCGCCTTGGACGGTTCCGGGTGGTGATAGGCCCCGGGAGAGAATCGGTCTTTGGGAATGGGAGTCCAGCCACTCCGACCCCGAGTACATAGTTCCCATAAGTCGCCGGGGGAGGAGACCTGCCCAGACAGCCGACAGGCATATCCAATGAGGGCAATGGGCTGGGGTGCTTGAGGTTCCGGCAATGTCCCATTGGGGTTGGCGGAGCTAGTAGAGGAGGACATTGTGAAAGGGTGAAAAGGTATGAGGGCGTGTATCGCACTGGAGTATGAGGTGCTGGTCGTTGTCACTTAAATAGATGTTCCATGAAGGTATAGAACAGGGATCGACGCTTAACTTGCCTAGATGGACCAATTTTTGAGAAATTCGGGGTTTGCGGTTTCGTTTTTCAAATTTTTAAATTTTTGTAATTCCATGTAATTGTTTTTCACGCCGATGGATAAGGAACCAATGCTTGACATTGGATGGAATTATTTGGCGTAACTTTGAGCTTGCCCGCCCGTTGTGCCACTGATGGTAGACACAAAATTCAGGGACCAGATTCAGGGTTCCATGCAACCCACAGGAGCTTCAAACTTGCGCATTGAATGTCGATCACATGTGTTCCATTGTTTCGGAGGGAAAGGCTCGTCTGAATAACGAGAATTTGCCATCTCGGCCTTGTCTCTGAAACAATTGGTAAAAAAAAATTAAAGTCAAAAAGGGAGGCAACTCCCCGGTCTGCTATCTTCTGTCGCCTCCCTTCATCTATTTAGTTCCCAGCTTTGTCCTCCGAAAGATAAGGCGCTGTACAACCTACACTTAGCAAGACTCAACCATAGCTCGGTCTAGACACTTCCAAGATGAAGTTCCTTTGTCTCCATGGTGCCATTGGCAATGTTGATGTAAGTCGGTCCGCGGAGAATTCCTTTGATATGGTGCTAACCACCCGTAGAATATCGGCATTCAGCTAGGTAGGCTTCGCGCTAAAGTCGGCCCAACCCATACTAATTAGGCAATCAGCGCCGCTACAGAAAGACTTGCAATCAGACGATACTGCGTCGTTCCATTACATCAACGCCCCCGTGAAGATCACTCCTCCGGAAGGTATGATGCGACTGGGAAATGATGGATCAAACGGTCTAACGAGTGAATTCCAGGTTTTGAAGAATACTTTGGCGTTGGTCCTCATTTCCGCTGGGCGGATGATGGCGGCGCGGCTGAGGACTCCATGATCAGTCGTGTGCGCAAAATCCCCGATGGTCAGAACCCTGAAGATGTGATGCGCGACCTGATTGGAGAGCGGAATGTTGTCTGGCTCAACTACAATCAGGTGATGGATTATCTATACGAGACAATGGAGAAGGATCCGGAGATTCAAGGTATTATTGGATATAGTGAGGGCGCCGCTATTGCAGCCACTCTCATCGTCGACGAAGAGAAGCGTGCGCGGGCAACGGGTCGTCTGCGACAGATCAAATGCGCCATGTTCGTCACTGGTTGGCCCCCGATGCATCCAATCGACGGGGTCCTTCTAGCAGATGAGAGCGACGTTATGATTGATGTTCCCAGTCTGCATGTTATCGGAGCTAACGGTATGTTCTTTCAAGCCTAGTGGTTTTCAATACTAATAGTGTGATTGTATAGATCCCTTCCGACACGGCGCCTACGCCCTATACAATGTTTGCGATCCGGATACCGCGGAATTCTTCGACACAGGCAAAGGACACACAATTCCACGTTCGGGCCTTGTTATCCATGAGCTTGGGGATGCCGTTCGGGGTCTGATTGAGAAGGCCTTTAGTCCAGAGGAATACTAGAATTTAGATTTTGATCATAGCAACCCAATGATAGCAGTCCAACCTCTTTCCGAGAGCTCATTCGCACATGTACCATGAACACAGTGTAACGTTTACCTAACTTCTAAACGTATTCCAGCAATTCGCGCGTTTTGGTTTCCTCATTTTTCTGTATCCAAGCGCGCGTGTTCCCTTTTTTCTGTTTCCTCAAAAACGGGAAGAATCATCCACGTCTCGATCGTTCCAGACTTGAACCCCACGATAAGCCAGGGCCGTCACCAATTCATGGGTCCGTTCTTCTCCGGTTGATTCTAATTATCCTAATCCGAGATCTACTGGATACCCGTCCTGTCGCACCAGGGCATGGTACTCTCCCGTCCATACCCTCCATTATTAAGATTTGTGCTATCTTTAACGCCGGACTCATCTCCTTCACAGCAACCCTGTAGAACTATAGAAAACCATTAATGTGACCCCGAGTCCACCATATAATGAGCCAATCCGCAGTGGCGAACAAAAGTGCCTCGTAGAGAAAGCGGAAAGTCCGTTCCGCCAATCGTGCTGCACGTCATGCTCTTCCAGGAACTTGCCTTACTGCTCACCTGCATCCTCATTCCCGCCCATGGACAGAAAACCCCACCCGAACTCTGCGCGACGGGTGTCCATGCCATTCTCATCCGGGGTCAGGGGCCTGGCGATCACTTGAATGTCATGGTTTCAATGCAGAACCTTGTTTTACAGCTCATCCCGGGTTCCAGCAGTGTGGCTCTGCCGTATGATCATGGTGGTCCCGATCATAGAGTTGTCGCCGCCGATGGCGCTCACCTAATGCAGCAGTATATCCGAGACTATGTCTCCTCATGTCCTAAATCGAAGATCCTTCTCATGGGGTACTCGCTGGTAGGTTGAACTAAGGATTGTTCCCACTTCCACGTTTCTTATGTATCGATGTCTTGCTTCGTGTATCGATAGTAACCTCCACTACCTAGGGCGGTATTGTCATGATGGACGGTCTCTGCGGGACTAGTTCCTTATGGCTGAACCCCGTCTCTGCGATTGAACCTCAGTATAACCAAAATGGTCTGAGTTCAAAATCTTGTCAGTAGTTCGGAATTCTAATTGATTCTAGTGATTGCGGCTGCCGCATACGGCGAGGAGACCTTCATCCCGGGAATGAAATGGAATGCCGGGACCTGTCTCGATGGAACTGGAGTAAGTTGAGCCCGATCCATCATCTGGAATCCTTGTCCGGCCGAAACACGAATCTCACATCGGCCCAACCACAGGTATACCCACGTCTCCATCCGGAGTGGTGTGATTATTACGCTGCATCAATTCGAAACTACTGTGACGAAGGAGACGGTTCCTGCTGCATGAAGTACCCACCTTTTGACGATGGGGCTCATTTTACGTACATTTTCCGATACAATATGGATCTTTTGCACTTTATCCAACGTCGATTGGTAGAAACGCCACAGCCTTGACCTTGGTAACCTAAAACCAATGAAGAGCTCAGGGCAAAAAAATCGGAGAAAACGTTTGGCAACAAAATCGCTGTTCCCGGCTTCTTTTTGGGTTTCAACGTTCAATGCGGGTTGAAGAGTGGAGCTAAGTGGGGATAACCACTGTTAGAACGAAGTTTATATGCGGGACCAAAAAACCATCTTTCGGACATGAGGATCTCCAAGGAAGCTTAATTCATTATCTTTTGAACGGTTTCCAATGCACAAAGCACGAGGATCGACAGGTCAGGATTGGATCCCGCATGTCAGGTACTGCAAGTGTTCTCTTCTTCGCGTACATACTACATATTTCGTAGTCGAATGACAAGCCTACGCAATCTGTCACCAAAGATAGACTCGACAGTACTTCAATCCCGGATGCTAGTATGGACTTTACACATCCAATGCTAGATATTAAACAATAGGTCATAGCTCTTCTCCAACCCCATCCAAGCAACCAAATCCAACCTTGGAGGCTACCGCACCGACCCGAACTGTTTCGGGTAGGGCTCAAAAATGGGCCATCCTCTTCCGCCACCGGGGCAACGTCCCGGCTCAGTGGACTAACTGCCGAGCCTCGGTCGTCCGGCATCTTCAATTTCGAGACCTGAGGCGAATAAGCTTATCATTTTCGGTGCACATAGCCTATATAGAATAAACTTTGGCCCTATTTCACGTCAGCCCACGAATCAGAAATGGGATCACCGGATCTATCTGAAACGAAACTACTGTATCTGTACCGATCGTCGAATGACATCTACATGGAGATTTCCCAATCTGTAATTATTTTTCTGATCTGCAGCGTGCTTGACGGCTCTGGCAGGGCTGGGGCTGAAATTTGGACTCAAATTTGAGCATCCTTTGAAACGGGCTAATGGCACTACTGCATGGCCTTGGGGAATTGAAAATTCCCCAGTACAGTATTTCGTCCAGAGTATTTAAAAATTGCCAAGAGGTCTGTTTTTTTGCAACAGCTGATGCCGGTTTTGAGGCTCCTCCGGTCATGGGTGCCAAGTGTGATGATAAGATGATATGTCCGATTTAAGGGACCATCGGGGATCGTCGAGGAGGACTTACTATATTTAGTAAGTCGCCGGCTTTGGTGGATGTTAATTGCACCGAGATTGATTCAATGTTTGGGATCAATCTCGGAGGCTGAAGTTAATTCGGCACGTTTTCCAAATTGGACGGGCATTAGCTCGAATATTACTTCGAATCCTTTGAACTAATGGGGAATCCTGAATAATTATCTGTATTTGAGCTCATTTGCAGACTCATTGACTTCCCGAGGCCTTGGTATAGGTTTCGTAGGTCTCACTGGCAAAATTTGATATCCATGTGACTTTGTTAAAACAAACTACTGCACGTTGTGCCCTGTAGATAAACCAATAGGGATGTATCCCTCTGGGTCTGGGGTATGTGGTCGTGATATTCTTGAAATACATTGAAAGTAAGATTACAATTCGGAAAAATCTCATTCATTTACCAAACAAGAAGTACTTTGAGGCATTTTATTATTTCGTATCCAATTTCTTTCTAATAAGAAACATCCATGATAAGCACGAATACATGCCGGTGTACTGCTCACAATTTGTGTATTCGCACCGGCGAGTACAAGAGACTAATTCAGAATTGGAAAATTACATGCAAAGAAATCGATGTGTTGCAACGAAGGTCGGTCTAGAATGTCAATAAGACTTACGGGCTACTACTACTATCTTTAAACGCGTCTCACGCTAATAGTAGATCACTAGATAGTTCTAATTGCATGGTGGCTTTTCAGAAGAAAAGGTTATCAAAATGGAGACCGCAATATTCCAATTAGTAGTAATACTATCGAGGACATACCCAGGTACCTAGTTGATCATACATACTACTTTGATCTCAGTTATGACAATGGTAAACAAGGAAACAGCTGGACTAGAATGAATACAGGGAATACGCACCATCTCGACTACGTGATGTAGAAGATGAGAAGAAAAAAGGGGGTCCGCCAATAATTCCTCCAGCGACCTTGTACATAGTAGTCTTAATTGTCTTGACTGCCGGGTATATATTTCATCGTATCAATAATGATCCATGGATGAACAGAAAGGCCTGGTAGGTGTAGGTAAAAGCCATGAACAATGGAATAGTTCAATCCAATAAAATACTGAGCTAGGAAATTAGAACAAGAAAGGTTTATTGCGCTTATTTTGTAGTAAGCTACTGCGTAAGGTACTAGCCATTATGCTGCTCACAGAGCTAGAAGTTAAGAAGCCTATGTTATTAGCCTATTAGCCAGAAGGAGAGTCAAGAGCTAAGTGAAAGCTATTTGAGAGTCGTCTAAGGGATTTAGTAATAAGATAGAGCCTTTGAAAGTTACTTTAAGAGCTAAAGCCTATGGGTCTAACTCCCTCTAATTCTTTTATACATTTACTATAGAAAGGATAGGTTGTAGGTGTATTATACAATAGAAAGAGCCAAATTTAGAGATTGGGAATTTCAGATATAAAGTGTATAGAACTAGTATACAAAAAATACTCTCGTTGATCAGCTTTGGCGTCATATTACAGGTTGGCTCCTCAGAGCACTTTGAAAACTTCAGCATGTGCGCAGGTCTTAGTCTTGGAAATGGTACCATACCACGATTGGGTTCACTTTAGCCATTGGGGGAAGTACCCCAGTTTGCAGGTGCTAGAGGGAGGGATACTATATATGAGAGACTAAGATTAATAATCGAAACGTAAACATGGCCTACTTTCTAGAGTATAGACTGGTAGATCTAAGAACCGATTCACTGAATACTGTGTACCAAAATGGAGCAACCCATTCTTATCCGTTTTCCTCATCGGTAGAACTATTTCTCAATATCTGCCGCCACCGAGACTTGAAGTTTGATGTCTTTTGAAGCGTTGAAAGCTCTAAAGACTTTCGAATCTTGGGCGGGGGTGAAAGGTTCCACGATGGGTAAAAAAGAAGCGTGCTGATCTGATAAGACTCATTTTCACAGTTAAGCTTGGTGATCAAAAAACCCCTCCTCTCCAGCTAGTGCAACAACAACACTCTGCAGTACAGTAACCCCGTCCTTTTTCCCTTTTGGATAGCTGTCTCCGTGAGCAACACCCACAGCTTCGGCAGCAGCGGTCACCCTGACCCGAGCAATCCTCAATCATTCCTTTCCGCTTATTTCACTAAGCATTCTGCCTCGTGTCATCAAAATGTTGTTTCAAATACCGAGGAAGCATGATTTTCGCTTGGTAAAAGGCATTTCTTTTCCGCGATACTGTCTTTGAGCGTCCTCTAGCTGTTGGTCCGCCTCTTCAAATCGTGTCTCTCCATTACCAGAAGCTACGGCCTTCTGTAACCCGGCGACTTTGTATTGTTGGGTCCAAGGAAGAATGTTCCAAGGTTCTGGGGGAGAAATGAGTGAGGAAGGCAAGGATGTGTCGAAAGGAGGTATAGAACTGATGTCAGCTCATCGGTAGTCAATAATCATAGGAATACCTACATATATACCTACGTACTGGATTTCTCCTGGCATATTTTGGCTCCCCTTTCCAGATTAGTGCTCACACCCTCGCCGCTTTTGCCCACTGGCTCACTGAGCCTGCTACCAGTGCTGTGGTTCGCTGACCAAGCGCACCATAGAAAGCCGACAGTACGAGCCTCAGCAGAGGAATGCAGCTATGCAGATTTACACCCACATGGTCATTGCTTTCTCTTCTAAACAGCTGGATCTTCTTATCTGGAAACAAGGAAGTGTGGGCGCATAATTTACCATAGATATTAGTGGGATCTTCTCCGTCCATGTCAGCCAAGAAGATATCCACTAAGGCCTCTGAAGCATTGCTCATGACGATATAATCCAGCACTGCTAGCCGAAAGGGCCATTGATGGTCTCTGTTCGAAGCTTGCCATAGTTGTTGGTTTGATCATTGGCATTCCATATGATCTGACTTTGGGCGACCTCGTCATCGGCGGATGAAGCGTCCCTGTCCTTGAGATTAAAGTTGATGGTGAAATAATCGGCGGCTGATATAGTGCGAGATGGGCCAGTCAGAGTGGCATTTTGGCCAGCCTCAATGGACTCGTGATCTTCTCTGCCTCGTTTATAAATAGAATCACTCTGTAGCTGGTTGATTGCGGTGATAGCGCCGTAGAGTTTGCCTGGACCTTCACTATTGATGTTCAAATCCCGCATGTTGAAGAGCTCGAGCAGATGTCGGCCGTATTGGGCTGGAACCTGCCTAATGACGGCCTGCGAATTGTCGACTGGTACGTTCTGGAAGAGCACCATACCGAGTACCCCAACTACCTGAGGTATAGTTGTTATACCGAGAGGGTTGTGTGTGTTGAGATTTGACTTACTCCTACGGGGATTAGCGTCATCCCGCATCAGCGCGTAAGAAAGAGTGCTCCACCAGTTCTGAAGCAATGTAATACGGGGGGTTGGTGGATCATTGTCTGCATGGCGTTGGCCAAAATAGTGGGATATCTCTTTATATCTCATGGATTCGCAGACCATCTGTATGACGACGATTAATGAACGCGCTATCTGCGCGTTGCCCTGAGTTTCCGTAAGTGTCGCGACGGCATTCGCGAGACTCGCCCGGCCATTATTGATTGTCTCTCTCCGTGCATCCGCCACATTGGTCAAATCAATGTAATTCCCACCGAAAACCAGAATATTTGACCTTGGAACCAATTGTCCAAGCACTTGGTCTCGTAATTGATTTCACTGTCCGTTTTCGTCGTTGTCGTTTCGATAGGCAATCAGGTAGGGGTTGTCTCGCCTGAGCCTCAGCCTCAATAAGCGTTTGTCTGTTCTCAGTACTTCATCAAAAAAGCGAGTCGGTCTAACGCCCCGTCCAGGTTGAGGAGTAAGGAGTGGGACTTCATGTGGGTGACGGTTATTATCCCGGGCACTACGACGCAAGAGCTCAATGGAGCTTTTGTACTCCCTGCTTTCACTTTGTACGTTGAATTTTTTCTCATAATGGCTATATAAGACAATGATGATGATGGTGATGACGATGGTCAATGTTGTTCAGGGACATGAGCATGGTCGACAGCTTTATAGGCATAATTTGCATCCTTATGAGTCAACTTTTGCTGTACTCTTTGTTGGGCATCGGCATTCACCATGGAGTCGACAGCTGAACAGATCTGTAATCACACGTCAATCCCTGCAGAGGCTACTCTGCATTTGGATCCTTACGTCTATTCATCCGGTTTTTGGACGCCCTAATAGAACCACATGTTCATCTTGACTCCCAAGAGTAGAGATCATCCCTTCGGCAGATGACAGGATGGAATGGAACGCGAGTTCAGCATTCTCCAGATGTCTTGGGCCTCCGAAGGTACCGCCTGAGTGGGAAGACTCTGCAATCCTTTCCTCGAGTGCTCCATACCGCTCATCTATTTCGAAATCTTGGCCTCCAAATGCGTCACATCCTCCGTGAGCTCTTTACAGATCTTCCGCCCGAGAATCGGACCGTCCCGACTCGAACACTTGAAGTAAAAATGATTGATCATACAGGATCCAGAAAAATTAACTTATTGGGTCTGACAGCCATTCTACTGACAGATAATCAGGTTATTTCCTATCCACTTCCTCACCAAGTTCCCTGCCCAGCAAAAGTCCCTTGCTTTATGACGTAGATATGCATTGTGTTAATGTAACTCAGCCGTAGCTGAACATGTTGACGCAAAACCAAATAGAGTAGGAGAAGATGAAATCACTGGCTCCCGTGAGGAGATATGGGGCAAATTTATACCCATATAAATATTAAAGCCTGGAAGGAACATTTTTCCGTGCACGGAGAGAAGAGTATCAATTTACCATTTCTCTTTGGATCGTGCATAAAACTGTTGCTATTAAAAAGACAAAAGATATCAATTAACTCTACCTTTTATTGTTTTCTTCCCCAGACTTATTGCGAGCTCTACCATATACGACCATGAGTGACAACAGCAACAAACCCGCTGGCGGTCCTACGCCCGCTACACCCCCAACAGATAGCACAAGTGAAATTCCTGATCAAGGTAATAGTGGGGGTAACAACCAAAACGACAAGGACGACCAGCACGACCAGCACGACCAGGACGACCAGGACGACAAAGGAGATACTACTCTAGGTAAGCTATCTTCTATCTGTAAATGAACACCCTCCAAAATAGACTAATTCGATAACTAAAAATGTAGACAAAGGAAAAGTCACGGTGACTCTTTATAAGGTCTTCAAAAACAAAAACCAAGACAAAGACAACAGAAAAGAACCAAAAGAGTCGTCTGTCTTTACTTACGAAAAGGACGAATTCTTGGGCGGAACGCTCAGTAGCTTCCTGAAGGCCATTGTCGAAGAGAAACATTTGGGCAAATCCTAGTAGGTACAAAGCTGTCTTGAAGACGCGGCCTGGAACTAACAAGAAATCTTGCGCTTTAGCATAGCGCAATCTTTCTGCACTGAAAATGGAGCCCAAGTCAATGGTGGCCAAATTGGGAAAGATTATTTGGCTCTCACCAGTCAGAAGGAAACAGTCGGTCTTCGAGCGTTGCAGTAGAATGAAATGTATCCCGCCAACTGACAACCGTACAGGACAATATCAAGGTGTACATCAAAAACCGCCGATTGACTGACGACTCGAACGATGTGGCCGATATCGTCAAAAAGCACTTGGAAACAAAGCTTGACTTAGACCCTGTTCGTCATTTATCCTTGATTGTTTCAACTAGCTGTGACTGATTGATTTCCTTTGAAAGAAGGACCCCCCGGAGCTGAGAGAGGCTAAAATCAAACAACTCAAAAGCATCTACGATGCGAACGACTGGAAAGCATCGGCTAGCATGGGGAAAGTTGTGTAGGCAACTAGCTGATCCGTCCTTGTGTTCGTGCTAGCTAACCGGCTCTATATTCAACCGGCTGACATGTCTGAGAAGCACTGGGGCATTGTCATGCGTACCAACAGTCTGCTCTGCGGCGTGCATCCCCCTAAGCAGGTTGAAAAGGAAGTCACCTTGCCCAATGGTAGAACCACCACAATTCCAGAAGTGACCGAGTCGATTCCGTCCAAGAAAGCCTATTATCCTGGTATGTCCAGCCTTCACGATCGTCTTGTGCTTGACTTACACCTACTGCACAGCTTTTGCTATAAAACCAAGACCAATTGCTTCTTACGATATCACGTTTAGTGACAGTTCCACAAGCAAGCCTGATGGTTTTTACAGCCAGATAGGTTTATTAGAAGAGGCGAAAATAGGCGCGCTTACGCAAAAGAAGGAACAGGAGGAACAGGAGACTAAATTCCACATTCCGCGATTCCACATCAACGACAAGACAAACATCGACATATTCGAGACCCAAAATTCGCATGAAAAGACAGTTGCTGATGCTGGTTATACACAAGACGGATTCAGCGCCGCCGTGTAAGTTGAAGAAATCAAGCGCAATTTGACTGTTCACCGAAGAAGCATTTCACTGATACAACGTGCAGAGGAGGTTCATATGGCCCAGTGGGCGGTGGTGTTTCTGGAGGCTTCAATAAAACCCAAAAAACCGCCACGACCAATACTAACAGTCGTGACAAGAAGCATCTGCATGTTACGTACAACGTATGTGGCATCTTTTTACACAATAAGGTACTAGGATATGCCGCTGACACTGACCGCAATATAGTATCCACGGGTTAAATTGCAATTAGACGAGGACCAGCTCGAGCTGAGCCAAGAATGCAAGGCTGATATTCACAAACTTCGAAAGGAGCGTACCCAGGCAGTCTTAGACCATTTCTACCGCAAGTATGGTATGTTTAACAAAAATGCAACAGGTTGTCCCTAAATCTTGACTCTTCATTTGCTAATATTTTGGGTAGGGGAATTTTTCGAACCTGAAATTTATTTAGGAGGTCGATTATTTTCGTCCGAGGAATCCGATTCCGTGGCAGGATCGAGTCTGTCTGAGAAGATAACAGGACTCAAAGCAGCAGCCGGTCTTTCTATCTCGGGCTATGGAGTTCAAGCCAAGGTAGACTATACTCATGAGAACAACACTAACCATCAAGACACGGTTAAAAGTAGCTCATTTACGCAAACAATCAGCTGGTGTGCAGACGGAGGGGACACCACTCTTTGTAACAAGTATATATGCAGCATCTCATTCTCTGGTATTTGCCTTTGACTAATTTCGCTTTTTATAGTCCTTCCGCATGGTGCTCTACTGTCGCATCCTTCTACAACTGGCGTGTCATGCAGGTGAGAAATCCAGCCCATATGCCATGGCTTGGAATGAATCTAACTTCCTGTCATATAGAGAACAAAGCTTGTTAGTCTAATCGAGCATATTGCAAAACTGCCAGACTATACGGACGTCCCCTTTCTGGTTCGAAACATTGCCAATGTTTATGCAGACAAAGATTATTCACTCTTTGCTGAACTTGGAACGGCCATTATGGAGGAAATGCGTGAGTACCTCGATCGAAGAAATATTGAATTGAATACGAAATTAACGGGGTTAAAAAATCTTAGCTGCAAGTCCTGACGGACGGGATCCTTCTACGCAGGCCCGCTGGCGCGATGGGTTGATGAGACGCATAAAATTCCTAAAATTCATGGATGAGGAGAACTCCGACACCGAGAGAAAAGGCAATGAGGATGATGCATTATTCGATCCAAGATATCATTCGATGTTAGCCTTCCAGATTCCCGTCACAGATCCAAGCAGCATCGTAATGCCTCAAAAAGATGACCTTCATCCCTTGGCCTTGCTTTATCCAAAGGTAAGACACTCACTAATTAAAAAAAGAACAAAAAGAGTCATTTCATCGCTGATCCTGAGAAAGTTCAAATTCGGTGTCAAATATCCAGTTGTGTGTGTTACTGTACGATTTGATACGGACGATGAAGATGAGGAAAAGGGAGTACGCAGACTTGACCAAGGGTATGGCATCCAGATGGAGACTGAAGGCGCCGACGGAACCGCACAAATACATTTATCTCCAGGGAAGGGGTCGAATTGCATGATAGAATTTCGTCGAAGCAAAGAACCGCAAAACACTTCCGGCTCTGTCAGTCACGGTCAGGGTGTTTCGGTTCTATTGTATTCGCTGGAGGATGGAAATTGCTACAGCATTGCTGATACGGAAGGACCATACATGTTTGGCAAGAAGGTGAACTTCGACACTCCTGGCCTGCAAACACTGGATCTGGAATACTCGGGCGAGGAAGTTTTTGGAAATTCAAGTGCCTTGCAAAAGAAATTCGAGGAGGAAAACGAGGCCATCGAAGAAATCACAGCTAAATACCAGAAGGCCGCTGACGCAAGGAAGGCCGTTGAGGATGCTGAGACAGCAACAGAGCAACAAAAAGAAGAAATGAAAGCAGCACATCAGCTACTGCTCATGAATTTGGAAAAGCGTTATTTCCCTGATTGGATCAAACAAAAAGAGGTCAAGCTCCGTCTGGCAGATAACACCGGTGGAGAAAAAGGCCAAAAGATGAGGGACGACGTCAAGGCCCAGCAGATAACCGTGACAAATGTTCTGGAAATGCTAGCTCTTGCAATGGTTCCAGGGACGTCATTACAGTCTGTGATTGATATTATGAAGGATGATCCAGATCTCAAACCGTATGCGAATTATGTGTGGTATTCAGTTGTCGGTGGTGGTGATGGGCGCGGTCCGCAGATTATCACTAGTCTGTCTGGTATGCCCCTACTTTTTTACCCTGAATAGCTTCATATTAGTGAGATCTTCTAAGCTGTGTATGGCTGTGTATATCTCTATATAGCTATATAGGGTAAGGAGAAATCTGCTCTGTGGGTTCTTAGTACATATGCTGGACATGAGACTCAGACTTTGAACTAGGTCTTACGCTTTAATGACTTAAAGAGATATCCTAAGATTTTGATTAGCCAAGAGATGGCTTTTTTTTTTTAAAGAGCTTTATTATATTAGTTTATGCTTCTCTATAATTATCCTTGATTAGGTACTATCTCAAGGTCAGCTTTTAAACCCCTTGAATCAAGAGTGAAAATCAGCAGAATTCACTCACAAAAGATTCTCCTCGTCTGGCTCCAATGGCATGCGTTGAAGAAAGTGTGCTTATTCACCCGTCCAGCCTATCAATTATGTCTTCAATCGCCAATCTCAGAGCTAGATGCAAGTTGCTCAATTGCTCTTGATGCAGCTGAGTGATCAATACTGGATGAGAGCAGGACACATCCAATATACCCTCTGGCCACAATGAATGCTCTATATCAGGGTGCGTCCAGAAACAGATACCAATATTCTCATAAAAAGAATTCAACATTGGATAATCATTGATGATGAAGTTATACATATACCCAAAATGCAGTAAGTGGCAACTAATCCCGTTCCGGCCAATTCCAACTTTTCTCTCCTTCTCTCTCCCTCAACAACCAAGAACCATCTCAATGTCGCTACTCTCTGCCACTCGTACAGCAGCCGGGGTCTTCTCCAAGCCTCAATTCCTGTCAATTGCACGATCGTCGGGACCCCACCGCCTCTACTCAACAAGACCACCAAACCCCAACCCCCACACCAGTCGCTCCAATTTCCCAGTCATACCCATCATCGCAATCCTCGCTCTCGGCTCTGGGTCCTACGTTCTCCTTGTGAAGTCTCGTACAGGCCAGAAACCCCCTTCCAACTAGGAGTCCCACCGGAAACCGACGACCCCTGAATCCAGCGGCTAGAATCATACAAACCCGACTACCTAATCCGGATCGACACTTAGCCTAAACCCCTGCAACTCCAAAACCTAAATAAACTTACCATCCACAACCCACCCTCAATCCACCACCAAAAGAAAACCTCCGACACACACACTATGGCTACTTCACCTCGTTTCTCGCCTGAAGACGTTACCGTCGTCTTCTTCCTTGGCGGCCCGGGCAGCGGCAAGGGTACCCAATCCGCCAACCTGGTCAAGGACTACGGTTTCGTCCACCTTTCCGCCGGCGACCTCCTCCGCGCCGAACAAGTCCGCGAAGGAAGCCAGTATGGAGATATGATCAAGACCTACATCCGGGAGGGAAAGATTGTTCCTATGGAGGTTACTGTCGCGTTGCTTTCTAACGCTATGGCCGATTCTCTTGCTACTTCGCCGCCACCTGCGGGTACCAAGGCGCGATTCTTGATTGATGGATTCCCCCGCAAATTGGACCAGGCTGTTTTCTTCGAGGCGACTGTTTGTCCCTCCGAGTTGGTTCTTTTCCTGGATTGTCCTGAGGGTGTTATGGAGACTCGGTTGTTGAAGCGGGGTGAGACCAGTGGACGGGATGATGATAATGCGGAGTCGATTCGCAAGCGGTTCCGTACTTTTGTTGAGACTTCTATGCCCGTTGTGGATGATTTCGAGAAGAAGGGCAAGGTTGTGCGGGTTTCTGCTACTGGGTCTGTTGAGGAGGTTTATGAGCTTGTTAAGGCTGGTATTGAGGAGAGGGGTTTGCAGGCTCGTTAGTGGGCTTGTGTATGTACATAGTGGCATTGGTGGAGGTTACTTATTTGCAATGGTTGGTTTCTGCTGGCCTTGGTTTTCTAGCCTGGATATTAGATCATAGAGGATACATTCTGCTTTTATACCGTTTCCGTATTCTTTATTGACCTCTCGAAGTCTAGGGGTGAGGACGTATTTTGGAATTGTTTGTATTCTTGATAAGAAGGTGTTCCTCCAGAAAACATAAAAAAAAAGACATGACATGACTCGTGGGGATCCCAAATCAGCGGGGCCAGTAGATCCATTCCTACAAACTGGCCAGGACAAAAGAGATATAAAATGCATAAAAGAAAAAAAAACAAGGATGGCTCCCCTCTATTAGCGGAAAGGAAGAAATTTTTTGTGTTCTGTGAGTTCCACTCCACATAAAACACCGGAATCCATGCACTCCCAAGCAACCCAGCAATCAATCGAGAATTTACTCGGCAGTAGCCTCGATCGAGGCCTGCGCGGGCTGCTCGCGCCGCCGGTCACCGAAGCGGGCCTTGTCACCGTTCTTGGCCTCCTCAGCAGCGGCCTGGATACCCTCACGGACGAAGCGCTCACGCTCGGAGCGAATGACGCTCAGGACACCCTCCAGGGAGCGGCGCCAGACCATCAAGCGGCCCTGAACCTCAGACCACTGCTTCTCACCGAACACACGGTAGGTGGCACGGTGAACAAGGAACTCCTGGCGAAGCTGCGAGAGCTTACCCTCAACAAGACCAGCACGGATAGTGTCAATGACCCACATCTCAACCTCGGAGGCGGAGACACGCAGAGCAGAGGCAATGGTGGTGTAGGGAAGCGAGCGGGAGGGGGTGGAGGAGGCAAGCGAAGTCAAGGTGAGCAGGCGCATCTTGTTCTGCAGGGCATCGGCGGACTCAGCAAGGACACCACCGGAGATGGAGGCGAGCGGGGTGGCGGCAATGAAGTCCTCGTAGGCATCGAGGGTGTCGGAGGTGAAGATCTCCAGCAGCTCGAACAGGGTGCTGTCGCTGGACCGGAGCCCCTGGACGGCGTCGGAAGCAGTCAGAGGAGTGAAGTCGAAAACGGTGGGACGACGCAGAGCCATGGCGAGAGCGCGGACAGCCAGGTCGCGAGCGGCGGGCTTGCTGGCGTCAGCCGCGGGGATGGTCTCAAGAGCCTGCACAACGTGGGACTGGGCCAAATCCTCGTCACCGGCCGCGGTAGCCGCATCAGCAATAGCCAAGTGCAACTTCTGGGCCTCCTCCTGGTCCAATTCCCACGAAGAGAGCCATGTGGGGAGCTGGTTGGCCAACTGAGGCTTCAGGGCCTCGAAGGCGTATCCGGATCCAGACTGGCGAATCACGGCCACAATGGCCAGGAGAACGTGGTACCGGCTGGAGTCGTTGCCGGAAAGAGTGTTGAAGATGGTGGTGAGGATGGAGATGGCCAGTGTCGGGCCGAACTGAGGGGAGGTGGTGATGGGCTTAGCGAGGTAGGCGCAGATGCGAGAAAGGAACATGTCCGGGTCGGAGGCCAGGTGAACGAGGTGCACAAGCAGGTTGTAAGAGGGGATGATTTCTGCCATTATCATCTCATGTCAGTCTCTTCCATCCTCAAAGGAGAAAAAAGTTGCATCGCCGCTCCCTCGAATGTCATTTTTCATCTCGTCGGTCGCAACCTTGTATCTTCGCAATTCGCTCACTCACCTTTCTCAGGGGCACCGTTCAGGACAGCAGCGGCAGACACAATCTTCTTGAGGACCTCATCGCGCTGCTTCAGGTCGGGCTCGCCCTCGGACTGTTCCTGCTCGCGGATCGGCTGGAGGAGCGGGGCGATCTCGGACTGGAGGGTGTCCTCTTTGCGGAGAGCGTCGACATACTGGGCGAACTCCTCGGCGAGCTCGGCGAAAGAACCCTCAATGAGGAGGGTGTTGGTCGGAGCGGGCATGATGGGGGGTGTGGTGTGGTGGGAGAGAGGGAGAGAGGAGGTTCTTTGATGGTGGAGTCTATCGATAAGTTGAGAAATTTCAGTGTGTGCCAAAAAAGTCTTGGCGAAGGGAACACTGATTTGCCCGTAAAGCTCGAACCTCAAACCACCATTAATTTACATTCTACACCACCACGAGAAGCCAGGCCGGCAGTTGGGAATCATATTTCCATTTTTTCAAACTCATTGATCAAAAGCAGTTGCATGTACGCTACTGTTATTAAGGCATAATGTGCCAATGCAAACAACCGATGTATTGCCGCTAACGACAAGAGACGAACACCACCTTCATAGATAAGGGGATAACATCATGCAAGGAAACATCCAGAAACGGGGAATCAAATAATTTTTGATGAAAAACAGGAGACCGTCGGCGTGGCGCTAAAATATGGGATAGACATGGGAGCACGGTCTGAGGTCGAAGAACTTTCAATCCAAGTGTTGTACTTCACAGAACCAGGCGCATAGCCAGGACCATGAGACCAGCCATCATACCGGTGGAGTAGGTCTCGAGGAAACCACCCAGGGGAACAGCCGCATTGGTGGTTGTGGTGCTAGCGGCAGCCGCCGACGAGGTGACGTCCTTGTTGGAGGAGTCCGAGTCAGTGCCGGTGGCTGTGGCCATGGTCAGAGTGCTGGTTGCAGTCATCGACGACGAAGTGCTCATAATGGCGGTGGCATTCTTGTTTCCACACTTCGCAGCCTTCTTGCAAGCCTCTTGGCCCATGGCATCATTGGGGTGGGCATCAACGCACTGGCCATAGTTGGCCTCGCAGACATAGAAAGGAACAGTCTGGATGTAAGGTGTGACATCGGCAGTCTTGCCATCAGCGCAGATGCAGCTAAACTGCAGAGTGGACTGTGGGAGAATTTGAGGTCAGAATGTTATTATCATCATCATGTTGTGTACAGGAGTTCATACCGGATCACAGGTGTTTTGCTTGGTGTCACCCTTGCAAATTGCCGGGCACTGGTTGCGCTGTCCCTGGCACCATGAGTCTGTTATGATCTCGTCAGCTCTAGTCGCCTGAACTCCTCTCAGGGCAACTTACTCAGCTCATCTGGCTTGACAAGGCCGAGGTTGAAGCCTCCAGGCAAATTGTAGGAGGTGGAGTTCTGGGCCAAAGCCGAGACCACAAGAGTCGAGAAGAGGACGGCGGAGGGAAACATTATGAATGGGATAACTTGAGAATGGTGAAGTGATACACTGATGGGGGTAATGTAGCAAGGAAGATGGGAGTGGGAGAGGAAGATGGAAAGAGTTCAGGATAAACAACAAAAGGCAGGAACAATGGGGAGCATCCGCAAAGTAATAAAGAAAGTATTGGCTTAAATACCAGGGAACTAGGTAACTGCGAACAGGCACCGCCTGACTGTCACATAACTTTCCTGTTTTTCGTGTCTCCTTTTCCCCCTAGAGTTTTTTGTGTTTCTTGTACGACCTATGCATGGATCTTCATGTTTCAAGGTCATCTCCCCTGCAGCTTGGTCAAGAAGCTAACACGAGCACGATTGATATAAACATATTGTTGAAATACGTCCATCTATCCCCTATCCTTGCTCAAATTATGCCTGTCAGAGCCCTCATACAGTACTCGTGCGGGAATTATTGATTCCAACATTGGTTCCTGCATTCCAACCCAGATTCTTCATCGCAAAAAGCCAGCCTCCTTGCAGATGTCACGCCGATTGCATACCCAAGTAAGACTGCCAGGAGTCTGGCCAACCCCCGGCTGATCAAGTTGATCTGAGACACATGGGATACGTTGATGGTCCCTTGAATTAAACTGTTTGCAGTGGTAACTCGTTGATCTCTACATAGACTTCCCGCCCATACCCATACCCAATTGGGTACCGAGGCACCGAGCTCCGGGGTAAACCGCAAAATGGGGGGATTAAAGTTGCCCGCTAACAGTGTTCTCCTTGCAGATTCATCTCCTGTGCGGGTTCTGCTTCGAACCCCATTTTAGCAAAAGAAATAAATCTTGTGTCAACAATGGTCGACACAGCCGCCGAGATCGCCCATTTTCGCTCCTACCAATGGGCCAATTCCCTTATCTCCTCCGAGGATTACATTCCAATTGACACGGACTCGAGGCGCATCAAGCCCACATCCGGGGAAGATGGTTACTTCGCGAATACGCTAGGCACTTCGTCTACAATTCCACACCTCCTCACCCTTCAACGGCGCAATATTTCACCCGCGCCCTCCGAGGTCCCGACCTGGCTTCCCGCAACCAAGCAGGATGCCGGCGCAAAACCCACTCCTGGCGTAAACCCGGCTGATGTGCTGATGCTTGTTGATCTCTCAAGTCCGGGGTTATCGGGCCATCCCTCTAGAGCGCATGGTGGTATTACCGCAACGCTGGTCGACGAGGCGATGTCTTTGGCTGTTGCCGCGCATGCCAACGGTCCCGCATCCCCACCCGCCTCGGCAGATGATAACCCTCGTGGAAAGATCTTCACTGTCCAACTGGATGTGCGATATCGCCAGAAAGTGGCAGTCCCGGCCTTGGCTGTCGTTCGGGCTAAGGTTGTCGCGCGCGTGGGCCGGAAGTTCTGGGTGCGGGCGCAGGTTGTCCAGGAGGATGAGGAGGGTGCTGGTGGTCATTTGGAATGGACGAAACGGAAAATCGTCAAGGCGGACGCTATGGCTTTCTGGATGACTACTCCGGAGACGCGTCTGTGAATGGATCACTTGTATAGATATATGGGCTCACTGTACATATGATGTGCATCCAGGGATGCCAAATGTTGACATGTAAATATCCCAACATTGAACATTCCAAGTTTCTGCTACGTTCCCATCCCGTATCCATTCTCGAAGATGAGGAGAATACCCGTGGACCTAGGCACTGGCATTGATTGGGCGCAATTCATGTCTAATGCAATACCTGAAATGCATTTGTATATGCAAATATATACCACAGTCTAGAAGTACAATCTACAACTTCTCCATCTTCCTCGTTCCCAGATTCCGGCTAGCACTAACAACCAAGCCAACCTGCGTACTCAACGCAATAACTTCGCCATCCTGATCTAAAACAGTAACGTCCAAATCAGTCCGCCCATCTCTAACGACCTTCGTCACAATCCGACTATAAAGCCACTCAACTCCCGCAGCAGGCAAATGCTTCTTCATATCAATATTCAATGTCACAGTCGGATACCAAAACTTAGCCTTCAAATCATCAACACTCTTCCCGCTCTCTTTTGCAACCGCATTCGCAGAAACACTATCAAACCCATCAAGCGCCATAGGGAACATATCGAGCAAATAAACAACTGCAGCATCCGTCCACCTCCCATTCTGATCGCCGCAAGGTCTGAACCGCGCCCACTGGTCAATGGCCATAGACCCAGTTCGTTGCTGCTGGGTCTCGCCCTTTCCAGGCCCGTATAGTTCGAGCTGGGTCGCTGCGCGCCGGAATTCGGGATATGGAGGCGCGGATTTCGACCAGGCCCCATCTTTGCCTGTTTCCGCGAGCTGGGTGAAGTTTATCTGCCCGTCTGGGAGTGAGCCTGGGACTGGCTGTGGGTGCGCTTTCCAGCCCGTTGGGACGCTGATGCCGACCTCCGCGTCCGGAGGGCTGACGGTTATGTAGCCGACAACTTTGATCTCGAGTTTATCTGGTTGTTTCTCGGACGGTTGGAGAAGCTTTACGTTGATCGTGCTTGTGCGGGCGCCGAGCTTTATGTCTTCGACTTCTAGGGTTGCGGGGCCGGCTGCTGTGCGGCGGATGAAAGAGAACTGAAGGGAGATTGGTGAGGCCGGGGTGGAGTATTGCTTTGGGTGGGCGTGTGCGAAGTGTGTTAAGGCTAGGTTGTATAGGACTGCTGATGTGTAGCCGCCGTGTGGGACTGGGAGGTTTGTTAGTCTTTTTGGAATTGCTTTTGGGTCATTTCCTGGTGGATGGTGGGACTTACCGGTTCCAATACACCATTCTGGGCGGAGGTTGGCGCTGTACTTGTTGGCGCCTTCTGGGGTGACGCGGATTGCATCTTCAAAGGCGGCATTGAGTGGCATGGTTGGCTGTGTATTTCAAGCGACTCGGTGATGTTCAACTATGTAGGGCTTTGAGGTCCCTGCAGATGTGGGACCGAGGTCCTACATATACTAGTTAGCTTGGGGATCTCCGCTCCGCATTATTCAGTAGCGGCGAACCTCGGCTCGGCGATTTCCAGAGGCACTGCCGACGCTGAGTCAGCCTTTCACGGTCCTGAGCAAAGCTTCAGGTTTGATGAACAGAAAGATGTGAGGTCTAATTGAAGAAAGATGCAGATAAATTGGGTCAAATGATTAAATGATGTATGTTTTTGTCTCAGCATACTTTTCAAATGCTAGACAAAGGTTGTCTCGAAATATTGAGAAGCGCTCTACATCATTTGCGCTATATATCCATCTACCATCACCCGAAATTAACTCGAATCTTGAATCTAGCTATCTCCGAAGTCGCGGCCCGAAAAACAAGAGAGTAAATGAAAAATATTATAAAATAACTCTAGCTACCCCTTGATATCATATACTCATCTTAGTACGCTGCAACTTTGGAAAATTGATTGTCCCTTTATGTCCGGGTTTACCAAGCCCTACTGGGCTTCAGGCTTCGACGGAGCAGTTAGCTGTTGCAAGCAAGACAACACACCTAGAGAAGATCAGTCAGCAAAAGAAAGTCCAAGATGAATATTGCAAGATGAAGGGGCACCTACCTGTCACTCCCTGCGTCAACGTCGCTTGAGCCTCAGTGCTTCGCGACCCCAACGTGACCGTCATGGCGTAATCGACGCCATTAGCCTTCTGCAACTTATTGGCCCAGCGGAATACGGGCTCATCTTCACGATTATCACCGATGACCAGTAGGAAATCGGGTTTCGCGGCATCCCCTGGTTGATCCGAGGGCCCCAAGCACCACCGCCAGACTTGCTCTGCAGCGGACGCTTTACTGGTGCTTACGAGTTCCACGATGAGAGCACCCTCGACGGGAATGGCATGTACGCCGTAACTAGCACATGCATCGTTGATATGGTCTGCGCATTCAGCAGCAAGACGTCCAGCGCCAGGACGGTCCTCGGCTGACCCATAGTGGAACACAAGCGAACAATGACGTTCCTCGATCCAACTACCCTCAGTCCGGTCTTTGAAATAGTTCAAAATATTGGACACAGACTTCTTCCAGTTTTGGGTTTTCTTAGCGAGACGAGTCCACTCGTCAGACTGGGGATCACGGACAAAGCATCCATTTTCGGCAATGAGTCCTAGATGATTGACCTGGCGGAATAGCCGCTCCATCTCTTCCGGCATACGTGAGCTCATCACGTAAACAATATTAGCCGGGTCATCAGCAAGTTCAGTCAGTGTTGTAATGGCACGTTGAGGGGTGGTAAGAATGATGCTCTGTGGGGATCCCCATGAGGCGAGAGTACCCTCGTAGTCGATAATCATGAGCCGGCGCTTGGTCTGTCGGTACCGCTCGACAAGTCGAGGCACAGAGAGTCGAGGAACAGCCATGATCTCTCGCGATGATTGCTCATTCCAAACATGCTTCAAGGATTCATTGAATGACTTGACCCAGTTGGCAGTAGAGTTGTGCAAGACCGCATGATGAAGCTCGTCCCATACTTCCTTGCGTTTTTCTTCGCTCCGTGTCAGCGCTGTGTGAATGGCTTCTGAACACTGTCGGTAGTCCCAAGGGTTCACCAGGAGAGCGTGATCTCCGAACACAGAAGCACTGCCAGTGAACTCGCTTAGAATGAGAGACCCATATTTCTTGTCACCGTAGCTACCATCCTGGCAGTACACAAATTCATGACTGGTGAGGTTCATGCCTTCACGAAGACTTGTGATCATCAAAGCATCCGCCACGGTGATAAGAGCAAGATACTGTGAGAATGCAAGGTCTTGCTTCAGGAAAACCAGGGGCTGATGAGCCAGTGTCGAATGAGTGGAGTTAATCCGCATGGCAATATCGGAAACGGTAGCCTCCAGCTCGGGCTGCTCCGTAGTGCTTGTTGCGACCTGAATCAAAACTACCTTATCTGCCCATTCTGGGTAGGTGTTGAGGAACAGCTCGTAGCTCAGCAGCTTTTGGCGAATTCCCCGCACGGAATCAATTTTGTCGCGTGCCACAATTAGTCGTTGGCCTTGGTATCGTTCAGAGATGATATCAACCCATTGTTCCACATCCGCTGTACGACGTCGCTTATCCCAAGAAGTCGGGTCAATACCAATTGGGAATGTACCCACGTTGATAAAGCGGTCCTCCATCTGAATCCCTTCATTAGTTGCCTCCACACAAAGAATGCGACTGCATGTCTGCAAGAAATGCCGACAGTACTCTTTGGTTTGAAAACCAATCAGATTGGCCCCAAGAATACCTTCCAGTAGCTCCTTGCGTGGAGCCAAACACTTGAAGACCTCAGAAGACGGGAATGCAATGTGCAAAAAGAAGCCAATCTGAGCGTCAGGAAGCAGCTTGCGCAGCATGGCTGGAACCAGTAACAGGTGGTAGTCCTGGACCCAGATCGAATCGCCCCGTTTCCAGTGCTTGGCAATACGGTTCGCAAATTCCTGATTGAGTTTCACATAGTAAATCCATGAGTGATCTTCGTAGGCTTTGCTCTTCGGATTATCAGGGATCTGATAATGAAAGACAGGCCAGAGGATGGTCTTGCAGAAGTGGGTATAGTGACCATCAAAGTCGCCGTCATGTACAAACACAGTCAACGAGTGATACTCGTCTTCCAATTTCTCTGCAATGTCATTGCGGGTATGATTGGCCAAGGAATCAGTGGGCATACCCAATGTGCCTACCCACATCATCTCACCCAGGTATCCTGAATCTTTGGCAGAGCGAACGGCGTTGCGCAAGCCGCCATTGCCTTGCTCCGCGGTTTGAATGGTCCATTCTGCTCGAGAGAAGGACATCTTTCGACTGAGGGACCCATTTTTTCTAACCCCCGGGTATGGAGCAGCAACTGGCGCGGTTTCCGGGATTTTCGTGAGGGGAGTCTTGGAATCCTTGGCCGGCACGGGGTCTTGGTGTTTCAGAATGGATGGAGAAGGGGACACAATGGTCTTCCGCTTTGGTTGATTGAGGGAGTTCGTCGATCCCCAGGCTGGAGAATGCGCTTCACTCTCCGTGAAGATCTGATTGCCCGTTGGTGGAGTAGATGTTGCTGGAAACGGGTATCCCGAGTGCTGCTCCTCGGCATTTGCTACATCATTGGCAAAGATGCGCTCATGGTCGGTCGTCGCACCCGGTGTGAGACCTGGTTGCACAGTGGGGGTTTTCTTCTCGAATAGGCTGGTCGCGTTGGTGGGTGGAGTTACTGGATCGTTGACAGGAATCACAGGATTGGCGGCCGAGGGAGGGACTGAAGCCGAAACACTGTCGCGAGGTTTGGTATCATGGAAGTTTACCGTGTAGGGCAAGAAGCTAAGAGATCATAGAGTTAGCTTTGTTGTGCTGTGGTGTCACCGCTTCTTCCCATTCTAGCAAAGGTACTTACAGTGACGCGATGAAGACGGTCATGATGGAGGGGTCCGTGGAGGGGAAGAGGGGCAAGCGCGCGGAGAGTTCAGATAAAGCGCCCCGTTGAGGGATCTGACAAGTCCACCAAGGTGGGATTTCTGCAGCAAGTGGGATTGACCTGAGAATATGTAGATGTTTGGAAGCTCGAAACGAATCAGGTGAGGATCTACTTTTCTCTCATCGCTACGTCATGTGCAAGTTTGAGCGACACGGTGTGTGTTTGCAGACAACTGTTGGTGGGGGTGTCTACCACAAATCAGATTTTAAGACGGTATTACGCTTTATCTTCCTCCATGACAACATGACAGGGGAAATCCCGAGAAACACTGGGCCCAGACTCAGGATTACTTGTACTTCCTGAGCGGTATTGACTCTAACGGCCCCATACCAGATCCCGACGGCTCCGTGTCCACTGGTGCCATTAGAAACGGTTAGATACGGTACCCAACATACCAGAGTATAGAGAGCCGTTTCTAATTGGCGGAAAGTCATGGATCACCTGACAGCAAATGAGGTAATCTGCTTTCTCCTCCATGCTTTCTCTTTGTCGCAATCAAGTTCGGTGTCAGGTATGACCTTGCGTCTCACTTCAGCCCCAGTCGCCGGCATTCAAAAACGAAAATCAGCCAAGCCTCTACCTAAAGCCCACGCCTCGCCCTTTGCCGCCCATGCACGCCGCAAAGCCAATGCAGCCACAACTGGCTTGAAAGCCGGCCTAGACTTCGGTCTAGACGAACCCCTTCCAGACGAAGGTACATCTCAATACATATCAGAAACTGCCGCAGTTGAAAATGTGGAGCAAGCGATCAGGCATGTACGAACGAAAATGTTCGAGGATATGCCTCAGCGAGCGGGGATGAATAGCACGCGCATTGCGGAGGTTCTGAATCTGCGCCGGTCGTTACCCCCGCTTGCCTCCGTTGCCCATATACACACCTTGTTGAATGCACCAACACAGGTGGAGCGAGAAATCGTCGAGTTGCTGAAATCAGGACGGGTGCGGCGTCTGATCATTCCAGGGCGTGGCAATGATGCAGCGGGACTAGGGGATTGTCTAGTCCTCGCGGAAGATTGGGAGCAGCTGGTACGTGACTGTCCAGCTCTGAGTCCCGAGATCAAGGGTGAGTAGCCTGAATATTAGCGGTTGTACATCATTAGCTAAAAAGTCGCAGAGAAATTCCTAGATATCCTCAATCGCATCGGAACCCATTCTGCACTCTCGCAGGGCATCTTCGAACCCGACGAGTATCGAGCTTTGATGCGCGCCGGATTCCTCGTCTCATCTTCGACGCTCACACAGGGCTCATTGAGTCTCGCGTCTCTTCCCAACTTGCCCGGCGCAGCAGTGTCGTCAGCCAGTCGGAGTAGATCTGCACATTCTGAGACAGACAGACCCGTACAAAATGACGCGCAGGCTCGTTCGGCGACATTATTTTTGTCTCTACCTAATACTGGAACATACCTAAGATTACTGGGTGCAGGTCGTGCGCACCTCCTCGCCCTCCTCCGACGGTCCCGATGTGGTGAGGCACCGCTGGACTTGCTTAGAGAGCGGTGGGACGGGGCAGTGGAAACGGACAAGGGCTTCCACTTAGCGAAAAGGGCTCGAGGCGAGTTTGCGGGGATTTTGCCGGGAAAAACCAAAAAGTGGAAGGATATGTACGGCATGCAATTCCGTTGGGTGCTGGAAGAGGCACTGGGCGCTGGACTCGTAGAAATGTTTGAAACAGGCAGCGTAGGACCAGGAATTCGCTGTCTCTAATTAGACTTTGCCTTGAAGAAGGGTTTATACAGACGATTAATGAATGAAATGATCTGACGATCCAAGAGCTGCTTCCGTTCATAACACTGTTTACATTTGGATCGAATCGAGACGGCTTCGCCGATCAGTTCCCCCTCAAACCAGCTCCCCCTTCTACCAACCCCTCAACTATTTCACAATGCCTCTTTTACGGTTACAACCGCATTTGTTCTCTTCCCTCCCGGCACATTCATCCCTCTCAAACGATGCTACTCGCCCGGAGCTCCAATCGTACACCCGTACCGCCCTGCAGGAAGCTCTCGAGCTTCTCCACTCTGTCCCCTCATCATTCACAGCAGACCCTAAGCTGCGCTCCTCGTCACCATCTGCAACACAGGTAAAGCTCCTGCGCCATTGGCGCAAGCTTCCAGAAGATGTCAGCCAAAAGAATAATAAACCCGAATTCTGGGTATGCCGGCAAAGCGAACATGTCGATGCCGAAGCCAAAGGGACGGCGTCATGGAGTGAATTTGAGACTGGGTTAAGATCCAACCATGCTGAGCACGAGATGGACTATACACCAAGTGTCACTGGCGTCGAAAGATTGCTCAACTGGTCGAGAAGCGAGACTGGAGAGATTGAAATTGATGGGCTTGTTTTCAAGGATGTGGATATTGAAAGTATGCAGCTAGAATTGGCTTTTGTTTTCCATTTAGTATGCTGACTGACATCTCCAGTTAATATGATAACTCACACTTTCCATCCGGGTGCGCTTATTGCTCCCCGCACCTTCATCTCTTTGACCATCTCTGCTGCATACGATAACCCGCAGCAGGCTCAAGGAGCCCCGTCTAAAGGATTCATTACAGTTCAGATTCCTCTTCTGTCAACTCCATCCTCTACGCCGGAGCATCTCCAACAGAAAATTGACTTTGTCGTCCCAAAACGGACTATCTTCGCCAACTACGCGAGTGTAGAGCAAGTTAACCTTCTACCCCCGGGAGACAATGGTCCTAGTCGCATTGAGTGGACAATGGCAACAACTTCCGATGCAGGAGGGTCAATTCCACAATGGGTTCAGCGGAACTGGACAATGGGTGGAGTTCCACGCGCTGTGGTGGCCGATGTGGGATTGTTCATTGGGTGGACTATGCGTCGACGGACTGCTGGGTCTGTGTAGTCCACCCGCAGGGCTTTGATAAATCATATCATATTGGTGTGCATAATAAATACAAGGATAGATGTATTGCATTCGTAAACCAATTCAAAAACACTAGACAGGCATTTTGATCTCACATTTACAGTATGAACACAGCGTATGTCTGCAATGCAGCGGACAAGCCCACTACAACGGCATTATCCTTGATACCATTCTTGGCGTACCAGGCCGAACTGGCATAGAGCAGAATATTGATAATACCAGCCATAGCTTTGTTCACAGGGTCGCTGAGCGCGGTTGGGTCGCGGGACCACTGGTAATGCAGAAGGCCTGGAAGGCATTAGTCAAGGTACTAGTGTATAGAACAGGATGATCAATAAACCCGGCAGGACTTACTAGAAACCAAGAAAAATGCACTCCCCTAAATAGGCAGAGTTAAAATAATTTCTAAAGCTCAAAATCTCAAGCTGAGGGATTATGCATGACTACTATCAGCAGACGCGTACCTGATACCAGCCCACAGTTCCGCAGGCCCATGGCTTAGAGTTGGCAATGGCCTTAAAAGCTTTCTCAGCAGTCCATTGCTTTCCACCAATCTGCAATGCATAGTGCGTCAACTCAAGCTCTCTAGTTATCTGATCATTCAACACTTTATGGGAACATACCGTGTGCCCGATGGACAGGAACAGGAATGACAGGGCAGAAGCCTGAAGAGATCGAGATGGTGCCACGGACATTTTGGCTCTTATGATGTTCTTTGCCGCAATATTCTACGTTGAAAATGGCGTTATAGATGATGATAAGGGGTTGAGGGCCGGCCTATTAATCGCGCTGCGCGCCTCGGTTCAATAATTGCGCCGTTGTGGGGAATCCGAGGTTAGATCCACTCCGTGCATGGGATAATTCCGCTTTTTACTTCTACCACATCAGCCCGTACAGGATGAGATCCAAGGTATTCGTACATCTTTGAATAACTAATTGCCAAGGAACATCATTTATTACTCTCAAATCACGATGTGCTCCTAAGTAGATACCTAGGCAGGTTACTGCTATTTCTACTATCTAGTGCTACTAACGCGTCCCATCACGGCCAAATTGGCGTACTCACTGCTAATAGTAAGAAACAAGACCAGTTTAATAAGCTCAATTACGTTAACCTAGTATTTTTACCATTTAATCATCTTAGCAGTTATGGGCCCGCCTACCTCGACTCTACTGTGCAGTAACCTGAATATGACAAACCCAGTATCAGCATGAAAAGACTATCAAAGTCAATCCCAGGAGGCAGAGCGGTGATATTAATTTAGGCCCTTTGGACAGACTTCTCATGTAATAACTCGCCTATTAACATTGCACTATTTTTCATTCAGGCAAGTGATAATAAGAAGAAGACCATTCCAATATCCCTTATGATGTTAATCTAGTGGGCTATAGTTTAACCGTTCACAAGGTCCTTTCCCTCCAACCGTATTTCCCTATTCATTGAGATGGCCTGCTGTACGTCCAACCCTCGAACTGCGCATACAACCATGTGCCAACGTCGCGTTTCGCCCCTTGACTCCGCAGGAAATTTGCCGTCTCCTGATCTCTCAGCTGCTCAGCCAATTCAAGTAGACCCCCAATAACCCATGTCGGAAGCTCTTTGATCCACCCTCGATACTCAACATTGATATTGGCTCCACTCGCAACCAGCAATTTGACTAGATTTGTATGTCCACGAAGGACTGCCCGAATTAAAGGTGGCATCAGTATGTCATCTATAACATCAGGACTATCGTCAAAGACCTGTTTTAGCGTGGAATGATCGCCTTCTTCAAAATCCGGCAGTACACCGTTCGTTAGCAGGATTTGAGCGATTCGCCCATCGGGGTAATCCATGCTGAGCGCCAGGGCCCGCGTTCTCTGTAATCTTGATGTGGGCCCAACAAGGATCTGAACCATCTCCTCATGTTGCCCCAGGGTGGCTTTTAGCAAGGGTATAGCCTCCATATCCCTAGTCCAAAAACTCGGGTTCGCTTTGCCTCCCGCCATCAGTAATTGGAGAAGTTGAGTATCTCCCTTGTCTACTGCCCAAACCAGGGGTGTGTAAACACCAGGAACTCCCCAGGCAGGGCGCAGCAGTGCCCTTTGAGCTTTATACCACAATTGCACTGTATAAGGCACATCCGCGGGACGCCTAACGAGTGAAGAGGCTCGCTCGTGGCATTCGATCTTCTTGGCGTGATTAACTAAGAGATTGATAATTGTACACTGGTTTGATAAATGTACACTGATTTTACTATTTGTACACACCAGGAAAAAGCCATGCCCTTTTGAATTCTGGCTACATGCAAAACAGTCATGGCCTCATCTTCCCTCTACCTACAATGTCAAAGCCTACTTCTGATAGGTCAGTCCCATATAAGAGGGAAGTTAATAACTTATATCAAGACCATCCACCACCTATATGTGGACACACCCGTAAAACATGCTCCCAAATAACCCTTGCAACCTCCTCCGGCTCTAAACATGTCACATCAATCTCTAGAAACTCCTTTCTATCGCCCAGCTTAAAAATCGGTGCTCCCTCGCGAAAAATTCTCAGCAGCTCCACATCCATAAGCTTTGCATGCTTTTCACGCCCCGACTGCGTTATGCGCTTGATATTCTCATCTTCATCGCAGGTCAGAACAATGGGAATCAGTAGACAGCCTCGGTCTTTCGCTGCCTGTGCGTACTCTGCGCATACACTAGTACCAAGTTCATTCGTTGTTTGAAAGTCAGTGAACAGGTAGGTTGTATCGAGTGTGGCGGGCTCGGCCAAGGAGGTAAAGATGGCGCTGCGAAGAGCACGCCGGAGAGCCTGGTACCCTGGTTGGGTACGGTGTAGAACGGCGTCAGCGGGATTGATGAGAAGGTGGTTATGGATTAGCTTCAGATCTACAGTGGTAACATGCGTGACCAGATACTGAGCGACTGTTAGCTTTCCAGTGCCGGGGAAGCCATTGATATGAATGATGGGGTGGGGGGCTGTCCCGCGCATGTTGAAAAATAGTGATAGTGTGGAGCTTATCAAGATTTGATGGACTGACTTGTTGTGAAGATCTTAATAATAAGTATAAGGGAGGTGTGGAGGGGGGGTTTTTGGGGTAAGAGATAAGCTCTAAGAACTAGATGCCTAATTAGTATAGCTGGATGAAACCTTGCGGCATTAGATAAGGGAATTGATATAGTTACATAAGCACTTTTTTGCAAAAAGACCTCCCTTCTATAAGCGATGCCTATATACCTGGGTGACGTCTGAAAAAGAGAATTGAATGCATCATTTTCTGCAACTAATAGCTCGGCGTGGGAACCCAATGGTTTCCATGTGCGGCTCGGATGTTGCATCTCCAAGTAACAGTTCTCCAGTGAAGGGATCAAAACTCTATCGCCCACTCTTCTAACATTTTAAAATGGTTCGTTGAATAGGGAATGACAGTGTATGTCGGCCCTCAAGATCACTCACCATTAGTATCAGGAGACCACCCACTGCTTAATTGGGGACAAAACTGCAAAATATGCTCCCAGATTATCGTGGCGACCTCGTCCGGCTCCAGGTAAGTACCACAAATCCATAAATCTCTATAAACACCTTCCTATCACTGAACTGGAAGATTGGTGCACCTCTGCGAAGCGCCTTCGAAAACTCCAGTTCCATGAGTGTTGTAGAGCGCTTCATGTTACCAACTCGTCATGCGTTCGATGTCACACCTTCAGCGCAAGTTAGAAGAATGGGAAACAATTGAGATCCTCAATCCTGTGCGGCCTTGCATCCGCGGGATTAATGACAAAGTGATTGCCGATTAGTTCCGGATTTTTGGGGATGAGAGCACACGCGATCAGAGCCTGCAGATGAGCAGCTGTTGGCTTCCCAGTACCGGAGGGTATAAATTCATATTGATTTATTTATACTGAATTCACATCTAAATGTGTGAATGTACTTTAATAGCCTGGGACCATAGACACCTCAGTCAACGCAAGTTTAGGCCATTATTGCTTTGCTGACAGGCAAAACACCAGTTATGTAAGATCTTTACAACCCCGCTGTCAGAGTCCAACCTCGACAACAATTTAGTCTCTACATCAACACTTCTAGTAAACCAGCAGCAGTCCAGTAAATATCCCATCATTCTACAGCTCAGAATGTCCGTACAAAAGTGCTGCATCCAAGGCTTCGCCTGGTCAGGCACACCAAGCGGCCAAACCTCCAAACTCGCAAACAACGACGTCTACATAACAGGCAACAACCCCCAAACCGCCATCCTCTTCATAACCGACCTCTTTGGCTGGACATTCCCCAACATCCGGCTCCTAGCCGACCACTTCGCCCGCGAAGTCGATGCAACAGTCTACGTCCCCGATTTCTTCAACGGCGAAGTTCTAGACTTTGATCTCATCGCTGCAGAGAAGTTTGCCGAGCTAAATCTTGGGGCTTTCATTGCTCGGAATAGTCGGGAAATCCGCGAGCCGGAGATCTTCGAGTGTGCGAGGGCCTTGAAGCAGGACCTTGGGTTTAAGAAGGTTGGGGCTGTGGGGTATTGTTATGGTGGGTGGGCTTCGTTTCGGTTAGGAGCTAAGGAGCATGCGGATCAGCCGTTGGTGGATTGCATTTCTGTTGGACATCCGTCGCTCTTGGAGCGGAAGGATGTGGATGAGGTGAATGTCCCTGTGCAGCTTTTGGCACCTGAGATTGACATGGCGTTTCCAATGGATTTTAAGATGTATGCGCTTGAGAAGCTGTTGAACTTGAATTTGCCGTTTGACTATCAGCACTTTCCGGGGGTAGTCCATGGTTGTCTTGTGCGCGGGGATGAGAAAAAGGCTGGGGAGCGGGCGGCGATGGAGAGGGGGAAGGATGCTGCTGTTGCGTGGTTTACACGGTGGTTGAAGGATGAGTGATAAGATCTGGAAGTAAGGATAGTTTGGAGCTGAGATATTATCATTATGATTATTATACAGTTAACAAATTCATCAGATCGTGCTATTTACATCATCGCATCTATGCCTTCTCTTCTGCCGTCTCCTGTTTCTTTTCCTTATGCACATCCTTTTTGACACTCTTCCATTCCATTGCCAATGCCGGGAACAACGAAAGAACCGACATGACAATACCAAGGATGAATGTCTTGGTAATCGCATCACTGTACCCACTCAACACCTCACTCAGCTTCGACGCAGGGACATATTGCCGTATCGCTGTAGCACCAGCTTTGATGACCTCCGCCGCATTGATTCCGGATACCTGCTCCAGATTTTGTTTCAAGAAATTTGAGAACAATGTCTCGGCAATGCTCACGAAAAGAGCACCATTCAATTGCTGCGAGAACATGAGCAGTGATGCTCCAACCGGAACATCCACAGGAGCGAGACAGGTCTGGACAGCAATAGTGGCTTGTTGTAGTCCCAAGCCCAATCCAAGACCAAAAATGACCTGGTAGCCAATCCACTTGGGATGACCTGTGTCAGCTTGAAAAGTATACAGCAGACCCGCACCGACCGAGAGCAGAACGACGGCGGCAAACATGAATGGGTTGTAGTAGCCGAATTTCGAGATGGCGATTCCTGAAGAAATCACTCCGATAACCATTGCAAGCACCAGAGGCAAGTTCATGATACCCGATTGCTCGGCATCGACATTCTTGATGGCCTGGAACCAAATGGGTATGTAGTACAGCATAACCATCATGCAAGCACTGGTGCTCATAGTCCAGAAAAAACCGGCCAGAACAGACCGCTGAGTAAAGATACGGGGCGGCACAAGCGCCCTCTCACCGAGCTTGATCTCGACGACGACGAACACAGCACCCAGCACACCGAACAGGATGAATAGAAAGATAATGCGCCAGTTAGACCAAGCATAAGTTGAACCACCCCACTCCAACGCAAGAAGCAGACATATCACGCAAGGAATGAGGAAAAGGTTACCCAGCGGATCAAGCTGCGCAATTTTCTGCTTGATAGTCCAATTCCCATTCTTCGGCGGCGGAACATCCAACAAGAGAAAGATAGCGGCGATAGCCACACCACCAAATGGCAGGTTGATATAGAAACACCAGCGCCATGTGACATTTGTCGTGAACACACCACCCAGAATCGGACCTAGGACTGAGGCGATACCAAAGACTGCACCCAGGAATCCTTGGTACATAGGTCGTTTTTCGAGTGGGATGGTAAAGACAATGATGATGACCGCTCCTGCTGAGATTCCGCCGGTGCCCAGACCTGCCACTGCTCGGCCGATGATGAAGGCTATAGATGAGGGAGCAGCACCGCAGAGTGCGGAACCGATTTCGAAGACTAGAATTGAGCCTAGGAAGACCCATTTTGCGGGGTAGAAGGTGTAGATTCGACCGTAGACTAGTTGGGAGGCTGATGCCGTTAACATGTATGCGCTGCCGTACCAGCCTATGTCGGTAAGACTGTGGAATTCGTCTGTGATTTTGGGGGTTGCTGTTGCGACGATCAGACGGTCCTATTCCTATGTTAGGATTTTGTATAAACGGATCGCTTCAGATGTTTGACTCACCAAAGCGACAAGGAACATGGATATGTATAGTGCAGCCATAATCGGAATAATCTTTTTCAGTGAAGGGTATTTGGCCGATTCTGTCGTGACGCTGCGTTCGAGAGCAGCATTGACATCTTGTGGTGCGACATCTGGTGACGATTTCTCGTCGAGAACAACCGACTTCTCGTCGTGTTCCGACAAACTGGAAGTCTCTACCATATTGAAGATGGACGTTGACTTTTCTAGTAGAAGAAAAAATCCACGTGAATGTAAACCCGACTGCAGATATTTGCTAGTGAAAAAAATTCCGCACTGCAGGACCTGTTCTATTTGTATGGCAGAAATTATAAAATTGGCGGACTAGACCGACAATAACCCACGGAGATAAAGGATTGAGTCATGAGCTCCGTTTTAGTGCTGATGATAGAGCACCGGGAACGGTTGTCTCCGTGTTATTGACATATTGTGTCAGTTGTGCGCGGACGGTCATTATCACCCTCCGATGACATGCAAAGACTTGGAATAGGAATGATGCTGCTAAGCTAATTACGAATACAATTTCCGTAGAATAGACCTTACACCTCATGCTTTCGATGCATTGGTAAATATGGAGACATCGAAAATCAGGGTCCTGGTCCAGCGCATTAAGCACATCCAAGCGGAGCATCTCTACGCTTGGACCCTGGGAACGGGCTCCGCTCGGTGAATAGAAAACCCTCTAGGAAGGCTCGGGCAATTCAAATGTCCGGCTTTAGGTACTTTTGTCAAACACCGCTTATTTGAATATCCATTGGATCTTGCTTACGCGAACAGTAGTCATATGACCCCTGATAGGCTCTACAAGGTGGATGACCTGATTCTTTGCTGTGTATGAAAACGATGTGGGCGGAGATTGTCGGGGACGGAACTCCGACCGTCCGCTCTTTTGTTCCCCTTGAAAGTGGGTATGTTATTCACGACCTATCATCTTCTTTTTCGGCTTTAGGACTTAATGGCTATATTGATCAGATCGAACGAGATCGGGAATTCGCATGTTCTAGATTTCAATGTCTCTGATCTTTCTCTTTGCTTTTGGGACCCACGTTTCTACTTTAAATAACCCCCACCTGGGGCCTTGAGCTTGTTTGTCTAGCATTGGGTATTATGCATAATTTTCATCAACGGTCAACTTCAAGACTGCAAAAGCTTGATCAGTTCCAAATTGGGACTAGCTGGCTCTTTGTTATTATAGTTCTGACTTGGAGCTTGCGCCTGACGATACCAAGCGAGCTGCTCGTATCACTTACAACTATAAGCTGAAAATCGCAAAAGTATTGCTGTGTCCAATAGGGTATATTATCACTACCTAGCACCAAAGTGGGGACACCCAGTTACAGAAGATGAAGAAGATAAGAAACTCCAATCCGTCATTCCATGCATCGATCAAATGCAATCAGTAAGTTGTCGGGCAGAAGAGAAAAAGAAACCAAAACAGGACTCCATCCTCCGAATCACAGCCATCCAACACCGTCCTGGGATATTATCGAAGGGAATCTTGGATGGCATAAAGCAAGTCCAGACCGACCATCCACTTCCAATGCAGTGTTGGCCAGTTTTTGGTACGCCGAACGCCTTTAGCCAATCCAGAAGAGAAAAAAAAGATCCCTGCCACTCGGGGACAGGGTGAAAGGAGAGAAGGTGGGGTGGCAATAATGAAATAAAGGAGATGTGAGACTGTGCCAAGGCTGTTGCGTTCACACGCCAGCCAATATAATAATAATAATATCAAGAAATTAGTGCCACCAACGCCCGTGATTGTCAAGCGGCGATCATGAAGGGCATCAAGGATCGACCCGAACCACCCGACGGTGGAGGAATCGAAACGTATCAACAAGGGAAGTGAGAGAAACAACACCAGCCCAGAAAAGGCAATCGGAGCCAATATCGTACACATCAAAAAGTTCAAACAGCAAGAGACGATAGCTACCGGGAGATGGAGCTGGTGTGGTTCGCATCGCCCGGAGCTGCTGTCGACGAATTGGTGGAGGCAATATGTGCGCGCAGTGAAGCGACTTCAGTTCGTAATCCCGTCAACTCGTCATGTATGGAACGAACGTATGCCCAGAGTTTGTCGATCTGAGTGGCATCAGACCCGTCCGAACCGTCAGGTCCACCCTTGGGTGCAGGTAAACCATGGTTGCCAGAGAGGGTCGATGGTGCGTGCTTATTAGATTGTAGCCCAAACCGAGCGTCTGGCGAGCTGACAACCGGGGGAGGGAGCTGAGCTCCTGGTTGTGGCAAGGGCAATCCCATTGTATGATTAGGCCCTGACAGGCTCCCCCGCCCAAAAGGTGCCTGTGGGTGAGGCAAGGATTGGCCCATGCTGGGCGAGTGTCCGCGGTGCGATGACGCAGCCGAGTCATGGTGTGATAGAGCATTCGGGGACAATGGTTTGGAGCTCTCGGTCAGATTACCGGGGGTAAAGAGAGACGAGCCGGATGTGTGACCTGCAGGAGGGAATGTCAGATTCCCCGCTTGGGAGGTTGCAGCAGACGCCGAGCCAGATCCACTATGCGTACCAGGCGGGGGAAAGAGACCTCCACGGCTTGCCGCGATGGGCGGGTAAGTGCTGGATTGACGCGCAGAATTCAAGGTATCAGATCGTGGAAGGGTATCGTCATGCTTGCGCATTCCCTGGGTGCTCAGTCGTCGCTCTTCCTCTCCATCCATGGCTTCCGGCTCCGCGTAGACTAGGCCATCCATACCGTCGTGATGGTGACCATCTCCGTATTCATCATCGGGCGCAAAACTTCCCATGCTAGCTCGTCGACCGGCACATCCACCTTGACCTTTGTTGTGTCGCGCAAGCGCATCGCCTCGAGCAAAACGCCGTCCGCACTTGGGGCAGAGATGAGGTCGTTCGCCGGTATGCAGTTTAGTGTGTCGTTTCAGGTCATGCAGTCTGCGGAACCGGGACTGGCAGGTTTGACAAACAAATGGCTTCTCTTGGCTATGGGTGAGGAGATGGCTCTTAAGGTTGTGTTGGCGGGTGAATTCAGTAGCGCAATATGGACACCGATGTTTCTTTGCCGATGGCGAGCGTGGGCTCCCTCTGTTGTAGCCCGCGTTGGGCAAACTCAGACCGCGCCGAGGGTCGTTAATTCCGCCGGTGGGCATCGGATACGAGAAGGCTTTGTTACTATCCTGGTCAATCTCCGAGTCTTCCCGTTGACGATGACGATCGCCATCCTGCGAAGCTGACTCTTCAATCGGGCCCGGACTCGCGACCGTTGAGGCGTGCATGAGTGAGTTCTGGTGGTCGGCTGAGCCGTAGGGATCTGATGTGTCATTGGCGTGGGTGTCTACCTGCATCTGTTCTGGGGATGCATGGATCTGAGGATCTTGGATTGAAGGGACCGGCGACTTTTCGCTGGCCCCCAAAGCTTCCCGCGCCACCTGGGAGCTATTTCGCTCTGCATCCCTGTCGTGTTCAACCGGCCGATCCGGCGCCGATGAGGGACTTGTCATCTGGGGAGGTTGTGACCGGGAGACGTGGAGACCGGCACTGGCGATGGAGCTCAGATTGGATTCCGGTTTGGATGGCGGTTTAAGATAGGATATGGAATCGGAAGTCGTGATAGAATGGGAGGGACCAGTGATGGGGTTGGACACGGCAACAGGCTCGTTGGTGGACTGCATCAATGCCGCCATGGAGGCAGAAGGGTTTGCGCCAGCCTCGTAAGGTGATGGACGAACCAAGGCGACAGCTACTTGCGACATGTTAGAAGGAAAATGCGAGTAAACGTGAAGGATTGGAAAATCATCGAACTAACTTCAGCCAGAGAATTCGAACAGGGAGGAAATCGGTGTATATGCTGGGGTTGATGGGGGGGGATTGTTACGGAGGAAGTCCAGGGCGTGTGGGGCGGGTACTGTCCTCAAGGAAACCGAGTGTGGCGCAAGCTGACGAGGTTTGGTTTCAGCTATGGCCTTTGCCTGGAAGACGATCCACCACCCAAAGAGGGGCTCAGGCCTGCGTTAAAATAGCAATCGGCCGTGGGAATCAACAAGATTGGTTGAGAATCAATGGAGCCCGGGAACTTTGGGGACCGTGGCGGGTGCAAAAGAGGCGCAGGAACAGGAATGGAATCCTACTAGAGGAAGAATTTGCCTCTCAGGAACCCGAAGTTTCGATGGAAAAGTAGAATAGGAAAGGAAATAATACACCGTAGGAGGGAAACCGGGCACAACCTTTTGGGGGCATGAACGGGGCAAAAAAAAAAAGGTATGCGTGTATGGTAACCTGGTAATCCAGTCATTCACGGTCGAGGCTCTTGATGAACCCTGAACTGGGGAAGGATGTACATGGTACTTCGTTGTATATGACAGCCTACATGGTTTACAAAGTAACGACTACCCGGATAAGATTGAGGCTGTGTAAGCCCACTAACGCGTGTGGCTGGTCGTGGGTCCAGTTTTAACACGTTGTTTTTGTCTCCTTGCGGCTGATCATGGCCAACTTGGTCATTGCCCTGAGATCATGTCAAATATGAAAGAGCCTCTTGCCACTTATGCGAATGATCATGAAGCTATAGATGAGTTAATAGCAATGATGTCAGAGCACGAAAACCTGGTCCAACATGGAGATCCGGCAGATCTGCTGAACACCACGGTTCGGTCTGCTCGGACTAGTCTAGTTCTTGCGTACATAATCACCAGCCACACATGAACGGGCTACGGACACATGTATATATAGATCTGGATTTCTACCGTTACTGCATAAAAAAACAGACTTGGTCAGGTCAGAAGCTTTTCCGTTGTTCTTCAAAACTCAGCCTCGTTTCACCTCGGCTCCTTCGTGGCCTCAGGCTCCGGCCCTGCCGATCTGCATTGGCAACGAACCAAGGCCACCCTGGCGGTGCCAGCTTAGGACCATGCGAGGGCTTGCCCGTATTGAAATAGGACTGAACACCCCGGGTCCATCTGCGATTGGCCCAGAGGTAAATGCTACAGAAGTCGCAGCGGGGCTACCTGGCCCATAAAGCCAGGAAATCAGTTGGATTGGTTCACTATGCAGGTCATCGTGGCTTGAGGGTGATCAGGGACTGCTCAGAATATTCCCTCAACTAAGGCTGAGTAGATCCTGGAACAGCTGATTTCCACGCCGATTCCCACTTCCATGTTTGTTGGTAGTTCCCGCGGGAACGTGGGTTCGGGCACTAGGACCCTTGCTGCATCTGCTGAGAAGATATGCGTATTGAATTCTTGGCTGTTGTCATTGAATTTTGTGACTTGTATAAAACTAGGCCTTCATGTGCGGCCTACCATTCCTTTTCGTTCGTTCGGGGGAGGGTTTCCAATACGGGGAAGTTGGGCGGGCATCGATTGCCTTTCTTTCCTCTCAGAACAACTTACCCGGTGGAGCCTCTCAATTTAGAGAATTGACCATGTATCATCCTGGTAAGATGAGAGAGTGTGTGCCATGGACGAAAGGGTGCAACAAACTGTTGTTCAAGGGCAAATCTGTGGAAAACGCAAGAACGGCTCTGCGCGAAGTACAACAGCACTCAACTGCGTAGCAATCATCATGTGGGCAAGACTTTGGGTGGCCTTGAGAGCCTTGGATGTAGTGAAGGGATCAGATTTCTCTACAAGGTCAAGGTAAGTCCACCAACTGTTTATTTGCCCAAGAGCCTCTGTGCCTTAGTGCCTGATATAATTGGCACTCCGACCACTCATCGTACGCTTAGTGTTTCAACCACATCTGCTGAATCATTCTCCCCTGTCAAGATTGATTGGATCAGAATAATTCTCATCGCAGATCATGTGCTGGAAAAAGTACCATACATCGCGAAGCTGGATCTGTTTCTAGTCAAAGTCGCTCATACATTAGACCCGCGGGTAGGCGCGATGTGATAACATCATCACCTTGCTTGCCACTAGTCTATGCGGTCTACGAGTACAGGGTATAGCTTTACCCAGGCGCTGGGGCAGGCCGAGTCTGTTACGTCGATTATGACGTTGGATCAAAGTGTAGTCTCTCATGTATCTGTGAAGCTGACTGCAACAGACTGTCAGAGGTTTAACCTTTAATCTCCCGGAATCCAGCATGATTATATACCAAAATAAATTCAATTGCAACTGGCTCACATAATTAGTATTGGTGCCACCGTGCACAGACCCTGGAGCCAAATCAACGGTTGTAGGGTCGCTGACTCGCTGATACGTGTGTGATGGGAGGCTACCTGCACATGAACAGGGGTATTTTTGGCCCGATAGCAGTTGATCCAGAGTGACTGGATCCCCGCTTCGACGGAGGATAATCCCCAAAAATTCGAGCGGTTCTGCAGATTTTGTGGTTGGCCAGACGATCGGCAGGTTAGCGCCCGCTCGAGGTGACGGGCGTGCATGCTGAAGGGCAACCGGGGCCATGAACACACTCTATTGGCTACTCCACTGTGACAAGCTCGACCGATCACTTCTCCCAACCAGTCACACTTCGTCTCGTGCAGAGTGAATATGCACTCGAGGATGGCGTCGAAGTGTGTTGAGGTGGCCATCCTCCAATCATTTCGCCGATTCCTCCTGCACCTTTTGCTCGGCGCTTACTCTAGTCATGGCATGAAGTGATGGGATACCATGGCCTGCAGCGCCCCCGCCCAGCCCAGCGGCCATGGGCTGCTCGTCCATAATTGATATTCAACACGGCTGCCGGATCTGCCAATTTTCTGTTTTCTTTCCAGATATCCATCGTTGCCAAGTTTGGTTTTCCGTTGTTATTCCCCGTGGACGCAGGTTTCGCACACGGTTTCGAGGTGTTTTGCATAGGTTGATACAGCTTCAGCTACTGTCACACCGCTGGGATCTCACCAGCAGACAATTGACTCCGGCTTTTTGAGTTTGATTATTTTTGGTTCTATTTCTAGGCCTCGTTTGTCAAGAGCTGGCTCTTTTGACTATTCCAATTTGTTCGTTGTCTATCTCCCATCAGCACCATGTCGACCTCCGGCGACAGCAACCACTCTCCCCAGACCTACGAGCCCGTCGTCCCGCATGATCTCACCCGTGCCTCTTATCACAGCGCAATGGGTGCCCCTACAGGCTTCACTACGACGGAAACAAAAGAGACCCGAAGCTCGGAGAGCAGCGGTGCCTCGCTGAAGAGTCCCCGCACGGCTCGGTTCGCGGAGGCAACGACAATCTACTCGCCGGTCGAGCGCTCCGGTAAATCGCCCTTTGCCGACACCGTCGAGCAAGCTCCCCAGGGCGTCGCTGATACCGGTTTTGGATATGTCTCAAACAACTATCCTACCCAACATGCAGACGATTCGATGCCGCCAATGTCTCCTTGGCGAGCTGATCTGAAAGTCCCCAAGTCCGCCAAGACGTTGAACCCGCTCAGCCCAACCTTCCGTGAGGAATACTTCCTTGAGAAGGGCGAGGCCACTGCGGAGAAGGAGAATGCCCGCGATGTCAGAATCAAACTCCGTGTCCGCATTGCCAAGATCTTTCTTCGCTTTGTCAACTTCGGCTGCAGTCTGATTGTCCTGGCTATGTTAGCGGTGACCCTTCGGACTTTCATGGCAACCAGGAATCTCCCAGAGCGCAACTCTGCCTTTGCATGGAATGCCGGTACCAACCCATGGGCCCAGTGGTTGATGTTGGGCCTGGCCTGCTTCTCTCTTCTTGCTTGCATGATTGTGTTCTGGGGGTACTTCAAGGGTGGCCACAAGCGTGCTGAGAAGCTTGCCATCTACTACAGCACGATTTCGGTCATCTACTTCACCTTCAGCTTCGTCCTGTGGATCGTCAGCGCAGCTATCTACGAGCACTCGAAAGCAACTGGAAATTCGAAGGATCTCTGGGGATGGGCCTGTGCACAGAACACTCGTGAGCAGATCTATTCGGATGTTATCGACTACGCTCTGCTTTGCCGTCTTCAGGTGAGTTCCAAACAATGAATCACGGTTCCCTTGCAATATACTAACCTACTCAAACAGGACTGGGGTCTCGTCTGCGCCATCATCGAAGTCGTCATCGAACTTCTCGTGATCCTCATCTACGTCGTCGTCTTCTACCGCATGTGGTCGAAGCGCCGTCTCATGAAGTCCATGAACCACCGTGACCAGGCCCGTTCAGACCTCTACCTCGCCCAGCTGCACCGCCAAACAGCCCCGAACACCCCAGGCTTCCCAGGCTTCTCCTCTTACCCACCCAAGTCTCCTTTCTACGCTTCCCAGGCCATGGACCCCTACTCCACAGCCGAGAAAGGCCAAGCCGGCCCACTGCCGCAGTTCGCGACTGCTCCCCCCACCCAGTACGCGTCCCCACGATCTCCCACGCGCCCAACCCCATCATTCCAGCTCCAAGCCCCTCCCATCCGTGTCCAGCAGCCAACACCCCGCACTGGTCAGGAGGAATTCGGCGCCCAACCTATCCCTGCTGCTCACGCCCAGTCACCATCACCCCCACCTCAGACTCAGGAGCATATGAGTGCCGCGCCTGGTGAGCAGAGTTACGGCTCTGTGCCCATCCCGGGAGCATACTAGGCATCTACTTCCCCGGTCGATGACTGAACGAGTCCGTTCTGAAATGATCTGGAGTTAAGGCTCGGTGTTAAAATGAAACTGGCGACGACAAAGAAAGAGAAATGAAAAAAAATTGGAAAATGAAAAAACCAGACCTGTATTGAATTGGAGAAAATTTGGACATACATCAGCCCTATCCTTAATTATTTGGGCTCTGGGGCTTGCTGAAGCGGTGTTGGGCGTTTTGGTTACAGATACCTATTTCGACTTTCTGGAGGGGTCATTCGACTACTTTTGTGTTTTTACACCTTTCTCTCCTTATTGATCATAGTCAATGATGAATTTTACATTATACATATCACTAGAGGTCATTTAAGCGTTGGGATTCTTATCGTATTGTAATGTAAGCCACTTGTTTCGAGTCGTGTATATGCATCTATATAGACAGGATAATGTCTGCCGGGTGGGGCCTTCCTAACTAGGCTGGCCAAGGTTTTCTTCCGGCATTTTCCAGCGCCATTTCCACCGTTTATTTAGTTGATTTATTTATTCCTTGGACCCCTACAGCCCTTTGGACCCTTGACGAACTTGATCACGCATTAGCCATGCCGAGATCGGTTCAGCACTGGTCAGGGGGAATCCCCACTTGCATCCAACCACACCCAGAACCAGATTTATCTGACGACGAAATCAAGGAGGAAGTGAAGGGCTGGCTACTATTTGTAAAGGTATGGTATAGAATTCAAAATTTCAAAAAGAACGTCTTGGAGTTCTACGCTAATATGAATGCAGGAGAATTGGGTTTCTGCAGCAAATGCAGGCGCTTCCTCCGATGCGGAATATGAGCTAAAGCACCGTCGGCAACTGGTGGAAAAGTGGGCTTCAGCCACACAGGAATTTCGTGATGTGAATCCAACTCGCTCAAATCCGTCCAATCTCCGAAGTCCATTGCACTTATGATTTTTGGGTCTCATTCAGTCGTACCAATCGCGTGCACCTGTGGGTCTTCCAGGCACGGAGGGGTCAAGATCAAGGGGTGAACAGATTGAAGGTCTTCGATACCCAGCCGAAGCATTGGAACGTATCTACGATACTCTCCAGCCAGACAATACTAGCGGCCTGGTTTGTATTGCCCCTGTCGATGAGAAACATCCTGAAAATCGAGCGCGATTGGTGAAATTCGCGATCTTGTTGTACGACTATGATATCGAGGCTGGACACTGTATCGATAGTCACATCCCATCGGAGGCTATTCTCAATCCAGCAACCACTAATGATCCTTCAGTAGAGGATTTTCTACCCTGGGCAGATCTTGAAACCGCAAACTTCCTGTCTATCTATCTCACGCATACTGGCACAGTGATATATTTCGGTCGTTTAGGCACATACATGTTGGTTGATGAACTAGGTCTGCAAACCGGGCGCTTGACATTCGTCGAGTATGAAATCAATGGGACTGTGCAAGAATCTGTTGAAATCCGTCCATTCAACATGAAAAGTCCAAACTTGCGCGCCCACCATTCCGGATCCCGGGGAAGGCCAGAAGATATCTGGTGCGTTGATGGTGGTTATAGACACCAAAATCAGCCGTGAGTATTCCTTAGCCTACCAAGTCAGCTCCACAAACTAACGTATGATATCAGACTTGACATGGACCTACCGGTCATCGATATTCTCTGTCAAGCCAAGGAAGCTAACAAACTTCCAAACACAATGTTTCTATGTGATCGAGAGCAGTGGACAAGTGATGTTGAGCTTTATGCCCCAGGATACTTGGCTCTGGAGGCCGAAGGGCGGGGAGGAGAGTACCCCCTAACCCGTCTCGCTGATCCAAACACTATCAGGGGCATTAAGAAGCAGGTTATGATTACGGTGGAAGACCCCAAGTTTTCACACCCCCATTTTACATGGCTTGCTCCGCGCCGACCATGAGTCTACTAGCTTCAAATGAAGAGTCGTACGATACCTTCCAACGTGAGATATTTTTCGTTTGGCTGTCCTGAGAGTATATTTTGCTTGCCGATTTGGCCAGATTGGAAGCCGATCTCGTCAAAATTGTAGATATCTTGATACGGAATTTGCTTAATATATGGCTCCAAATCGTCGAACCAGAGACCAATTTCGCCAATATCGCCAATATCGCCAATATCTTCAGCAGTGAGTCTCTTTTTCTCAATACCGGTCTCAGTTACTAGATGTAGATCGCATTCTACCTTTAGCATTCAACGACCCTGGCTAGCTAGAGATATCGTAGCGATCCGCAATAAGCTTATTCACCTTCTCATCCTCGGCAGACATCAACTCAAGTGCAAAGAGCAACTCATCCTCGCTGAATGATGAACCTGACGAGTAGTATTCTACACATCGGCTTTCCTCTTGCTCCGCCAACATGTACATGTCATGGTTATGCTTGAGAGTGACCGACGCTGCCTCCATTCTAAAGCCGCTCCACCAAACCCCAAGCCCGTGCGTATTGATCAACTCTTTGAGAAAACTAACCTCTCTCAAGCTATGTCTCTAGCCTTTGATCGCCCCGTCGATATAACTGTCGATAACCGAATGGTCGGTCGTGAGGTCATGGACATCTTGCTGAAAAGATTCCACACCCTGATCAATAATCTCCATCGCATCGCTGCCGACCATACATAAACGCTCGCCGAGGATGCCTCCTGTACCAGGCGATTCCATACATGCCTTTGCAAACTGCAGCAGAATCCTGCGGGACTCGAGTCGGTTGACCACAGATATGTATGCGTCCGGGCGATAGTCCGTTGTTTGACACAATGATTTCTGACCTTGCCAGGACGCTAGAGACTTCAGAGCCACAATTTCGGCCATCATTATCACCTCGGCCGCAGCTTCTTTTGGTGAATGAAGCAATGTTTCGATGTACAGGCGACCTTGGAGATCGAAGACTTGAAAGTAAGCTATTAGCTCTCGGCTTTGAGGCTTGGCACTACATGGGTGTTCTGTGATTGCCCGTATTAATGTGTGTAAATCCATGTTGACTTATGAGCAAAGTTCGCTGAAGCTCAGGAGGTCGATGATGTGGGATGTTGAAGAGGACGGCCCTGGTTTAAAAGACTGTTCATTCTTGAGCTGCGAAGGGCAAGATATATATATGGAGTGTGGAGCTTTGGCCCTTATCCGGGTATTTTTGTGTGCGTAAGTCATCTATATCTCAAGATGCATATTACGAACTGCACAGCCCGCAGACTCTGTTTTGCGTACTACAATACGGCATGATTGGTGGTTGAGAGCTGACCCTGCACACATGTGCAGCAATCACTGAAATTTGGCCAATGGTAAGTCTAGCTCGCATTGAGGCACCCAAAGCAGTAACTGTAGACTCTTTTACTAAAGCAACTGCGGAGAAGGAGATCGACATAGAAACTCTGGGCGAATCTTAAGGGTGTGATATTGGGAATTAAACAGAGAGTGTGGAGCTACAACATTAGAAATGTAGATCATATCCTTCAGTCACAGCATACAACCTACATACAATCTACTACTCTGACTAGGCAGATGTCATAGTCCGCAATAACCTTTTCCGCTTTCTCATCCCGGCTGGTATCAGCTCAAGTGCAAAGCGCAACTCGTCCTCGCTGAATCATGGCCCAAAAGACCGCCCTACTGGCGAGGAGTATTTCCGGGGGGACTTTCAACTTGTGCAGCCAACGTAAAATGTCTGGCTGTTATATCGATTCTCCACTGTGACCAACACGCATCAAGTCCGCCTGGAGTAAATTGTTCTTTGAAAGCATAAACCGGTTGCAATATATCCTCCCAGCTATCGATACTGAGGTAGATGAGAATTTCGATGGGCGAATGATCAGCCACGAGACTATTGTTATCAACCTGAAAGCCTTTCGGAGTTCGATCAATCTCATCGACAACAGCCATATTCGTACCCAATATCAGATTCATATGCTCAACTATATACAAACTTTCGCCGGGGGTCCCGGCTCTGGGCGTTTGCATTTCGGCTTTTGGGAGAGCAAGGCTCGCTGAAGGTCGGTGGATGCGGTAAAATGGGTAGATGAAGGGCGTGGGGTGTAAGGTATTGGGGCCAGAGAGATAGAAAAGGAAAGGGTAGGGAATGGAGGAGTTGAGATGTAATGCGACGCGAGGGAGATATTGAAACACTGATGCGCCTAGCATTGAGCGATGAAGAAAAAACAATCAATGTTTGGAAGACTTAGATATCTTCACCACCAGCCCAGGTGAAGATGGCTGCTAACGTCCATGACTGCGATCATGCGACACTTCGAGCCTGGACCTCGGGGCTGTCGGTATCTACATCATAGAAATATCAACGGGGTATGTTGAGTGCAAGATGTCATGTTTGCATTAAATAAGAAAACAAAAAAACCTGATCAGAGCGCCACTGTGCAAACAAAGAAACCCGATAAACTCCACAAGAATCTACCAATCCCATCCGTGCCCATCATGACTACACACATTCCGATTCTGTTCAAATCGGGAACTGTACAAGGAAAAGCACCTCACAGCATGACACCCCCTTCATCGCGGACGGCGTTAACATCTCGACTGACAAAGATCTCTTCCAGACTACAAGCTCCGTCGGCTATTTTCTGCATATCGCTCTCCAATACAAGGCCTTCCTCGTTGGCCAGATGGAGAAGACAAATGAAACCATAGGACGTACTGATGTCACGCAGTGTTTCGTTGGGGTAGACGGTCTTCAGAGAGTTCATAATCTGGGTGAACCGTAGTCTGTCGTCCCTGCGGTCAGGGCTACTTGTCTGTGGTGTTGGCGGCTCGGGGGCGTCAGCTTCACTCTCGGGCTCGGCTGGTGGTTCACTAGACATAACTTCGGGCTGCGACGCAGCGCCAAAGTCGGTGGTGGCAATCAGACGCTCGCCCATTCCCTTCCACATCTCGGTCTTGAGTCGTCGCACATCCACCTTTTTAGCGACACGGGCATAATTGACGTAATCCGGGCGCGCACGACGGCCGCCCTGGGTTACCAGCTGAGAGCCATACCCACCACCAGGCTTTCCAGGAGTAGCTCCAACCATATTCAGTAGTGCAGTGAGGCCAGTTTGTGAGCTACCGTCTCCGGCTGATGTGCCAGAGAGCCCGTCAGTCGGCGGAGACAACATCTCTCGAGCATCGGCAAATGGCATGTTATCGTCCTCATCGTCCATGTCCATGCCATTGGGGAAAGCAAGGCCATCGTCATCAGCAAAGAAGTTGGCATCATAGGCACCAGCGACACCATCCTGATCGCCAGTATCCTCCACCTTGTGATTCGCCCAGAAAGCCTCGTCCATGTCACCATTTCCAGAAGTTTGCTCCGGGCGGGGAGCTGCTCGCCTGCCCAAAAGCTTCTTCGAGCCCATGCGCGCCTTGGGCTTGAGGAAAAGTCGAAGCAGATTGCGTGAGTTAAAGTGCTTGTCATCAGGGAGCAGGTTTCGTCCCTTTGTTTTCCATTGTGTTTTTGGTAGTGAGACAGCCGAGTTGGAGCTGGCGGGAGTATAGATCAACTCGGCAATGGCATGATCCAAAGGTGCTCCAAAGTCAATCTCGAAAGGCTCCTTCTCTTTTCGTGGCTTGGGGGCAGATGTGCTGGCTGCCGTGTGCTCTTTGATCCTCTTAATCTTCCAGTGTTCTGGACCGGCCCAGTTCTTCTGGAGTGCATTATCGAAGTAACTGAGAATGTTCTCGTGGTCCTGTTTGCTCGGCTGATGAGACATAGTAACGGCATAAGCATCTTCACGGTCCATGTCTTCATCGCCGTCGCCATCGCCATCCTCTAATCGGTGAACCTTGAGCATCGGTTCTAAAGCGGCCTCTCTTGCCCACGCCTCTCCTCCGTCACCGAAGCCAGCGTCACCAGTCAGGTCGAAACCAGCCAGTGAGGCGTCATCATCATCAAAGCCAACAGCGTTGTCGTCATCAAGCATGATGCCCGAAGGATCGTCGCCCTCACCTTCGTTGTTCTTATCATGCCGCCAATCCTCGGGTGCCTTGAGAAGTGGGATATCCAGTGTTCCAGCTGGGTCTCCCAAGTCAAGGTTTTTGAGGGAAGGACAGATATCCTGCTCCCCGAGACGATCCAGATCTGGGAAAAATTGGCTTGCCAGCGTACCAAGATCAATATCGGGGTCGTCCTCGAATGTGTCGCTTGCGGTCTGAGGGGCGGGCTTCGTTTGATCATCGGCTTGTGATTCTGGGTCGGTAGAGTTCTGTCCGTCGTCCTCTCCCTCTGCCGTCTTTGAGGATTCATCCACAGCATCGTCGCTGCTGTCGAAAACAATTCGTCCGAAACTATCGATGGCCAGGTGGTTGAGCAACAGGCCCTTTGCGCCTCCTTCATCGAAGTCGGCAGACGCCTTCTTGAAGAGCGGATCCACGGCAAATTCTAGCTCAAACTTCTTCAGTTGTAATGATGAAAATGACGGAGCCAATGTAGCCTCGTGAGATCGTGTCTTTTGTTATCCGAAATGGTTAGCACAAGATTGATGTATTTACGAGCGATGGTAATCAACATACCTTCTTGCGCGATTTGCGCGGCGCCCCATCCTCACCCTCCTCATCGTCGTCACCCTCTTCGCCTTCGGCATCATTATCACGCCCTCTCTTATCACGGCTATCGGCCAAGCCACTCAGCAGCCGTCCAGTTTCCGTTGCGACACTGTCCACTCGACTTGTGTAAATCTTAACACACCCATCGAGGGTGCAACTAGCCTTTTGGAAATTCACACCGTCTCCCTCCTTCAAGAGAGACATGTCGTGGAAATAATCGATAAGAGCGAAGTTCCAGGAGTTGTTCGCATTGATCTTGTTATCGGTCGCCATCTTCATCCACTCTTCGAAATTGGCCAGAATGGGCACACGCTTCATGGGGGTAACACCGCGGCCATTCACATCGCTTCCGCGACCGCGGTGGCTCGATCCGCGCGGGGTTCCTGGACTTTCGCTTCCATCGCGGTCATGTGTTGTGTATCGCCGCGGAGGCATCGGGGTTTTGACAGCAGCTTTAATCTGGCTCATCTGACGATCATACTGCGCCTGGCGTGCCCCGATGCGGGCCGCTTTCTCGACCATATCATCGTTGAGGGGAATCCTGCTGTTCGCGTTAGTGATGATCTCACCCTCGCATCTTGAGGAAGGCGCATACTTGACGGGGGAGTTCTTATGAGGGGTGGTGTTGCCGTTGGAACGGCGATGAACCTTGTTTGCTACACGAGGCATGGTTGCGGTTGCCCCCGGTTGGGGATAGCAGGCGCGACGTTCGAGATAATGTCTGGTTGTCACAGCGCAGGAGGGGCGACAAACAAATGGGGAAGTCAACAAACATACGGCACTCGGGGGTAGCCAACAGTGCACAATATCACATGATGTCAACCCACCTACATATTCCTGAAATACCAGGCATCAAGACATGCTTAGATTGTCTCATCCAAACGCTGAGCTTCCAAGGTTCCGTTCCAATTCCAGTTTCTCCAGGGTTTTTTGACCTACTGACAGATCAATTTGCCTTCTGACATCTTGTTCATCTCATTCACTGCCAACGCATATTCTACCTATAATGCACCCCAGAGGCTAAAGCTTTGACCCACTTCTGCAGCTCGCTCCGCCTAGGCTGACATCACCGCCTTCACCGCATTGGCAGGTCAAGCCAACGCCAACTTTATGGAGGGGAATCAAGTCTTGTGATCAGCTCAAAGGGCATTCTCGGGACGAACAGTCGCGTGAGGATTTCTAATACCTCTTCATCTCACGATGCTGGTACTGTCGATGCCATGATGAACCAACTTCCATTTATCCTGCGGCCTGCCGTTCGCAAAAGGCCTCGGTATTCCGTCCGCCCGTTTTACACTACACTCTTGGTGTTCGTGGTCCTTGTGGCACTGAGCTGGGCTGTACGCAGCAATGTAATTGGACAGTCCCCACGACGTATCACTACAAATGTGTTCCTGACCAGGCGAGGAAACGAACCAGAGGTACAGTGCATCCCCTCAACGGGTTACTTTTCCCTCGTGGGACAGTAAAGAAAGCTAAATATCAATGTGCGACTCTATTTAGTGCCGTCAAGTTCGTGACGTGAAGGATCAATGCGCTTATATTCGTACCAACTGCCCCGACCACCAAGATGGCCTACTCTCCTACTTGCAGCTCTATTACTGCACTTTGGCAGATGCGAAACCGTTAGCTTTCACAATCCTAATACTTTGGCTATCGCTCCTATTTAGTACAATTGGTATAGCAGCCAGTGATTTCTTGTGTATCGACCTGAGCACACTGGCGAGCATTCTAGGATTGAGTGAAAGTCTCACCGGCGTCACCTTCCTCGCATTTGGCAACGGCAGTCCCGATGTCTTCTCCACATTCGCCGCCATGCGGTCAAATAGCGGGAGCCTGGCAATTGGCGAGCTGATTGGGGCAGCCAGTTTTATTACTTCAGTTGTGGCTGGTTCCATGGCTTTGGTCCGACCTTTTAAAGTGGCACGGCGGAGTTTTGTCCGAGATATAGGGTACTTCGTGGTTGCGGTTACTTTCAGCATGTTTTTGTTGGCTGATGGCCGATTGCACGTGTGGGAATCGGCTGCAATGGTGGGGCTTTATGTGTTTTATGTCCTGATGGTCGTAAGCTGGCACTGGTATTTGGTTCGGCGCCGCCGGAAGTACGAAAGAGACCTCGCGGCACGAACCCACTTCCACATCCCAGAAAACCAGGAGTTGGATGTTGAAGAGCCGATAGAAGATGATGATCCGGGAGTTGCTTCGGAATCGCGAAGCCTTCTGCGAGGCGCATCGACGGATGACTTTGACCTCTTGGAACGGACTGAAGGGGTTCCTATTTGGAAAGAACAAGAGGACGAAGATGATGAGACCCGCAACCGCTATCTTGCTGAAATCAGCGATAATATGCATGTGTATCGTCCGCCCAACCGATCCCGACGAAACACGATGAATCCCATTCGGCCCAGCCTTGTTGGTGCACTAGAATTCCAGTCTGTGCTCCATTCGCTTCAGAAATCAAGAAGCACGAACATCAATCCAACCATTAGCTTGAGTAGCTACTCGGACGACGGTGATAATTCTCAAGCCTTTGACACCCGGTCTATTGCATCACATCCTCGTGCCGGCAGACCATCTACTACCAACGACCGCCTTTCGCCGCAAAGTGCATCGGGCTCTTCACGAGTTCGTGCTGTGTCGGCTAATGATGCCGATGGCTTACAGCTTGACACCAGTTTGTTAGGCCGCCATGCAGAAGACACGCCACGCGTGACAGTGAGGCGGCCCTCCAATGAAGCCGGTGACTCGGCAATCCCCGAGCTACCCCGTATAGACACTAGTGGCGCTGCATTGACGGCATCGCCATCGTCTTCCGCCGTGTCATCCACAAATGGAAGCCCAGTGGATGCAGCAACTCCGCACACTCCAGACCTATTGGCGCCTCCAGGGGCATTTCAGTCCCCTAATTATCTCACTGGCGCAACGCACGACCGATCCCCTGCTCCGGTATCACCACGAGGAGGCTCCAGTCTTCGAACCGGACCTATACCTGAGAGCCCCTCCGCACCGTTCCCCGCGTTTGTTGATGTAACATCTCATCCATCGTCCCGCCCACCTAGCATTCGACTCCCCTACCCAGCTAGTCCATCAGAGCCTTTCTTGGTTCATGACAGCATTGGTGACATGGAAAATGATAACAATGGCTCATTCCGGAATCCTTTGAAGCGGTTTTGGCCTTACTCAGTCCTCCCCACTCCCTCGCATATTGGTTGCACGCTTTTTCCAACATTGGCAGGATGGAAGTCGAAGGGTATCATGGAGCGATTTCTGGGTATCGTTGCTGCGCCTAGTGTATTTCTTCTCACCATCACGGTCCCAGTCATTGAGCCTCATGCACCCGAAATCTCGGAGCCCGACTTAGTACCCGCTGTAGTCGTTGATGAAGTCAACGACAATGACAATTCTGGTCCGAGAGTCAGACTGCCGGCCGATAGTCCTGTACTTTCGCCTATCTTGCTAGGCCGCCAGGATTCCACGTCCCACCTATCAGTGTCGCATTCCCATCGCAAGTCGACCATTCAGGACCAGACGACTCGTCCGCGTTGGGACTCGGAGCTCCCGCCCGCACCACCCGTTATGTCTGAGCCATCTGTACCAGCCAGGGATTGGAATCGTTGGCTTGTTATCGTGCAGCTTTTCACTGGCCCCTTCTTCTTTGTCCTAATTGCATGGTCAACTTTGGATGAAGACCTCAATCCCCGAAACCTGATTCTTCCTTCTCTGGTTTCCCTTCTTTTCTCTTTCATCTTTCTCTCGCTTCTGTTAACCACCACCCGACGTCGTCCTTGGCACCGACAAGCCTACACAGATGCATCCAATGATCAACGCCATGGATCGCTTGAGGTCATTCCACCACCGTCCCTTCCGTCCTCATGGAGACCCTTCCTCTCCCTACTTGGATTCTTGGTTGCCATTTCCTGGATCGCAACAATTGCCACTGAGGTGGTGTCTTTGCTGAAAACTCTCGGTGTCATTCTTGATATCTCAGACTCACTGCTAGGCTTGACTGTCTTCGCCGTGGGCAACTCTCTCGGCGATCTTGTCGCAGATATTACCGTTGCCCGCCTTGGATACCCTGTCATGGCTCTCAGTGCGTGCTTTGGCGGGCCAATGCTTAACATCTTGCTTGGCATTGGCCTTGGAGGCCTATACATGACACTCAACGGGGGTAACACACGACGACATGACGAGATCCTTGGTAGGACCGTCTCTTCAGAATCGGTTTCTTATGAGATTGCCATATCCAAGGTGCTGGTCATCAGTGGCGCTACTCTTTTGATGGTTCTGGTTGGGCTTTTGATTGTCGTCCCTTTGAATGGTTGGAGAATGGATCGCAAGATTGGATGGGGTCTAATCGCCGTATGGTGTTTGAGTACCTTGGGAAACGTGATTGCAGAGGTTGTATCCTAAGGTCTCCGGCATTGCATTTGTGAAATTATGGAGTTTGATATATTTTGAGATCTCATTGAATGTATTTAAACATTTGAATCGAAAGTCCATCGCTGATATGTACATGAAGTTGAATGTCGGTAATTATGACCGTTGAAGAAAGCCCTCGGTGGGTATGAGCTATTCGGGAAGCGCATGAGGCTCTTCCAACACAAATCAACCTATTAGCTCTCGGCTATTCTGACATGGCGAAAGCGCCCGTGTGTGCCATCTATATGAGGGGCCAGAACTCGTATCTGCAGCCACTAGCTTCGCAGCTCACGATCGCAAACTATAAACAGAAGTCACTATAGGGACAGATACTCGGAATACTGACTAGTTTCGCTCATCACCTAACCGTCAGCCGGTGATGTACCTTGATGCTGTCTATCAATCCGTCAAGTCAAAGCTCATCTACCATCTCGACACAATCCTGAAACAATCTACACGGTTTCTATAGCTTTACTGGCTAAGACTACATGTCACTTTTTACCCCTTAGCCTTTTGTGGCGCCGGCCACATGGAACGCACCCTGCGAACCCAACCCGGGTAAAAACGACAAAAAAATGGACTTATACGAAGAGTCTATAAGATAGATAATCACTCTAGGCTCATGGTTTTGATCTTTACCTGCTTGCTACCGTACGTATGCTCAACATCAGAAGATAAAATGAAGGCCATCCTTTACTATGCTGTCGCTTTCGTTGGCTTCGCGACACTCGTATCGACCACAGATGACACTACGTCCTCGTACTGCACCCCTAATATAGTTTGCGACTCAAACTCTCCCCGCGTCGGCTGGGTATCCTCCTCCCCACTTCGAAACTCATTCAGCATCCTATTCAGCTGTCTAGCAACCTTCTTCGCCTGTGCCTGGTCCATCCTCCAACTCAACTTGCCAGGCCTCCAGGAAACAGCCGTGCAAAAGTTCACACGCAAGGTGAAATGGATGGTCCTCACGATCATCTTCCCAGAGCTCCTGGCCTCGATCGCACTTATCGAGTTCGGTCTCGCGAGAAAGTCTCGTAAAGAGATGCGAATGCTTGCGGGTGGACACAATTGGACGACGACGCATGGGTTCTTTGCCAATATGGGTGGCTTTGTGTTGCGGACACCTGATCTGCATGACTTTCCGTTGAATGCGGAGTCGCTGAGACTCCTCGTGACGGAAGGCCCGGTGACAATTCCGGAGACTAAGAAGGAGGATATCAAAGATCGAAGCAAGACGGATGTTTTTGCGCGCTCATTTGCTGTGTTGCAGGGTCTTTGGACGGTTGTACAGTGTATTGCGCGGTATCGGGAGAATCTTCCCATCATGGCGCTTGAGGTCAATGCCGCGCTTTTCACTATCATCAGTCTGTGGACGTATATATTTGAGTGGTCAAAGCCGAAGGATGTTTCTGTGCCGATCATGCTTGTTTCGGAGGAAAAGATCGGGGCTGAGCAGATTGAGAAGATCGAGACCATATACAAGGACTGGTACAAGAAGGACGTTGGGGAGACGCTTGCTATCCAGCGGATTCCTTTCGGTCCTCTGATTTCGGCTTTTATGAGTGATAAACTCAAGATGAAATCGTGGGTGACAGGGTTGTGGTTTGGTCTCAGTCTTCTGGCCGGCTTCTATAATGGGGCTCACATGTGGGTGCATGAGAATTTGTTCAATAGTGGTATGTGGATTGCTTGGATGGTATGCGCGTGGGGAGGAGTTGGATTGCCGCTAATTGCTAACTTGTTGATCTGGTTTGATCAATGTCTACCCGACGTCTTTCTCGAGTGGGCTTGGGTGATTCTGGTGGTTTGTTACATGTTGATTCGAATTGGGTTGCTTGTTGTCGGGATCATTTCATTCTACTCACTACCTTTGGCGGCTTACTACAACGTGACTTGGACCACGTTCATTCCTCATTTCTAGGTCTTTGTTTATTTCTTTGGGGGGAGGAGGGTTTTGTGCCTGGTACTGGATAATCTGAGAAGTATATGAGACTCAGGTGGCGTAATTGGATGGGAACCCACAAGGCAATTTGAACCTGTGAATGCGTTATGCGCTAATTCTAATACGGAGCTAGAACCAAATACATGAACTTCATCACGTTCCGGTGGAGATAATCAATTACTCCTGGGTTTTAGTACAATAACTAGCGCCGTAAACATGGGTCCTGAAGGGAGACATGGACCCCGGCAAAAAGGAGAAGAAGCCTCGGTCGAAGTGACAGATCCAACTGCCTTCTCCGTCCAGAGTAAGCGAGAGACTAGCCCATATGGGCCGCTTATCTCATTTTCGCGACAACACGCCATTCCCTCTAACAAAGTTCCGGCTTTGCGTGCCGGGATCTAGAGGCTTGCCTTGGCCTGCCCAAAACACAACGCCCTGCCGTTAACAAGCAAACGGCACCAAAGTTTGCCGGGAAGCCCTCATTTAGACTTTGATAACGCCAGAAACTGATAACACTAAAAACTGAACCGAAGTCTTTCAAAGGGCCCAAGTACGATGAGCATACGCAATCCTCGGCCCCGGACATATCATGCGAGGCCATCCTTCCAATAACTACCGCTGTCACCAAACTAGAGCCCTGCATCAAAGCTGCCCGAATATGGGGAGATCCGGAGAAGCAAGTATTCTAAACAGTAACCGGAAAAATTCCTGCGGGGGAAGAGTCAACCCCAACCTTCCCCGGCCATATTTCCTCCAATAGGAGCGCGGCATCGACGGCACCCGGCACCCGCACCCTAAGGCCTGGATTGGAGGTGTCAATGAGAAAGATATGCTAATAATACATATAGAAGGTAGATTCCTTTTTGTTGCATCTCTGTAGTCAGAGATCCTGCGCTGACAGCCACTCACCATGGCGCTCCCTCCTAAGTGGTACCAGGTATGTCCTCAATTCTCATTCTTAAACTCGTATGCAACAACTAACTATCCGCTAGTTTCTGGTCTGTGTGTTTGCTTCATTGGGATCTGTGCTATATGGATACGATCTTGGTGTCATTGCCGAGGCTATTGCCAGTCCTTCGCTAGTGAGCGAATTCAATATCGATTCCACCCAGAGTGGAGCTATCACAGCTGTCTTCACAGGTGGTGCTTTCTTTGGTGCCATCTTCGCCGGTCCTCTGGGTGATTACACAGGTCGTAAATATACCATTCTTGTTGGTTCTATTATCTTCTTGCTGGGAGGGTGCGTAATCTAGACTCTTACCCATGTCTTCCCATGCTAACAGAAGCAGTGGTCTTCAAACTGGCGCACAGAAAATCGCCTATCTATATGCCGGACGAGCAGTTGCCGGTCTCGGGTGAGTTATGACTTCCTTCAATGTCACTTCCATCCAGACTAATCATTGTCATGACAATAGAGTTGGTATCCTGGTCATGATTGTGCCCATCTACCAAGCCGAACTAGCACACCCAGACATCCGTGGTCGTGTCACCTCCCTCCAGCAACTTATGCTAGGAGTGGGCTCCCTAGTCGCCTCCTGGATCTCCTGGGGTACTTATATCAACTTTGGCCCCACAGATTCACGCCAATGGCGTATCTCCCTGGGTATCCAGATGGTCCCAGCCGTCTTCCTCGCCGCATTGATCCTGCTATTCCCCGAGTCCCCCCGTTGGCTGATCGATCATGGTCGTCTGGATGAAGGTCTGCAGACCTTAGCCCGACTGCACTCTCGTGGCGACATCAATGACGCCTGGGTCCAGACGGAGTACGACCAGATTTGCAACTCCATCGCCCATGAGCATGAAGCCGAGGCCAAATCCTATACGGAACTTTTCACGGATCGCTCGTGCTTCCGACGTCTCTTCTTGGCTTGTAGTATTCAGGCTGCAGCGCAGATGACTGGCGTCAGCGCCATTCAGTACTTCAGTCCTACGATTTTCAAGCAGATGGGTATTGCTACCAACGATACGCTCAAGTACCAGGGTATCAGTTCTATTATTGCTATTATTGCACAGTTCCTTTGCATGCTGTTCATTGATAAGACTGGCCGACGATGGCCGCAGATTATTGGCAATCTGGGCAACTGTCTCTTCTTTGTATGTTCTTTTTCTTCTGTCGTTCACCTTCCAATTCTCCAATGCTAACTTACTCAGGTCATCCCCACGATCTTGATCGCCAAGTTCCCCCCGGGCACATCAAACAACACCTCCGCGGGCTGGGCATTCATTGTCATGACCTGGTGCTACAACTTCTCCTACAGCGCGACAATTGGACCCCTCACCTGGATCATCTGCGCCGAGATCTTCGATACAAAGACCCGATCTAAGGGTGTCTCCATCGCCACCATGGTCTCCTTCGCCTTCAACACGATGATCGGCCAGATTACGGCCCCTGCCATTGCCAACATCGGCGGTTGGGGCTTTTATGTCATCTTCTGCGTCTTCAACTTTACGAACGCTATCTTTTTCTGGCTTGTGCTCCCTGAGACTACCAAGTTGCCTCTGGAGGATATGAACACTTTATTCAGGAATGAGCCGTGGATAGTGCCGGGCACACAGACGCATAAGTTTATCGAGCGGAAGCAGATGCCGTTGACTATTAGTCCGGAGAAGATTGAACACTTTAGTGCTCATGAGGAGACTGCTGCATAGTAGTGATGTTACATGGTGTGTCTTTTAGATTACTGAGCGGTTTTATACCCATGCAGGAGTGAGTTGTTTATGTTGTATCTGGAGGTTGGGGTGGGCTTATAGATTGAGTATTATGCTTGGACAAAGTGATATAGATTCATATAGTGCATGGTCTGAGTCGGTGATAACTCTAAATCCTAATAGCGGTTTGCATGTTAGCTTGACGTACAGTAGCGACCGCTTTCGCCTTTCATGTCGAATACAGAGAAGCTGTTTCAACCCCTAATCATATGACCCGCTAATATAGATATGGGTAGTATGTAACCAATTTGTTTTGTAGCTGACCAGGTAATATATAGCGAAATTTATCGGATCACCATTTGGAGACGGAACTTGAACTATCTTTTCGAAAATAGTGAAACGAAATCCAGCCTCTCTCCGAGCAATAAGTGTATAGAATGTGAAAGACGGTACCTAGTGCTAAGCGTATTAGATTAACTTTGGCGGTTGAAATATTGATAATATAAGTATGTTAAGACTTAGTCTCACTTCAAATTATTGCGAGAAGAGAGTAGAAAGGCAAAAGAGCGTTAACTGGTCTGACGGCAGCGAAAGAAACATGCATAGGTATTAGTAACTTTGTTTTCATTTTCAAATTTCATTCTCGTGGCCTGTATGCAGTTCGATAAAATCTAACATTTAAACCTTTTAAGAAGGTTAAGCGGACGCCGTATGGCACGGGGATGGGTATAGTCAATTCCTGAACTTGGCTAGACGCATCGCGTCCGTAATGCTTTACTTGGTCACAACTTCTACTTTTTTCTTACTAAGAATCCTTTAACTCCCTAGATTCCCGCAAAGAGATTCATTTTTGCAGAATTACTCCTTTCTGCCGATATATCACTACAGTAATTTTAAACGTCATTGGCATCCATTTCAGTAGCTTCAGTTGTTGGGCGGCCGGCTCCACCTACATCCTGACAAAGCACCCTTCGGAATATTATGTAGACTTTTTAAAGAGCCACAGAATCCAAAATGGGGTGAGGAGGGCGATGGGCCAGTTGAAGTGGCTCCAAAAGAAATCCTGGTAGGGAGTACAACCACTGCCGTCGGCAAAAAAGCTGTAATTTCCTCGCCCAACAAAAGTACGTGCATCCATATATTACAAATGCGGAGATGATCGGCTTTGGTTTTTCGAGATGAACCAGTAGTAGCGAGATCTCAAGGAGACGGGCGCTTGGAATTGCGACGAAGCACGCAGTTCACCTGCACTAAGATGGGTTGCATGGCCGCCCCCACCTAAGCCCCCAATGAGGGGTTTTGAGGGCATAATCTCAAGTTGAGGCTGAATTTCCCACCTAGAAGAACTCCCGTCGAATTTGCGTATCAAGACATCCGCGCAGCCTTGAATCATGAGCAATAATTATACATTCGGAGGTAACAATTCAGGGTTTCAGATTGGGGTCAATAATGGATCTATCAACTATACCTCTGAAGGACATAAGCAGTCGACTTTGTCCGGAACCGGTGGCTCTTCGTCTGGAAAGGGGCTTCGTCTGTTGTCTTTGGATGGAGGAGGCGTCCGTGGCCTCTCAATCATCCTGATTATCAAGAATCTTATGGAGAGAATAGACCAGTATAACCCACCTGCGCCTTGTGAATATTTCGAGTTGATCGGTGGAACGTCGACTGGAGGGTTGATTGCGATTATGCTTGGGCGCATGCGAATGACTATCCGTGAGTGCGAGGCGGCTTACAGGAAGCTATTGCATGTCTTTACCCAAGTTCGTAGCGACAGCGATACCTTTCAGTTCGACCACAGGGCATTTGAACATGCAATCAAAATCATGCTGGCCGACCATGGCATGGACTCGGAGTGCCTTCTAAAGGATACAAGTGCAACGGCCTGTAAGACGTAAGTTGTCAGTGGAAGGATATTGTCCAGATTTGGCCATCTACCCCCAAACAGCGTACCCACGCACAATTGTATATACCCTTTCTGATGAGTTGACCTTGCTTCACTTAGCTTCGTTTGCGCTACAAGTGAAACAACTTCACAAACCGTCGTTCTATCGAGCTATTTCAACGACCGACGAGGCGGCGACCTGTTAAACGAGACGAAAATATGGGAGGCAGCCAGGGCAACGTGTGCAGCAACGAACCTTTTCGAACCAATCACAATTTGCGATGAAATATTTGTCGATGGTCAGACTGGCGCGAACAACCCGGTGCAAGAGACTTGGACAGAAGCCGGGGACGCATGGCATTTGAACAACGGCGATCTCAAAGACAATGTTCAATGTTTGGTCTCTATCGGAACAGGCATTACTGGATTCACTGCCTTTGTACCGAGTCTTCCTGGGGTCGCAAAGGCGCTGCAAGCCATTGCCATGGAGACCGAGCAAACGGCAGATCGGTTTCGCAAGCAATACACAGATCTCTTCCAATCAAGAAGAGCGTTCAGATTCAATGTCGTTCGAGGATTGGACAATGTTGGACTGGAGGAAGTTTCTAAGTGGGGTAGTATTAAAGCTGCCACTAGGAATTACGTGCAAAATGAAGAGGCATATGTTGCGATGAGAGATTGCACAGAAAGCATTAAACAAGGAGGGCGTAATATGTCTTTTGCTTAAGAGCTGTTTTGTTTATAACTAAGAGTATAGGATAATCAATGTATGACTTATGCTCTTTATATCCTTAAAACTCTGATAGTCGCCTGCAGGATCGAACAGATCATAGAATCCCGTAGAAATGCTGAATTGATCTGTAGGCGTATTATTTTCCAGATAAGCTATTCAACTTCTATGATCCGAGAATGTGATGAAACTTGACGTAGTAGATGGAGGAAGAATCAAAAATTGCAGGTAGTAAAACTCTGCTATGTGATGATACTAAACTTTACATTAGGTGGTTATCACTTGAGTTTTCTATATAATCATTTTACACGCTAGTTCCTGTGTGGTGGGGTTGTTTAAGGTTGGCTAGAAGCAAAGGATATTATAAGAGCAAAATACCAGTGAATATTTGTAAATAACATGAACTAACTACTATCGTCTTCGCCTCTCATGTGCTAGCGTTCATAATTCCTTCTCGAGAACAATCACAGCGGACTGTTTCCTAGCCAATGAGAAACCCCTTCCTAATCTGTACACTATGTACCTCTAATATATGACTGTCTCAAAGCACGCGGCCCGCTGAGGAACTCGTGCTGCGGTCGTTGGTCTGCACCTTGCGGAGACCCGCACCAGCTTGGATGGATGCAAGGAGAGCAGAACGGTCTCCACCACCGCCGCCAAGAGCGGGGGGAGCAGGTGGCGGGGGAATGCCAGCAGGAGGAGGCGGAGGTGGGGCACCGGGAGCTCCCGAGGGGGGGTGGAGGGGGAGGGGGTGCAGCCATAGGGGCACCAGGGGGAGGCGGTGGCGGTGGCGGCGGAGGAGGAGCACCAGCTGGCGGGGCGGGTGAATCAGGGGATTCCACGGGATCCATAGCTGCAGGTGGAGGAGGGGGAGGAGCGACGGGGCTGGCCTGAACGGGGGTGGCAGCCTTATCTTCATCCATGGCGCTCAGAGGACGAGGAGGTGCCATGGTGCCAAACAAAATGCTAGCAAGCTGCTTAGCACTGCCACCACCAGGTCGGTCATCCTCGTCGTCAGAAGATTCGGCTTCAGAGCCAGCGTTAGACCAGTCATCATCATCTTCGGGACGCGCGCGGCTCTTGCGCTCCAGAGGGGCGGCACCTGTAAAGGTCGGCTTCGAGCTCTCTTGCGGTTGCTGCTGCTGCTGCTGCGTGAAACGGTGGAAGGGGTTTGTTGACTGCGCGGCGGGCGAAGTGACTGCCTCGGGCTCAACAGCTTGGCCAAGCGACTTGAAGTAAGGGTTCTTCGACTCAGCATCAGGTGAAGCAGCAGGGAATGTTGCTTCGGGTGAGCTGGCTGCCGGACTAGGAACCTTCTCCGATTCTAGTGACATGGGCTCGGGCTCAGGAACAGCGACAGTGGGAATAGGCGGAGGAGTGCTGAACTGGGGAGTGATGCTCTGAGGGCCCTCGTCGTCCGAGGAGCTGTCGTCATTTTCCTCGAGTTGACGCTGCAGCTCACGCTCACGCTCTCTGGCCATCTCAAGCTCAGCGCGCTGGGCTGCGAGTCTGGCCTCCTGATCCTTGGCCTGTCGAGCGGCCTCCTCTTTGCGACGTTTTTCCTCCTGCTTCTTGACCTTGCCCTGTCGAACTTGTTCCTCGAGAGCACGCAGTCGAGCTTCTTGGGCCTCCTTCTCTTTCAGAAATTCGGCTTCACGCTTCTTCGACTCATCCTCTAGACGTTGGGTCTCAAGCTCCTGAGCCTCTTGCTCCTCCTTGATCGCTTGCTCGCGGGCAGCGTGCTCGGCCTTGCCAGCTTCTTCAGCCTTCTTGGCATCGGCCTGACCAGCGCTGTCAGTTCGTGCTCTGCGAGTGGGAGGCGCAGGTGGGGGCTTCTTGCCAGCGGCCTTGGGAGCAGCAGCACTGCTCGGAGCAGGGCCACCACGTTCCTCAGCCAGACGGCGCTGTCTCTCTTGCTCCCGCTGAGCATCCTCTTCTTCGGCACGCTTGACACGCTCCTCGCGCTCCCTTTTCTCTCTTTCCTGACGTTGCTGAAGAGTCTCAGTAGCAATGGCAGGCTTCAGACCAGCAGCGGCCATGCGCTCGGCAATGCGCTTCTGAGCTCGCTCCCTGGCGGAAGCCACACGATCCTCGTGCGTGTTCCCAGGGATGGAGCCCGACGAGGCTGAAGATGCTGGCATGGAAGGACGGGAGGCAGTCGAGTCGGCCTCGGGCGAAGAATACTTCGAACGTTGCTCCTGAGAAGATCTCTCTCGACTGTAATAAAACGTAAGCTTAATTCTTGACTTCAAAGATACGGGGGGTTATCATACTCTTCCTTGCGAACGTGGGCAGTCCGGCTGTTACGGCCAAGATCATAGATAAAGTCACGGATAATGTCTTCAACGCCCAAGGCATCCTCCCAGCGACGTCTTTCGTGCGAGCGGGTAGAGTTTTCTCCTTCGTCGCGGAGGCTGTCTTCCAGGCTGCGAGCGAAATCGCGGACACTTTCTTCGACATCGCGGGTCATGGTGCTGTTGCGCTCTCTTTCAGCGTTGGCATCAGCCCTCTCGGATTCCATTCGGCGAGCAGACTCGCCGTCGTCCTCCTCTGTCGTGGGAGCAGGGCGTCCCGCCAGTTCGGCAGCACGGGCTTGCATACGTGCACGAGCACGAGCCTTGATGCGGTCTGACTCGGTCACGGCACCACCGGGACCAGTACCCACAATATTGGAAGCACCATTCGGGTTAGCCTTCGCTTCCTTGAGGCGGAATAGCTCCAATTTTGCCTCGGCAATCTCTCGCTCAACACGGCGGACCTCAGAGGCAGTCTGTGGAACCTGATCTTCAGATGCTTGCAATTGGCGACGGAGGGCTCTGCGCTCCGCTCCACTGTCCAAATTACGGAATGAGGCATGAGGATGGGTATCAATGTCGTCCTGTACGCGCCGAATCCGGTCCATGAGAGACTCCGCCTCACGACGATCTCGACGGTCGAGAACCTCGTCGTCCTCGGCCTTGTTCTCGTCCTGGAAATCAACAGCCTCCAACATCACATTGGTCTCACGAATCTTCTTCCGCAACTGTTCCACGGAGAGCTCTTCTCCTTCAGACGTTTGAGAGGCAGCAGGCGAAGGCGTACGGGCATCATTACCAACACGGCGACGCGCGCTTGAACGGTAGCCGCCCGCGGAGTCGTTGTTCTTGAACATTGTCGCATCCTTGCGGGTAGCGCCAGGCTGTCCGCCACCGCCGCCACGGAAAGAGTGGTCCTTGAGGTAGCTAACACCAGTTTTCTGCGGCTGCAAAAAGGCCCCAGTGGTCTTCCGATTCTCCGCATCTTGGGACAAGAGCGATTTCATAGTACCAATAGAATCATTCAAATGTCTCGTAGAAGGAGGGACAAGCTCCGGAGGCAAACGGCTAGGAACAGGATAACCATTCAAAGCACGGTAAATCAAATGCATTCCGACGGCAAATTCATCCATATTCAAACGACCACGGTTGTGAGGATCTGCGAGTGTCCAGATACGCTCCAGATCCTTACGGTTTAATCCGCTTTGACCCATGATCTCAATAGCTGTTTCACCGCCAATAAAGCCCTTGTGCATGCCATCCCAGGCACGGAAGAGGTCGTCGTAGATCTTCTTTTCTTCCTTGGTAATCGCCCACGCCACGGTAGCATTACCCGAGAGGTTGGACATGTTGAAGCCACCCTCACGACCGGGTTGGGGCATGAGCTGCTGCTTCATGACCTCAATATTAGGCAGTCCCTGCGCTGGGGTGTTAATAAAGCCCCACTGTCCGGGAATACCAGTAGGCTGCGCGGTCAAACCAGTAGGTTGCGCGGTCAAGCCACCAGTCTGCGCGGGGCTCAAGTTGGATGCAAATCCAGTGGGCATTGGTGGCATTGGAGGCCGAGGACCGGAGTATCCGGTGGCCTGAGGATTTGCCATGAAACCAGTCTGTTGTGGCTGAAGGAACTGCGATTGGTTCTGGAAGCCGGTCTGTTGGGGCTGCTGCATGCCGGTCTGCTGAGGGAAGAATCCAGTGGGCTGCGCCGTCAGTTGTGTGAGAAGAGCAGCATTGCTCGGCTGCTGAGGCTGAGGCTGCTGCACGATCGGTGGAGTCGATTTGTTCTCCAGCAGAGGGGCATCGAAATTGGGTGCGTTCGTTCGTGGAGCGGGCGCTGGCTGGGTGTCGGGGACATCAAATGAGATAATGTCAACCATACTGGACACCTCGTTTTTCACAGTCTCAGGCAGCACCGAGGGAACTTCCCGGCCAGTCAATCGCAGATTACACAGGTACATGGCCAACGCAAATTCCGGGAAGAACAGCTGGCCCGACTTGGTAGAATCACACAAGACCCAGATCTTCGACAGATCACTGCCCGGAAGCTTGGATCGCAGCAAAAGGTCTCTCACTTTCTCGCCGTCCATTGTCTTGCTATCACCGACCGCCGACTTGAACAACTGCTCGAATTTGGCTTGGTCTTGAACGGTAATGAACGAAAGCCGGATACTTGGGATTTTTGATGCATTCTTCGGCGGGACTTGTGGAGGCGGAGCACCGGTATCTTGGAAGGAATTCGCCATCTCGCTCGAGGTCTTGTATCGCGCAGGGAGTCCGGTGGGCTGGGAGACCTGCAATTGCGGCGCTTGCTGTTGCGCCTGGGGTTGCTGCTGATTCTGGACAGGGAATGCGGTATATTGAGCTTGGAGGCCCTGTTGCTGAGTTGGCTGCGGCTGCTGCTGCTGCTGCTGTTGCTGTAGTTGCTGACCAGGGAAGCCAGTGAACTGCGGCTGGAGCTGCTGTCCCGCGGGGAACCCGGTAGCTTGAGGTTGAAGTTGCGAGCTACCGAATGGCGAAGGCTGACCAGCAAATCCGGTTGGCTGGGGAGCCATGAACCCTGTTGGCTGGGGTTGCTGCATTGGTGGCTGCTGTTGACCTTGAGGGAATTGCGAGTATTGGGGCTGCTGCTGCTGTTGCATGAATGGTGCCTGGCCTGGACGGCCACTGGCACCACCGCCGAGGAAGGTATTCGACGATGAGTACATTATAAACACAGCGCTCGCATGGACAAAAGCAGATGCAGAAGAGCCACAGAGATTGATGAGAAAAAGAACACAAATGTAGAGAGGGGGCAGATCAGGAGCAAGGTAAATGACGCTGTCGCAGGGACGCGGAGGCACGCTAGCCTGTTTAGGTGATTAGTCATGGATTCCCCGTGAGCTAACTTAGTTAACTATTATTATCTTTTTTCCGTTAATCTCCGGGGAATTTAACCGGTTTATGTAGCTACTCGTGGTCACGACGTGAGGTAGGCAACACAATTAGCTATTGCACTGGAGGCATCTTAGATACATGAGGCGTTTCGAAATGCAAATCGTAAGGATAATGAGTGCTCGCAAGAACTATGGGCCCGCAAAAAAAAAAAAAATCAAAGGTGGAACACAAAACCACCAGACCAACGGATCAGTAGATCAGGGTCAAGATGACAGAAAGGCGAGCATCAGAGAGAAAGAAATCCCAGCATTGCTCCGTACGCCGAAACCAAAGCAAAAGAGAAAAGAGAAGAGGGTTGGATGTAAACTTCGGCACAAATGGATAGCCATATGTCTTTTTTTTTTTTTTTTTCCAACAGCTCACGACTCTCTACTCGTGAGCTTGCTGCTGGTTGGCAGCATTCGCCATCTTGCGGAGTTCGTATTCCTTGGTGAATTCGCGGGACAGCTGACCCAGCTCCTTGATAAGCACATTGCAGGTGGCAATGACTGCAGCACGGGGAGTAATCTCGCCGTCGGTTTGCACACGCAACTCAAAGTTGGGAGTCAAAGGGTGGGGAACCTAGATATAGTTAGTACCACTCATCATATCAAGAAGATAGAGTTCACATACCCGGTAAGCGGAGAAAACCACATTGGGATGGCGGAGCAGACGAACGCGGAGCAAATTACCAAGCGTGTGGTCTTCCTTGTGGAAGGTAAATATGGCCGCAGAAGGTAGGCCTGAACACAGATGTCAGAAACCCCATATTGCTGCTTTTCGGCAAAGTGAGGAACACATTACTTACGAGTGTCGACGTCAACGTCGATCTTCTTCTCGCCGGGACCAAGAAGGATCGCCTCGTAACTGCATTCAAGTTAGTCAGTCATGCTTCCACGGCCATCAACGCATGAACGCCTGCAGGATGAATATGAAATGTCATGATACAGTGTAGTTTTCTTCCCCCATCATACTGACACATCGGGGCGGTCATCCACAGCACGAAGGGTCTCGTGGCGAGATACAGGCAGACGGCCACCTGCCTTCGCAATGGCATTGGTTGCCGTGTCGAAGGGGATGGCCCGGTAGCCCGAGGGCGAGGGGGACCGAAGATCACTCATGACAATATCTTTCCAGTGAAAACAGGGAAACACGAAGCAAAATAGACTGGGAAACAAAACAAGGGGAATGGGAACAGACGATGGAGAGAAAATGAACAGACAAGAGGGAGTCTTGATCTTCTGGATTTGAGTCTCTTGCGATATTTGGTCGCGAGAGGCTCGAATCCAAAAGACCAAACGAAACAAAGTGAGCAAATTTTGAGCGCTTTCCCTTCAACCTGACGGGCTCCATACCCGTCATAACATGAACAAGGTATTGATCAGACGAATTCGCAAGAGCAAACATGATTATGTTGAAGCCAACGAAAAAGGAAAAACTCTGTAAGATACACTCACCGATCCGGCGCATTCATAGCGGAGTGATTGAGATAAAATTAGAACCGTAAAATAATGGAAAAGACACTTGAAAGAAATGTTGGAGTTGCTGAGCAGTCTGTCGAAAAGTATTAATACAGTGTCTTCCATGGCCTTTCAGGCAGTTTGCGTGAATGTGTTAGATTCAAAGACAAATGACCAATGACTATTCATCAAAACCAAAAGCAGACTGGACATCCATCTGCAACCATTCCAAAAGGGGCCACGCTTGATACTTGCGGGAATGTCCAAAATTCAATCTCCAAAGTGAATGAGTGCATGACAGTGGGAGGATTCAATGCCAAATTACCTTTTCGGGTCTTTCAGATTATTTTGATGCGTGAACACACGCTAACAATATGGCGATGGTGAAGATCGGAAAACGATCTAATTCGATGAAAAGGTGAGGACGTGAAGATCGAGATGCCACGATCACATGATATCACTAGGTCCCGTGACATATACCACGTGACACTTCTTGATTGTCGGCATAATTTTGATGATGTAAGCTAGCTAGATTAGTAAGCCAGCACATAAGGTGTGCGCACAGAGATAGGAGAACAACCAGACAGACACATATTGAATCGAACACCCATAGAACCTTGATTGACCGCCCTGATTACGTGTTCCGACATTGATCTTGCATGCGACAAACGTTTGAATGAATTGAAAATTAATTCGCGTATTATGCTAGTTAACTCTTGTAATTACGTAAGTTTCCTGCTGCATAACAAGTATATCCCATTCATGTCGAAGTTGATCCCCATCATCTCGAAGATTCCACCTTCGGCTCTCCACACAGTGAGAGCCCGCAGCGCCGATCTGCGGGAAGTTGACATCTAACCATCAACACAAATGAGTCGATAACCTTGGAATGATGCAGAGTAGAAAAAATGAGTCCGAGTGCTAGATTCACGAGTTGAAGGTCTCTTAGTTATTCCTTTCAGCCGAACCAACGAAAATTATAATTCTATCCATCGTTTGACAATCAATATAAATTACGAATCTCCCACCAGCTCGACGCATTACCTTACGCATCGAAAGGAAATTAAACATGTAAAGATGAAAGAGCTACTTCAAATTCAAGAGTGAAGATCTATTTCAATAGCCCTGGAGAGTGAATAATGCAAAGCCAATGTGGTATATTCGTTGTTCCTAATTCCTTTATCACCTTCCTTCCCCCCCCCAATGAGTTCAACAATTTCTCATCAGGCCATCTACCAACTCTTTCTATCACAACGTCCACCATTGGTCAAATAAGAGATATGTTTTCTGCAACTCAGCTTAGCTCGATAGTCTGGAAGTATCGCCTGGCCCGATGAATGGAAGGGAGAATGTTAGGACTGAAGTCCTAGGAAGGATAAGGATAAGAGTGACGACGGAAACGTAGTGTACTGGGTACGCTACCGTTGATTTAATTGTAATATAATCGCTGGAGAACTTATGAGAGTTCTCCTGCGATCCTCCTCTACTAGTTATTTAGGATTTGGTGCGGAATCAATTCCTATGGGAACCAATTTATATAGGTCTAAATATGACCATAAAAGATGGTATTAGTCGGATATGCTACATACTAGATACGATCTTTGTAGAACTGGATATATTATTCAAGGGGGATCAGGCGATGTCCTAACTACATATTGAAGAGGGGAACACTCGTTGGCAGCACACTCGAAGATGTGCGGGTCGATTCAGCGCACAGAACAACCACACAAGCCACCGCAGGACGTACGAGAGAACCACATGGTCCGTTGAGAGAGGTGTAGGAGTGTGTTATTCCATGCTATCTACTAGATGCTAGTTATCCTATCCTGGGCCTACCTGCCCACGTACTGAAAACTATTGGTCACGGCCTAAACCGGAAAAACCCTCGGAAAAACTCTACCCGCAAGAACCCGTAATAACAGGTAACAGGGAGTTCCCCACTACAATATATACCCTCCGATCCGGACCGTACGGTCGTGTAATCAGGGTTCCGTCCCTGGTTCCACACGCCAGTATTCTGCCATAGGCGGTAAGGATACATAATTATTTCACTATACTAATTATTCCTTATTATACTGAAATTTTTCACCATTGGGAATCACCTACGAGCGGTGGATAGGAAGCTTGAAGCATGAGTCCCAGCTGCCGTCAAAACAATTCTAAGCCCCCATCTCAAATTCCGGCGTCTTCTTGCACGTAATTTCCACCTCGGTTCCAGTATGCATCCCAGGCATTGCACATGCTCTCCATCGCATCGAATTCATCTCGCTTTAACGCGAGATCGCCCGGCCGCTCGAGCATTTGGAGGCCGAGCGACTGACTTGAGTGCCAGACAATATGGCAATGCATAAGCCATGAACCCGGATTGTCTGTCTTGAACGCTAGGACAAGATACCCGCGTTTCGCCCATGTCGCGGTGTCTCGCCGCGGCGGGTTCGTCCGCTGAAGAATTGATTGCCCTGGAATAAAGCTGCCATTCCCCGTGGCGAGCACGAAAAAGTCGTGTCCATGCAGGTGCATTGGGTGCGAACGGTTGCGCCCGGAGATGTCATTGAAGACGAGATACACCCAGCTGTCGGGAGTGTCGGGAGTTCGGTAGACATGATATTCGGCCGGGAAACTGCTGTTGTGCTCCGCCAGCATCCGGTTTGTCGGCTGCGAATAGTTTGTCCACAAGTATGTGTTGTTGAGCGTCCAAAGGAATCCCTTAGGAAGTGGCAAGGTGACTTCGTATAGGTTGAAAACATCGGTCCTCGCGGGAGGGCCGACATTTAGCGGTAGATGAGGGACGAGTCTCTCGAGAGGCTCGTCGCCGCAATTGTCTAGATAGTAAAGGGCGGGGTTCGATGTCGTCGGAAGAATGGCCGACGTATTGTCGTACCGTATGATCCCCAGCGTGTTATTGGCATAGTCATTCGGGCAGCATGAAGTTTGCCAGATTGCCCGAAGCCAATAATTGCCGGGCGGTGCAGTGGCCTGGACAACGATGTCATATCGCTGACCCATCGATATCACAACCTAGCCAGCGGAAGGGGACCGAGTTAGTGCAAAATACCTGAAAGAATAGGACGCAGTGGACACATGCATTGTCAGTCACGTAGGGAATGATCGGGACCAAATCGTTGGCAATGACGGTGAGATTATGCCCATCGATCGCGAATCGGAAATTAGAGTACAAGCCCGTGTTGATGATCCGGATCCGGTATGTTTTACCCTGCTCGAAATGCCACTCTGATCGTGTCCCATTCCCAAGACAGTTTGGATCTTTGGACCCTGTACAGTCAAATACATTTTTCCCGTTGATTAAAGCACTGGCCAGGGATGGCGGGCCGGTGGGAAGCCGCGCATACCACCACATGGTAAATGGGGACACATGGGACCAGTCCTGGAGGATGACAGTACCCAGGTCTTCCTCGTAATTGGCAGTCGCGGGCCCATGGATGATGATGGGTCCTTGTAACCCGACAGAGTACTGCATGCTGAAATGAGAATGGTACCAAGTCTGGACAGATGCCTATGAGTCCCGTCGCTCGTCAAAGGGAGATTGTGCTTGGCGCTCACCGTCCCATATTGCTCTGCTCTCCATTCATATGTGAAAGTCTTCCCTGGTGGCTGTACCCGTAGTGAGAATCATTCGAACTAGTTCGGCGTGTTGGAGAAGGGTTGGTATAAAGGCGAAGGACTCACGATGGGACACTGGGTGACACCAGGGGTGCCATCCATCAGGTTATTGTTTTTTTGTCGAATTCCATGCCAGTGAATGCTAGTCCCATTTGCCTCGAGCATATTGGTCACATGGACGACCACTTTGTCTCCCCAATCAGCTTCGATGGTAGGGCCTGGGATGGATCTGTTGATGGCAATGACGTTCTGCAAATAGCCCTGCAATTTTCACGACGTATTAGTCAGTATTGCTTGCATGCTCAGAGTTGGAAGGAGGTGCTTACATCTGGCGCCATAGTAATGTTTTCCACCACGAACCAGTACTCTCTGGTGACGCCGGTGAATGGTATCTGCTCGTAGAAGTTGGTGTCTATGGAGTAATTCCCCCAGCAGCCTCTGGTGTTGGGACCATTCTCGCACAATAGAGGCCATATCGCTTGCGCTAGAGCAGCTGTTACTCGAGTGACAACAACCCCAAGTAGCGTCACTAAGAGTTTCATGACTCGGCTCGCCATGTTAATTGGCCTTTTTCCGATGTACACACTGTCCGATTAGGATCGAACCAAGCTCCAGAAATGATGACACTAGGTGGAAGCGGGGAAAGGTCGAAGACTTCAAACGAGTTCGGGACCGGTGTTCTCTCGCATTGTATTTAATAATCCAAACGTAAAGATGCATCTAATGCAATGTTTGTCCCTGTTAGGGTAGATTGTGGATCAAAGAATACCGAAAGGAGATACCGCCCTTTCGTATTTGGGGATAGTGTTTATTGTCATGTCTTCAGTGGTAATTAGATGCACCACCACATGGAGAATACAGCCGCCCAAAGGAGGGCAAAACGAAGCCTCCTCTTGATCCTTGAGAATTACATGCGCTGTAAGAATTTCACCAGTGAAAATATATATATGTATATTTAATATTTAAAACTGAAAGCCCTTTAGGGCCTTGGATTCGAATGTAGACTCCCAAATTTCTTGGCTTGTATTTTCTTGCTTACACCTTCCACCCTCACGCGTGGTAGCAATGGCACTGAAAATGGCCAACTCCACTTTATCATCATTGGTAATGGCCCTCCTGGGTCCTCGCCTGCTATCTCAACAGCGCTCGACGACTCTATATAATGGCGTTACACTTTGCTAGAGAAGGCGCACACTTTTGACCCCGTAGGCGCCGGCCTCCAGCTGACCTGTAACACGTTCACCTTGAAGTACGCCATACTTCACATACTATAATACAAATTTGGTTAATAGATCTTTTGTCTTATATCTAAGCCATATATCAAAGCCTCTCTAAAAAAAATAATTTTATGAACTTAATCACAGTCTATGTAGTGTAAAACTAAACCCTACTGTTTCTATGTAGGCAGCTTAGGTCCGCCGACCTTGACAGGTCACAGCATCACAATTGCGCGAATTAGCACTCATCTCCGAGGTATACAAGGGACTTGAAAGCTCGAGTGGGGTGTGGTGAGGATCCAGCTGTCTGAGACAACTGGTGTTGCGTCTTCCGATAACACAACTAAGTCCCTGCGACTGCACCCAGGTCACGCCACAAACGAACCACTGCCTACCACAGTACGCATGTTAGACAGCCCGACGTGGATGATCAAGGACATGAGAATAATACTCAGAGTATTCAAATTGTCCACGAGATACATTTGTACAAGTTTGGGGCATGAGTCCTGCCAAAGATTTCACGGCCGTGTGACAGTGCTGAAGCACCGCCATGAGGCACTTGGGCTGGGTCTCACTCGTTCAACGTTCAACAAGAGAAAGATCTACAGATCCAACCTTTCTTAGATTTGTCCGCATACTAGGGCCGGCTGGGTCAGATATTAAATTGATTTAGGTGGAAAACGTTGCATTATCATGCTGGATCAGGCTTCCAATTTTCCCCAAAGGGAAAAGTCTCAACTGTTGTCAATTTAATTGATTGAAACAGGTCGCAATCCCTATTGATTATTAGTGTACAAAAATTGGCTCGAATAATAGTCCCACGTGGAACACATTGGGACGAAAAGACTCTGGTCCACAGTGGCTAAATGGTGGTATTTTAGCTCTCATCCCCCACCGGCCGAGGGAAACCTCCAAGGGGCTAATCTGTACCAGAGGAGTAATCTCATAGCTCTGGAAACCCTGTTGTGTAACACGGCGCGGGATAGAATGGGAGATACTCTGGCATTGGAGCTCCTTGGAGAATGAGTAGTCTTGATTCGACATGAAAGCATGTTAAAAACTTCCCAGAGTCTGATGGCTGTAGTATAAAGTCTTGAAAGCGCTTGTCCATGAATGGTTCCACCCTAGCACGAGTGCATTCCTTATGCAGACATACCTTCAAAGATACCGCAACTGCCATGCCAGTGTACTTCCCTGTCTTCGCTGGCCTCGGATCTCCTTCGCTCTTCTCCGCCGAGACCCTAGACACGGCAGCCAGGGATGCTGGGCTTCCCGAATGCAAGGCTTTCTTGCAGGGCTGTCTGGATGTTTTTCAGACAGAGGTCCAAAATGCCTTAGAGAGGAAAATCCTTGACAAGGATTCAATCAATTTGACAGATTTTCTGAACATTGCGGCGCTAATTCGGCCCCCGCCGCAGTATTACCAAAATCCTTTGGTGCAGCATACCACGCTATACCTGATTCAAGTCCTCCGTTACATCAGCCATCTGTACATTACTCATGGCCACAAGAGGAGGATCCAGGGCGCCGCGGGGTTCTGCGCTGGCTTATTGCCTGCAGCAGCAGCAGCCACGTCCGATCCCGAGCTGTCATTCATCAGCCTGATGTCACGGGCGTCTGAGTTTTTCCGGGTGGCTGTCTGGGTGGGTATCCGGACTGAGAGTCATCGGAGAGCAATGACCATGACAGAATCAAGCCCAGAGGACTCGGAGCATCCGCCTTGCACTTTTATGGTGGGAAGGCTCCCACCGAGCGAGGCGGCTGATTTGCTGGCAGAGTGGAGAAAGTATAAGGCCGACTGCAGCATCTACCTGTCGGCCATCCTCGCCCCCGATCGGGTGACCGTGAGCGGGCGGCCGTGTGAGCTGCAGGAATTTATTTCGCGGACATTACCGGCTCATTGTTACCGCAAACCGCTCAACGTCTACAGTTTGTACCACAACCGAATGTTGTTGGCCGAGCTCCGGGGTCAGGTCCTCGAGGATTTGCGACAGAGAGGCAGTCCCTGGAACTCGGAGATACGACTTATGGCACCGTTGCTCTCTACCACTACTGGACAGCCGCTCGTCCCGTCGGAGAGGGCAACCATAGGTCAGTTTATTGAGACCGTCTTGGATCTGATATTTCTGGATCCCGTCGACTGGGTCTGCGTCCAGGACTCCATCGTATCATTCACTCGGAACCAAGAGAATAGTGAAAGATGTCAGATCCTCAACTTTGGCCCGGGCTATGGACTGTCTGCAGCCGCCTACCGAGAGATTGTGGCCCGGCACGTCGACATAATCGACGCGTCGGTTGCAGAGAGAATGGCGGATTCGGCATCTGGGCCAACGAAGAACGAAATTGCCGTTGTTGGAATGGCGGTGGACATGCCGGGGGCGCCGGATGTTAATTCTCTTTGGAAGAATTTGATGCAGGGCGTGGATTCGTCTTCCGAGGTAACGTAGTCTAACCCAGTCACACTTTTTTCTGAGGGGCCACTCAGTAAGAACATGGCGTAGATACCGAAGTCCCGGTTCAATGTGGACGATTACTACAAGCGAGACGGCAAGAAGGGCAATGGAAATCGGTTTCTCCGCACTCGATACGGCAATTTTCTGCAGAATGCATTCCTGTTCGACCCAGAACTCTTCAATATCTCTCGTCGAGAAGCCAGTTCCATGGATCCCCAGCAGCGCGTGCTGCTCCAGACCGCATACCGGGCGCTCGAGGATGCGGGCTATACCCCCGACAGCACGACTTCGTTTGCCCGAGATACATTTGGATGCTGGGTCGGTGCGTCCACCTTGGACTGGGTTGATAACCTCCGGAATGATAACGATGTGTATTATAGTACAGGTAAGACCTTCTTCCATTCTTCCTTGAAAGCGGGGGCTGATGGGTGTACACTGGGAGGAACCCTGCGTGCCTTCTTGAGTGCGCGAATTTCTCATGTTTTTGGATGGAGCGGACCTTCCATGACGCTTGACACTGCCTGTTCCTCCTCTATCGTAGCGTTGCATCAAGCAGCGAGGTCCATCCTGATGGGAGACTGCAGAACCGCGTTAGTTGGTGCGGTGAACATCATCTCGAGCCCCGACGTAAGTCAGTCCACTTCAATGAAAGCCGGTTCTAAACTCCGGATGTAGATGTATCTGGGCCTGGACCGAGCCCACTTCCTCAGCCCGACGGGCCAATGCAAGCCATTTGACATGGCGGCCGATGGTTACTGCCGCGCCGAGGGCTGCGGAGCATTTATCATCAAGAAACTTAGCGACGCGCTGGCCGAAGGGGACCGCATCCACGCGATCATCAAGGGGGTCGAGATCAACCAAAGCGGAAATGCACACTCCATTACACACCCGCACGTCCCCACGCAGGAGGTACTGTTTGCCAACCTATTTCAGAAGGCGGGGATTGATCCGCGCGCGGTTTCTCTCGCCGAACTGCATGGCACAGGGTGAGCAAACCGATGATGTGTAGGGTCATGCTGGTGAGGGTTGGCTAATAGTTTTTCACGTTTTATTACCCAGAACACAAGTGGGGGATCCTAGTGAAGTCGAATGTGTCCGCCGCGTGTTATGCAAGGAACGGGATCCGCATCACCCAGTTTATCTCACATCCATCAAGGCCAACACCGGCCACTGCGAGGCGGCATCGGGCATGGCCGGTTTGGCCAAGATCGTGCTTATGCTCCGCTACGACAAGATTCCTCCGCAAATTTCCCTCCGCGAGCAGAACCCCAAAATTCGCCCATTCGGCGTCGACGGAGCCATTGTAGAAAAGCACGGCTGTGAATGGCCCCGCACAGCCTCAGGTACACCGCGACTGGCGATCCTGAATAACTTTGGTGCCGGTGGTTCGAACACAGTAGTCCTGGTACAGGAACACATCAGTTCCGTGAACCACCCGCCACAAGCACAACGACGAACGGCGGATCCATCAGTCACACTGGTATGCGGGTTCTCCGCGAAGAGTCCGCGCGCCCTGGCCAAACTCCAAGACGACCTAGCTGCGCACCTGGATGCGTGGGCGACCCAAGCAGCGTCGGACAGAAATGATGCTGCCGTCTCGATGCGAGACATCTGCGCAACTCTGACGGCGCGTCGACAGCTATACGACCAGCGTATCGTCGTAACAGCCGAATCAATTGGCGAGCTTGCGCACAAGATTAAGGCCGCCCAGCCATCGCATGGACTGGCTGGCCGAGCAGAAGCCATTTTTCTATTCTCAGGTCAGGGGTCGCAATACCTCGGAATGGGCCGCAGCCTCATGTCTTTATTCCCGGGCTTTGCCAACACAGTCATGGCATGCGATCAGTGGCTCATTGATAACCAGTATCCTTCCTGTCTGGCAATTTTCGAAGCTCAACCACCCGAAATCGGACAGGCCGGGGCCAAAACGACAGTGACTCCTCCACTTGATCGCCTAGAAACCTGGGAGGCATTTCAGACCGCTTTGTTCGTCCTGGAGGTGGCCCTAGCCAGGCTGTTAATGTCGTGGGATATCATTCCCACCGCAGTCGCAGGCCACAGTCTCGGCGAATACGCAGCGCTCGTCATTGCGGGCGTGCTAGATTTCGAGGATGGCCTCAAGCTCGTTGCGCAGCGCGCTCGTCTCATGATGCAGCGCTGCCCGCTGGACACAACATCAATGCTGGCAGTCAACACCAACGCGGCAGCGGTGCAAGCCTTAATTGACTCGGACAAATGCAACGACTTCGCGGTACTCACCATCGCCTGCAGCAACAGTCCCACCAGTTGCGTGGTCGGCGGACCGATTCCGACACTTCAAGCCCTTAAGCATGTCCTGTCTCGAGGGAGTGAAGCTGCGAGGAGCAAGCTGCTCGATGTGCCGATGGCATACCACACAGCCGCGATGGATTACGTTCTACCCGAGTTGGTCGAGTTCGCGTCCAAAGAGATACACGTCTCGCCGCCGACGTTACCAATCATTTCCAACGTGCTTGGCCGGACGGTCCAGCCCGGCGAAACAGACATCTTCTCGGCTGCGTACTTTGCCGCCCACTGCCGCAACCGTGTCGAGTTCGACGACGGTATCAGTGACTTCCTGACCAGCGTGGCCGGGGCTACCGTGTCTACACCAATCCAGAGGTGGATCGAGATTGGGCCCCATCCATCCGTGCAGCCGATCCTCCGTGAACGGCTCTTGGGGGATGCTGTATTGCTCCCTGCACTTCTGCGAAACACTCCGGCGGATGTGACCATAGCGAAGCTGCTGAGCCACTTTTACGAAACCACAGACGGAGTCAACTGGCGTAATGTCTTTGGCTGCGGCGCATCGCTGGTGGAACTGCCGGGCATGCCGTTCTTTCAGGAAGAGTTTCACACGCCATATCGCGATACTATGGAACCGCCTCCTTCGCAAGAGCATGACATCAGTGTCCATGGCCTTTCGATATTCCCCTTACACTTTGTCCACGGAAAAAACAATGATGATGGGGCAATCTTCGATACGCCTGCGGACTCGGTGAGGGGGTTCATTGAAGGCCACCTTGTCTGCGGATATGCACTCTGTCCCGCCGCGGTATATCACGAGATGGCTCTTGCCGCGGTTAACCTAAATGAGTCGAAATGCAGGAGACAAATCCCCAATATAGAGAAAACAGTGTGGTCGCTCTCCAAGGTTCAGTACTCGGCCCCTTTCGTCTACGAAGAAAGCGCAGATCAGGCGTTGCGGGTGATTCTCAAGCCGCGCGTGGAAACTAGCCCGGGATACGACTTCACGGTCACCTCGTACGAAGTCGGGTCGACCGTTCCCACTGACAACATCAACAGATATTGCAAGGTTCATTGTCAGGGCACTCTGCGGTGCAAGGCCAGGGCTAGCGTGGAACGGAAATCTACCCGAATCGCCGCTTCATACCAGGTCCGCATGGCGGACCTGGATTCGTCTCCGGATCTGCAAGTGTTCTCTCGACGTGCTATGTATGACAAAGTTTTCACGCGCGTCGTCTCTTATTCCGAACCCTACCAAAAAGTCCAGCGCATCCGCATTGACCAGAACAAGGGCGACGCCCACGCGATCTGTGAGGTCCCCCAAGCCCGCCTCGCGAGCATCCCGTCGGCAAGCGCCATTTTTATGGACGTCTTGCTACATGTCGCCGGGTTTGTGGCGAATTTGCGCCTCAGCAACACGATTATGGCGATTTGCACTGAAGTCGCATCCGCGACCGTCCTACGCACTCCCGCAGAGTCCAGTGTTGCTTCGACTGACTCGGCACCGTTCGACGTTGTTTGCTCAGTCTTCGATGTTTCAGCGGCTGGCAGCAGCTCCCGAGCCACAGTGGCAGATGCTCATGCACTAGATGCGGATGGTCGCGTTTTGGCCATCTTCAAGGGGATGGTATTCCAACACGTGTCGCTATCGCGCATGAGCCACGCACTGACACTCGCGAGTCGGTGTCAAGGCAAGGCTGTAGCGCCAAGAGCGAAGGGAGGTTCCGTTTTGGAGAGTTTTACGCGCGCGGCAATCCCCTCCTGTGCAATGGGCACACCCCCCATGTCTCTCCCGGACAGTCACCACGATGTCAACATTCGGCACTTGGTAGCGCAGACATGCGGCATTGAGCCGGACCGACTGACTGCCGAGTCGCAGCTCAATGCCCTGGGCATCGACTCGCTCATGATGATTGAGCTAGGGAGTGAGCTGGCTAAAGCGACCGGCGGTGGACTTGCACCCGAGCCCCTCGCCCGTTGCGCGACAGTCGGCGACATTGAATTACTGTGCACCTCGTCGATGTCGTCGAATAGTAGTGCCAGCCCGACCAACGCGCCCGCTTCCACGATTTCGGAGTCGGTGGCGAAATTCTATGAAGCGCAGAATCCCATGTCCGTGGAGGATCCAAAGGGGACGACAGCGAGAGTGACTGACATCATTACCGAGATTTGTGGCGCCAATCCGGGGACGGTGGGTTCGAGTTCTGCGCTCCATGCTTTGGGCATCGACTCTTTGATGATGTTAGAGCTGGAAGACCAATTTCGAGAGGTCTTCGGAGGCGACGCAGTTCCCGTGTCGGGATTTGCTCATTGTTGCACGGTGGGTGACCTTGAGAGACTGGTATGTATTCATCGAGGTTAGATTCGTATCATGAGAGACCTGCTGGGAAATGCGAAATTGTATAGTGAAAGTATTGTAACTGCAGACAGAGTAGAAAACTAGCCATTTATAAGCTAATATGTATCTAACTCCAGGCGACTGGAACAACCCTATACCACGCCCTAACAGATGACTCCATGCTCTCCCCATTCGAAGTAACCTTCCTCCCTAAGATCTCAAAAATGCTTGACCTCGCCCATCAGCCTGAGATCATCCAGCAAACTTCCTCGTCTCCGACCACCCTCCCGAGTCTTCCGCTCTTCTTAATCCACGATGGCAGTGGCCTTTGCACACAGTACCGGCGTCTACATAACCTCGGGCGCCCGACATTTGCCATCCATGACCCGCTCTTCCTCTCACACAGGTTGGCTGGGCAACAAGCCTCGGCTTCTGCATGGGCCAGTCTGCCGGCCATGGCAGCCCACTACGCGCGAATCATAACGGCCACCAGCTCCGGGCCGTATCTTCTCGGCGGCTGGTCATTTGGAGGGGTGGTTGCATTCGAGACTGCCCGCATCCTAATGGAAGAGAAAGACCAGGAAGGCCAGCCACGACCCCGCTGCGTCGCGGGCGTTGTACTCATTGACTCCCCTCCGCCGGTGAGCCACACACCGTTATCCGAAGATATCATTCGCATTATCAGCTCGCCTTCGGGCAGTGCTACTGCGAACCCGACAGCCACTTTGATCTGGAAGCTAGTACAGCGGAGTTTCCGAGCGTGTGCAGCGCTTCTTAGGGCGTTTGACCCGTTGGGTTTGCACGACGGTCGCTACGACACGGCCAACCGCGAAGCCGGTCCAATGACGAGCTCTACTACGAGGAATGGGGAGCTGGAGCAATGGCCGAAAGGGAGTGACCGGCGGATTCCCCGCATCTTCCTGCTGCGGTCCAATGAAGGCTGGAAGCCGCCCGTGATGGAGAGCGAGATCGTTAAGGCTTGTATGCTACCGCAGCATGTCTTTTTGGAGAATAAGTGGCTTCAAAACCGTTCGGATCGGTCGCTCGCGACCGCTGGTTGGGAGATGCTGACGGCTCGTGCGGTGCCCTCGGTTGATATCCCGGGCAATCACTTCCAGCCTTTTGATACTGCCAATGTTGACGTTGTGTCCGAGGCCGTTTGCCGCGCGTGTGTAGATCTGACATCAAGCTGGATTGCGGCAGAGTATTCAGAGGATTGCTGAGACATGTGTTACATATGATATGGTTGTATTCATGGTCAATTTGGAATAGTGTGAAATCGAGAGACCCTGGTGAGTAATACCTGTCCTGGCTGTTTCTGCCATGGCTACCCTCCTTCCCCTGCATTTTCAGACATCATTTGATTTGACCCATCAGATGCCACCACCCCTGGCCACTGAATTGCTGCATCAATCCTGGATCCTGCACGAGCCCTTCTACACTTGCACACTCGATACGATATCACTTCCAGGCCTTCAGGTCTAGGAATTCAATTCTGACAAGGCTCCACCCAATAACGCGGCTTCACCTACAGATACAGACACGGAGGCCGATACAGAGCTTTTAACAATACGTCTTCCGCCTGCAACTAGGAAACCCCGACGCCCGACGCCCGACGCAGCCATCAAGATGATTAATGAGCTCGCCAAGCCTGCTAAGTCGGTCATCGTCAAGCACCGTGGTAAGAAAACTAAATGTGGATTTCTGAAGAAGGTTGTTGTCGCATGTGATTATAAAGGTGACTATGTTGCAAGGGGCACCGAAAACTCACATAAGAGGAAAACAAATACGTATGCCTGTGATGCAACTTCCAAGCTTCAATCACATTATAGCCAGTACCTGAAGCCCTGGACCCTCATAGTGGAGTGTGACACCAATTCAGTCTTGATCAAAAGAGTGTATCCGCAGCAATTACAGTGACTGGGGGAGGAACAGAAGGAGAGATGCGGCGACCTCGGGGGTATGCCTAGGGCAAACCACGTTCCTGGTGCCTTGAAGCATCAACACCTTCCAGACCGACCAATCGGATACCGCCAAACTATCTCACTACTTTACATCCGAATCATCCTGCTTACAACCACTTATCGGCCCGTCATATCGCCGAGCTATCCCATCTTCGTGTCATCTGATGTTCTAACCTGTTCTCAACCGTCACATAGAGAACAGTTTCCATCATCATCATGAAGCATCCAAAGGCAGCTACTTGCTGTGTTCACCATAGGTGCGAGATTGTCAAGAAGGGGAATAGTATCAAATCAATGGTCCATCTCAAGACGCCAACACACAAGATCTGTACTACAGCTCTTAACAATAACCCACAAGATATCAATAACCTCTGAGTAAAACTAAGTCAAAAGTTTTCAACAGTCATACTCCGATCCAGGCCCTCTTGATAGAGCGTCCTGCTCAAAGTGAATGGTTATTCCGGAAACAACTTGATGACGAGGATTAAATATACTTGTCTTCTTTGAAGTGCACAACATTAATCTTGAGATGCTGAAAAATTATGGTCGGGGAATTTCTACGAATAGCGTAAACAAGACAAACCGATACAATATGCCATTGCTTGGAATTATCAGTTTTAAAATGTATTGGGCAGTCAGTCTATCTTAAGCAGACTTTTTTCGTAACACAAACAATACTCCGAGGTATGACAAGCTAAGTCAGCTGCAGCAACTCCGAAACCATGATATGTATTTTCTGCTCCTCTCCCTCCTCCATCCAGGTCTTGCACATCGCAGGTGTCACCTGACCCTCGCGCTCGCATTCCTCAATCGCCGTCTTGGGACTCACCTTCAGCGCCACGGTCGTCGCCGTCGGGCGCATGCGGAGCCCCGCCAGGATGCCGCGCAGGTGCTCAGACGCCTTACCACCACCGTGTCCACCATACGACACGATGCCCGCCGGCTTCCCCGCCCACTCGTGGTACAGGTAGTCGAGCGCGTTCTTGAGCACTGCGGGGATGCTCCGGTTGTACTGCGGCGTCACGAACACGAAGGCATCGTACCGCCGGACCAGGGCTGACCATGCGCGTGTGTGCGCATGCACGTAGTGGGGAGTAGGATCCTGGGCTGGGAGATATGAGGGCACTTCTGGTTCGTTGTACAGGGCCAAGGCCTGCGACGCTAGGTCAACGATCTCGACTGTTGATTCTCTCATTCTTTCATTTTCATGTGCGGGGCTTGGTGGGTTGCAGTTGGACACAATCGTACGCTGTATATATGTAGCAATGTAAGGATTCAACCGTCGGGGTCGATTACTGCAGATAACCACAGCAATCTTTATCTTCGAGGGTGACATAAATGGCGAAAGGCAGAATGAACGATGATGAACGAGGAGGGAAGAGAGAATGATGCAGTAGCCACTGATCCGCTCCTTTTTCTGACGTGTTCGCTCCTTAGTCTTTTCAACATTGCGCTCTGCCTTTGGGGTGTCGTATCATTATATATGTATATTCTTGTCTTCTCACTGACTTTTCGTCCATTAAAGGCAAAAGGTTTCCAAGGTTTATTTAACATCATGCTCAAGTGGGGGTGGCCCGAGCACTGGAAGTGCTCCAATTCGTTGGTGGCCAGAAGGAGTTATCCATCCACAATATTATATTCTCCACTCTCCGCAGCCTCCCCATGTTAATTATTGTTGATGATTCCCATTCCGTTTCCCTCCCATTGCCCTGGACTAGGGCAAGTTTCATTAATTATGAACAATCAAGAAGAGTACGTTGGTAAAATGGGTTCATCCGCCATCAATAAGTGCTCTACAGAAGGCGCATCGAGGCCTCAAGTTACGAGTGACAATGCATCATCCAGACCTCACTGTCCTCTGTGGCTACGATTCCCGCTAATCACACAGGCAGAGAATGCAATGCAACTTTCCCGACCCATTAAGCACCTGGCAACCGGAATTGTCGCAGCGTGCGCGGCGTCGACGCCATTGGGAAGCAATATACTCCTGCGTATGTCAATTGTACCCTAATTGTTGGGGGGGGAGAGCAATGGAACTACCTATGTAACATGTTTACTTCCAGCGGCGCTGGCAGGTGCTACAAGAGACCTGCATACCACGCCCACCATCATGAACCTCTCCATCGCTTTCTACTGTCTTGCTGTGGCACTTACCCCTTTGTGGTGGTCCACGCTCAGCCAACACAAGGGCTGCCGTAACACCTTCATCGTGTCCTTCTTCCTATTTATCATTTTCAATATCCTCGCTGCAGTGAGCAATTCAGCAGGGATGTTCATTGCCATGCGTCTCCTCGCTGGGGCTACATCGGCTCCGGTGCAGTCGTTGGGTGCGGCGACGGTGGCCCAGCTCTGGAGCCTTGATGAGCGGGGTCGCGCCATGGGCATATTTCTTCTGGGGTCCATGTGCGGCACTGTGTTTGGGCCGATTATCGGGGGGGCCCTCACCACGCACTGGAACTGGAGGAGTACCCAGTGGTTCATGGCCATTTACGGCTTCATGATCTGGCTCACGGTGCTCCTCTTTCTACCCGAGACGTCCAGAAGACCCAACAATAGGGATTTCTCGGAAGGGGAAAGCCGGAACGTGCTCTCAAGACGAATACAGGCTCTGTGGTCCACCCTGGTGGCGCCGATTGGGCTCCTGCGCTTGCTCAGGTTCCCTCCGATCCTCCTCACCATCCTCTACACCAGCGTTACATTCGCGTCATACTACAGCGTCATGATCGTTATCCAAGCGACCTTCTCGACGCCGCCTTATTCTTTCAATGCCATGATCGTGAGTCTCCTTTACCTGCCCAACGGCATAGGGTACGGCCTTGCGGGCACCCTCGGGGGCCGCTGGAATGACCGCGTGAGGGCTCGCCGTGCCGCCTCCGCGAGGCGCCCGGACGCCCCCTTCCCCAGGATATGCTTGCCTTCAACGCATGGTCGGCCGCAATTGTATACCCGTTGGCAGTTCTTTGCTCCGGCTGGGCATCTCAGGAACACGCTCCATGGCCGGTAATCTGTGTGGCCAACTTCTTCTTCGCGTTTGGGAATATGATGGTTCTCAGCATCACTACCGTCATGCTAACTGAATTCGTCCCGAGCCAGCCCAGCACTGGCATGGCGCTCTCAAATTTAGTGCGAAACACCTTTGGTGCGGTTGCATGTGTTGTGGTTCAGCCATTGATCAATGCCATTGGGGTGGGGTGGCTGCTCACTATTACGGCGGTGATTTGCTTGGCCGGTGCCCCATCCTTGTGGTTTCTCCAGCGGAATGCGAATCGATGGAGTGCAGAGATGAGAGAAATTGTCTGATTGACTCTTTGGTTCTATACGAGTAGTGGCTGTGCATGAGGGTTGCGGCATGAAGTCTACATTTCTGGGATTCAGGCACCTGGTGATGTTAGACTACGGCAGTGTATATAAAATTCGTGACTGTGCTCAATACCCAACCTCTATCATATGATTCAGGCTAATTTTCCCGACATAATTCAACATGGGGGAGGGTGAAAGGAGAGCGAGCGGAGTAAGGGATATCGATCATGCCATATACCACATGAATCGTGTAACTGTTGTAATTCAGAGTAAGTCGTTCTTCCATCTCTTCTAAGTTGTGGTCTAAAGAGGATATTAGGCGCTATAACCACAACGAGAGAATCAAGTTTCAATTTCAATAAACTTGGTTCCTCGTATAGGCACTTAGGGAATTATTTCCGATGGTGGGGCATCGTTCCTGATCTGCACCAGCCTCATATCACCATAGTAACGATAAGGGATACTAGCAAAAATACGCTGTCGACGCGTTGGCGATGTGACTCGGGAATTGCTTGATTCTAATTGCCTAGAATGGTCGAATAATGTGGATGATCTATGAATGTGGATATGCCGCAGTCTACCTGGGCCCAACCTATTACGTGGGACCCGCAACTTATGTCAAATCTAGAAGCAAATATACCCTTAGTAGCTTTCAACCCTTTCGGGATGCTTACCTGTGTCTGGTGGTATATAGATCAGTTGCCGAGCATGCTCTTTCAAAATGGATATAAAATTGTTACTGTTCACATAACCTTCGCCCTCTTCCCACTTTACATTTCCATGTCAACATAACATTTCAGCAAGCCTGACCTTCGATTCCATTGATCATTAATCCATGACCATTCCAAGGTTGAACAAGGAAACATATCCTTCCCTTCTACTCATCATCTCCAGTCAAAGATTTCGCTAGAGCCGCCCGTGTTTCCATGACTTTTGTAACCGCCGGTCTTTCCACCACTTTCGTCCACCAAGCTGCAAAATGAGGAAAGTCACTTTGAGTCTCAACATCATAGTCTGGAAGAAACACTGGAAGCATCGAATACAGAGGAACATAGCACAGATCTGCGTATGAGACCTGGGGTCCCAAAAGGTAAGGACCACCGCTCTGCCTAAGGTGGGTATCCAGAACTCCCATCAGCCTCTTAATATCCTTGCTCAAGTAGTCGTTGGCAGCGACGAGCTCTTTGGCGTCGTAAACTTGACCCATCCGTAATTTGTATCCGCAGGATGGGCCCTGTGCCGACATTTGCAGGTGCAGCCATGATCGCGCACGATATTTGTCTTGTAGTGAAGAAGGCGTGAGAATCGATTTCGAGTCGTATAGGTCGACCAGGTACTCAATGATCGCACCGCTCTGCAAATGAAAAGAGCAGGATACGTCAGGTCATGTCATGCACCTACGGAGCCGTCGAGCATGGAGTGCTACACACCTCAAAGAGCGTAACATGATGGTTAGGATCCTCAATTGCGGGAAGTTTTCCGTTCGGGTTGAGGCTCAAGTATGGCTCCTGCTTTGTTTCCGGGAATTCGAGATACTTGGTTTGATACGGCACCCCCAGCTCCTCTAGGATCAAGGCTACCTTCCATGGGTTCGGAGCTCTGGTATGTGAATAAAGTGTTATTGGCTGGGGATCGGCCATCTTCAATTGCCTACAATAAAGGAATGGGAGTATCGGGTTGACAGGAGGAAACTCGGACAGCCGTGCACATTCTTTATCGACAACAATGTAAAATCGGCCAGATTAATATATTCGCACGAGATCCAGCCTCTAAACACGTTCCCACTTTTCGCGATAGTATCCTTTGAGGAACTTCCCCTTTAATGCAATACCCCTTTTGGATGTTGAGGATACCTACGTGACACAAAATGAGTTTGAATCCCAGAGGAGAAATCATTGTCACCGGTAGCGTCGACATGTTGAATTAGATAGAATTATGGGGGTTTCCTTATGCGGGCCGTTGATCCATTTTAAATAGACCCAGACATGGCACTTCTGCCGCGAGAAACCCCTAGCTTGCACCTTCGACTGCCTCTGCTCGACCGTTCGACATCGATTACTAACGAATCATTCCTGAACTGACACCATGGGCTTTATACCAATCACCATTTCAGCAGGGCAGAACCCCCTGGTTCAGTCAGTCTCTTCCCTCCCGTACAGCCCCGAAATAAATTCCACGGGACTAAGATATTACATGTTTCAGGTTTGATGGGAAGATACAGACCCAATTTCTGGAACCACCTCCTGGAACGGCTTTCCAGATCATGCAGACGTACAAAGCGCTCAAAAAAGAGGATCGGAGTGGTGCCTACCGGGGTCCTCCTCCACACTTCCATGTGCATCAGACCGAGCGATTCAAGGTTCTCAAGGGCCGAATTGGGGTGGAAATTAACGAAGAAGTCCGTATATTACGCCCTGGTGACGAAGTAGCCGTCTGCCCCGCCGGAAACATTCACCGCTTCTTCGTCGATACTGGAGATGTTAGCCTCACGGATCAAGAAAAAAAAGACTGGGATGGAGAGAGCATCCTGATGGTCAATGCTACCGATAGTGGTAAGGACTTCGTCCTCGATCGGATCTTCCTAGAGAATTGGTATGGTATTCGAGTGGACAGCTTCAAGTTCGGAAACAAGATTGATTTTATTCAGCAATGCTGCGTAAGTTTCTATGAACCATCTAGCCATGGAACAGTATTTTACTTCTCACAACTCATATTAACGGATTTATAATCGCAGACGTTCGACGGGGGAGACCACTACCTTCCCTTTCCATCTAACCTTCCCAATTTCATTTCAAAGCCTTGGTCAGTCTGGATTCGTACATTTCTTGGGTACTGGATCACAATCCTCGTGGGACGATGGGTCGGTGGGCTGCTGGGGTATCAGCCGTACTACCGAGAGTACACTACCGACTGGGAGCTCGCAGTGGCCAAGATGAGTCAAACATGGTTTTACCGCAAAAACGTCCATACGGCGTATCGAGCCGCTTCCAGTTGGGCCAAATTGCAGCAGATGACGCCGTTCAGTGACAACGGCGCAGCGCAGATGGGACTTGATGGGCTTCCTGGGGCCAAGAAGACAACATGAAAATGATTTCATGGGAAGGCAGCGGGCTCTCTCTGATACGAACCAAATGAAGTACATGATGTTTGGGAAGTAAATTGTACTCGTAATGACTAGGAAACATCTATGTACACAAGAACGAAGGAGGACATATCTAACGTAGCTCCAGCGGATTACCGAGCTCAACCACACCTTACATAGTTCACAGTTGATACCATTATTTAATATTATACATAGTTGTCAGGCTGGGTCATTGATGCACTGGCTAGTACTGAGCAACTCCAATAGAATCAGATGATTGGTTGAAAGGATTGAGATCAGTTGAGCGATCCCAGAGGTCAATGATATAAAATCCTGGTTTTTTATGTCACCATACTTTGGTCACACAAATAGTTACTACCTAGGAGAAATTGAGTGAATGATGAATAAGCCTATACCGAAGGGCCCTGGTGGTATTTGACCACTCCTCCAGTTCGTGGTAATCTTTTGATTACCTATATTCCAATATACCAAAAAAACCGCACAATCTATGCAGATTCTTCTTTATCACGAGGCTTGTAATTTTATAGTTGTTTATATCAGTATGGGTAACCCATGGATACCCATGGCCGGCCGCACTTATGCCGCAGCCTATGTAAAAATAGAAAAAAAAACATAGAATTCATCTTCAGAAATTACTATACGCAAAGCACGCACATTGTAGAGTAACAATGATCACATGAAGATAATACAATCATTAACATAATAAACTATTACGTAGTACACGATGGGTGAATTGTTGTCTAACAGAATAAGGTCGTCATGGCCAATCTTTGTGGCAGCAATATCGGATGATCGATTGTAGTCAGGGTTGCGCTACATACAGAGCTAGTGCTACAGTAAGGGACAGACTGTCTAGGCAACTAGAAAGTTCAATAGTGCTTGTTACAATCTGACGTGCATTTGCTATCGTCACACGAGTCAGGTGGTACATGGTATAGGTTGCATCACCTACCCCGCTGTCTCTCCTGTTTTCCCTCTGTCATATTGAATGTCTTCGAGATAGCTGCCTTAAATCTTATAAGGATGGTTAAAGGGTCGAACACCTTCACAGCAGCGTTAAAATTTGAGACGAGTATAAAGAACTCTAAAAAACGTGTACGGGGCGTTTCCACTTTGAGCTGACAACCATCATTCCTGTACCTGTACTGGATGGATATATCTGCCTTAGAGTGTGAGATCACCGATATGGTGACCTGCGGTTATGGCCTGACAGGCGCTATGTTATCAGCATACATCAAGCAAATGAACACCCGCAACATCGTGCTGGAACAGAAATCAGACATCACAACGGCTCCTCGGAGCATTGCTATCGATGACGACGACGGGACCTGTTTCCCCCAAGGTATAGGCCTGAACCAAGCAGTCTACTCGGAGATCAGAACGAGTGAGTTTGCCGACTTTTGGATAGGACAGAGGCGGGCTGGGACATGTATAAGAATTTGTTGTCGCCAGGCTATTCCTAGCGATGAAAAAATTCCTAATAATTGGCGGAAGGGACCCTAGTTTCGACAAATAGGCGTTCATCAAGATAAACCATGGAACGGTAAGGTGCTATTTAGCCTCCGTAGGCTACCAAAGTACTGATCACTAGTTGGATCATTCAGACTGAAGGCGGCACAGGGCATATTAGATTTGTATGTCATGAACAACTTACATGAGAGAGATAAATGCGAAACGTAATGGCAGCCTGTGAGAGGTGCAATCTGCAATCAAGTTATGACACTCCCGGACTCTCAGAAGATGAGCAGGGCACACTCTGCAACTATAGTGAAATGCAAGAAAAGGATCACTCGGTTCCATTGATATTGTCATTGGGGCCAATGGAAAGAAGGACTTTTAAGGGAGCAGTGCCTCGAGCTCGAGGAATTCACATGGAACATGCTCATCGGTATGTGATAGCAATATAGCTCTTGTAAATACTAAGTCTTTCCTACTTATATTGACACATAGGGTCTTTTATAGCGAGACATAAGTTGCTCTGAATTAGGAGATCAGTCTTCCAACGGATAAGACCCATCTCGACTTCCCGCTGTGGGCATTGGACTATACAACCGAAGGGGTATACGACCTATCCTTTCAACTTTAGACTTGGTAGTGTCACAGCCAAGACCGAAGGTCCCGTCTGATGCGTTGATACCCTGACATCTATCAGATCCATCACTATGGACTGCACACAGAGAGTGGTGCACAGAGGAGCATATGGCGTCAATCAAAATTTTAACCAAAGCATATAAGAGTTTTGAGGTAGTTGGGAAGAAACAGAACACATTGATGGAGACAGGGTTAGGACGCAAATAGGAAAGGCTCTATCTATACGGTATATAACCACAATATCAGTACCTCACGAGCTACTCTCATAGACCATAGAATAGTAGGAATAAAACTCTGGAGCCTTCGTCCTAATTGTTTCTATTACGCCTTCCACTAACTGTACTCCAAATATACAAGGATACGGCCTAAAGCTGTCAAAAATATGCATATCATGAGATTTCTTATATTCGCACAGTTTGTGGAACCTGCACCGCCAAGCCTCAGTTTCAGCGTCGGACCAAATCTGACGAGCCACAACCTCTCCACGCGGCCTAGGCTTGAGTCGACGCCTGTTACTCTCTAACCAAACTCCTTCACCTATCACGACGTAGACATCAAAGGGTGTCGGTGCCGGAAATCATGACATTTATTGATAATTATCACTAACTCACAGACCAGCCGTGAGTGAATGTCTTGTTGTGCCAAGTACCCTTTCAACTCGTAATATCATGTGTTATCTCTTCGGAATTTTGAGTACTGAGAGGAAGACGATATTAGATGCTTTATTTGGTAACCGTTCTAATAATCGAGGGCGTCGAGACCATCACTGGAAATCGAAGCAAACATAGCTGCAGGACCGCAAGAGCTTCTTCTCCTTGGCAAATTCGCTTACCACCAAACACGGGCCATTTATCAATAGATCTCGAGAGGGGTAGAAGATCACAAGATCGTACATACCATCATCTGGACAATCTTTAAAGAGCCTTTCCTTTTCCTTTTTTTTGGGGGGCACTGAGCGTAGCACCTTGACAATATCAATCGGAAATTGGAATGGGGAAGACATTCCGCCATCTGACTGTCGATATGAATATTTCCTGTGGCTTTTCCGACTAAACTGAGAGCGAGGAACAACTAGCCCCGCACAGCGATATTACACTAGACTCAGCACGAAGCGCGCAAGACATAGAGTCGGCAGCGAAGTCAGCTTGTTACCTGTCAATTTTTGTTCTGTTCTCGTCCTCCCTTCCCCCTGTCAAGACCTTCCCCCTGTCAAGACGCCAGCGCTAGAATCTTATTTCCCGGAGCCGAACCCAAAATCACTTCATGAGGGTATTGAATGGTATTTGACAGATGTGTTAGGGTTTTGATTTAACTAGGCCTTCCTAGGTGTTCCTGTCCGGGTGAAGGATTGATTTATTGGCTAGTACTGATGATGTCCAATCGAATCAGATGATTGATTGAAAGCGTCAGCAGATCGTCTACCATCAGTATATCGAAAATACACCGGTTGGTCCATCACCATAGGAGGAATCGATACGTGAGGACACTAATTAACTATCAGGTATTTAGTTCTCCGCGTTGACATCCTCATTGTTACTCGAGAGTTGAATTCTATATTGTTGTCCAAAACCACCTTCAGTACTTCACCGTTGAACAGCGATGAATTTCAGCTGTATAGAAGCTCCTACGTAACCGACCTACCTGGCGCGTTACTTATCACATCTAACAAGTATTCAATAGTGTCCAAGCCCGAGTGTGGCGTGCGGAAGCATTAGTACCATTGAGGACAGACTTGAGGCTGGAAAGAAGAACGACAAGTCAGAAAAGGCTTATATCTTGACAGCATCCATCCACTTTGGTCGAGAGCTGAGTAGGCGGTTTCTAGCGCTACAGCAGCATAGCAATCCATGCCCCAGCCTCTCCAAGTAGCCAGCACACAGACCCACTAGCAGAGTCGCACTGGAGACCGACACATGCTGCACTCGAGGATAATGACTTCCTCGGTCTTATAAATGAGGGACAATTTCCTGCTCCAGTTATGATCAACACCGAGTCGAAGCTAAAGCTTTATTCATGAACATTCTTCCGTTGCTTCTCCCTAACGCGATTGCCGGTCCTGTTTTCATCCACGTTTTCCACCCATGTTCTACACATTCGCCGTTAATTCACCGGACCCCAAGTCTCACACCAACATGCCGCCTCCCCACGGGAGCGGTAATACGCTGCTGACAGGTACCGCCCGGCAACGATGTAATACTTTCAGAGCTTGTGAGAGGTGCCGGTTGTATCGCATTAAGTGTGGGGACAAGCCGTGCGCCACGTGTCGGGAGCAAAGGGTCCAATGCCGATGGCAGGAGTCAAAGTCGACAACGATGGTGACCATGTCGGCGGGGAGCTCGATCAGCAGGTGTCCGAACTCCAGTGGCGCGCAGAGCAATGGCTCAGAGAAATATATCGCGTCACCCGATCTGTCTCCCCGTTGTAGTAGTAGTTCGATCTCTCGATCAGCCACCGCAATCGACCTGACAGACTTGCTGCAATCGACAGATTATGCTCTCGACAACAGCTGTCACATGAATATTCCAGATCCCGGTATTGGGGGCAGCGATAACCACAGCATGGCAGGATCCTCTCTCCAAAGCTCTGTATGGACCACACGCCAATTTTTCCGCAGGGTATCATCGGTGCTGGCCCTCGATGACACCAGAGAAAAACCGTTTCCAGGGCTCCCACGATCCACTACTTTGACAACGAGCTCCGACGCCAACGGGGATGGTGGTAGAAGTGTGGATGGTGCCGTGAGAGCGGGCGGCGGCCGGATGATGCCACCACCCACAACCACAAAACTCAACCCGCTCACTAAGGAACAGCAGTGCTACTTTGTCCGACTCTTCTGGAGCGCCCTGGGTCAGTTGTTTCCTGTCCTGACCGAGTCGGAGTTCCAACGCCTGTATGATTCTGACTGGCAGAGCTACATCGAACGGTGCACAGTGAATGGCGCGCTAGTCGACTGCATCACGGCGGTGGGCCTCCAGTACGGGCTTATCGCTGGCCGCGGAACACACATCCTGGGCCTGGGGGCATCCGGACATAATTATCTCGCGCCGGCAGCCAATGCAGTGCGCCGCTATAGTCTAGAATACTTCATCCGCTGCCGCAACCACGTCCATGAGGAGAGCTCGCGTGTGACGGTCGAAACCATTCGCTGTTATGTCATGATGGTACTGTATTTGCTGCAGACAAACCAGGTAGAGAGCGCCTACTATATGATCGCCATTGGGGTCCGCTGCGCCTACGTCAGCCAACTGCATGCGGAACCACCTGTCCATCTCAACCCTGACGAAGCCATCGGCCGCAGCCGCCTCTGGTGGCTCCTGTGCTGGCTCGATCTGTACTGTTCGATGCAGCTCGACCTGCCCACCTCGGTCCAGCACTCGTATATCACCTGCCCACTGCCGGTTGAGCCGGGCGCTTCAACAAAGGTCGCCAACCCATCCGGCTACATCTTTCACATTGCTAAACTGGTCGCGGTGGTTTCGGAGCCGTTCGACGTCATTTTGACTGCAAATCTCCTCGGCAGCCGAGCCCAACTATCATCTACCAGTGCCTTCCATGAGTGCGCCGAGAAATTGTCACCCTTGATGAGGCAATTGGAGGATTGGCTCGGCACCCTTCCCACCCATCTGCATTTTGCGGTGCGGACCCCGGTAGGCAGCAGCAACAGCCGCAAACCCACCACCTCCGTCTGTCCCATCCGTCCCTTCATTCCCCTGAGCATGCCAGATTGGATGCAGCGACAACGCATCATGCTCGAGCTGCACTACTATAACGCGTGCATCCTCCTGCAGCGGCCGTTCCTGTTCTGCGGCGAGCCGGGCCCCAGCCCCGTGGCGGGGCTAATCGATGCCGCGGTGCAGTGCGCCACAGACCTGATCGTCACGGTGCACGCGTACCACTTGGAGTCGGACATATTCAGCGGGCTGCCCGAGTTGGTGCAATTTCAGTGGAACGCCATAGTCACGTTAGCCGTCTTACTCTACATCAATCCGATGGGGCCTCGCACGGGGTCGGCGTTGCAGTCACTCGCGCTCGCCCAGGCCACGTTCGAGAGTTGGGCACATGCGAACATCCCTGGGGCCGCGGTCGCCCACCGGATCGCCAGTGCAATCACGTCACGCCTCGAGGACTTTATCGCCGGCTTGAGTCTGGGGCTCGGCGGCGTGCTGTGGGAGATGGATGTCAACCAGCTGTTTTCACCTATGGAAGATGAAAGCCCGGAGAAGAAAATGGCAGCGGAATATGCAGGAGGTTTTTGCGCGGGCTTCTCGGATGCCAGCATGAATCCTACGCTGAATGTCATGGCAGCCATTCCGTTGAAGGACCTTTCGATGGAGGCCGATCTAGCATTAACGGGGTTTGATGGTGAAGAACCCTTTGACCGGGTTTAGAAATGCAGCTATAGTGCCAATGTCGTGACGCGTCGTAGTTCATAAGCCAAGTACCCAGCGCGGACCGAAATTGAAGACGACCTTATAAGGAACCCCAGATCCGTCTTTATATAATACTAGATCAACGTCTCGGCCAAACTAACCAAGTTCTTAAAGTTAAGAGCGCTCGATAGTATAGCAACTAGGTATAAGTGACTTCACTATCACGAAAGGATGACATATAATACAGTAAAACGTTTATAAGGGTATTATAGTCATGAACGAGCATACTTAACTACCACTCTTATGAAATATTTTAATACAAATAAAATTCTCAAGCTTTAGGAAACACAAAACTGCTTTTAGAATTTCAATAGTACTACGGCCCTATAGGGGGCCGGACCGCCCGCGGAGCATTTATACCTAGACCTCGTGAAATATATTTAGAGGGCTAGTATCTCCCGCCCTCCGCCTGCAAAAGTGCGGGTCTATAGGCGGCCCTTGGAGGGCGGCTCGCGGGCGGTTCCGAGGTCTATAAAAAGGGAAGTAGCTTTAGATGACCTTGACTAATAATGAATAGTCGCGCCGAGAGATATGCCCGGGGAATTTATTCGAGCTTATGAAGATGTAGTTAGCTTCAGAAAAGGGAAATCATCGAACGTAGCTTGGAACCAAGTGGGTTCTCTCCATGAAGCAATCGCTTCTATGGAGACTCTTAATCTAGATGTATTGGTGAATTAACACGCATTATGCCCAGATGTTGATAATGAAGAGGAGTGATGAGTATGGATTTAATGGGCGTATGACTATGAATGCGGGAACGGGATGGACTTTTTGGAGGTTATGTCTGCGGAGGAGATTTTGGAAGAGGAAGGGGTATTACTGGAGAGATTGAGAATGAGATAATGTACTATTGAAGTCTCTACAAATTCTTGGAAACTAACTTACTCATTGATATCATCTGTAAGGTCAAGATGTTGCATATGTATTCGGTCTCGTTTGATGTGCCGTCTCATACGAGGGCGTGTGGGGGCCTACCAATGTTCTTTCTACAAAGCAGTAAGATATCTGGAAAATTGCAATGATAAAGTTCATTGTTAGAGATGAAATTAGTCGAGTAGACGATATTTCTGCCCGAAGGGGAGAAATGAGATGAGAAAACATATGCAGCGGATTCGACAATAAAAAACAAGAAGATGATCAAACATAACGCCATATCCGCCATGCGCCAATGCCAAAAGAATCAAAGGAGCTTATGTATTCATACTTTCTGACACCGCTTCCTGAGGATATGACGGTGATACAGAAAAGGAAAAGCCCCAAACAGATAGCGGAGACATAACTCCAAGACACACGTGAAGGAGAGAGAAATGAAAAAAACAGAGCGGCTGATAAACAGCCTCAAATGTATGTGCGTGATCTTCGTGTCATGGGGGATGCAGCATAGAAAATTAAGGAGAAAGGGAAGAAGAGAAAAAAAAAAAAAAAAAAAGAAAAAGAAAAAGACAGGAGGGAAGAGAAAAATTCTATACGTTGCGGCGCGACAAGGTATCCGCAGAGATGCATGCTTTTTCAAATGAAAGGGAAGGTGTCCTGACTCCTAATGCACGACACTCAACAGATCTCCGAAAGATGAAGTTCCTCGCTTCAGTTTCCAGCTGCTCTTCTTCTTGTCTCGTTTCTTCATCATATCGGCCCAGGCCTCATCGTCATCTTCATCATCAGACGCATTCTGCACCTTTCGGATGCCAGGACCGGCTTGACTAGATTGTGATTCAGGTCTGACGGTCACAGTAGCAATGGAGATTGATTTCGGGATGCTTCCAGTTGACTTGGACATAGGCAAGTGCGCATTGGGACGATTTTCATCGTTCCAGGACTTATGTAGTGGTGAGGCATGGTGGTTGAGGTCGCCTGGAAGGGCGGAAACGGGGCGGTACCGAGATGAGAGCCCTGCGTTGCTACGCTCCGAGGGAGCAATCGATGGAGCATATCCCGGTGAGTGTTGTTGATAAGACCCGCCAGACAGATTGGGCATTGGTGAACCAGTTCGACGCATGGCAATGTTTGGGTCGATCATGCTCAAAGTACGTTGGTCAAAGTTGGGAGCATTGGGTGTAAGTCCCGGCATGGAGACTGGTCTCATATTAGAATGTCCAGAAATGGAAGGAGGGCCTGTCATCATAGGGCCGACCATCATGGGACCAGCCATAGAAGGCGGGCCCATGGGAGCTCCCGGCATAGGCCCACCACCCATCATGGGGGGTGTTGCCATACCACCTTGCATCATGGGCGGTGGAGGACCGTGCATGCCCTGCATGGCCATCATCTTCTGCATCCACTCCATCTGCATGTTCATCATTTCGGACATCTGGGCCGTCAGTTGAGCCTGAGCCTGCTCCCCCGGAGTCATTGCTTGCTGAGGTGGTGGTGGTGGCATCATGGAGAATGGCCGGGGTACAGCTCCCATATCGTACATTGCTTGAGTATTTGGGCTGCCTCGTCTCATAGCCCGCGCCTGTTCCTCCTGCGCAATCACCCCAATAAGGCCTCCAGGAGGCCCCGGTGAAGAGGCAGGACCGCCATATACTGAGCCACCGCCCATAGCCAAAGACTCCCTGTTGGTTGAATTGACCAGACTAGCACCAAAATAGGGATCCCGAGGGAGGTTCCTGGCGAAAACGGGCAGGCTGCCTCGTTGGTCCTGCTCGACACCCACGAGTGAGCTGGAAGATGATGCATAGGGATTAATAGAGGCACGAAGGTTCGGGTTGGAGCTTGCGTTGGCTAAGCGGGTAGGCGGCCGGTTGCGATTAGGGAAACCATGAGCTGCAAGAATCCCCAACGGAACATCTTCATCATCACCACCCTCATGGCTTTTACCGCTTGAGGACTTGTCACCCGTGCTATTTAGGAAGACGGGAAGGTTGGGAGTGCTGCTGCTGGCGCCGCTCATCACCGGACGGAGCGATGGCGACGGAGCTTGCTGGCCTGTCACTTTCATCATCTGCTGGCGATATACGGACAAATGGGCCTCTTGCTTCCGTCGCTGCAGTGCCGCCTCACGCTGCTTTTCGGCCTCATCTTGTTCATCAAAATCATCATGATCTGAGTTATCCTCGCTATCAGACGCATCGCTGTTTGAACGTCGGAGTTCCTGTTGCTGGCGATAATGCTCAAATTGGGATGGAGTCATCACCTTGTTGCCAGGAGACACCGACTTGGGTAGACTCTCCGCAAATTGAACCGCAAGCCGTGCATTTTCCATATGATCATTTATAGCAGGTGATTGTATGTTCGAGAACATTGATTCCGGTTCTGGGCTGACTTGCGCAGAGTTGCTCGCAGAGTTGCCCGCATGACCATTCTTGAGAAGTGGGGTGCTACCGGACGGAGATATACCCCCAGTCTGTCTCGGGGGAGAACCGCTCTCTTTACTCCACATAAGGGAGCTTTTGACCATCGCAGCGTCCTCATCGTCAATTGCAGTGGAGTCTCGGTCTCCATAGTACATTATGCTTCGTCGCAACCCCATATCCGACTGTCTTTTGGGCCGGTCCAAAGCCCGGTGTGAGGTGGTAGCACCAAGCATTTGGTTGGGTGCTGGGGATTGTCGACGGAAACCAGTCACCGTTTCAGGAGTAGACTGAGCGGGCGAGTATATGTCGTTCTCTCCGGGGCTATTAAGCAAGCCCTCCTCCGAGTGACGGCTATTCCACGAGTGAGGAGGCGGCTCGACAGGCGCTGATCGATCTATATCAATAGGTGGAGGCCGTGCAGCACGGCTAGTATTGTAGAAATCTGGTAGCGCTTGCGTTGGCGGAGTAGAAGCTAACTGCATGAACGTTAGCTGGACCCCTTGCATCTCATACGGATCTTAGCTGCGTACTTTATTGGCCGGCTGAGGGGAAGGGTCTCGCATCAGAACACTTTCTCGCTTTCCTAAATGATCAAACATCTTTCCAAAATCATCACCTCCCAAGCTGAACTCCTCGTCCGTGAGCTTTGGCGGGGTGGCTGTTTCATCCGTAGTGCCGCTCACAGCTCGTTGTCTTGTGGATTGGTCCGGGGTAGCGTGCCGTGGGGGAGCCGGAGCAGAAGATTTGAATCGTGCGCCAAATGAAAAGGTCCTGCCTGCAGCAGCACGTAGTCCTCCCGCAGCAATCGGGGGTGGAACGGGGATGTCATGCATTCGGGAATGTGGGGAGGCATCTTCGGGCGAGGCGATCTCCGTAGAGGAAGGCTGGGTCGATGAGGAGCTAAGCCGAGTAGAAGTCGAGCTCTCATAGTTTGTCGCTCCACTGGTACGGTGTTTAGTCATTCGTTTCCTGAGAGAATCCATGGACCAGGCACGTTCATACCGAATTTTGCCCAGGGGTTGTTCTGTCCCCGCGAAAATGTTATCTGAATCCTCTAGCGCTGAGGGCACCACATTGCCCTCACTAAAACGTTTGCTCAGCGGAGCACCGTCAGACATTGATCGCTCGGCGCTTGGGCGCTCAAAGACCCGAAAGGATGACTGTGGTTGGGCTTCCACATCCTCCAGAATGTTGCCAGATGACTTTCGCCGAGCGAAGCTCTTCGGTAGCTTGATAGGCATCGTGGGTGGTGTAGAGAGCAAACCGGACTTTGAGTATTGAAAACCTCCTTTAATCGCGAATCGGTCCCATTAAGGTTCCGTGGTTCCTGGGTGAGATTGCCTTTCTGAGATTGACGTGTCCAATATGGCAGAGCAGAGTGAGGGGGAACGACCAGTCACAAGGAAATACAAGGAGAGGGTTTTCGCGATCGACGGGTGCAAGGGGAGAAATTGATCCACGGATCAATGGGTCGATCAGGGGACTGCGAAAGAATGGGGGGACGAGTCAGTCGATAAAGAAGCTTCTGGTACGGAGATAACAAGCGAAGAGCAATACGCTTCTCTAGCGGCAAATCAAGACCCGGAACCCACCATGTGGGTTGACACTCTCGATCCTTTGCGAAATCCACCCAAAGAGAATTTGTTGATCTTTTCACAGCACCCGGATCGCATGAGATTGCAGTCTTGGGGTAGAATGCTCACAGGCAAAGGAAAGGAAGAAAAAGCAGAAAAAGGTAACCCACCGGACTGAGACCTCTTCTGGTGGCCAGTTTCACTTCGCCGAGATTGACACTTAGAAGCACCCGCAGCGAGTCAGATCTGGAGAGTAAAGTGGGGAGTGGAGTAGAGAAGTCAAAGGGTCGGGTAAGACCCTGGACGATCACCGAATCCCGAAAGAATGAAAGAAACAGAGCAACGAGGGGATCTCGGGCAATTAGGGATGAGAGAATGTCAGGAAACCAAAGTGAAGAGAAGAAAACGACTAAAGACGTGAACGGTTAACCGGAGTCTAGTCCCTGCATTATTGCCTTTCCGTGGCTGGGCCGGGACGAGACTGGAGACGCATGTACGCTAATAAGTGGTATAAATGGCTTGGACGAATGAGAACCGATCATGAGGCGAATCAGGCCAGATCCGAGAATTATGTATTCTGGTACTTCTGAATTTGAATTTTTGCTTTTCTGTTTCTGCGCCCAAGTGAAACCTCCTTACTATGTATAGTAAGCGGGACACACTAGGAGAGCCTGAGAACCCGCTAAAAATAAACGGATCCCCATTACCAATCCGGTACCGTACCTTTACACGTTCCATGGTTATAGGTTCCACGCCTATTCTACTCCAAACAAATAAACATGAGGAATGCGACCCATATTAAATTAATATATCGAGAATGTGGTGGCGGAGAACTGCAGACGTCGCTGTATTTTGCAGGTATGATCTGATTTATCACGTCTATTCCTGACTGACCTTCCAGACGACTCCTTGCCAGCCGAAGCTGATCATGGTGACTCAAGTTCTGATTCTTCTCCAGCTCCACCTGTGGCCGTACTATTGTAACCAAATTACCCAAAACGAGGTTCGTCCACCCAGACCCACCGAGTCACGTGAGATCGACGAGCCTTTTGCCAAATGGTTTTGCGTTTTGGTATTGTATTCAGGCTTCGGTCGGCTGATGACGCCTGTACCACGCCGTCGTCACACCGGACTCGACTTCACTAGCCTACGGATTGGATGGAAAAGTCAATCGGAACAAGAGGAAATAAAACAGGAGTTGAATATACACAGCATATCAAACGCCCGCCGTCTTCACCGAAATCTCCCTCACAAACAACTCCCCAAGATTCTAGCACACTCCTGATAATACATATCCTACAGATCATGTAGAAGATTCAAATTCCCAACACGTTTCATATCCTGATAGGGGTGGAGGGGGGATTATTTGGCAAAGTGGAGATCGTAGTTCAGCCACTTGCGGGCGTTAACGCCGGCGACGTCCAGGCCGGGGGTGCCATAGGTCAGAGGCGCATAGAAAATGAAGCCACCGATGGTGGCCCCGAGAATGACAACGGTCGCGGCCCATGCGGCAAGCACTGAGTTGAGGCCCATGCGCTCCTTGGCCGTCACGAAGCGACGTACATTGCGGCTGACCCGGCCCTTGGCCTTACCGGAGGGATCATCTACAGGGGGTGCGGCAGTGGCGGGGTCCAGCGGCGACACGTTGAAGATGAATTCAACCAGTGCACCGGTCACCATGGTCGAGGCCAGGTGGGACGGCAGGTAGTGGTGCAGGAAACGCTGGCGACCCATCAGCCAGAAGGGGAAGTAGTGGGCAGCCCAGCACAGGAACAGGAATCCAGTGCTGTTGTACAGGCGGGAACGAGTACCAGGACCCCAGACTATAAAGGGAAGAAGAGTAAAAAATTAGTCATCTCCAGTACCTAGGAGCACGGGGCGGAACTCTGTAACTTACTTTCCTCCAGTGCATCGATACCACGGCGAAGCGAGAGCTGATCCGCTCCGACAATGCCGGCAAACACAGCCAGCAAACTGCTAGCGATCCACCATCCGATGGGGTTACCCAAGAAGTAGATTTGTTCACGGGTTTCATTCTTAGTCCAGAAGCTCACACCGCGCAGCAGGAAAGGCCACTGGAAGGGCTCGGTGGCATAGGGGTGGCTGCTAGTCAGTGCATTGTTATGGTGGAACATAGCACCCTGCAACTCAAAGTACTTTCGCAGGAAGGAAAGCGACTTGACCTGGCGCTCCTCTTTCTTCAGACGAGGGCTACCCTCCTCAATGCCTTCGATTGTCTCCGCGTACCAGATGTTGCTGGACTGAAGGATGTTCTTGTTTCCGTTGATCTCGGCTTGTTTGAATCCCCACTCAGGGAGCGGAGTAGTGTGGGTCCACATGGCCACGCGAGTCGGAACGTGGATGAGCTTGATCAAGCTTGAGAAAGTGCGGAATTCTTGGAAAGGCTTGCCATTCTCGATCTTGAGCTCAAACAGGGTATCGTTGTGGCGTTCGCCAGCGGCCAACTCTTGCGAGATGGTGGTGAACTCCTGGTTGGTAGGGTAGTATGGAGATGCAACATCGTGCGTCAAAAGGTACGAGTCAGTGCCAACGTGACGGAGCTGGATGACGTCTCCATTCCGCACACTCTTGGACTTGCCCTCGGCCAGGGGAACAGTAGGCAGAATCTCCCACAAGTTGTTGGTGTCATTGTGGGGGTAACCAGTGACCTGCTGACCTTGGCTGGAGATGCGGCCATCGTCATACCGAAGAGGGTACTTCTCCCAGTGGCTGTGAAGGAGAACCTTGGTGTCCTTGTGGCGCATGCTGATTTGATCGAAGTATTCAATTCCAACCGACTGAGCAGTCATTGCATTGTCGCTGAGGGTCTCTTGGAACTCGGGGGACATGAACTCATCGCCAGGACCGGAACGGTTGAGGATGGTAAAGTGGACCTGGAACCAGAACAGGTAGAAGAAGAAGGGGATGATAACAAGACCCACTCCACGAGCAACAACGTGCTTGATCCAGGTGACCATATCAAGAGCACCGTCGCGCCGGTTGATATCCAATAGATTCCACAGGTCGATTGCGACGGCCGCACCAATGGTGACGAAAGTGAAAACACCCACGTATTTGGTCGAGATGACACAGCTCATACAGAAACCGGTCAAAAGTAACCACTTCCACCACTTGCGACCAAACGGCTGGTGTCGTAGCTTGTAGAACCGGACATAGCACAAGATACTAAGCGCCATGGTGATGACCAAAGTGGAATCCAGGAGGATGAGGCGGTCCTCACCAACGTGAGCATTGTCAAATACCATAAGACCGGCAGCCAGCACACAGGCAGGCAAAGAATATCCGGATTCCCACATAATCAAAAACACCACGGGGATTGTCAAGGCACCGAGGGTTGCCGGCATAGCACGAAGGGACAAGTAAGGCACATTGTTTTCGATGTACGAGTCGCCGATGTTCTCGAACAAAAAGCCACCATCGAATCCAATCAACCATCCCACAAAGGCAAACAGGAGTTTTCCGAAGGGCGGGTGAACGTCGAAGAAATAGGTGCGTTGGAGGTAGTATGAGGCAAACTAGAGGACATGATACGTCAGATGTAGGTTCCCCCTTTTTCCAATTGCGATTGAAACTGGCACGCTCTAAAAATCATACCTTTCCAAAGTGAACCTCGTCGAAAACAACCTCATTGGGGTAATCGATCCGCCAGAAGCGGGTTATGAAAGCCAACAGGGTCAGAATGGAGATGGCCAGCCAATAGTCCCATTCCGACTTGGGCTTGCTCGGAGCTGCCACAGGCCTCAATGAGCCATCATCGGATGGTAAAGCAGTGGAAGCCTCCTTCTTTCCACCTCTCTTGCGCAGAGAGGGTGAAGGGGACGACATGGTGAAAGGAAAAGAAAAAGAGAGCGACCGTGAAACCACCTATAGTAAATAGACTTCCGAAAGCGTGAAGCGTCAGCAGTAGCTCGTCAACGAAAATTGATTACAGGGTATCCCAGGAGGAACAAGAGCTTACCAGAACCACCAAAGGGCATGACACCCGGATAAAAGACCAAGGAAAGCTGAAGAGAGGATAAGGGAGGGGCCGGATTGGGGATTGCGTGTCTTCTTGGTTTCGGATGCAGACCAAAGGCGGTGGGCCCGAAACACGCGCTACTCCAAGGGTCCAGTGTCGTGACCAGTTGTCACCTTTACAAAGAATCGCTATCGACACAAGAGCAGTGTTTCTGTTATTCAATGCATTTGGCAAAAAACATAAATCCAATTCTTTAGTTAAAATACCCACTTTTCATTGCTCAGGAATATTAGGACTGCAGAGATTTACATTCAATAAGGCCAAAAGACAAGTATTACCCACCTAGAAGATGTGACCTCAATAAAATTTATTCCTGATACCCAGAACTTTAATGGATTGCAACAAGTTGGCCGACGCAAACGCCTCATTGAAATCCAGAATGAGACTCGCGAGTGCCGTGACAAGAACATGTCAAGTTGCCAGAGCCGCCGATGACTGTTCAGATTGAAGTAAGTTCATAAAACATACTAGATATGTATGAAGCCATCAAGTCTTTGCTTCAATGTTTCTTGCCACTTCGAGGTCGGCGTCAGCTTACGTATCTCTCTTACCTTGATGAACCATATATACCGCTGTCCAAAATGGAGTGCTTTGGGGCCAGTTGGGCTGAGTACCTGGAAACCAAAGAAGCCAAGATCAGCGTAAAACAGCACTGGACCCCAAAATAGACACTGGAATAGAGAAGCGGCATTTACTGTAGACCGGGTCATAGTAATATAGATGTTTACACCTTGATCGTCATAGGGACCCCACCTAGCGGTTCATGACACCAAATCGGGTTTGGCGGTCAACAATAGATGCCTCATCGACATAGTAAACTTTATTTCCCTGTGGGATCTGTTGTCTATGACCCTATTTGTAGTTAAATCTACCGCTATGGCAAAACACAGCCTTGGACCTACTGTCAGCAACCTCGACGTCATCATAAAGGCCCTGTAGTATAAGTATTCGTAGATATCAGATGCTGGTTTTGTTGTCCATTCCATTGATTTCAGTTCCTCTTTCACGATGTATTCTACATTGAAATACACAGCACTGCTGTTGGCATACGGTACAACTGGCTTTGCCGACTACCTTGGCCCAACATACCCACCACCAGTCGACCTCGCTAGCCAACAGAGTCTGGTTAAAGCTGCATGGAAAAATCTTACTACTACCCTTGACTCTTATCTCAAACACAATTCTAATGGCACAACATCTACCGCCATTTCTGGTATACAAAACACCACATTCTCTACGAACCTCTTTTCAATTCACGATCCGAGCGCCGCAAAGCTGCAATACCACTGGACCAGCCCCGAAATAGCTAGCTCCAAGAATGGCACAAATAAGGTCAATGGTGACAGCATTTATCGTATGGCTAGTGCAACCAAGCTGTACACTGCCTACGCCGGTATGATCACTCTGACCGAGGAGGAATGGAACCGCCCACTGAGTCAGATAAACCCTCTGTTCGCCGAAGCCGCTGCCAGGGGTACTGAAGATCCAATCTGGCACGTTGAATGGGACAAGGTCACGCCCTGGGCACTGGCATCCCAAATCTCCGGTATCCCACGCCAGGGATGGCCAGCTCTGGATACACTATACAACTTCACAATCTACGATTACCTAGGTCTCCCGACAGAAGACCCGGTTACGGCTTGGGGTCTACCACCAACCAATATCTCGACATTGGGACCCTGTTGGGACCCTAGGGAGCCATGCGACGGTCCAAAGCTAATCAGATCAGTCCGCAACCAACCACCAGCCTTTCTACCCTGGCAAACCCCAATGTATGCCAACGACAATTTCATGATGCTTGGACTCATGATGTCCAACATAACGGGACGGAGTATAGGAGATATCTACAAGAAAGCCATCTTCGATCCGCTAAACCTTACATCCTCGTTCTCATCTCCACCAACCTCCCGTGCTGATCTCGCTCGCTCCGTTATTGCCGGGGTACCAGAATCTGGCTTCCTAGTCGATGCCCCCGCCACCACTGCTTCGGGCGGTCTATTCACCTCAAGCAACGATTTCGCGAAATTCGGTATCGCTGTCTTGAATAGTACCCTTCTTCCTTCGAATACCACCCGCAAATGGATGAAGCCTCATTCACACTCCGCTAGTTTGACTTACTCGCTCGGTGCACCGTGGGAAATTCTTCGTTATTTGGACCCGGCTACCGGAAAGGTAACGGATCTCTATACCAAACTTGGCGACTCGGGTTCCTACGGTGCAAACATCGTGTTGATACCAGATTACAATGCTGGTTTCAGTATCCTGGCTGCATCCACCGGTGCCGAGCGCGATGTAGCTACGAATATTATCCTGGATTCTATCACGAACACGATCCTTCCTGCGCTAGAAGCTCAGGCTGCGCTAGAGGCAACGAAGAACTATGTTGGGACGTACGAGTCTACGGACTCTGCTTTGAATTCGTCCATCACTGTTGCATTCAATCAGTCTTCTGTCATTACATCCAAGTCAGGCTTGAGTATCACACGCTGGATCTCGAATGGCACGGATGTTTTGGCTTCGGATCGGTTCTTGGGTGGTCGGCCGAGGCTTTTGCTTAGTATTCCTAAGCAGACTGGAGACGGGCAGGAAGGTCAGGTTGCTTTTCAGGTTACGCCCCAGCCGCAACTTTGGAGCTATTTCACTTCTGGTGCGGAGAGACTTGATGCTGTTGGGCCGTTTACTGGACAGTATAATACGAATTATGATTGGTTAGTGGCGGATGCAGCGCATTATGCTGGGCTTGGAATGGATCTGCTTGTTTTTGGTGTGGATCAGAGTGGTAATGCTACTTCTTTGAGACCTGCTGCGCAGAGGGTTACGTTGCACAAGAAGTAGGGTCTTGGACTGCTACATATGATCGATCCTTTACTGTTCCAGACACATTGCTTTGGTTTCTTTCCTATTTGTAATTTATTTTATTTGATTTGACTATTGTCTTCTCCGTATTATTGACCGCTCAAAGTATCGTTCAAACAATAATCAGAATAAGTGGAAATCGAGCGGAAACAAAACAACCTTGAAACAATGCAAATGAAATGCTCCGCAACCAAAATGCATATATATGGATGTTTCTTTGCAAATAACGACGCCTCAAAAAACGACTCGTGGGTATCAGACAAAAATCGATATAGGAAACTCAATTATCAAGATCCGTCAGATCCAGCAACTCCAATTCTGTCTGGACCATAGATTGGAACTCAGCACGACTCACGCCTGTCGCCTGAGCCAATCGAAACAAGCTCTTAATGCTGGTGCCAATGTGCTGCTTCACACCGACTTCGTAGTTGCACTGGCTTTCAGCTTCCTGCTCCAGCTTAGCGACAGTATCCGAGTGGTGAGAAGAGATAGACCCGGATGCAGGTCTGGGGTGGCTGAGCGACCTGGCAGCGTGGTCAGTGGGCATGTCGTCCGCCGCATAACCATTTGTACGGGCTCCCTCGTCCATGTCCAGACCGTTCTGTCGCCGCAAGAGATTTGAAAGCATGTCCCCGGTCAGAGACGTAGGGCCAAGCTCTGGCTGTTCTTCTTCCGGGTCGTGGCTGTCCATAGCTGGCTGAACATCGCCGTACTGGGAGAAGTAGGATGCTTCCGATAGACCGGAAGGCGGGAGGTTAGATGAGCTAGCACCTGGGGCAGGAGTCTTGGGCCCTGGGGTACGGTTCGGGGTGGCATCGTACTGAGCCCAGTAATCGGCATCGTCGTCTTCCTCCTCCTGAGCCTGCTCATTGGACCCTTGGTCCTTGGTGGGGGAGTCCAGAATATCCGAGTACAGTCTCTCTTTGGCCTGAACGTTGGCCTCGCCAATCGAGGTGGCCCAGGTGCTCTCGTCGGCCGCAGGGCCTTCACGAGGGAGAAGTTCTGTCATTCTCCAGCCACGACCACCGCCCTCCACGTCTGTGGGGCACCAAAGGTAGATCACAGCCAATTTGAACTCGGGCAGCAAGCATTGCGCACGTAGTGTCTCGTCATCGATACGCTTGTAGGTCAGGGGCATGTCATCGGGGAGTTCAATCTCGCCAGAGACAGGGTGTGGTTCGAAACTGGCGCCGTCCACGATTGTCTGCAAGCGCTCCGCTTTTTCGGCGTCCCAGCATAGTAAACGCAGCCATGATTCGTTGGGGGAGCTGGACACTTCGCTCAGGATCTTGACCCGTTGTCGGAGGATTGGGGAGAGGAGGGGGAGGAGAGCTGGTGGCGGACGTGGGGAAACGAAGGCTGTGGGTAGACAGGCGAGCAGAGGAGGGAGCAGATCACGAGGCTCGGGAGGGCTGATGAGTTCGACCATGATGTTTAGGGATCAAAGGTAGTTCGTGGTAAGAATGAGTGAAAGAAAAGAAAAAAGCGACAGTCGGGAGCGAACACGAAGAACCATGTATCGGGGAGCTGCAAGTGGAGGTGGGCTCCATTCGCCCGAACAAAATGTACGTGGGGCAAACAAAGCGCTGATTTACGGGGCCGGAAGCTTACTGGCCTGCTATCTCCAGGGGCCACACCAATCGGACCCTGACCAAACAAAGTAAAAAGAGAGGTCATGGGGGCCTTGTTCTCGTGAGATTTGCTCTTTTAGTGAGATCGCCCCCATCATGTCCGATTTTGCATTACTTGTATAGGCACTGGAGGTCATTCGGTGTACTGTAGTCTAGTAGATCCATGGCTCCACATCCAATCATTTCCCCTCCTAATCCTCTTGATGATCACGAGGAATCCGAAACTAGAAACTTTTCAGGTATATCACCGGCTATTCTCTACTCCGGAAATAAGCATAATCTTTACCTTTCACGACCAAGAGAAGTAATGTCTAGAAATTTCCACTCCAATCCTTGATTTATCTGCTCTTCTCGGCCCAAGTATAAATATGTCAACGTTCAATTTAGCTGACATGAAATACCGTTTCTCTGTGTTCTTTGAACCAAGTCAGCCATGTTCTCTCACCCCGCAATGGTCAATAGCTAGAAATTCAGTATTTCCGCCGCATCTCCGACACTTTGCGGGGTATCGCAGCGGTACTGTCTTGAATTGATGCCTCGACCAAGATGGATGCTTTAAATTCAATTTCTGCGTTGTCTCTCTTCGTTGTTTCTCTTCGTTGTTTCTCTTCGTTGTTTCTCTCTTTATTGGATTTTCCAAGTTCATGCGGCCTGTGAGGGAGAGAAGAGGGGAAAGGATAAAAAGAAGAGAAGGATTGGTATTTAAGAAAGAGGGAGGGTCTAAACTCGAAAATCGCGCCTTCCTTAAGTGTATTAATCGGGGCTTCCATTTGAAGACCCAAAACGATATCCAATATATAAACTGAAGTAATACTTGGTCGTGACCCAAGTCAGAAAATCTGATCTGAGATGGAGAACCTCATCTGTATAGAGCTCAGACAGTTTCTGCAGAAAATGGACGCTATTGCCACCACTATTGCATTAGTACAGCGATCATATCGAACGTGCAACGATAATTGGTGGTTTAGTTATCACGCAATCTGCAATCGCTTATCGCAGTCACTGCTGCAACATCATTCGGTAAGATTCCTGCGAGTTCGGCCCTAATCCCTGGCAGTTTAGTTACATCGTCAAGCTGACCATTGGTGGTCAGCTCAAGACTCCACCTTTGCCCACCTTAAAAAGCAAAACAAAAGAGTTCAATTAAATAACGTCACCGCGATTGTAAAATTGAACTCTCTGTTGAGCGCAGACTCGAGATGGCCAACACAATCAAACATCCATTTTTATCCTCGGCTGAGGAACCCGCGACACCAGAATACAGGGCGAGCAACACTGCCCACGAAATCTCCGATCGAGGACCCCTCGCAGAAGATGAAGAGGGGCAAGAACTCCAAGAACCAGCTCTGGAGCAAAGAGTCCGACGGAAAGTAGACTTGCGTCTATGTAGCATCGCAGGCCTGCTGTGCAGTCTGAATCTCCTCGATTCCGGCATCCTGTCCTCAGCAGCAGTGACCACCATGCTGAGCGACCTCCAGCTAGACCAGGGGTCCCGGTACTCGGTCTCGATCTTCATCTTCACCATTGCCAGCGTCGTCTTTCAGTTACCATGCACGATCGCCGTGCGCTTCGTCGGCCCACGCGTCTGGTTCGCGACTATCACATTTACCTTCGGACTACTGACGTTGTGTACCGCTTTCATCCACACCTGGCGTGAGATGATCGCTCTACGTATCTTATTGGGCATCGCCATGTCCGGGATCTACCCCGGACTCACATATCTCATTAGCGCCTGGTACCCGCGACGCGAGCAGCAGCTCCGATTCGCATTCTTGCAGTCTGGGGAAGTTTTGGGCCTGGCGACGGGGAATATTGTTAATTTCGGCCTCAACCATTTGAACGGGAAGGCTGGCTTGGCTGGCTGGCGATGGATGTACCTTGTGCAGGGGCTCATTGCCTGTGTACTGGGAATCAGCACTTACTGGTGGATGGTGGATTTTCCAGAGAACTCGGCTCGCAGCTTTTGCTTTTTGTCCGAGGTTGAAGCGCGGGTTGCATCGCAGAGAATTCAGAATGATCGGGCTGATTTAGTTCCCGAGCCGTTCTCGTGGGGTACGTTGCTTGGTAATTTTAAGGATCCTAAGATCTATGGGTTTGCTTGCATGTTCTTTCTTTTGAATCTGGTATCGACTTCCTTGTCGTACTTTCTTCCCATCATTTTAGAATCGGGAATGGGCTTTAACTCGAACGAATCAATCTTACTTTCGACTCCGGTAAGTTTGTCGGCGTACACATGTCCTCTGAATGATGCTGATTGTGCTATTCTTAGCCTTACTACTATGCCGTTATACCCGTTGTTCTCACATCTTTGGCCGGAGACTTCTATAGGAAGCGTGGTCCCTTCATCGTATTCAATTGCCTTTGCTTGATAGCCGGCTTTCTGATGTTTGGACTCCCGGCATCGAAGCAGGTGACCGTGCGCTACATTGGGACCTTCCTCGCTACAGGAGCTTATGTCTCCAATTGGGCTGCACTTAATGCCTTCCAGGCCAATAATGTCGCTGGTCAGTGGAAACGAGCAGCTACGTCAGCTGCCGTCACTGCTTTCAATGGCTTGGGTGGTGTGGCAGGTAGCTATATTGTGCGATCACAAGAGGCTCCCAAGTACCAGACAGCGGTGTGGGTATCTATTGGGTGAGTGTCTAGTTCAACTTATTGCTTTTGATCAAAAGACTAACCAGTTCGTAAGGTCTCATATCCTCATGATTCTCCTGGTTGCGGCATTTTCGGTCTACTTCTATATTGTGAATCGGCAACAGGCTAGGGGATTGAAAACTATCGAGGGCGTGGTAAGTTCTCCAAAATGGACTATGAGAATCACTATAATTCCTAGCTAACCAACTTGCGTAGACTGGTTTTAAATACACTTACTAAAAGTTGATGCACTTTACGATCACATCATGAACATCACGATGCAATAATGTGTATGAATAACTATATCTGTGGCTCATAGTGACCGCCCATATAATTCACTAAGGCGGGTCACTATGTTGACCCGACTCTTGGGCCAAAGTTAACCCAATAAAAATGATGCATTTAGCAGGCCGCAAGCTGGAACCAAACCCGGATTATATCAGGTTCGGCCTTGAGTGACCGATTATATAGAAGGTATTCTATGCCCTCGTGGCTCCCTTTCGGTAGATAACTCATAAATTAAACGTTGCTATCCTAAAGATTTCTATTTCAAACACTTTTGTTCTAAACATTTTTGTTGACTTGACTCTTTTTCGTTAAACTTTTAGATCCCGGCTGTAATATGCACCTCATAAGAAACCCAAGGGTGGTGTCTTAGACTTTCGTCTTCATCCTCGAGAATCCATGACCGGTGATCTTCCAGTTCCGCTAGAGAAGAAGGCCGGCTGCTCCAACTAACCTCGCGCTGGATAAAGTTTCCTTCATATTTAAGCGGGTCGGCACTTTTTGTTTCTGTATGAATGGAATGCGTGAACCATTGTTCGTGATGGTGATGGTCGAGATCATTACTCCGTGATCGACAGCAGGACAGTCTTGCAAGAAGGGATTCGGGCATGAAGTGGGTGACCAGTGGCCAGATACTGACTAGGCAGGTAGCGATGACGATAATGGCGCTTTCGACCATTGAAAGAATGCCCAATTTGATTGATAACCCTGTATCAACAAGTAAGTATGATGTGATGTGGCAGTTGTTTAATAGGGTTCGCAACTGACAGGTTCCATCGTTGAATTCAACCCTTGGGCTTGTGAAGTAGATTACCATTCGGAGAACACTGACTGCAGTCCCACTTTTGTATATGTTAGTATTGATCTCTTAAACAGGCCAGAGAATTCTTACAATCCGGATAGTAGAAAAACGCCTGTCAGAGCTACTTTCTGGCCTCTCCTTGCATGTAGACTCCAAATAAGCGGGATGGGTAGTGCAACGATCATCAATCCGGTGAGTACGTTGATGGGAGAGATGGCACGGTAAAATACTGTTTTATTGACGCATGTTCCGTCGAGAGTGGAGTCCCATGCATATGCGATAGGATTGCACTGGAATATGGTCTCAAAAAACACCGTTATTCCGAGCCCCAACACTAATGCCCCAATTGCGTATGGGATAATCTGTGACTTGCGCGCATAGAAGATTCGCACGTAAAAAAGCCGCACGTAGAAGAGCAGGAGTGATAATTTTGCTGGGGTTACTGTGAAAGGGAAGTCAAGCATTTCTAGAGCGAAAATTCCCTGTGGAGCGTATTAGAGATGTTTGTACTCGACGATATGGAGGATATTTACCTTTCTCATCAGAGTAATATTCTGGTGCGGATAGGCAAGATCTTCAACACGATGCCCAAGTCCTGCTACCCCAACCACTGCTCGGCGTAAGCCTTTTCTCCTTGGAATAGTGGGTTGCTCCGAAACTTACAAACAATATAGATGACGGCTTTGGTGAGGCTTCCAATCTGCAAATCCTGACAGTTAGCGGGGACACATTTAAATTATCAACACGAAGTATACACACCAAAGCAATAAGCATCACATAGTCATCAGCGCTAGGCTGTGTGTGTTGCAAAGAGCGAGTATAGAACCGCGCCGTGACAAAAAGAATCTGGAGCACAGATAAAGTCAAGCTTATACCGATCAAGGCTGAGCCCCCGCTTGATGGTGCCTCGCCTTGTTGCCAGTTAATGCCACCCATAATGAGTTAGGGTGGCGTATGTGCGTAAATAAAGCAACAGCCTCCGTTATTCATCACTAAAGATGCCCAAGGGAAAATTCCAAAGATAAAATCGAAACAGCAGAGCAGTCCTTTTTCAACTACGACGAGGACCCGAAATTGTGGGAAGGGCCCCGAATCCCTTGGCAAGCTCTCTGCCCCAAAAGCTTATTGATGCGCGCAAATCAACGATTGAGATCTATCGGGGGCTGTCCCTGCCGAAAGGGGAAATTAGATTCAGCGAGCAATGGGAACTCCATTGAAAATGCATAATTCCTATCCTCTATCCATGGCCTCGGGTCCAGCGTGGCACAAAAGATCGGCACTCACATCAGGTTGAGGGCTGTAAAGGAATCCAAGGCGCTGGGACCGATGACCCACGGGGAAGCATTGGCAGTCGACGTCCGCATGGATATGATTGGTTATGGCTTTTAAGGTTAAGCGGGTTTCCGTGGCCCCGGGCTCGATGACAAAAAGTGAAGGGTAAAATTGTTCCAGAACGTCTGATGATTGACATCATGGCCGAAACCATCTTTCGTTCTAGAAATCCTTTCCTTCTCCTCGATTAAGTGGGTCATATGCTTCTTGGGCCGATTCGTCTTCCATGCCTTGCTTTCTTTCGTCCATCTCGGAAGGTTCCCGGCGCCCCCAAATTATACTTTACTGGGATTCTGGAAGTATCCTGAAGTTGAGGGTTTGAGCGCATTAATGAGTCGGCTCTGGTTCCGGATGTGCGTATTCTTGCGTATTCCCGGGGAGGAATAGAGATGAGCGAATACATTTAAGCTCCCGGGTTTCTACAATGTCTTGGAGAGGAGTTTGGGACTACATTGCTGATGAGAATCATGAGATAAGACCATTGAGTTGAATGTCTACTCATTCTGCTCTTTGGATACATTGGTTCCGCAGTACTTCCGCGGTACTTCCGCTTAGGTTAGGTGTTACCTCTTAGGTTAGGTGATGGCATGTAGATTCCTAGAATAGCATGTCCCCGCGAATTGGGGTTGAAATTTCGATCGGGATTATTGGTGACCGATGTCGGTGGGTATTTGACAACTCTCAACAGTACATTGGCGGGTATATTCCTAGAAACGGAAATATCCCATGTGCTTGCTCCGATTTCACATGAACTCAATATGAAGAGGTCAAACTCTCGATTGCTCTGTACGACGTATGCAGCTCTTTTTTTATCCCCATCGGTCGAGACCTTTTCTATCTGTGGCTGTTCTAGGTAACTAGAGCGACGTCTATAAATACCTAGTTTCGCCGGTGTTCTTGAGGTGGAGTCTGCGATGTCAGACAAGCTTTCAGACCTCGGATAGATCGCGTCGTCATAAAGAGGATGGTGGAATTTGACCGAAGTTCCAGAATGTCTACCCAAGTTCGTCGATACCCGCAGCAAATATAATCCCCATTTAGAAGCTTCCTCTAGCCCGAGGTATTGCCATGGATTCCGCCAAGACTTTCAATACCGACTAGAGTTTCGATTTTTGAAGTAATCCATGGATGGTCTAGGCCACTTCTACACAATCTTCCTCGGCATGTGGGCAAGGTTTGCTTCGCTGGTTCTCGTCTCGTGGCGCTGCTGCATACGTAAACTGTCTTATACTTTTGATACGAATATTCATTAAAACATGTCTACATTAACGCGCTCATGAGCGAAAAATCGGTGAATATCCCGGGACAGGTATAATATTCAAGTACTCAATAGATACAGATTCCCTGGAGGTATGTGATTGAAGAAAGGGGTATATGGCAAGCAAGACTGGACATGGCAGAAATAAAGAAGAGACGATAATAAGGCTCAAGCCACCCGATCTTTCTGTTCCAGTTTCCCCAATAACCGCTTCATACCCATCCACTCGTCAGAGGGCACCTCTTCCGCAGGTCCACCAAGGCCCTTGCCCACTTCAAACACAGTCACCACTCCGTTGACCCCACCAGTGGCCAGGCGTCGGCCTTCTCGCTCCTCCCACGCAACCTTGTTGAGACTGCGGGACATAACCGCACCAGGGCCACGCGAGGGAGTGGTCTTAACCACTGGAACCTCGGTATCCGTGTAAAGATCCCAAACTTCGAGGTTGCCCGCACCGTCGACGAGGGAGAATACACCCGGTCGGTGTGGGGACCAGCGTGCATCATAGACCACATCTTCCCGGGTGATGTCCAAAATAGGAGACACAACTTGAGCGGAAGCCACGGTAGAGGTGGCGGACGCAGTGGTGGCTGGCGGCCGCACGCGCCAGAGCTTGACGCTCCAGTCTAGACTGGAGCTGAGCATCAGATCACCCAGGTCAACAGGACCCCGCGCAGGGTGGAATGCGGTAGACATGATAGGTGCTGCGTGGCCCCGGTACGCGAGACGGTGATCGGTACCAGCCTTGGCCCCGGCTCGGTCATATCGATGGCAAGGGTAAATACCACCTTCCTCGGTACCCACAATGAAGAATGTGGGATCAGACTGTGGGAAGGACATGGTGGTTGGTGCGAGATCTTCCGTCTTGGACGGGGGAGGTGTCGTCAGTTCAAGATATTCTTGTGGCTGGGAGAGCATGTCTACGGTCCAACCGCAGACCACTCCATCGGTGGAGGCTGTCAAAATGTTATGTGCGTTCTGAGTGCCGACGATTGAGATGCTGTAAACTGGGTGGGTATGTCCGGATCCAGTCAATGGAGTCTTCTGCACAGGCGCTCCTCCACCCATGCGCGAGGAACGAGTGTCCCATAGGAGAACTTGACCTGAATATGAGCCACCAACGATGAGGTTCGGGTGGAAGGGAGAAAATTTGGCTGTGAGAATGTCGGAGGTTGAGTGGAAGACATATTCGGGGCGGGATTGTAGATGTTGGTTCCAGACTTGAACGAGTCCATCCGGTTCATGAGGAGCAGAAGGGTTCTTGGTGTAAGATGCAAGAACCAATTCAGGGAACTGGTCATCGGTCAGAACACATCGGTCTTTGAAGTGCGGGGATATTGAGTGGTTCCTACCTTTTGGGAAAAGCTTATGTCGGTGACCATACGCTTCTTGCTCCAACGTTCATCCCAGAACTGACACACTTCCCGGATGCCTCTCCGTTTCTTGCCAGTCTCCTCGTCTTCCTCCAAGCCTCCATCCACGCCCCCCAACTCGTAATCTGCAAGAACGTCATAGTCTTCGTCTAGAGCTCTCTCGATAACCTTTGATGATCGTTCCACAAAGTCCAGGAATTCGTCCGAAGAAGTAACAGCCTTCAACTCATCGTCATCGAGTGAACGTAACGGATATCGTAGTTGGGCAGCCTGCGTAGTCGAAGCCGCATTTGCATCCAGCTCGGCTGCCTGAAGCTCCTCCTCAATTTCCTTGCGAATCTTTTGTCTGATTTCATCATCCCGCTCTCTACCTCGTCGGCTCAGCCGCTTGCTTGACAGCGTCGTATCAGCTGGGTCTTCATTATCCGAAGCAACAGAGCCATCGTGTGACTCTGTTTGCGTGGCCAATACATCTGTTTGAACGGCTTTGCTGTATGTGACAATCTCTGGTCTGGGTTCAGGGGGTGCGGGGCTTCGGATGTGTAGGAGCTGTAGGTCTCTGTTCCGACTGACTGCACGGTCTGTACGGCAATAGAATTCAACTGCGGTCGCAGCGATGAAGGGGTATTGGTTTCGGCATTCTCTCCACTCAATTGACTGGCACTCAGGACCGAAGTCGGGCGGCTGCCCTTCCCAGATTGACCCTCGAATGCATGGCTGATGGTAGCAGACCCGGGGCGGTCCACCAGACGTGTAATTAGCTCATCAAGCTCAGCTCTACTTCCAGAGTGACTGGGCACTGGGGACGCAATCTATTCCAAAACCGTTAGACATTCCGTTGTTTGTAGCTCCACTGGGCGCGGTATGATACCTCTGAAGCATCCCCGACACTGTTCCGATTACTGGTGAACTCCCTCTGGCGAAGCTCGCGCTGCTTTTTCAGCTCAGCCAGCTTAGCCTTTTTTGCCAAGATCTCATTTTTGCGCTGCTGCATGGACGACATCTTGAAAATCGACCAGCCAAATGTGTGATGTAGCTGTAGTTCTCGTGTTGCGCTTTATTTACGGGGGATGACATAAGCCCTCCGAACGGCGCCGGAAAAACTCGCGCAGGGACAGAGAACCTCGCCTTGCCTTATAACCCCGAGGATTCAACTGCCATTGACGGTCTCCTGTTGAACGGTCTTTCGGTTTTCCCGCTTTTAATTTTTTGCCCACTCCTTATCTTTCGGAGACCTTGAAATAATGGCTTCACAGGGTGTCAACGTGAGTACTACCCCGGGCAATGAGCCAACCTCGACTCTTCCCCCTCAAATGCGACATCGGATGTTGACTCCCATTCGCAATTCTATAGGTCCTCCGCTATTCGGCTCTTGTGGCCGGTCTCGTCTACGGAGTCTACCACCAGTCGTCCCTCAACTCGGTTGCCAAGCGCGCTGAGGTCGAGCACGAGTACGCCCGCAAGGAGCGCCTGATCGAGCAGGCTAAGGCCGAGTGGAAGAAGCGCACCCAGCCGCAGGAGACCCAGACACAAGCCACCGGCCGTAAGTGATAATTCTTGTCTGAAAACATTGCTTTGGATGGCGATATCCGAGAATGCCGAATACACACCTAAAGCGCGTGCTAACCCGTCTTTCTCTCCAGTCATCACCGACCCCGAGAACCCCAAATTCGACCTCGAGGCATTCTTGCAGGCCAAGGCTGAGTCATCTTGAATATGATGGAAATGGTATAGAGGAGGAATGATTCGCAACTCCTTGCGGAACTCGCACCTCCCCCCAGGGTATTAGAAGGGATTTGCTCGGATCCATTTACTTGTACGATTGTTTGGGGCCAATTCCCCTTGAGTTGCAACATTGCGAGCGAAAGACGGAATGGTCTCTTGTTGATTCGTTTTCTTTTTTTCTCATCGGTTTAGACGTTATCATTTTGGTCCTGTACATACCCTGGGCTGTCGTGCGTCTGTACACTACAGTTTGGACCACAAGAAAGAGCAAAAGATCGTTATGCATTCCAGTGTTACTGCTCGGTCTCGTCTATGAGGCCAGTCTAGTGTTTGGTGGACATTCCGCCTAATTCCCTCGAACCCTTAATCATTGATTTCAGTGTAGACACGCCTTCCAATGTCTTGGATCATCCTCTCTAGCAATTTTATCGCGCCAATCACTATGACAAGGATTCCGGCTAATACGAGCCAATGTCATTACCCTCCGGATCTTGTAGATATCAACAAAATGGCTTCCGGAAGTAACAAGACAGCATAAAAGAAGACGCACTTTTATACTAAAGGATCTGCACTATTTATCCAATCCAGATTCCGAAGAACCTGATAAACCTGATCATGTCGTTTTTGTCAGACGGCTCAGAAGGGTCAAACAACTCCGTAGGCAAGGACATTCGTCACGTAAATTCGCTGGCAAAGAAGACAGGCTTCGGTTCTATTTCTATCAAAGTCAGAGAGCGGATCTTTCAAGATTCCTTGAGGGCGAGGTCTGGAATACGTACACATGGTGGGTGAGAAGGCGGGCGAGCAGGAATGCAGAATTGAACAAGTCTTACTTATCGAGATTGTTCTTGTCTTCAAGAAACAGACGAGAATCTGTTTCATATCGTGATAAGACCTCAAGTAGTTCTTCCCCATCCAATTCTGACGTTAATATCAGCTCGAGCTGCCCGAAATAAATAATCAGGGAGCTCTGTTGAGGTTCAATGGAGTATTGAGTATATTCATTTTTACCAAAAGCCCTCAACACTCCCTATAAAAAAGCAACAACACAAGTAGAAGTGGTTGCGGGGAGATCGGAGGTGGCACCTTTCTCCGATGCCAAGACCCTCAAGAAGTGACCACCTTGCGCAGCTCTCTCCCTCTTCCAACTCCGCCGAGCACCAACCCAATTGGCAATTACAGCCTCTCATTCCTTTCTTTTCATGTTGCATTATTGATTTTCGGTTCTTGGACTTTGCTCCTTCTTCCTGGCCATCATGGCCAAGTTTTCTTCTCTTGATGTTCTGCTGAAAGGCAGCTCCGGCCAGAGCACACGCGGTCTCCTACGGATCGTCATCCTATTGACTATTGCAGCTGCCGCCGTTGCCAGTCGACTATTCAGTGTTATCCGTATGTTAGAAGCAATTCCTTCCTGTATTTCATCAAAATACTAATAATTGACTCAATTCTAGGTTTCGAAAGTATTATTCACGAATGTACGATTTCCCCTTAGCGCTGCATGCAGTATATACAACGTGGCCACCGGCCAGCATGCCGAATGAAATATTGACATCTACTGATTACAGTCGATCCCTGGTTCAACTTCCGAGCCACAAAATATTTGGTTGAGAATGGTTTCTACAGTTTCTGGGACTGGTTTGATGACCGTATGTTCTTCCACACGCTTGCAGCTTGCGCGTCCTTCCCAAGACCCCAATGGTATCACAGGGTAATAGTGCTGATGAAATGTGTCCCGCTTCTTAGGAACATGGCATCCCCTGGGTCGTGTCACTGGTGGCACATTGTACCCCGGTCTCATGGTGACCAGCGGTGTGATCTACCACATCCTGCGCTTCTTGACGATCCCCGTTGATATTCGAAATGTCTGCGTTCTGCTCGCCCCCGGATTCTCTGGCCTGACAGCGCTGGCCATGTACCTTCTGACTTGTGAGATGTCGACCTCGCCATCGGCCGGTCTTCTGGCTGCGGCGTTCATGGGTATCACCCCCGGCTATATCTCTCGGTCCGTGGCTGGTAGCTACGATAACGAGGCAATTGCCATTTTCCTGCTGGTGTTCACGTTCTACCTGTGGATCAAGGCCGTCAAGAATGGCTCGATTATGTGGGGAGCATTGACTGCCCTGTTCTACGGATACATGGTGTCTGCCTGGGGTGGTTATGTCTTCATCACCAACCTTATCCCCCTCCATGTTTTCGTTCTTATCTGCATGGGTCGCTACAGCTCTCGCACCTACATCGCCTATACCACGTGGTATGCTCTGGGAACGCTGGGCAGCATGCAGATTCCATTCGTAGGATTCTTGCCCATCCGTAACAGTGACCACATGTCCGCGCTCGGTGTCTTTGGCCTCATTCAGCTTGTGGCATTCGCGGACTTCATTCGCGGATTTCTTCCCGGCAAGCAGTTCCAGAAGCTGCTTACTTCGATGATCCTGCTTATCGTCGGTCTTGGTTTCGGTGGTCTGATTCTGCTCAGTGTTTCGGGTGTTATCGCCCCATGGAGTGGTCGCTTTTACTCTCTGTGGGATACTGGCTACGCCAAGATTCACATTCCGATCATTGCATCCGTCTCTGAACATCAGCCTACCGCCTGGCCTGCTTTCTTCTTTGATCTCAACTTCCTGATTTGGCTCTTCCCCGCCGGTGTATTCTTGTGCTTCCAGAAGCTCAAGGATGAGCACGTATTCGTGATCATCTATGCCGTGCTTTCGAGCTACTTTGCTGGCGTTATGGTCCGTTTGATGCTGACTCTCACTCCCATTGTTTGTGTCGCCGCGGGCCTTGCCCTGTCAGGTGTTCTTGATCAGTTCCTGGTGATGTCGAAGCCTACTGCCGAGACTAAGGCCAAGGCCAATGCAGCGGATGCCAAGGCATACGGCAAGATGAGTTCCCCCATTGTCGGTATTTACTCGTACTTCTCCAAGGCCTTCGTTTCGGGCTCGATGACTCTGTACCTGCTTATGTTCGTTGCACACTGCACCTGGGTTACCTCAAACGCATACTCGTCTCCCTCCGTTGTCCTGGCCAGTCGTTTGCCCGATGGAAGCCAGCACATCATCGACGATTACCGTGAGGCATACTACTGGCTCCGTCAGAACACCCCCGATAACGCCAAGATCATGTCCTGGTGGGACTATGGCTACCAGATTGGTGGTATGGCTGACCGCCCCACCCTGGTCGACAACAACACCTGGAATAACACTCACATTGCCACCGTTGGCAAGGCCATGAGCTCTCGTGAGGAGGTTAGCTACCCGATCCTGCGTCAACACGATGTTGACTACGTTCTGGTTGTGTTCGGTGGTTTGCTGGGCTACTCCGGCGACGACCTGAACAAGTTCTTGTGGATGGTCCGTATCGCCGAGGGTATCTGGCCTGATGAGATCAAGGAGCGTGATTTCTTCACCGCTCGTGGCGAGTACCGTGTCGATGACGAGGCTACCCCCACCATGAAGAACAGCTTGATGTATGTTGCTTCTTACGATCTTCGCTTGGAATCTCAATGCTAACATGTCAATAGGTACAAAATGTCTTACTACAACTACCAGTCTCTGTTCCCTCCTGGTCAAGCCGTTGACCGTGTCCGTGGTACAAAGGTGCCAACCGAAAGCCCTACACTCGATACCATGGAAGAGGCTTTCACCAGCGAGAACTGGATTATCCGTATCTTCAAGGTCAAGGATCTTGACAACCTCGGTCGTGACCACAGTAACGCCGTTGCCTTCGACAAGGGTCTGAAGCGCAAGCGTGCTGCCAAAAGAAAGGGCCCTCGCGTTCTGAGAACCGAGTAGACTTCTCTTTGCTTTCTTGTTTTGTTTGTTGCTTTGTTTTAAACCTCGATTGTCCTGCGACTGCGATTCTTTCTGGCATAGCAGGTTGTCTCATGTATTCTCCCCCGGTTGGATATATTCTTAGGTATAGTACTTGAGATAGTATACAATGAATGCCTTAAGAAAGATTGGTTTGCTTTGCGCTTCCGACTTTTTACATAGTTATGGTAAATGGGGTTATGGTTGTTCATGCTTCTACTTGTACTTACAGCAGGTATACTAGATACCCATCCTAGAAAAATACGTGGAAAGGCTGATCCCAAAGAGAAGAGTGACAATTGTAGCTAGGCTATGCACAAGAAGAATATCCCAGCAAATCCATTCTGTACAGTACACAGGCACAAAAACAAACGCACTGTGCTTGCAGATCCAAGAGGAAGCATGATCTGCCCGAAAGACTCCGTAACCCCAAATTTGCTCCATTGCTTGTTTTTCGCCGAGGGAGGGGGTTGACCATAATGGCCACTTCATTTCACCTCCCACATACTGCGAAGATATGATACACGCGGAAGACCGGATCAAAGCTACCCCAGGTCCCAGACCGTAGACTGGTGGGTATCAGTTGGATTGGACTGGGATCTATGGTGTCCGGATCGCCCCATTGAGTGGATTTATTTCTTCGAGGGGGCGTCAGGGACTTTCACATCGGAGAATTCCTCTTGTCCAACGGCGCGGATGGTGTAGGCATCTATAGAGCAAAATGCATTAGCCTGGGTTGTTGCAGTTCAGAAGGTGGCGTGTGGGATGATCGATGACTACTCAGCGCAACGATCGAGTTTTGGTCCTGCAGCGACTGCGGTGGTTGTGGGAAGGGAAGAGAGGGTTTCGATGGTACGTACAGACGCCGATTGAGAAGACAATCAGACCAAAGCCGGTAAATGCGTTCTTGAACAGGTATGGGCGGCGGGCACGCAGGAGGGCAGCGCCGGCCTGGTAGTCTTTGCCGTAGTACGTGGAGTTGAAGCTGTGATGATGATATGTTAGTCAAATTGGAAGACTTCGCAGTCCTTGGAAGAGGTCAGTCACTGAAACATACATTCCATTCGCCATGGTGAGTGGTGGTGAGATCTTTGAAGGTCTGGAGATGGCGAATCCCGCGCGCAAAGACCGGGATCGCCGAGTCTTGGCGCCGATAATCTCGGTTTCTATGGGAGACATATGTTCTTCTCCTCCCTTTGGATAGATGCATACAAGAACCACATCAAACAGAACTTTGAGCAACAGGATTCGGATTTTGGATTTGTATATCTCAATAGAAGAATCAAGTCATGGATACATGTCTTTTACTTCATACCTGATATCCTTCAATGTGCATTAGACTGATACCAATCGACCACCAGCGATAGAATCAACCGATAGTCATTTCGAAGTTAAAAGCATATTGAATTGATGGAGCCTGTAGAATCGCAATTGTCATATCTTTTTTCGCATGATTGTTGTAGTCAATTGATAAGTGTCGCGGATCACCCGTAGCATACAACTTCCCAACTTTTCTCGGCCCCTGCGGTTTACTTTCGTTTCTTCATACTCCCGTTCGTTTCCACCTCCGAGCGCTTCGACTGTTCTCCCACCATACCCTGTCACCAAGCGCCGCGCGTCTTGGCACCGATCGCTGCATCCCATAATCTCATGCGCGTTGCCTTTGCCAAGAAAGCAGCTCCATTCGCGCTCCGGTCCGCGTAGGAAACACCTCAACGCCCACCCATTGTACACCCTCCACGTCGACCTCTCCCGATCTCCCTGTCGCATACTATTCCCCTCTATTCACCGAGAGCCACGATGGCTCAACCGACAGGCGATGTCGCCCACCAAATCGCCCAACTAAACGCTGCCCGGAACCTAGTTCTCGGTGACGCCGCCTTCTACCCGCAGATCATTAACGGCATCCTTCCTATCGTCGGACCTAATGCGAAACTGGAATTACGTCGATGGGGCGCGGACTTCCTAGCAGAAACTTTTGCTAGTCCTCAGCTGGCGACCGCACAGAAAGAGCAGCTGGCACAAAATGTCTTGCAGAGCATTCAAGAGACCATGTTGCTGCCAGAGGTGGACGCAGCCGTCCTGCAGAGCTTGGTGCAGACTGCAGCGAGCTTGTACCCGATCATTTTTCGCCATATGTAGGTAACTTCCAGTGCAAGATTGTAGTCAAGGGGGATAGACTGGTCCAGATATCGGGTCATTACATGGATGCTAACGCGCTACGATAATAGTGTGAACCACCCTGAAGATAGTCAGTCATGGGAAAAGATGAATACAATCAAGCAAGATATCCTGCGGCGGATGGACTCTTTCCCGTGTCCTGTGAAGATTTGCTGTGTCAAGTTCCTACAACGCGTGGTGCAGGTTCAGACGCCTGGTCTGATTGCTGATCCCAGGGTAAGTGCTGCAATCTCAACTCTCCCAACTCAGCTCTTGCTCACTATTCCACAGCGGCCAGATCAAAACGAAACCTCGTTAGCCATCGTTCCCCGTAACCACGCCGTTCTTACCATTCCACACTTAGAGGCCGAGGCATCAGGTCTACTAGATAGACTTCTGGGCGTGTTCCAAGAAGAGACAAGGTAGGATGAGAGGTTCCGATGTGTAAGGTGTTATTATGCTAATCGATTCTAGTGACGCCTTACTTGTCAACGCCACTTTGAATTGCCTCGCACCTCTAATTCGCACGCGTCAGTCGATCGCAAACAAGGTCATCAATACCGTTCTAGATTTTTACCCAGCGAAACATGTCCGCCCACCATTTACGCCCGCTGTCCGCGTTGGAGTCAAGTCAATGGAGCGCACAGCTCGCGCATTGCTGATCCACATTCTGAAGAAGTATGGTCCCCTGCCCGTTTGCATTCTAGAAATAATGCTGACAACCCCCTACAGGAACCCGAGTCACCCTCTGCTAGGGAGGATCCAAGTGTATATTGAGCGACTCATGCAGTCTCGACTAGAGGTGGTGGATGACGCTTCTCGGAAACGCACATTACCTGTTGAACCTACAGATGGCCTTGATAACGCCAAGCGAGCTCGTCTCGATGCTCTCACCCCGCCAGTACTCCAGATCCCTCCGATGCTCCCAGGTCCCGCGGCCTATGATAAGCTTTTTACGTTGACCCAAGATCACGGCCTTTCCTCCTTCGACGTGAAGCAGTTGCCTCCTGATCTTGTTGTCAAGATTGCCGTGCCCCTTCTTGCCCAAGTCAACCCATTAATGCTGACGCAAGCCGTCGAGGTATGATACCCTCATGCGAACTCCACTGATTACAAGCTAACATATCTGCCAGGCTATTCGAAACCGATATCAAGCAGTTACAAAGGAGCAGAACTTGGCACGTCAACAGCAGCAGCCTGCGGCAGCCGCCGATGATGACGATGACTATGAACCAGAATATCAGCCCATGGACGTATCGGACAATACCGCGGAAGACGCTAGTGCCGCCGTGCCTGAAGTGCCTGAATATCAACCCGAACTAGTCTCTCTGGGTCCATTTGTCCTGCCCCAGCCACCACCACTGAGTGAAGAAGAGGCCGGAGAGGTCGGCCGTAGTGCCGTTGCGCGCGTCTTTTCCATGATCAATGTTGCTGAAACAGACTCGCCCGCCAAGAACAAAAACCAGCAGCAACTTGGGTTTGCTCGGTTGGCTGGAAGTAACTTTGACCGAGACGCATGGGTTTTGCTCCTCACCCGACTGGCCACTCGTGCTCCAGCTGGCCTGGAAGGGGGTGATAAGTTGGGTAAAGGGGGCTCTGACCGAAGACAACCCACCATTTCTGATTCCATCCGTGAGACTCTGTTCCAATATATCCTGGAGGATTTCCGGGGCAGGTTGAATATCGGCATCACCTGGCTCAATGAGGAGTGGTACAACGACCGTATCCAGATGAAAGTCGCCGCGTCTAAGCGTTATGACGAGGAAGACATCGAACCAACGGTGGTTTCCCATTATGACACCTGGGTTATGCGTCTTCTAGAAGGAATCCTTCTCTACCTTGACTCGCGCGACATCAAAGTGATTGTTCGTTTCCTAAGTGAAATTCCCGAGGTCACTGTCAACATTACGCAAAAAGTAGCCACCCTCGCCAAGGATCCTGAACGTGTTAATCTCTGCGTACAGGCTTTAATGTGAGCTCTTTCTACTTCCAGTTGTCTTATATTTTCTCATTTCTAACTTCAAAATAGGTACTTGATTATGTTCCGGCCTCCAGCACGAGAGATGTGCCTGAACACCCTTGAGGATATTTATCAGACTTGTAAGACCGCCTTTGATCTCATATCCTTTCGTTGTTGATTCTAACGTCCCCTTTTAGATGAGGACTCGCGTCCAGCGGCAGGCAAGGTCTTGGCCAAGTGGCGCCCGCAGCAAACAAAACCCACAGAAGAGGTCACCAATGGTGCATCAGATGCGGCACAGTCAGGGGTGCAGGCCAGTGCTGCACCGTAAATCTTTCTTTGTATACTCTATTGCCAATGCGAAAGCAAGGATCAAGGATACATGCCGGTAGGCTTTGGCGTTTAGTTTCTACTTATCTTGCCGTCTTATGAATACCAAATTTGCGGGCTATTACGGTTATGAAGACCGAAATAAACAAGCCATTGGGAAATAAACGTGATGAAAAATCCCTCCAATGCCAGTCATAAATCTTCCATCCATGTAATACATTGTGGACCTGCCTAGGGCTACGATAGTCTCAAGCTTAGCAGCCATTGAAACTGAATAGAGAAGTTCCAGATCCCGATTCATAGCTATAGATCTGTGTTGAGTCCTTTATAAAATTGATTGGATAGTTGATGTTTACTCTGCTTGTGGAGTACTTGCTGAGAGCCAAGCGCTTGCTTGGTTGTATGGAACGGCATCTAAGCATGTCGCTCATCCCAATGTGGCGTCTGAAGCTTAGTACCTTCGGTTTCAGGAAGATAATAAAGAGCGGTGGAGTGACGCGATAGGTAGGCGTTAGTGAATGTTCTGTAAGGTGATCCACCAGTTGAGTTGATAGTCAAGGGATACATACTGGTGCTATTCACAGGACAATGGGGGAGAGAAATAGAAGACAATCGCTATGCTTAATCAAGCCGATTCTCTCAAAGCTCTTGTTCACTAGATGGCCAAGATTGGCGTCACGCTAATCGATCCCGAGCCAGATATATGTTGAGACATCCCCTCCTGAGTTCGTAGGCCACTCACTACTCGAATAATTGGCTTCAAGCTCCATGGCTAAATCAGACTAAGCGTCACCCCATAGTCAAGAGTTAGTAGACTGGAGGGACCCCTCATATCCAAGAATACTCGGGAAAAGCATATATTTCAAATCAATCAATAACAGTAAACTCGACAAGATTGGATGAAGAGATGATTATCTCCGGTCTCCCATCATTATCAGCAGGGTCAACGACATGCGCATACATCCAGCATGGTAATTTCACAACTGTATTTGCGTGTTCCTCGCGATCGCCCCAAGTCCACCAGTCAATACAGCCACCCCAGTATTGCCATCGATATACGTCACCAACTACTGTATCGGGGTGTAAATCCAGAAACTCAATAGGACATTTCCTCATAAAGATTTCCCCTGGTTGGAGGCTGCGGAACCACGTAGAATCCGTGACGTTGACCTCAACGTCAGGTTCATCTACTATCATAAAACCCCGATTTGCATCTCGTTCTTCGTCAAAGTAAGTCTTCCACTGCGGCAAATCCTCCGAGTCCTTTGTTGGATCATAATCGGGGCAGCGGCGTTGTAGTCGATAGTTATCACCAGAAAAGGGGTAATCGTGTATGATGATTGTCTTTTCATCAGGGATAGCCTCGTGATCATCGTTTGCCAGACCTTCGTAGGTAATTTTGCCGTGAAATAAATCTCTTCTGATTTAGAGATTGTCGATGGACCGTCTAAAACCACACTTATATAAGGGGTTCCAGGGCTATAAAGAGAGCATATTAGTCACGAAGATAAAAAATCACTTTAGAGCTTTCTCACATTCGTCTAGATTTCTCCACGCGAGGGCCTTCAGGCTCAGAGATCAAAATATCTTCTTTCTCTACGCAGGTAAGGGAACAACAGGCTCCTCCAGGAATAATCACACGAGGTAGCCCTAGGTTGACCCCAATTTCCTGACGAATCTAGAAGATCAATAGCTAGACCATTGCTAGGCTCATCTCCAGGTATAGAAAACTCGATATTGCGAACTAATAATATATCGCCACACAATCACTCGCCCTAGCTATTGTCCGTTTTGCCTATAGGACAAAGAGCTCGCCGCAATAAATCGATTGCGCTACTAGCTACAAAACGGCAATTTAAGACAACATATCGAAAGCGTATATCTTTCTTGCTTTTAGTTCCCCATAACGAAGCCTATTTATGGATGCGTCGAAGTCCTTCAGGACAAAAGAGATATTCGACATCATTTGCATAACGTATATAGTCTGAAAAAAGCCATATGGCTAAACAGCATATACCCCCCAAAAGGGAAGCGCTCACTGAAAGAAAAAGAAAAAGCCATTCCAATGTCATTATTCTACTTTCCTTTGCGAACCCGAGAACAAATCATCCAATGAAAAATTTGATGACAAACGATACTTCGGATTTGTGCGTCGCGGAACATGAAAACGAATTTGATCGTTCGAGTCTCGGTGAAAAATCAAACAATCTCAGCAGAAGTAGTTCAATTGTTCCTCGTATGACGATTGAGCAGAAGGCGAGTGCGCGACCTTGACACTGGCTGTCTTCTCATTTCTCTTTTCCCTCCGTTTCACCTTTCTTTTCTCCTCCGCAGAAGCTTTCTCTACTTCCTGCCGATTCAAGTGTCAGCGAAAAGATTTGACGGTCCTCTCTTTATTTCTTCATTCAGATTGCAGTGGTTGGCTTACTTCGGGAGGTTGTGTGCCATGTTTCGTTTCTGGAGTTCCGCTGGTATATTGTGAAAATACCTTCAATAAGACTGCATGCTCGGCACGTGTGCTTACAAGGCTTATTCAAAATGGCACTGATACTCATGGGATTGACCGGCGCCATACTTAAAAAGCTTGAGGTATTCTTGTACTCTTTGTTTGAGCAAGAACAATGTGGCCAACTGCTTAACGGAGAAGCCGAGGGAACGTTTGCAGATAGCTTTTTTATGTGTCCGATCTTTGGGGACTATAAAAGGGCTTGCACCTATCTTTCACGCCACATTGAAGTTGAAAAGCTTGGTAGTGATAGTAGTACAGTATTCCACTATGGTTGGTCAGGAGGGCTCGGAATGTCATTGATTCCAGGTCTCCAAAGTGTATTGATCTTAGTAAGAAGACAACCAGAGGAAATGACGCAGTCCCACGCCACGCGTTGCTTGATAGGTGCTTAATTGAGCATATATCCTATACTACCACGCTCCAAATTACATTGATGCCGAAGATATCCAGCTAGACTGCTTTAAGACTTGAATATTCCAATAAAATGATTAATCTCATTTTGAATATGGTAAAATTAGAAAATATTCATCTAAAAAGCAAGTGAATTTGTGTGGGTGCGCAGTCAGATCTATCAAATCCATCAAATCCATCAAACTAGCCACATACCAGCCACTCGTGTAAGTGGGTCTGTTTCAACTCTAGGGCCCAGCTTGAGGCCAATAGAATGCTGCAGAAGCATGTCTGACTCGATGTATTCAAGTGCCTGGACCAGCACCTTACCGTCTTCTCCAGACTCTCTAGGTTCTCCAGATGGGGGGCACTCGATGCGCTTTTTCTCCACTCGGTGTATGATACTCTTTTCCTGCGGGATTGTATACGCGGATACGGATGGTTTGACTGATGTATTACAGTCTCCCTCTAAGGAAAGTCTTTTAAATATAAACTAACCTCGCTGCCTCTTAGAAAAACCCAAACTACCATTGATCATTCCTATCACGTGCGAGAATCTACACCGGACACGTGGGTTTCTGTGGTCTACGCCAGCAATGCGGCGCGGTTGGAACAGGGCTACCAGCAGATTGCCACAGCCGCGGAGATTCCAGGACGGGAGGATCCGAAGATCAACATCCTCCAGCTCGTGTATCAGTGGTTATGTGATGCACGCTATAGGCGCTGGCTGATGGTGTTAGATGATGCGGATGATGATGGCATATATCATGAGTTTCGACGCTGGTGAGAACCCAAGAATTCCTAGCGATATGCTTTACATCTCTACTTGTATTCTCGATTCTGCTCCAGATGTCCGAGTATGTCTAATTCTGCGAAGTACACGATGCCCAAATGCTACATTCTTTGGATCAACTCAATGGACAAAAACTAACAGTTGAGATAAGATGACGCTTAAGTTCTCCGAACGAACATCAACAAAAATGACTTATCGCCACGAAGTCATGTATGTGAATTGAGCTTTACATCACAAAAGTAGCCATGACCCTCTCAGTGTCCGTCCCAGTAAAACCAGCTCTCCTCAGCTCTTCATTCAGTGTACTCTCCTTTCTCTCCGCATAGTATGCCTCAACTTGCTCCTCCCGGACTCTCTCCCACTCATCTCCAGATAACCCACTAGCTTGACTCTGTCGAGAAGAAAAACTACTGTACTCCTTCGGGGAAACGCGAGTCCGGGTCCCGTTCTTTGCATCGATCTTCACGTAGGCAACTGGGGGTGTCTCAATGAGAACATCCACATTAAAGGTGAGTATTGTTATGTAATACACCACAAGGATTTGAACCATGAAGTAAAGGATCAGATTTGACGTGGGTCCTGTAGCCAATCTACGGAAGAATAATGCGATGGGTTGTCTGATTTGTGGGATCATCCAGGCTGATAGGCCTGCAACTGCGCATGTCATGAAAAACTTCATGTTGGAAATGACCAGTGCGGTCAATAAGGCAATCCTAGGAAAATATTAGGGATGTCCATTGTTGCCTACTGGTGTGCAGGTGCCCAGTTGGGCGTAGCTTTGGGTCTTACTTACGAGATCATTGTAGGCAGGTATGAAGCGTCTTCAATCTTGGGGAGGAAAGTGAGTACCTTGATGGTAGCATTCAAGTGTTTTCTGAAAATTCAAAGGATTTTGGAGACTCGTCCAAGGTTGGAAGTAAATATTATCAAAAGCGAACTTGTTCATTCCACTATAACTACTGGGAGCGCTAACTTAGATGACGCGTCATCTGACAGGCAGGGAATTCGCGATTTAGGGCCAGCCTTTACCTAACCGACCCCTCGTAATTTCTCGTAATTTTCGAAAGAAATTACGAGGGGTCGATTGGTTCCAAGGTTACCTAGTGCATGTGGATTCCTGGGAGCCGCAGTAAGCAGAAATAGTTTATAGCCCACGGGCTGAATCGAAAATAGTGAGACAGATACCGTGAGCACTTTGTTTCGCGCACAGCAATCGACCGAACCTGAAAATTTAAATTATGAGTGCAACGAATGATGCAGCTGATTGGCCAAATAAACTCAGACTTCTATGGAGTTTGTCACGATATGCTATTCATTGTATTTAATCTACCATACAAAATAAGAAAAACTCTGTCTTCAAGATTTCACATTCAGCCTCAATCCAGCCAACACTCCGTCCATCCGATAAACAAGGGTACACAACAATCCAAACATTGAGCATTTTGAACTTGAATACTTTGAAAGCCCCGCGCTCCACCTACAAAAATAGATGACTGCTACCTTAGTCTGCGTTGCAGACCCTGTCATAGCATTTGGCAGAGTAGTCATCTCCATCATACACCTCCATCAGCTTGACCTCACCGTACCAACCGTGTCCACCAGTGTAAGTCCAGCACGAGCACTTATCAGCAGCATACGACATGTAGTGCAGCTGCAATTCCGCAGCCTCTTTGAGCTGAGCCTTAGTCAGACGAGTTTTGCAAACACCCTTACGCGAGTGATACTCAAAAGCGAGCTTGGAGCTAGAGTAGGTCACCCGCTTAGCAAGGCTATCGGTAGCATTCTCATATGAAACAATACCACCAGTGTAGTTGCCCGCAACATAGAGATCATGCAAACGGACCTCGCCATTGGTAAAGTACCCGTCAAAGGTCTTGTTCCCGTTCTTGTGAGAAACCCACTCGCCACTTTGGGCGTATCCCTGGTCCCGCAGGCTGAGGGCCATAGCATCGACTCCAATGGGCTCCTCATCGCGCTTATTGTAGAGGTAGTCGAGTGTGGTCGCGCAGCTTGCGGAGGAAGATTTGGCGGTGATGAGAGCTGCAATGCCAGAGGCAAACGTGCCAATTCCCGCGAGGCCGGCTCCTCCTGCGACAACCCAGTTTTGCCAAGCGGTCATCTCGACGCGCGTGTGGAGGTTGTTTACTCCTGGAGCCTCGGTCATGTGAGGTGGAGCGGGCTCCAGTTCCTCGGCAAGGGCCATGGGGGCTGCATTGAAGCAGAGTATGCCCATGAGAATCATCTGGGTGAAAGAGGGAGCCATGGTTCTTGAGATCTGAATGCGATTGGTATCAGTAAAATGAGATGGATAGGTGCTTTGGGGGACAACAACTTACAACGCAATGAATGGGCTAGATTTGAACTTGCTGTGCGTAGGTTGAGGCTTGAATAAAAGGAACCTTGGTAGAGGTATTTGCTTTCAATGTGGTAGAATGAATGATGGATCTTCTGACCGAGGTGGGAGATCTAGGTGATATTTATACTTTTTGAATGATATCCAGCCCCCAATTTCACACTCTTTCAAGCTAGGATGAGTGAATCTAGGTCACCATGTAGCCAATACAAGCGAGTGATATTAGGGCGAACTCGATTTCCTGGGTCTTGTTCCTCCTATTTCTCTATTAGCGTTGTAGTGTATAGACCTTGACAAAATCCGTAACGGGTCCAAGGTTACAGTGTCGTAAAACACTAGAGCACTGACAGTAGATTCCAGAGTTCGCTCAACTGATCTTTTACATACCTTTAATCAATCAATCATCAGATCTTAAAAGACATATTCAGTACCAGCCAGTACACCAATTCCTCATCCTGACAGAATCCGCTACCCTTCAAGCCTGTGTCCCGATACTCGCCTCTTCCGCTGACTCTCTACCCTACCGGCCGCCCGTGATTCCGACAGACAAAGGACATATCCACGAAGGAAAATAACATGTGCTTGTGATTATACGGAGTATTTGCCCAATCCAGAGGTGGTGGGTGGCTGGGGTGGGTATTGTAGTCGTCAGCTTGTTGCCATGCGGGACTTAACCTGGCTTTTAGGAATCTAGTCTATCAAGATTGTACGGTCTAGATTGTTTCATTCCTCCGGTAATTTTAATCTATTTATTTTCTGCTTCTTCTTAAAGAGAGGAGAAATAGGCGAGCGATGTGATAAAAAACTGAAATTCATGTGCCGGGATGCGCATTGTTAAGGATGTCAAGTTTTGTACCTGATACTCACTTATGCGGCATGCATGGCTAGGCAAAATTGACGCTGATCTGGGGACGCATAAAATTCAAGCCAGATTTCGAGTTTTCATTCAGGAGCAAAATTAACCCAGTGGATACGCTTGAAATACTCGAAGAAGAAAAAGAAAAAGAAGAAGAAGAAGAAGAAGAAGAAGCATTAAGCGGCCCTATCATACATTACCATTTATTACGGACCCTCGCGGAGAGCTACAGTAAGCGAGGGTCTGTAAGAAATGGTAATTTATGTAAGAGCCGGTTAGACAAAGGAATACATTTAGGTACCACTACCAGTACTCGTGCAGGCCTAGACCTACACAATATGCACAAAGCTGAAAAGGGCCAACCAATCTCAGGGGAAAGAAGACGATACACCAATGATATTAGCTCTGCGAAGATCCATCTTGCGAAAGGGGGTTGGTGGAGGGGATGCGCAATGACGCTCTTCTAATGGTTCACGAACTGAGCCCCACCGCTCGCGCCACTAGGCCACTGAGTAGATCAATTTTCCGCCGATGATCCTGGAGCACGGCACGAGTGGCTCGGGCCGCATCAGGACACGTACCACGATTTGATGAGATTGGTATCACTAGATATGGCCGCACTCCGCCGGAGGCTCGCCCCAACGCCATTCTTATCGGCTTTTCTTAGACTCAAAGCCCCGCTCAGTACATTATTTCTAGATCACAGTATCCTCCCACCTTCGCCCTCCGCGGCAGCAGGCTCGGGGTCATCTTTTGAAGAGGGCTCTTTGTGAAATGTTGAAGACAGAATTTTCCGCATTAGCGTCCTGGCCTCAGTGGGTAGCGCGTCATCCCAGGGTAAACCTGTCACACTAGTTGCATGGCGTCCAGCACATGAGCAGGCTATTCTTGCAGCGCGCGACAAGCTGGATGGTGCGATTATGCAACCTCATACTATCTACGGGCGTAGGTCTTGGGTTTGGGGAACATGGTGGGATCCCCTGGCAGAAGCAGCCAAGTCAGGCAGTACATCTCCTGTGCAAGTGACTGTAGATCGCATAGCTGGCTGTGGAGTCGTTCACATTAACGATGTCGCTGCTGGCTTCCATGCGGCTATTGATCGTATTGATGGTCAGTTGGGCTCGTGGCCTGTCTTTGATCTTGTTACAGAGACGCTTTCAGTGGTGGAAATTCTGGAGAATCTGGAGAATATTAAGACCATACTGCGGGTGGATGGTCATATTGAGTACATTGGGACCCATGGAAACCCATTCTTGGAAGCCTTGAGCTTAGTGAGTAAGTTGGATGCCTCCCGTGCTAAGACTGCGCTGGGATGGAATCCCAAGCGAACGGAGTTCTTGTTGAATCTGCCCATCTATTCGAAGGCCTGGCAGGCGTCGCAGTGATCATCAAGCCACAAGATCGATAGGATTTGCAATCTATGGAACTCCTTCGATACGGTCGATGTCTCTGTAAACAATCTGAGAATGAACTTAGGTTGCCGCTTCCAAAGCTGTCCAGTTCACAGGTTTAATGGATTCCCGCACAAAATCTCCGTCTGGTCCAATCACTTGAAGGACTTAAGGCACGTTTTTCATGTTCAACTCAAACTTTATCAATGCTACAGGGGCTTGAAATTTCAACTTCTATACTATTTGACCCAATAGTTCCCAATATCTTCATTTTTCGTACTGAGCAGGGTATATTCCTAGAAATGACTTACTTATAATATAACTTTTTGGATCGTGCATGGGTGCTACCCACTGATGGGTGCGTCGATCAAATAAACAAGTCAATGTAATCAAAATTAATGAGTAACTGATCGAAGAAAACGAGGCATTGTAGAAGGAAATATCATTCTCACATAATTATAGGCCTTAGTCATAGAGGTGTTCTTCCTCTACTATGCACTTTCCTTTTCGCTAAGTAGAAGCTAGCGTATCGCATTGAACTAGATCACTACTTGCGAGGGCTTCTACAACAATATCTTTATATCTACGTTGCATAAGTTTAGCTCCGAATTGTAGTGCGACTCGCAAATTCTTAGAACCACTATAAGGCGTATCAAAATAATCGGAAAGCTGCTTCAAAAAAACTATCACGTTGTTAATAACCTCTATATTAACTATAATTTAGTCCTTTCGATTTCTCTTTCGCCCCGCTTGAGTCTAGGTATCTAATTCAAACTTAGAGTAGCGATATAGCTTGTTGGATATTCTTAGGGTATCTTTAGTGCTAATATTAAGAAGACTTTATTTCTTGTGATAGTTACTTAGCGACGTTGACTCTTAAGAAGTCGCCGCTTCTATAGCTATAGGCGAAGTGGCTATTATAGGCCTAGGGGCGGATAATATATAATAACTAATTAAAGTTATATTAGCGATGGTCTTAGAAAGCTGTAGGATTAGGCCTATTAAGGTATAAACGCGTATATTGGGAAGGTTTGAGTTCTACTAGTAGAGAATTAGATTAAAGCAACGATAGTCGAGTAATAATATAAAGAGGTAATTAACCCACTATAATAAGCTTTTTTATTTAGAGGGTATAAATCAAAGGTTATAGGTTTCTTCGAAAGAGTTAACTAGGTATATCGGTCTAAATCTATAGCACTTTAGAATCTAAGGAAGATTTGGACGCCTAGAAATAGAACTATTTTTTGGCCTTCATATCAAGGAAGGCAATACTTCTTAAATAATACTTTGGTTCTCCTATATAGTAGGGTCTTCAATTGATAGTCAAGAAGCAAGAAGTAGTTAAGGGTAGCCAAGAACAAATTAGTAGAGCTAAGTGTTCCTAGGAGCTAAGTGCTAGATAGAAGCTAATATGCCAAAAGCTTGCTACCCGTTCTTTTTAATCACATAGTCCTTTATCAAATAAGCGTAGTACGTAGTCAAGTGGGCATGGCCATATGCCTTTAAGTGGGATGATGAAATTCTTGTTTTAAGCGAGTGAGGCCTTAAGGCAGCGTAGTGAAATTCGTTTTATTGGGGTAGCCCACGCATATGATTGGCCTCCTGTGAAATGCGCTCAGTGAGCGAATCACAATACTACGCAGGCTCAGTGAGCCGATCAGTCTGCTCAGGCCCGGCTCAGTGAGCATGAGCAAGGCTTACGTAAGACTCACTGAGCAGATCTGAGCCGTGAAGCAGATGCACGGCCTCACGGCTCAGATCTGCTCAGTGAGTAAAAGCGGCGAGGGGGTGGACACTAATCCGGAAAAGGAAGCCAAGAATTGTCAAAGGAAATCCGGTACATAGGTATAGTAGTAGAAAAACATAGATATAAACACAAAAAGACCACATTTCCATGACCCGGACACCGCCCCATATGATAATAAATAAAAACAGTCCGTTTCCCCTTCATGCAGCTGTAGTGACGAGTCATCGTTCCCATATGTAAAAAGCTTGATGATTGAGATCGAAGTGGGATCTCACTGCTTCCGTAAACAACATACAGACCATGCCGTCTCGCCCTTTCTAGCTCGGAACGCTCATCAAAATACACATGCTATTGTCTGAATAGCATAAATGAAAACAAAAAAAAGCAAAAGGCAAAACAGGAGGGGAATCTTCATTAGAGAAAGAGGAGGAAGGTATTCGGATAACACGTTGAGTTTGTGAGTGCAAACGGTTATTGAAAGTTGTCTGCAGAGATGAGATGAAAGGCGAAGTGGCTTATCGTGTTGGTATGTGGCTTGGACCGGGCCCTGTTGATAGCTCAGACTGAGGATGATAATGTAACGCGTCGACTGTTTTGGAGGTCATAGTAGGAGAGATATCTGGCCTGGCAGAGGGCTGAAACAAGCTTTGGCGAGCAGGGGGTGGAGAGAAAATAGGATTGCGGGAGGAAGAATCGGGTACAGGAGAGCGACGCTCCAGGGCATGACTTGGGTGAGGGTGAGATTTTCGCACATCTAGTGGCGATGAACTTTGAGATCGGAAGCCAGATTTGCGCTCGAGGTCATAATCAGGATTGCGGAAGGGCCCATGATGCTGATGTCGTGACTCCTGCTCAGTGCCATAAGGCGTGTTGTTGGCTGAAGAATTGGCAGCCGAGACATTTTCCGGAATCGTGGACGCGGATCCGTTTGGCGCATTAATATCCACTACCCGCTTTTGAGCCGCCGGAGTCGCATATGATGACGCTTGCGGATGCTCGAAGGCGCGCCCTTGAGGCCGATGCTGTTGAGAGTACTGATACTGTGCCTGTTGCTGATGGATTGGATGTTGTGGGTTGGCCCATGGCGTTTGCTCCAAGAAAGCTTCTTCGGCTGCTGTCGGGAAGACGTTGGATGACATCGCCGACATGGCAGGCCGAGGGGGCAATGTTGATGAATGTCGTGGGGCTGAGGCTCGGGTTTCAACGGTTATCTAGATGTACGTGTTAGCCACGGATATACTGTACAGGTTAAAGAGATCGGCCAACTTACCCCCATCTTTTCAAGATCGTCGTCCAGTTCCGCTGGACGCGCGCCTAATAATGTGGGAGCAGCTGGGAATCCAACATATTTTGCGACACCCGCCATCACCGAAACCTCTTGGTTGTAGGCGGTCTGGTTCGCGATCTGCTGGGAGCGACGGGTGGGGAATGAGATGATGTGATGCGGGCTTAATTCATCCGTCTTGAAGCGATCATGCTGAATAGCATAGAACTGCTTGCTGATAGCACTTGAATGATTCTCCCGCGCATCCCTTATACGTTGAAAGAAGGTACTGTTCGCCTGTGCTCTTTCCGCCAAGCTTTTGTTGACCAAGGCCTGCTTGCGATAACGAAACAACGTATGTTCGTACTTGATCTTGGCATCGCGGTACCGTTCCACACATTCGATCTGGCGCAGATACTCAGGGTGTGTAGGATTGGGACCGTTGAGCATTTCAAGCTCGCGGTTGAGGCTCGTGATTCGGTCGTCAAAAATTCTATATCAGGTAAGCGACGGACCGGTATTAGATTTGGATAATGCTTACTTGTCACGCAAAATTGCGAATTCTTTCTCCACCACCGTCAGAGATTCCAGAGCAGCCATTTTCTTGGCGGCTAGAAGGTAGTGTTTAGTCAACCAGATCCGAATGTCATGCTGCGATTTGAGACTTACATTCTTCTTCGAGTTTCGCCGCCGTTTCAGCGTCGTTGGCTTCCTCGCGTTCGGCCGGCTCTTCTTCTTCCCCAAGATTCTCATCAGCGACGTCCTCTGTTACAACATCGCCACCTTCGGTCTCTTCATCCGCATCTAGAGCTCGTCTTCCTCTGCGCTTACCCCTTTTGCCTCTTTTGCCTTTGACTGGCGGAGCGGGAAGATCGGATTCGGGGACGTCGTCGGCCGGCAACTCATCGTCATTGGTGGTGATGGGGTCTTCAATGGGCTCCGGGGAGAGAGGCATGTCATCATCAATTGGATCGCTCAAGTCGCTTTTGATTGAGTTTCGGCGTTTCTTGATGGGCTCTTCGTCACCGAGTTCGGTTCCAGTATCGTCGCCGGCTTCAACGCGTTTCCGCTTTTTGCCTGTGCTATCGGGTAGGTCCATGTCATCCAGGTCCGGAATGTTGTCAGTCAATCCATTGTTATGAGAGAGTCGGGGTTTGCTCGGTGAGTCGTCCACCAGCTGCTCTTCATCGTCGACGTCCGCCAGAGTCGTCGACTGATGAAGCTTGCTTGGACTCGGGCCAGCGCTACCAGCACTGAGCACGATGTCACCGCGCTTCCGAATGTTGTGGGGAGAGTCCTCGATGCGCTCGGTTTCCGCCTCAGAGTCGTTCTCGAGCTGCCTTTCCGGTTTGATCGAATCTTCAAAGTCGGAGGGTTCATTGTCGGATAATTCATCAATCTCACTTAAGCTACTGGATCGACCGTCGTCCATAAGTGGGTCATCCAAGAAGGGATTTCGCTCTCCGTTGGTCATGGTAGACTCTGGCCCCGCAGGACCAACGGAGCTATGCTCTCTGCTCTCGGCCACCTCCATGGGCAATTATGAAAAGGTTCCAAGAAGCGAGGGAGCGCTCGAATTGAGGAGATGGTGTGGTTGGGAGGTCTGTGGCGTGCCGAAAGTTGCTTCCAGCAAAGTGGAGAGGCTGTGGGGGAAGAGAGGGCGGCAAGATCACCGATCGGCCAGACAGGTTTTTGTTTGGGGTTCTGTGTCAACCATAGGATAGGTTAGCTCAATTGCCATACTAGCTGGGTAGAGACACTCTAAAAAGGCTGAGTAGAGAAGAAATAGGCGGGTGGGTTGCAAAAAGAAGGTCAGCGCCTCCAGAAGGCGGTGCGGAGATTGATCACCGCCGAACGCCCCCCAGAGTCGACACCCGTCTCTTGGAGGGCAAGTGAACGCGCAACACCAAAGAGAGAATTCAATAGCTCCCCAAGAAAAGAGAAGCCATGAGATGACCGATTTGTAGCCTGGGAAGATATGCACATGAAGGTAAAGGTGCCAGCGACGTACCGTCTCAACAATGCGCCGGAGGCAACACTGGGGAGCAAAGCTGCTCGCGATCGAACAGTATTTTCACAGCCACCGTATTGTAGAGATACCAGTGGAAAAGCAGAGCCAAATCCACGCGTCTTGCACTTGTAAAAATCCTCCAGCAGCTGTCGAACCGCTGATGCGCCAGCACTAGGATGGCGAGGGGAGGGCGGCTAGGAAAGGAAGCAGGACCACAGTCGAAGGGGAGGACGCGGATCAGAGGTCGGCATGAAGATGTGCCAGATAATTCTGGGAAGGGCGAAAACGATCGTCAGGCTCGTGGGAAAACAGCTCCAGCGGGGAACAGGAAAGGAGGAAGCCCAAGATCGCTATGATGGGGTGCAGAGCAACAGAAGCGAGTGGGTTCTGCCATATCCGAGGTCACCGCCTGCAAAAAACCACTTGTCACGTGATACTGACGTCGCCGAAGACGGTATAAATGTCCATGGGAGGACTTGGCGAAGGGCCATTTTCCCCAATATGTGGTGGATAACATGTTTATGGGATGCAGGGGACTTTAAGATGGAGAGATATGATCTGATCAAGGTCACTGGCGGTAAGCTTCCATTTAAAACCGGAAAACATAAGCTTATGAAGAATGGTCCGAAGTTAGCAAGGATGCGAAGTTAGGCTTCCCTAGATGGGCAAGGATTTTTGAATATTCTGAACATTCACTTCTTCCCAGAAATATCATTCATGTTATTTCATAAATAATTAGTGAATCATTCACATATTAATCGGTTGATGTTCATAGAGTACATACCCCAAATCATGTGATTTGCAGTCTGGCCGCGCCAAGACTGATAAGCCCCAAGAAAAAAAAAGTTCGGAGCTGTATGCGCAGTCTCGTCTCGACTCCACCCATTATACAACTTATAGAAAGGAAACGGAATACTCAATATTCCAACTTCCTTTTACAATGGGCAAGAAATCTAAATCCCAGTCTGCCGACAAGAGCCAGGCGCCTGCCTCTGCTGGTCCTTCTTTGCTTGGCGGCAGCACTCTGGACCCGACTTTGGCCTCCCTTTTCGATACAAGTGTATGTTCCATATCTCAATTGTGACGAGAACTTAAGACTGATGATTTGACTCATAGGCGGGACCTGTGAAAGCCCCTGCGGTTCAATACGTCAATGTGCCTCCCAGGTCAACAAGACAAGAAAAGGCCGACAAAGAGGACATCGAATCGGATAAAGGCTCGGAAGATGAAGTGATGGAAGATGCTGCCGATGCCAGTGATTCTGAGTCCACTGGGGAGTCGGCACCGGAAACCCAGAATCGCAAGCGTAAGCGAGCGGCCGCCGGAGAGGATGTGGAGGAGACATACATGCGTCGCATTGCCAAGGAGGAAGAGAAGGAAGAGGAAAAGAGAAAAGCCGAGTATGCGAAGCGTCAGAAGTCTAGCAAGGAAGATGGCAGCGATGCATCCGAAGCCGAGGACTCTGAGGACGAGGACAGTGACGAGGATGACAAGGCTCCAGTCCCGGTCCACGAGAGTGTATCAGGTACTCAAAAGGCTAGCGAGGTCGAGAAGTCCAACCGTACGGTCTTCTTGGGCAATGTTTCGACTCAGGCTATCAAATCCAAGACCGCTAAGAAGGAACTTCTTCGCCACCTGGCTTCCTTCTGCTCCACTCTGCCAGAATCAACCGGCCCTCACAAGGTTGAATCGCTCCGGTTCCGCTCTATCCCATTTGCCAGCGGTGGGGGACTCCCGAAGCGTGCTTCTTTCGCCCGCCAGGAAATCCTTGATGATACCACTCACAGCACCAATGCTTACGCCGTCTACTCTACCGTCCAAGCCGCTCGCAAGGCATCCGCTGCATTGAACGGAACCATTGTTCTGGATCGCCACCTTCGCGTCGACAGCATTGCCCATCCGGCCGAGATTGATCACAAGCGATGTGTTTTCGTGGGTAACCTTGACTTTGTTGACAATGAAGGCCCCGTGGAAGATGCATCTGGCAAGAAGAAGAAGCCCAGAGCCCCTGCTGATGTCGAGGAGGGTCTTTGGCGCACCTTCAACGAGCACACTGGAGGCAAGGACAAGAAGGCAGCCAAGAAGAGTGTCGAATTTGTTCGTGTGATCCGGGATCGCTCAACTCGTGTTGGAAAGGGCTTTGCCTACGTTCAGTTCTACGATGGTAACGGCGTTGAGGAGGCTTTGCTTCTCAATGAGAAGAAGTTCCCTCCTATGCTTCCCCGAAAACTGCGTGTCACCCGTGCCCGAAAGGTCGCCAAGAAGCGTGAAGACAGCGGCGGAAAAGATTCGAAGATGGCAGAGGCTCAAAAGACCCTTCAGGGTCGTGCAGGCAGATTGCTTGGTCGGGCCGGTGCCGCCAAGGTCAAGGCCGAGGGAAAGAACACCATCGCCGGTAACTCGTTCATCTTTGAGGGTCATCGTGCCTCCGAGAAGGGTGCTTCGTCCCAAATGAAGGTCCGAGGTAAGAGTCGCGGCTCTAAGGCTAAAAAGAACGCCCGTAGCAGCAAGCGGGCGGCAGCCTACAAGGCCGCGGGCGGACAGAAGCCTTGAATGTGAAAAGCAGCATTACTTTGTATCTATTACTGGCGTTGGAAAGGGCATTTAAAGTATTATGCAGAATCAACTATGATTTCTACGCTTCCAGATCTCTTATTGACTTTTATCTCCGGTCATTCTTGTGGGATTGTCTATGATGTAGAGTGCTGTATGTATGATTTGACAGGGTCCGAGTATCCTGGCAAATGTGGCGTCGAATTGCGGGGTGATAAGATAAACAAGTTCAACTGGAGCACCTATGTCATAGCTGGCCAACATTACTGTAAGAACTAAACTGTAACTGCCAGATTAATATGCAAATTCTTGCAATAATCCCTGTCGCAACTCATTCCCGTGAAGTGAGTGGGAAATAGATCTTGGTGCAGAGCTCCAGCTTTGGTGGGGTCCGATCTAGGCTCCACTCATCTCATCTTTTACTCCTTTCAATCAATGACTTGACTCCATCGATTCTACAATAGACCCAAATTGACAAGCATTCGCTCATTTGCTCACCCACCATGTCCACTTCTGAGATCGACCCGGAGGCTGGGTATTTCCCCAGTATATGGGACGTGTTCAAGGTGCGATACCTGTTGCAATGGAAACTCAGCGAAGGATTCCCAGCAGAGTTGGTAGACGAGATTATCGATGCAGCCGAATATTGGCCTTCCACCGAGCACCACATGGCGAAGGAGAACGAATGCCGGATTATTCGAAATGACCAGGATCAAGTTTTGTTGAAGACTGTGCCACTTTGCTATTCGCGAAAGGTTGATATATTACCCTTAAGCTGACTTCAATGACCCCCCTGCTAATCTGAAATGCTCGCCATTCTTAGAGTCTAGAGCAATCAACACCAAAACCATTACCTCATCGGGGTATGCATCCATGCCGTAAGATCGTTTTCGAAATCTCTTCGCACGACCAGGGCGCCAAAGGTTACGGGTTGCGACCGGACATGTATACAGCTACCTGGACTTGGTTCGACACTGAAATGATTCGTGGTGCACATACTCGCCAGATGTATATCGATGGAGTGGAGCAAGAACTATTGCATAATGAGCGGGGACAAGTCCGGCAACATTACGGACCCAAGGATGAACTTCTCCTTCCACGGGATAACAAGGTGCAGGTGAACGGCAAACATATGGGCGATGTACAGAACCATGTCATTGTGTGGCACTATCTGGATAATATTCCTTTCGATTCCCCTGAGGCCTATGAGATTGAGGGGACCAAGGGCCGAGGGCGGTCCACATTAGATGGTCGATATGTGCGTGAGTTGGAGGTTGGGGACTCGATTGCACTCTGGGCGCGAGCGAGGTTCCCAGGCTGGACGAACTATGTCTACAAGGCCACAGTTCGAGTATTCTGGGCTGTGTGATTTGAATTTGAAAGGCGTACAATCCCGTCTGTTTTGTTCTGATTACTTCAATGCGCATAAACTATTATTTCTTCATTTAGTTCATTCAGTCAAGGGGTTTCTTCACCTTATGCAGATCAAATAAATATTAGGCAAAGATATTGAGATCAAGAATAAGCTGCCACCGCTATTCAAGTATACTTCTTTCTTAACTAGTCAACTATGGTTATTGTGGCCTTGTGATTCAGGCCATAAATTGCAGCCCGAGAATCCAGGCTGAAGTCGAGCACGCAATTTCGCCAAGACTTCTGGATCGACCAGAACAGCAGAGTATAAGACCAAACGACTGCCACGACCAGCTTTCTCTTCTTCTTTCCCCCAAATCTGCCCTGCCGACTTCATTGAAACTGCTAACCATGCTCACTAACCCCTCCAAGTTCCCCCCTTGACCCCGCCGTTACTCTTCCCTTTGGAGGGCTTCTTAACACCGTTTTCACAATCCGCCTGACTCACCCGACCCAGCCGATAAGCCGATGGAAAGCGTTGCAGGCAGTGGGGCACCTGCGTCAGTCGCCTTTTCCGCCCTCTTCTCGGCCGGCTTGTGCCCACCAAGCGAAGCGACCAATTCCATGTCGCAGATCTCAGCCGAGGGGCCAATCTATTCCAGTCTGGCTCGGATATAGCCACGATCGACAGGTCTTCTCGACCGAAAAGCCCCTGCTTTTCCACAATGTGTCACGGTTACTGGAGGATAATAGGGAGGATTTGGGGACCTGGACTGCGGTTCACCCCCAAGGTGCGGTCCCGATACCGGTTGGCGACGTCCCGACTGGACATTGGTTGCGTTATCTGCACCGCCAATGGTGATCTGTGACTTACGCATTCCTATATACGTTCCTCGGTCTTGGCTTACAACAGAACCCCCCCTTTGGATTTCCTGCCGTTCTGGCGGTCTGCGGGTTCCTTTTATTTAGATACCCGAATGAATCCCACTTTTACGTTACACTTTCGCTTCCAACTTAAATCCCGTTTCCCCCTCTTTCTCTGCCTTTGACTCATTCTTACCACTCTGTCTTGCTATTTTCTCGCAGGCTTCATATTTGCACCTTTAATATGGCTACCAGAAAATGCGCTGCTGTTGTTGTGGGCGCTGGCCCGGCTGGTGTGGCTGTCATGGGCAATTTGCTGGAGCGCAAGCTGGGCACAATCGCTTGGATTGACCCCAGCTTTGAGTCCGGCCGCGTCAACCGCAAGTATCGCGAGGTTCCTAGGTTTGTCTCCCTGCGGCTTCAAGGAGCATTAGCAGCACCACTGACCTCGAGTCACCAGCAACACCAAGGTGTCCCTCTTCCAGGCCTACGCTACAGCCACGCAACCATTCAGAACCGTGATCGAGAACACACGCCAACCCAATGCTTTCACCACCATGGCAAAGCTGGATCAGGAGAAAACCTGCCACCTCCACTATGCAGCCGACATGGTCCGCGGCCTTACAGACGGTCTCATGAAGATGGAGGACGTTTACGCCTGCCGCGGCTTCGTCACAGCAGCCAACCTAGGCGACAGAGTTCGTCCCACCTACATGCATGAAAATTATCCATACTAACAATGAAAATCAGACTTTAAATACATCAAAGTGGATCGTCCGTGTCAAACGCGATGACTCCGCGGAGGAGCTCGAGATCGAGACTTCCCGGTTGATCCTCTGCACAGGCTCCCACCCAACCAACATCCCGGTCCCAATCCCGGGTCTGGACATCGAGTCCCTAGATCTGGACACTGTCCTCAAACCCTCCGAACTCACCCGGATCCTACCCACATCAACACCTGCTTCCGTCGCTGTCGTGGGCGCTTCTCACAGCGCTATTCTCGCCCTCCTCAACCTCGTCCAGCTAGCTAGCTCTTCACACCCGCATCTACGTGTTAAGTGGTTCACCCGTCACCCGCTCCGCTATGCAGAGTACAAGGATGGCTGGATCTTGCGCGACAACACTGGATTGAAGGGCTTAGCTGCGGACTTTGCCCGCGCCCAGCTTGAAGATGATAAGCTTCCTACCTCGTCGGCTGGTGAGGTCATTACTAAGATCGATTGTGCCGGCGGCGAGGCCCGGGAGTCTGCGCAGTACCGTGCTCATCTACCTGACTGCGAGTATATTGTTCATGCTGTCGGTTTCACTCGAGATCCATTGCCGCAGCTTGCTAAGGATGGGAGTCTCCTTGCTATGGAGTTTGATCATGAAACAGGTCATTTCCATGAGCGTGGGAATGGTGCTGTTATCCCTGGGCTGTTTGGTGCTGGCATTGCTTTCCCACAGCGGGTTGTAGATCCCTACGGAAATGTGGAGTATGCGGTTGGTTTCTTCAAGTTTATGAAGTTCTTGAAGAAGGTCGTTCCTTCGTGGGGATCAGCTTAGATGGATCGAGCGTTAATCACTCGTGAGGGGCTGGGTCCTTGCTTTTGTTTTGGCTTTTTATCATGGTTTGGCGTGGAGTTTATCGTACTGGCGTTTGGATTATCAGCTCAGCTTTATTGAGCTTCTACTTTACCAATTTGATGGCTGCGCCATATTAACTAAACGAATTCAACATCAAACAATCCTCAATTTGTGTACCCGTAGTCCCATATCATGATATGTCCATGAAAGCATCCTCGACCGTTCGATCTCATGCATCAATCATCAATCATCTGAACTCCCCTATCTCCGACATTTTTATCATTAAATCATAAAGAGAAAGTGTCAATATCCTCTTCCACCCTCGTCCACAAAACATCAATACCAAAATCACCCACAAGAGAAAAATCTTTAGCCCCGGCCTCATCACAGCATTAAAACCCCCAAAACTCCAACAACCAAAAGAATTCCAGGCCTAACCACATTTCCCGCACTAGTACTATCAGAAGTAGCAGTCGAGGTCGAACTCGAAGTCGACGTCCGCGTGGCAAACGCCCCAGTCCCCGTAGCCGTGGCCCGATATTCACTCTGGCTAGCAACAGCCTTAGCATCATACCCAGTAGCAGTAACAGTCCACGTCGTAGTCGACTGCGACCAGATGATGACCGTCCCACTAGGTGGCGCCGAAACCGTACCCCCAACATTATTAAGCGTCGAGGTACCATTCGAGGGGAAATCACCCGGCCTATAGAATTTATCCGATGGATCCGTGAACCCGATATTCTGGCAGTCCGTTGAGCTGAGCGTGCTGTCGCAGCTATCCCAGACGAAATTTGGGACCGAGTTGTACAGGTTTGGGTAGTCGGATGGGAAGAATATACCCCAGAGGTCTGCGCCTGCAAGGCGGGGAACTGTGTTTGGGCATACTTCCCAGGCACTGGGTATGGCTTGTTAGTTGGGATTCTTCTCACTTGGGCTGGATGACGTACGCTGAAAGACTTGCGCTGCTTCCGCAGCAGGCACACTCGGTTGCTGTATTAGCGATGTTGCCGATGTTGGCTAGATCGCCTAGGTTTGTTATGGCGCTTGTGGCGGTATTCACGGTTTGGTCGGTGACGTTCAGAATACAGGAGACTTGTTCCTTGCGTGCGGTCAATGTGCTTTTGAGTACCTTGCCCAGATCGCAGGAGCAGCGGTGCGGAGCATCATCTGGAGCTGGCCAGAAGGGGATTGGCTCGATGGCACTGGGGCAGATGGCGAAGTACTGCTGGACGAAAAGTTGGTATTCGCATGAGTAGACCTGGGATCAGCTGTTAGTTGGTTGCTGACGTATAGTTGAGATCAATCGATCGAGCAATGATAGTCCTCATACCTGATTCCAGCATGAGTGTGCCATGCAGTTAATATACTCTTGATGCGCGACACAGCCACAATCTACGCTGCAATCGGCATTGCCATTACATCCGTTTAGGCAGGAGCTCCACTTGTCTGCGACATCGCGGTTACAAGTCGAGTAGACGGATGAGGCTGCGCAGGCGCTGGCTGTGATATTGGTCTGGGCTTGCGCTAACTGCACGAAGCCGAGGATTGCAGCGACAACGATGGGGGTGATCGACAGCATAGTGGATTTTTTTTCTTTTCTTTTTGTGCGGGAGTGATAGGCGAGGCACTGTTGTGAGCCTGATTTTGCTTCTTCTTGTGTACCAAGCTTCAGATTGCTGAGGTTTCGGAATGCAATTGAAGAACTCGATTTGCATTGTTCGATCTGAAAAAGAAAACTGAGGGAGCGTACAGCAGGTTATATAGATCTATCAACCCAGCTAATACGTAAGAGAATGGCATAAAAATAGAGCAGAAAGGGAGGGAAAAGTTCCTCGAATATCGGCTTATGTATTGCATGTTGCAGCGTCCACTACACTCTTTCGAGCGGGACTGCCATTGCAGACTGGCCCGACTTGCCATTGCTCATCTCTTTTTGGACACCGTCGCACAAATAGAGGGAAAAAGATGAAGACGCAGTCAGCCATTCAGGACCGTCACTGAGATCCATGTCCCTAGATCTGAATGCTGCATTATGCACATCTCACATGTAGGCAGTCATGATTCTTCTTCATTGCAGCTGAATGGTTGACTCGTCAGAAGACAGGAAGGGTTTAATTGTTCCCGTGACTCGGGTCCCTGGTCCTAGGCAGCGAGATGCTAAATCCCTTGCTGTCAACACGAGGCAGCGCCCTCTTTATAATAAATATTGTGATCCTTGCATGTGCATATGTCGATCCCTCGTAAGCTGGTCATCTTCTCTTGTCAAGCGATCAATTACTGAGGATATTAAGTTGGTTGGGCACAGGCTGGTCCTGATTCTCCCTTTTTTGAGGCTGCGTATCTTCCTTGCTCCTATTGAGAGGGAGACGAAGGTTAATGGATTCTACTTGGCAACAGGCTATATTCACCGACGACATTGAATTCCAACTGAGGAATGGAGTCAGATGAATGTGTCGCCAAACTCAGTCCAAACTAAAAGGATATGCCCTGAAACACATGGAAACAGGGTCCGATTAGCATTTGATCGGGGCGGATTAGGCAGGATAGTTAATTGACCGCTCTTGTTATGCCCAAGTGTACGTATATGCAGTTCGGATGAAAGATTAGATCCGATCCGTGTTTGCATCTGCGTTTACATGTTTGTTCATGACAAATTGACAGAGCCTCACGTGAACTGTCAAGCCCCGATGGCTGCCTTTAGAGTGCGTATAGAGTGCGTCTTCTGTAGGCGTTACAATACTTCAAGACTTATGCAAAGAGCCTAACGTCATCACTAGATAAGAAAACAAATTAAAAGAAATGCCGGAAAATCAAATAGAATTCAATCAAAACAGCAAGTGGAACCGCCGTTCGCTCAATGGAGCAACATCCCCTGAAACTATCGACGCTAAATGGTGCCAGTCTCCACTGCGCCAACAACAGACACCGACTAAAGTTGATCCTCATTTTCCCCTCCAAGAATGCCATTCTATCTCGGCTAATGGGTTTACCCTTGACCGTTTATTCCCGTGTATATCCATTCCCCTTACTTAGATGCTGAAGGCCGGTAGCTTTTATTTATTTTTATTTCAAGGGGTTGACTGTCAGGTAGTACAAATCATTGCTCGAACTTCGTACTCGTTTATCTCTTTATCTCATCATCGCTATCGGCAACAGTTATCAACTGCCACTAAGAATGACCCACCATGTCGATCGAGGCGGAGCAAGCGCACTTCTTGCCCACTGCGTATGTGGCACCGCTAGATTCTACAGACTCAATATCAGGATTCAAGGAGCAAAAGTCCAAACCAGGATGGAACTTTTTGTACATTAGTTTCCGTAAGGGTAATTAATACATGCAAATACATTTGTAACATAAAACGCTCAGTTGCATCCAAGCACCCAAGATGTGATGTAGTTGAGAAAAAGATGGTATAAAATAACCAAAATGACATCCTCCAAGTAGGAAGCGATGATGTTGGTACAGGGGACGTAGATCAATGCCAAATCGGACAAGACGGGAGACCAAAGTTGTTCCCAGTCTTCAAGAAAAGAAATCACACATGACTATACAAAACCCGAGAAGAGAACTCTCCACGGATTTACAGAAGAGCGGCAGCACCGGCAACGACGGCCAGCATACCAGCGGAGACACGGGTCATACCAGCGGCGTTAGTGGGAACGGCAGTCTGGGAAGCAGAGGCGCTGGCAGAGCTCGAGCTGGTGGAGGCGGAGGTGGGGCTGGCAGTGGAAGAGCTGGGGGCCGAGGTGCTGGTCATGGTGGACATGGTGGTGGCAGTGCTCTTGGTGCTAGTCGAGGAGGTGGAGGTAGACGACGAGCTGCTGCTGGAAGACGAAGCAGAGGAAGTCGAAGTAGCCTCGCTGGAAGTGGAAGCCGAGCTCGAGGTCGGGGTAGCGGTGGCAGAGGCAGTCGCGGTAGCGCCAGCAACGGTGAAGTAAGGCAGGAAGTTGTAGTCATCCGAGTTGCTGTCGTCCAGAATCTCGATGGTGTACTCCCGGCCCTTGACCAGGTCAGTGGGCACATCCCAGGTGTAGGTACCGCTGTTCTCAAGGTCGGCTGGGATTTGTCAGCGTCGGATCTATCTGATAGCATTGATAGGGTACATACAGGCAATGGCATCACCAGACTCAGCGGTGGTGACGGAACCCCACTGGAGACGCAGAGAGACAGTACCACTGGTGGTGGGATCCCAGGTCAGGGTGGTGGAATCACCGGAGGTGAAGACATAGCCACCGCTGGGGTTGCTGAAGGGATTGGCAGTGCTTGAGGCGGAAGCCAGAGCCGAAAGAGCAGCAGCGATGATAGCGTAACGCATGTTGACGTGATTAATTGAACCGTGGTTGAATATCAAAAGTGGGAATTTGGATGATTTATACTGCGGGATATCAAAAGAGTGTAAGCGCAGAGGAACGAGCGGATGGCGAAAGGGAAAGAGAAGCCTAATGAGCCACGGGAATTATCCCCGGGTTTTATAAAAAAGAGCAGCCGCAATAAAGGCCTTTTTTCCCAGCCCAGGAAGGCACCGGTTGCGCTAACATTGGAACTAACGCAAAGTGCCTGCCCTGAGCGGAGTCAAAGGATCGGATTGGCTGGGGCGGGAGCAATTTGGTGGAATCGGTCCACGCTCGTGGCGGTGATCCACGAGTGAACGCCGTTCTTTCGCACCACTGAACGCCCTCGCTTCCAGTACCTTAAATGACATCTCCACTCCTCTGGCCTCTCTCGGCTAAGGATAACAGCCTAGGCTCTACTTCGGGGATAATCGTGGCCCCAAGTGCCCTTTGACTTTCTGATTTTCTTGGATGGTTTTTCCCCTTTTTTCGTCCAGTGGATCCCCTCGTTTATTTATTTTTTTTTTCCTGTGAGCAGTATTACAGTTCATAATTCGGATTGAGTTCTCAGTCGGTCCAATTTCCTATATTTGGCAGGTCAATACTATTGATCAAAACAAAACACGTCGTGAAGCGCGGTGATGTTTATCACAATTCCGCCACGCGACTCTACCTCGGCTTCCAAACCCGACCAGCAGTTCTGATCATTCGCTAAGATAAAAACTGCAATCCTCGTAAATGGCGGCTTCCAAGGTTCTCCCAAAATAGTCGGTCTCTCCCAGTGGACCATTCCACCGCTAAGCATCGTTAGTGCTCAACTTCGATAAATTACGCCCGAAAATAACGCCTAAGAGGCTCCCTTCCAAGGTTCGTGCACAGCCTCGCGTCGAAAGCAAAAGCACTAGAATATTAGCTTTTTAGTCTTTGGATTTTGAATTTGCATTCGTGTCATCCCTTAGCCCGCCTCTTCCGTAAATCTTTGTCACCTGCCACTCGTATACAGCCACCGGACTTTGGTCTCGATCCTCTCTCCCTCCCGTGAGGTAAGGTGGTTGTGGCTTTATTAATTCAAATTAATGGGTACCAAGCTTCATCATTAGATCGATTGATTAACCCTCGATGTATACGAGGACATGCAGGTCTTAAGCTATGACCCTTTTGTCAGATGCAGCATGCTACGTATAAAGTCATGCACACCCCGCAACTCGCCATGACCCCTGAGGCTGATTACATGCTTTAATTGCATTACGCGTTCACAGCAAGTGCCCGGGGCTGGGGCGATGAATCACTGCTCTACCAAATCCATCAGGGTTCTCTATATTGAGACCCTGAAGGGTCTTGTGGCTTATTCTGGCGGATACTGCGTACGCAATCCTGCCCGTAGAATGGTATCTAGGGTATAGTGGTATCTAGGCGATAGGTGAGGGAGGATGAACGAACGGATGATCATCGGAAGTATAGATTGGTCAATGGCTCGGGTCGTGCCGGCTGAGACATTTACTCCGATTTGACAAGAACAGCATGTTCGTGGTGAGCGCTGGTACGCTCGGGGCCCATAGCCTATTTCCAAGGTTCATCAACTTAAGTTATTTTTAAATCATCTCCATTGGCTGCTTCACCCGTGGAATTTCGCGTTGGAGAGAAACAAAGTTTTATTATATTCGCGATAGATCAATTCTGGCTAGTGTAAAGGGTATGAAATACTAGCGTGATATTTTGGTAATGTATCATCCATTTTTTCAGAACCCACCTTCTCTGGGCAAAGCGCCGTAGAGATAAAAATAGGCCGGATCGCAGAGACTGAGGCTCCGCTTGCGACCGAACAGGTCAGGTCGGAGTAGCTCCAGGACTTTCACTCATACAGAAAAAATGCCGGTGTGCGTTGGTGGAGTTCCCGCTAAGCACCCATTTGCGGGGCGTTCGCGGTCGCTTCCAGTAAACCATTCTGCCCGAGCCAGAGAATCATCTCCATTGCTCGCTTGTCTTCCTCGGTCTTTTGCTGGTCAACCAGCTTTGTGGGTCGTTAGTACAAAGTGACTGTAGGACTTGTACATAGGCGGGGAAATACTGACAGCTTGGAAAAGTCCCTTGCGTCCCTTCTTCTCAACGGGCTTGCTTTTGGGTCCTTGTTTGAGCGCATCGTGGGAAAATTTACATTTGTCACCACGATTGCACTGCCCAGTGCGAGCAAAGTGGCGACAGCTTTGCTTCTTGCCTTCACGAGGGGGTGGGGCCACCTTTTCGGGTCCTTCGCGCCGTGAACTAATAGCCGCTGGCGCAGAATCATCACTGCCGGAGTCCGAGTCACTGTCAGACTCGGACCCGCTAGAGGAAGTCCAGTCGCTGGGGTCCGAGCCATCGGACATAAGATCCATGGCATCCACACCATCTGGCGCCACTGTAATCTCTTGGGAATTAGTGACCGATAGAGACGCTTGGTCTTTCGGGGTGTCCGTGGTACTAGCCGTCGCGGGGTCCACTCCATTCGATGAGGCTGAAAGACTTTGAGAGTCGGCAGGTGCGCCATTCGGCTGATCTTGGCTCAAGCCTAACACCTTCTTTTGTAGCGCCTCAACCTTGAGGCGGCGCGCCGCTGCTTCGGCTTCGGCTTTGGCAAAGCGTTTCTGCTCTCGGTCCAGGGTGCGCCGGATTTTATCCGCCTTGCGCTGTGCCCTTTTCGCCTCCTCTAGAGGGTCTTGGGCGTCGCTAAGCTTTCGCCCAGTGTTTGACAACGGGGTTTGTTTTTCCATTTCTTTGGCCTTTTCTTGCCTTGCTTGCTCCTTCTCCCGGCGTGCCGCTTCTCGGGCGGCTTCACGAGCGGCGTTCGCCTCCTCAGCGGCCTTCTTCTTTTCTTCGATCCGAGCCTGTGTGGGGAACTTCTTCTTTCGTTCAGCAATCCACGCGGCGATATCGGTAGGGGTCTGCAGGGTGGCCGTTTTTCCCTTGTAGGTAAACTGCAATGGCCCAGCATCGGATGCGGCTTTGGCTTCCTCATCCACATGCTCCTCTTCCTCGCTGGACTCATGTTCGTCCGTTTTAGGCGTTAACCCTAGTAGATTGTGCTTTCTTTTCCTTTTCTTTGGCTGGCGAGTGGCATCTACCGCGGGGGGAGGTTTGCACGGCAAAGGGTTCCCAAAACTTGGAACTGGCGGCGGAGCTGGGACTTTAGGCACTGTGGATTGTGGTTTATTAAATGCAGATCCGTGGTCTCGTTTGCCCGGATGTCGCTGCTTGGGCCCATGATTGCCATGGTGGGATCCTCGGTGTCCACCACGGCCATGTCCATTTCCATGTCCATGTCCAGGTGGACCAACGTATGATGACGGCGCTTCAGTACTCCAGTGGATGGAGCCCATGATTACCGGAGTATTTTGTGGTGAGGCATGCTGGGGAGTTGGTACCGGGGGGTACGCTGGCGCAGGTGGTGCAGAGTAGGGACCAGGGTGTGCATGGTTGGCGTTATTATAGCCAGGTAATGGTTGGTAGGGTGCCGATCCAGCGGGCTGTGGGAAATGTTGAGGTTGGTAGGAGGGAGGGTTCGGAGGGTGTTGGTAGTTGCTTTGCGCATGAGAGTATGGTGCGGGAGGCATGTACGACGTTGCAGACATGGGATGAGGTGGGTATCCATAATTTCCCGGCGTAGAGTTGTGACTCGGAGGATTGTACGAGGGCCGACCAGCGTCGGAAGAGTAGTGGCCGGCACGGCCTCGGTTCATATGGCCTCGCCCGCGACCCCGTCCACCTGCTCCACGCCCGGCCCAGTGCCCATTCCCATACTGTGCAGAGGGGTATGCTGGATGTTGCTGGGAGACAGTCGGAGGAGGAGGTGGAGGTGGTGGGAAAGAAAAGCCCTGGGAGCTCATGGTTGCCACCCTGATAGAGGTCCCAGGCAGCGCTTCAGAACCATAACGGTAGTCATAAAACAAACCAGAAAAAAAACCGAAAACACCATCTTCTGCATGAAGTTTTCAAGCTCGATAACTGACAGCGCAGATCACGTGTTCGGAATAGCAGATGCACGACGCTGATTGGTGCAAATCCCAGCGGCTTTTTTTTTTCTCTTGCGAATTACATCTCGTGACCAGAGGAGCATAGAGACTCTATGGAAAACTGTACAACACAGTAGTTTAGCTTCAGCATCGTCTTCCTCCCGTCCATATCAGCCAGAATGTTCATTCTTGTGAGTCCCTCTGTGTGATTGCCAGAAAGAGCCTTTCACTGACTGCGGGCAGACCACCATCTCCGATCTGATCCAGATTGCACCCCAAGACTTCTCCAAGTTCAGTGCTGTGGCCATTGAAGATAACATTAATGAGAAATATGCGAACAAGGTTTGTGGTTGTACGTCGCTTTGTGCCCTTAGCTAATACCCCTCAGGTCATCCAAAAAATCGGCCTGTGCATCGGGTTTTATGATCTACTCGAGTCCTCAGATGGCCTTATTGGTCACGGAACAGGCCTTGTCAATGTTAATGGTCAGTCTAAGCCCATGTGATATCTCTATCCAAAGCTTCTCACTGACACAATTCTAGTCAAATTTCGGATGATCGTCTTTCGCCCTTTCAAGGGTGAGATCATGCTGGGCAAGATTGCCAGCGGTACCGAACTCGGAATTAAAAGTACCCATTCCTCTGGAGATTATTCCTGCATCATGTTCTGACCTCAAGCAGTTGGTGTTGAGTTCTTCAACGATATCTTAATCCCACCCGAGCTTCTTCTTCCCGGAGCGAAGTTGTAAGTTTTCGTTTTGAATATTTCGGAAAACGCACGCTAACGAGAAACAGTGACTATGCTGATCAAGTATGGACCTGGGACAATGATGATGGCACTACGCTGTATTTCGATGTGGGAGAAGTTGTCCGTTTCCGCATTGAGACAGAAGAATGGCACGACCAGATCCCTACTGGGCCGGATAGTGATCAAACCGTCACAGAACGAAAAGCTCCGTACTCGATCATTGTAAGCTTCACTCCCTGCTTGTGGATGTACCCAGCTAACCGAATATCTAGGGCTCAATGCAAATGGGAGGCCTTGGACCGGTTACTTGGTGGTAGTCCAATATTGTTGATGTGTGATGTCCAGAGCGCGGTCTTTATCTTTTATTCAAGTCAGATCATATACCCATACCGGAACATAGACCGTTCAAATTGAAATCAATTTTTAGACGATTAGACTCCTATTGTCGTATACCTCTGCAAGTCGACATTTTATGTTGGCACTCACTCATAAATTCTATACGACCATAGATGATACCCCGCAATCGGCTTAGTTGAATTTGTCAGTCTTTTATGGTTTCACGCTACGGGGTTGATAAATCCTTGAATTATAAGTTTATAAATCCCAGTCCGGGGTTCCGTGCTTTGTCCGGATGGCTTATTAACTATGTGATCGGTGTAGTAGATGGCGGAATCTCGCAATATTGTTGCGCCATTACTCCGATCTCTCCGAAGGATCGGAGTGTTCAGAGTTTTCGCCGAGTGCGAAAGCGCGGCTACATCCGGCAAGTGATCCAATAGTGGATCTGTCAGCGTCTCTGGACCAGTCGCAACACGACGATCGATCATCTGCTTCAACGTAAACGAAACTAAGTTCGATTTTTTTCTGCCCGTTCCATAGATCTAACAAAGTATTTCTTTGAAATCGCCCCCCAATTCTGCAAGGTTGTTCCTGGAACGTTCTGCTTGCTAATCAAGGTTTTGCTTTGGAATTTCCCGGTAATCTTATTGATAAAACATAAGATTGCTCCTTCTCCTTCTCTTTACTCTCATATCAATACCATATCCTTTCTTCACAATGGGATCATTCGAGAACGGACAGGCTACTGAGCGCCGCTTTGGGACCCTGGCGGTCCACGCCGGTGCTCCTCACGACCCCTCGACTGGCGCTGTCATTGCTCCGGTACCGTCAAACCCTCTCCAATTGAAACAATTCAGCAGCTAATAGATCTCAGATCTCTCTGTCCACTACCTTCGCTCAGACCAGTGTCGGTAGCCCCGTCGGTCTGTATGAGTACACCCGCAGCTCTAACCCCAACCGGTCAGTCGCAAGTCGTACCCGCATTTGTCATACGCCACTAACATCCAGCGCAGGGATAACTTTGAGGCTGCCATTGCCGCTGTTGAGCACGGCAAATATGCCCTTGCTTTCTCTTCTGGCTCCGCAACCACCGCGGTCATCCTGCAGTCCTTGGCTGCCGGGTCCCACATCGTCTCGGTCTCCGACGTGTACGGTGGTACCCACCGCTACTTCACAAAGGTCGCCTCGGCTCACGGTGTTGATGTCACCTTTTCGCCCGCCATTGAGGAAGAGGTGGAGAAATTGATCCGCCCCAACGAGACCAAACTTATCTGGATTGAGACTCCTTCCAACCCCACTCTGAGCCTGGTGAACATCCGGGCTGTCTCCGAGATTGCTCACCGCCATGGCATCCTGGTTGTTGTCGATAACACTTTCCTGAGTCCCTATGTCCAGAACCCGCTCACCCACGGCGCCGATATCGTCGTGCACTCTGTCACCAAGTACATCAATGGTCACTCCGATGTGTTGATGGGTGTTGCCGCTTTCAACTCCGACGCCTTGAAGGAGCGCCTCACTTTCCTCCAGAACGCTATCGGTGCCGTTCCTTCTCCCTTCGACTGCTGGCTTGCCCACCGTGGTCTGAAGACCCTCCACCTGCGTGCTCGCGAGGCTACGAAGAACGCCACCGTTGTGGCGCAGGCCCTTGAGTCTTCTCCCCACGTCATCTCTGTCAACTACCCCGGTCTTGACTCTCACGCTCAGCGTGCTATTGCCCTCAAGCAGCACCGCGATGGCATGGGCGGTGGTATGCTCAGCTTCCGCATCAAGGGCGGCCAGGCTGCTGCCCACAGCTTCTGCCAGCACACTAAGATCTTCACTCTGGCTGAGAGTCTAGGTGGTGTCGAGAGTCTCTGCGAGGTCCCCGCCAGTATGACCCACGCCGGTATTCCTCGCGAGCAGCGTGAGGCCGCCGGTGTTTACGATGACCTTGTCCGTATTAGCTGCGGTGTTGAGGACGCCGAGGACCTCCAGGCTGATGTGCTTAAGGCACTTGAGTTGACCGTTGTTGGTTCCAAGGCCTAAGTGACTTTGGCATGCATGAGACTTTTTAGAGTGAGCCCTTGATTTGCATTTTCTATAACGAAATTAGATAATAGACGATTCCCTTTTGGTCCTCTGCTCCAATTTGGAGCTTTGAGCAATTTTCCCACATCTTTTCGCATTTTTTTTTTTTGCTTTCAGCTACCGATCTCATACAAAATAAATCAGTTCCCATCTAGCAAACAAGTCTTTCAGATTCCATAAGAACTTAAGCAAGTGAACCCCAAAGTGACACGTTCAACTATACACTGGCCAATCCCATCAATTCTACCAAGCCGTTGGCGCAGTGTGCTACCTCAATTTTCGAGCCGAAACCTTGTTCCACCGTTCTTTCACCATTCGTCTTCTTCGATATCAAGAGTCCCACATGGAAGAGTCATTATCGCGGCCTTCTCGGGAGCCATCTGAGGCCATTTGCGAGTATGTGTCATCCGAAGTTGTGTTTGCATCCATCTCCAGAGCTGCCACTCGCTCTTCGAGTAATTCCATCTTGCTCTCAATGAACTCATTGTGCTGTACGTTGTTGTTTGCTTTGATCTCGAAGGCCGCCACTTAATCTTGGAGTGAATTTATCTTGCTCTCAAGCAGCTCATTGCGTTTGGATGGGGGCATCCAGTTCGGATTGCAATTGGCCGCGTGCTTCCGCAAGAGTCTCCACCTCCTCAATTGTCTCCTCCCCAGTGCCTCTTCCTCGGGTATCTCTATCATTCCGATGATTCGAGCTAGCTTCAGATTGAAACGATTGAATTGCTGTTTCAGTGCTTCAAAGTATTCTCTGATACTGTACTTGGTTTGGTTCGGGTGGGGCATTAGTCATCAACCCACGTAGAGCAATTTTTGGAGATGAAATGCATGAGAACTTCAGGATTTCCCTGTGCTGCATTACATCTATTCAAGATAGGGCAAGGTCAAAATTCATCTGCCTCATATTAGTGACAGTTGGGAACAGGTTCGCACAAAAAGATCTGGTTGACTCGCACATTTAAGTACCTCGTCATCAACATTTCATCAACATTTCATCATGGCATTCAGCTTTGGCTTCGCGGGCGATGACATTGATATTGATGATACTGATGTCAATGATACCCAAGATGCTTTTGTTTCGACGGGTATTAGCAACTCGCTTCCTGAGCTGGTGAAGCCCTGTAAACATAATCTAGATGAATGGGTGAGTTTTCAATATGCACATCTTCTCCAACCAAACTCCAGTCTAATTATTGACAGCTGTCGATTCTTCCTTCGCAAATATTTTACAACCAGCTTGCAATCAATGGCACATCTATTGTCATTGCGCGTCGAGAAATCATCGACATCCGCACGCAGCTGATGGCGGAGGATACCGCAGATCATGAGAATGAAGAACTAATCGCCGGCCTGGAGAAGGGTGATCTCAAGCCTAATTTCTACGAGGGTGGCTTTAAGACCTGGGAGTGTTCCTTGGATCTTGCGAAGCTTGTTGCCAATGAAAATAGCATCATAGAGTCGCTGGATGATTCACAGACAAACGTTCATATTATCGAGGTTCGTACAAAGAAACTCCTAGGTTCGATGCATACAAGCACTAACACACGAAATAGCTTGGCTCAGGCACAGCCGTACCCTCATTGACTCTGTTCGCTCATATTCTGAACAAAACAGAGTCTTCGGAGGGAGCTCCGCAACGAAAGATCCTGTTCACCTGTGCGGACTACAATGATGCTGTCCTGCGCCTTGTCACGCTGCCAAATCTACTGTTGACGTGGCACCACATCCGCCAACAGTCTAATGCAGTGACTGCAGATCAAGAGCTCGCCCCGGTGCAACCGGAAGAGGAGCTTGACATCACGCCTGAGCTGATCGAAGAATTCAAGAATGATCTCACTCGGCGCGGAGTTGTTCTCAACTTTATCTCGGGTGCTTGGTCTCCCGAGTTTGTTGGTATGGTTTTCGAGGCATGTGAGTCGCAGGACTTCAAGACGGTGTTGCTTGCTAGCGAGACTATTTACTCTCCAGCGTCGTTGAAGGCTTTCTCCGAGACACTTGTCGAATTATTGCGCCGCTCGAGCACATCTTCTGCGAAGAGCCGCGCTATGATTGCAGCCAAGAAAGTTTATTTCGGAGTTGGAGGTGGTGTAGATGAGTTTCTTGCGGTACTCAAGGACGTCTCTGCAAGCGAACTAGCAGTTGAACAGAGACTAGATGTGCAGTCGGAGGGTGTCGGCAGGGTGGTGTTAGAGGTCACACCTGCCAATTAACGTCCATAAACAAGGCATAAGATACCAGACAAAATATACCAATGCAATGTATAGTTAGCTTCCTACAGAATTTGGGGTTTCGAACAAATGGAATTCAAATGATCTGGTGCCGGATGAAACTTCCCAGTCCCAACGTATATGTACATGTTTTGCCTCCCCAATTGCGCAGATCCATTACAGACCGCTAACCAACAAGAATAAGAAAATCGGATATTGTCGCTTAGATAGCCTCCTCGTGGATGGAGATCTCGCGACCCTGCATCCGTGCAATCCGAGACGCATCAATGTCCTTGTTGCGCTGCTCGTAATGGGCCACAACCTTGCTCAGATCCGCCTGCGAGCCAGGGGAAACGTTGTAAGGCGAACCGGAGTTCATCAGGCTAAGGAAAAGTCAAAATTAGTGTCGATCCCACTCAACAAGGATATCCGTCACATACTCAGGCTGCATCAACTCGTAGGCCTCGCGAGGTCCTTGACTCTGGAGCAGGTGGCGGTCCTCAGCGGCCTTTTCGAGCATAGCAGTGTGAATGGCATTGCGCTGCTCAAAAGACTCTTGCGAAGGAGTGAACTTCTTGATCAGGCCGGAAACCCAGGACTCGGAGCCGGATTCCTGGGTCGACTTGCTGATGCGGTAGATGATGAAGGCGGACGCGAAGCTGCCAATGGTCACGTAGAAGCTAGGCTGTTCAATGGATCATGCACGTTAGCAAGGTTTCCCGTGCAATTGGGGTGCCAATATTTCATCGGATCCCAGGATTGACTGGCGGGGGTTGGAGGAGCTTACGCCGAAGCTTTCGTTCACGGGCTCAGCGTGGGCGTGGGATGAGCCGAAGCGGCGGGGTGGCTGCGAGCGCAGCAGCTGCCGCGACGAGGCAGCACAGCGTCTGGCGGCGAACATGGCTGGAGATTAATTGGCAAGAGTCGGTTGGTGATGACCCTTTCGGCAACCGTGATAGGATGAAGTTGCGAGCAGAAGACAAGGTCATGTGACAGTTACTATATTTGGTTTAGTGCGCTGGCCTCACTTGAGCAGTGAGATCACCACACTCAACCCAACCAACTTCCTTCCAAGGCTGCAATTGGACTCCCTATTGTTTTCTCCCAGTTCTATTTCCATCATACCACTGAAAATTGTGGAGGCCGTGCAGCTGATGCAAGAATATGAGAACCGGGGAGCGTCTACATCCTGCCGGGGTTGTGTGGCTGTTGTCCGACTGGATGCCTCATTTATTTTCTTTTCCAATGCCCCTCTAACATACATGAAGTGGATCACTGGATGCTAATTTTCCCATAGTTCATACTGATACAGTTTAGCACTACCTGACTATACCTAACGAAAAAGCAGTGTCTGGTTATCGATTGAACATGTCAGCTTTGGGGGGGGCCCGGAGGGTCTCCACTATGCCCTGTTCCATCCACGCCCGAACTGATTGATGCCCAATTGCCATGGCGCACTACAATTGGGTCTCGCTTCGGTTCAAAATCGAATCCACGCTGTGCGTTTCGCATTGTGGGTGTGCCGATCATCGTTACGCTACCTTGTCAACCTAATTGGCCTTGGGATGGGTACCAATATACCCACTAAGGTTCGGTCCGTGATGCGGCCTGACCATTGAGCGCTTCGTATTTCTGGCTGAATTCCTTTTCTCTTCCTGTTTTATCTTTCTTGTGCTATATTACTTGCTCATTAATTCAATTTGTCTATTTGTGGGAAACTGCCCAGGTCCATCCTAGCAGGTTATTGTACTCTCTCATCGCCAAATTCTGATCTGGACTTACCCGAATCGTCTACGTGCTGGAACGGGCAGCCTTGACTTCGTGGATCGCACTCATTTGTGCCCACTTATCGTATCGTGTGCTATTGATTCTCTGCCCGATTCTCATCCACGCCTTGACCCATCACACACCGCATTCCGGGACCCAGTTTACTCCCCTTCTGTGTGCGGTCTTTTTTGCGCTATATCTTGAAGCACATAGCGCCTGCAAATGTACAGTCCAGACAGTCCCGTGAATCGCCCGACTTGGATCTCTACTTATCACCTGCAAATATTACGTCTTTGAAGCAGACTTCTTATTGGAGACACGTCTAAGCTGCCCGTTATTAAAAAAGAATTTTGGGCCCCCATCACTCCATCACAATGGGAGCCGGTGGCAAGAAGACTAAGGTCAAAGACAAGAGCAGCAAGGCTGCTTCAAAACAGAAGAATAAGAAGACCAAGAGCCCAGAAGGTACAGATGATCACACGACAACTGAAACCCCTATGCCTGGCAGCCCAGTCTTAGCGGTGCAACATCAAGAACTTGTCGATCAAATATCGGAACCAGTACTTGAACCAACTTTACAGCCTGAGCAGCCCGAGCAACTTGAACAACCCCAGCAACCCGAGCACCTTCAAAGACCATCGGTATTGGATTATTTAGACGAGCCATCTCCAGCAGAAACACCACTACCCCCATCACCACAGCTACAGGAGGAAGCAGTTGGCCATGCGGAACTTCAACATATTGCCACACAGCCACTTGAACCTGACACCGATGAACTAGCTGCTGTGAAAGACAATACGCCTGAAATTGAAACAACTGCGCCCAACAACGAAGAATCCCACGAAGCCGTGATTGAGGCCTCTGTCACTGAGACCCCTGCCATTGAGGACCCTATTATCGAGGCTCCTGTTATCGAGGCGCCTGTTATCGAGGCTCCTGTTATCGAGGCTCCTGTTATCGAGGCTCCTGTTATCGAGGCTCCTGTTATCGAGGCTCCTGTTATCGAGGCTCCTGTTATCGAGGCCCCCGTTATCAAAGCCGAAGAAGAGTCTCTACCCAAACAAGAGAGCATTCCTGTCGAGCCCGAGGAGTCGGAGAGAACACCAATCATATCGACTCCTTCTCCATCTGCTGCTTCATTTGTTCCATTCTCTCCCGTACCAACCCAGGTACCCTTGCCATCTCCTTCTCTGACCGAAGCACGGTATATGTCAAGTGCTTCACCAGATAACAGCTACTATTACTCTGGATACTCTGCATCACCGGCGCTGGTTCCTTACGCTTCGCAATACGCAGCTGCATCCCCTTACGCCTCACCATACGCATCTCCCTACGGTTCGCCTTACGCCTCACCTTACGCCTCACCAGTGCCCAAGGTCAGCAGCCCTCTTGCTCGCTCTCATTACCCATATATGCCTCCCGTCATGTCGCCTACTGCAACTCCTCCACCTCCACCTCTCGCCCCAGCAGCTCCAGTAGCTCCAGCAGCATCTCCAATGGCCTCGAGAGCACCCTCAACTACTCAAAGCTACGGAACAGCTGCTCAAAACTACCCAGGGGCTGTTCACTCCCCAGTCATGAGCTCGGCGAGTGTCGTTTCTCCGTACACTCATCCAGCCTATCCTCACTACCCTCCGGATGGCCACTCCATGCAGCGAAGTTACAGCATGAATGACCCGTCACCTTACGCTGCATCATTTCAAGCCATCCGCGATCTCGGCTTGGGCGGTGTCAAACCAACTGAGAATGGTGCCCCATCGCCCCCAGAGAGTGAAGCCGAGCATGCAGAGCTTCTTCACCGAATTCAATCTGCGCTTCCTGACATCAACCGCCTTCTTCATGGGTTTAAAAATACCCATAGCAGACTCTCAAGCCGGGAGGCGGAGATGAAGCAAATTGGGGATCAACACGAGCAAGCTTTACTGCACAAAGATTTCTATATTGAGGCTTTACAGTCTCAAATGAAGAAGACGGCCACTGAAAGCGCCGAAGATGCTGCCAAGCTAAAGAACACCATCAACGAACTGCGCATGGAACTGGGAAATCTGCAAGAAAAGAAGAAGGACCTTGAAGACGGTCTGACTATTCACCAGAAGTCGAACGAGGAGCTGTCGCAGTCCAAGGTTGAACTCGAAGCGGAGATTGCGAAACTCAACACCACAATCCAAGAGACTCACGATGCGCACGCGAAAGAGATCGAGGAGCACAAGGAGGGACATGCGAATGCTCTTGTTACTCAGAAACAGGAGTTGACCGAGCTCTTTGAAGAAATTAAGAGCGAGGATGAGAAAGCGGCCAATGAAGCCCTGGAGGCGCGCGAGAAGGAACTCCTTGCTCAACATGAGACTCACAAGGGAGAGTGGGCGGCCGAAAAGGCTCAGTTACATGAGTCGCTTGAGGCTCACCGCACTGAACTTGAGGCCACCAATGGCGACTTGGCTTCCAAGGTCACTGAGCTTGAGTCTAAGAAGACTGAGCTCGAGTCTAAGGAAAATGAATTACAAGCCTGCCTGGGTGAACTCACATCGGTGCGCGATGAGGTGACATCCAAGTTAGCTGAGTTGGAGGCAAAGGAGAAAGAATTGGTGGAAGTCCGGACAAAGAGTGCCCAAGAATTAGAAGCACTCCAGAAAGGACATGCTGATGAACTGGCCTCGTTGCGAAGCACTCACGAAGAACAACTGGCTGCCGCTGCAAAGGAATTAGCTGATAAGATTGCTGCCATCGAAGCGGTCTTCAACGACAAGGAGCAGACCTGGTCTGCACAGCGAGTTGAGTTGGAGAAGCTGCTCTCGGAGAAAGACAGCGAGCTGGCAAGCTCGGAGCGAGAGAAGGAGAAGCTAGAGGAAAATGGTCTGGTCAAGGAACAGCAACTTCAGCGTGCCGTTGATATGATGCGAACCACCATTGATCACCTAGGGGACGACTGCGACCGGCTGAGAAAGACACTGCACAGCCTGGGTGAAGCGACTGATCTCAAGACCACCAAGGGCGATGAGTTCTTGTAAGTGAGCCTAGTCTCTCTGATTTCTCCTCTCTTTTATGATGATTACGATCATGTTTATGTTATGTTCATGTCCATGTCTCTCATTTCCTCTCTTCTGTTTATACGCCGAGACCGACCTTATCCTCTCATTGCTTTCATTTCTCATTCTATAGAATCTCATGTTGATAACGTCAGAAATGTACTGGATTCTAATAAGCTTTTTTGATCTTCTAGTCAAGACTGTTTTACTCAGCTATCGCAGCTGATCCACGAGCTGTCCAAAGAACACTTCTCTTACCTCCCTATCGATCCGCCCAAGGATATCCTCTCCAAGATCCCGTCTGAACTACCATCCTTCCTCGACAACACTCCAGCTTCCCGCGAGCTCCGCTGTGCCTATGTCGAGCATGTCGTGTCCAAGACCATTACCTATCGCGTCTTCCAGCCGTTCCTCTTCACCCTGGGTCGTCGATACGATAAGGCAGATACTTTCTTCCAAATGTTGTCCATGGACATCCGTCGAAAGTCCGTCCGTCGCGAAGCCTTCTGGCGTCAGCAAACTCTCAAAGCAGCCTACACCACCTCCGACGCCAAGCAATCAATCAACGTGGCCGCCGCGGTGATCGTGGACGAGATTATCGATCACATCAAGCACTTTGCTGACCCCAAGCACTTGGATACCCTTCTGACAGGCGTTCGCAAGATCGTGAAGCTGGCTGCTGAGACTTGGCGCCATGCTCGCGTCGAGCGAGAGCTTGTCCTCGCCTCTTTCCCCGCCCCTGATGCTCAGAGCGTCTCCAACGATGGATGGGAAGAGTACGGCGTCCCAAACGCAGCTAGCCCGGGTCCTAAGGGTGATCCTGCTCGTCATGTCGTTCTCCGCACGTTCCCGAGTGTCATGCGGGAGGCTGCTCATGAGGACTTTGCTAGTGGTGAGCGAGCTAGTCCCTATATCTACTCCCACGGTGTCTTGCTTTATTCGGACTCTCCGGTTGTCTTGGCACGTCTGCAGGAATTGGCGAAAAAGTCGACTGATACCTTGGTTGCTGATGAGCAAACGCCGCTTCCTCAGACCCCGAAGGGTTCTCGGGAGAACTTGGCGGCAAAGTTGGCTACTCTGACAGTTCAGTCAGCGCCGACTAGCCCGACTCTCAAGGGACAGTTTTTGAAGACGTAGTTCCTGGGTTTTAATTTTTCTCTTCTTCGTTTCTTCACCTTTTCGAGGGTGCTACACTCTTTCATCCTTTCTTATGTGTCTTTTTGATCTGTTTTAGCCATGTGATGTATTATCTGAAGTGTTTATTCTAGCGATGTTGGCTCGATAGCATGTACTGGTGCAAGGATACATATAGCGTTTGATGAGATTTAGGATTTTGTTTCTACCGAAGTTGTATAAGACATGAGATATGATCAAACTTGAAATTGACTTGTCGCTTTGAAACACCCGTTAGAAGCTTGAAAACGTACCTAGCGCAACCGTTGGGGGTCACTTGTTATGTGCGTACGGTAGGGCTAGGGAATTAGACTAAATATATATTTGATTTTGCACAAAGCGTCTCCAGCTTCGTTAGATCTTGTCAGAAGTGCCAAAGTTATTCTAAACAAGTCTATGTGATAGAAGGAGACCACTTCTGTGCACATAAATGAAAGGTGGATATTCAACTCATATCTCTATTTATCCTGGATCTATTTGCGTTGGCAGAAGCCTCAACCCAAGTTCTAGATACCGTCAGCTCCCGAGATCCATGTGGGACTCGTAGATTCATCTATTCCGACCCAATGGAACCCGTAAAGTGTCAGTAGCCAGGTCCTCCGCACCAATATTCCACCACAAATTTTCAACATTGACTACTTTTGATCCATCGTACATAAATTCCAGCGTCTTCTCCTCGCGGACCTTTCATTCTATCTCAAGTACTTCCATTCTTACCGCCATATTCTACGTCGTTTCAATCATCTCTGAAGAAGGAATGTCTCTACTTTCTGTATGCTCTGCTTTCAACCGTGGTGTACGCGGTGTTGATCAATGGTTAGTTTGCAATCATCCTTCGCATCGCAACCGGACATTGGTCAACACAGGAAAAATCATGTTTGCTCTACTCTTACTGGCTTTTGCTGGCGGAGGCACTGCGGCAATCTATGAAGGATAGATACATAATTTATATGAGGGACTACCTTGGAGTCAGAAGAGTAGCTGGGGGCTGTTTGTTTCTATCTATATGTAGAGATCCGGAAACCCAGGTTTTAAAGACGTCATTGTGGCTATCATGCGCATCATCTCTGACCTTGTAAATACGGTATCATATAGAATGTATGCGATAGTCCGAGGTGCTAGGCATTCTGAGCTTGATAAAGATGTTTCACATCTCGGATTTTAAGCATTTAGGCCAAGCCATATGACTTGGTCGTGCGCCGATTTGACATAAATCATAAATCAATACTTTTTGGGACCCGAGATTTGAAAGAATATATACAAATCCAGCTGTGAAGCTCTCTTCAAGAGCCAATGTGACTTTCTTGCTATTCTTCCCATTCGGTATTACCAGATTACGAAAGCCATTGATTCTGGGAATTGAAAGAACCTGCAAACCTCGATTCTTGTTTCGGGGCATGTAGCTCATCTAGGCAAGTGTGCCCAGGGAACGGGTCACTTTAGCGTTCAGAAATAACGTGGCTTTGAGATTCGAATTCAGAGCACTGATGTGTCGCATATCCTCACTCAATTCACATTTAGTTATCTAGGTGCTCCCTAGCCGGTTCACAAGCGCAACAAGGCAGGAGAAACAACATGCAGAATGAGCCAACACAACCTTCACTGGTGTATCATGCCTCTTCGTTCAGAAATCCACGTCATTGCACTCGGTTTCCCGACCTAAGATATGGAAACACAGTAGGCCTCATCTGCCCAAAAGCCTGTCTCACAATCTGATGAAACAGACGGGTTCCACGTGAGAAATTGCGTAGCGGAAATACCGTACTTCGTTTCGATAGTGGCGCATGTATCGCCCGCTGTGGTAAGAATTAATAGAGTCAGTTTGAGGATCCATACCATATAGCAAAGTAAGGGAAAATCCAGACACTTACATTGAGCTACGTAATACTCGGAACAGTCGCTCGGAATACCTGATTGAGTGGGAGCCGGTGGTGTCACAGATGCAGATGCAGATGCGGATGAGGAAGTAGTGGTGGAAACAGTGATGCTACTGGTGGCCACGTTGCTACTCGTACTGGAAGAGGTAGTGGTAGTAGAACTGGCGTTTGTCTTTACACCCACGCAGTAATCTTCTTCCAGCCAGAGGCCGCTTGTACAATCTGAGGAGATGGCCGGGTTCCAAGCGAGGAACTGCGCAGATGTGATGCCAAACTCACTGGCGATGGATTCACACGTGTCACCAGCTGTGGAAAGATTAGTTTTGATTGATTCTGCCATTCATTCGGACTTCTAAGCTTTGAACTCACATTGAGCTTCATAGTAAGCATCGCAGTTGGACGAAATGCCAGTCTGTACAGGCCAGGCGGGTGATGTAGCAGCTGTGGCAGTGGTGGGATTCGTAGCTGTAGAATTGTAGTACTCCCAACCGCTTAAGGGGTCAACACAGTAAGCATCCCCCGTGACAAGGTCGGAGTTACATGTAGTGTAATTAAGTGAGGGGTTGGCATCGACAAAGAGATGAATGGCGATCTCATTAGCAAGACAGATGGATGAGCAATTGTAGCCTAAGCTCGCCTCATTCACGAACCACGCGCCACAGTCAAGTGTTGTGCCATTGGCTACGGTCACACCGGCGGGTGGACTCACTGGACTAGGAGTGCTCGAGGACGAGCTCGTGTTCAGCGCCTGGCCAGTGTAGGTCCCCCCTGGAGGAGATACACATAGAACAGAGCCCCAGTAGGGGTCCGGCAAGACTAAGTTGGAGCAGTTGCCGTTCAATTGAGAGTTCCAATTCATGACATCCGCAGACGCGATATAGTTCTCCACGGCAATGGTGGTGCATGTGTCGTTAGCCTCCACTGAATAGATGTCAGTGCATGTCAATGGTAGACAGAGGCTGGTGCCGGTGATAATATCGGAGCAATTCAGGATATTAGGATTGATATAGTACATGGTTGCGGCTGAAACACCCTGGGCAAGTGCAATTGAGTCACAAGTATCACCGTTCTGAGTGGTGTACATGTTACCGGACAGACATGTGGCAGCGGTTGTTGGCACCGATACATTGAACGCACTGGTGGTGGCATTGAAGTCGGTCACAGTAAGATTGCAGGTAGCTGCAACATATTCATACGTAGTTTGCCAATTTTCATCATAGGCACTTGAATAGGCGTTTTCTTGCATCATCTCAAGTTTCTTGACATAGCAATAGGAACACAAGTCCGTCGTAGAAATGTTCGTAACGGAGGTGACGTTGTCAAAAGACGCGATCTCATCTACAACATGGTTATTACACGTTTTTCATCCTTAGAATAAGCCGAAAAAGAGGAGGAAATTGATCTCTTACCATTGCAATTCTGACCTGATGTTGGGTCAACAAAGCAAGACTGGTTCCAGTTGCTCCAGAGTTCATTGATCAGAGACAAGTAAGAGATACCAGGTGTCAGCTCAGCTGAGTCCCCGCAGCTGGTTGAGACCGAATCATACAGCTCCGCAATGGATGACTCACAGCTTGCTGCGCAAAGCAGAGCTGTCGTTGCTGTGTCTTCAAGGCTTCCGATATAATCGTCGGTAATAAGAGACGAAATGCTATCATCACAATTCACGGTTCCGTAGAGTGCGTTCTCACAGGCATCAGATAGTCCCATCCCGGATAAGGTGCCATTGGGGAACATTGTCACACCTGCAAAGTCCACGCTGCTGGACTCGGCTGAGCGTGTCCCAACATGGCTACCAGTGTGATGATTGGAGCCATGAAATTTGCCATGCGAAAGTGAATGAGCATAGCCTACAGCGACGCTGGACAGCGCCGTGAGCACTAGCGAGAGATGTTTCCCCATATTCGAAAGTCAGATGCGAGGTAGAGCTCAGGATGGTAAAACTTGGGAGTCTCTAGTGCCTTACTCTCAATGAAAGGCCTCTGAGGATCTCAATCTTCAGAAAGGGCTAGACAGCAAAGTATACACTTTTCTCTGTTCGACACTCCGAGCGACCCAACTCTGAATGTGTAATCTCCGGGCTACGCTACAAAATCAAGCCGTGCAGCCATATCGCCACTATGCTCCCACGTTTTCGGGCAAACTCCGTGGCTAATTTCCTGATGGCCCACTGCAGGCATCTAAGCGAGAGGCCATTCGAGTTATGGAGCATGAAATATCCAATATTGAGCACGTTTCTATGCCGGCTGAACATTCGGCCCCCATCTGGTGTATCCGGGGCCGACCTCCGGTAGCGGTAACGGTAGTCCTAGAAGACGAAGATAGACCAAATAAGGCATACTATCCGAACGGTCAGCCATATACCGTCGTATTTTCCGATATCTCCACTATGCTGCAATGCAGAGTGGCAAGGATGAAACCAAGCTATTCAAGCCACTACGCTTACTTCCAGGGACCAAGGGTCTATGGCGCTGCTACCTGGGCGCTAAACCCTTTTGGTGATAAGGCTAAATCCGAAAAGGCTTAGCAGTGCCTCACGGGCAGCTCTAGCGACTCTTCGATAAACAGAGATTTAGCAACTAATGAAACGCTAGACCTGTCCCTGACCCTTGTCCGAGACAATGAGGCCGCTAGATTTGAGGGTCCTCCCCCCCAACCAGGTTCACGGCTGCCATCCATGTGGAGATTGTTAAACCCTGTGCCGGACCGTGCCGGGAAGCAATTTCAATGATCCGTGCGTAAAGCGAGATTATTGGTCAACACTCCATTTCTTACCAATGGTGGAGCCGACACAATGTCCTCAACCTCATCCTGCCTCAAATCTAGGTGTCGGGATTGAAGCACTTCCAATCACCGAAGCTCGGAGAGAAAATTTTTCATCTCGGCTAGAGCATGTGGAAATCTATAGCGTCGCTTTCTGGCGAAACGATATGATACGATATCCGTTGTCTATTATAGGTACCCGTATATTGTACTCGTACGGAGCATACAGTAGGTACCCATACGGAGTATACAGTAGGTACCCATATATAGTAATCATGAGTCCCTTTCGAAAGGAACGTTCTTCATACATTGCATATCATTCTTGCACTTCATCTGCATATTCTCACACATTCTTTTCATTCCTATTGTCTGTGTTCTCCTTTCATTTATCTGATGTCTCGAGACTCTTAAAAAATCTCCTTTTTGTCCTTCATTTCTTTTTCTCCCTCTTCTGCCTCACATTCTTCTTGTCATTATTTACCTAACACTCCCCTTGGAGCCGGAGAGCTTCCCCTAATCTCCATGCTTCCAGCTGTGGTCTTGGCCGTTGTCGCCGGCCTGGGAATTCTACCAACAGTGGTTGCGGACACCGTTTGCAGTGCGACAGTTCCGTGCGAAATCGGATGCTGCGGCGAGTATGGCGTGTGTGGCATGGGTCCCAATTACTGTGGCTCTGATGTGTGCATCAACAGTTGCGATGCCAAAGCAGAGTGTAACCCGGACAATTGGCCATCTGAATACGTGAATTCTACAACCTGCCCTCTGGATGTGTGCTGCAGTCCATATGGCTTCTGCGGTACTACCAAGGAGTTCTGCGGGAACAAAACAGTCACTGTACCGTCCTGTGACGCTAGCAGTCAAAAGATCAACCGCGTTATCGGATATTACAACTCCGCTGCTGCGCGCCGTGGTTGTGATGGCATGGCTCCATACTCCATTCCTCAGGGCGTTTATTCTCATATATACTTTGCGTTTGGCAGTATCGACCCGGACAGCTTCGAAGTGATCCCGGATAAGACAAGCGACGAGGGCCTCTATACCCAATTAGCTGCGCTGAAGACGCGTGACCCTGATCAAGAGCTTTGGCTATCGATTGGTGGTTGGGATTTCTCAGACAGTGACCAGCCGACAGCTACTACTTTCTCTGATCTTTGCGCTGCGGATAGCAAGACACAAAACGCATTCTTCAAGTCCTTGATTAGTTTCATGGGCACATACGGCTTTACGGGAATCGATATCGACTGGGAGTACCCAGCTGCAGGTGATCGCAATGGCCGTGATGAGGACTACAAGAACTTCCCTGCATTCCTGGCGAGCTTGAAAAAGGCGTTATCTGATTACAAGTATGGCTTGTCTATAACACTACCAACCAGCTATTGGTACCTCCAACACTTCGACCTGAAGGCCATGGAGTCTTCAGTCGACTGGTTCAATGTCATGGCTTACGACTTGCATGGCACGTGGGACATTACTGATACTTGGACTGGGCCTTACTTGGATGCTCACACAAACCTGACTGAGATCAAGACTGCTCTCGATCTGCTGTGGGGAGTCGATGTTAAGCCCTCCAAAGTAACCCTTGGCTTGGCCTTCTATGGTCGCAGTTTCACGATTGAAAGCTCTTCTTGCGCCGAGCCAGGCTGTCTGTATCTCTCAGCTGGTACCGAGGGAAATTGCAGTCAGTCTGCTGGAATTTTGTTCAACAGCGAAATCGCAGCTCTCATCGAAGACCAAGATCTTACTCCGACGCTCTATAAAGACGCTGCTATCAAAACCATTCAGTGGGACACTGATCAGTGGATCGCGTATGACGATGAAGATACTTGGAAGCTCAAAGCAGACTATGCGAAGTCCGTCTGTATTGGTGGTGTGATGGTCTGGTCAGTCGACGAAGATGATGATGTCCATACATATGCGAAAGGACTCGCTGCCGCGCTCGGTAATGAAATCAATCTGAACACTACCACTGGTCTTCCCCTATCTATTGTCGACAAGACGTCCTCGACGAGCAGTGAATCTACACAAGGCAACTACTGTCGCTTCATCAACTGTGGCGACACCTGCCCAAATGGGTTCTCAACAATTGTACGGGATGACAACAAGAAGCAACTCATGCTCGATTCGACAGAATGTCCTCCAGGATATGAAGGCACGCAGACCCTCTGCTGTCCAACATCCAGTACTTTACCGACTTGTCGCTGGCGTGGATTCAATGGTGGCAAGTGCAAGGGAGGCTGCGAGAGTGGCGAGGCCGAAGTAGGCACTCTTACTGCGGGCTGCCGCTCTGGGTATCAATCTGCCTGTTGCACCATCGAAGATTCCACAAAACCCTGGTCAGAATGTGCATGGGGAGATAGCTGTGAGTCCGACGACACATGCCCCTCTGGCTATGATAAATTCGTCGTTGGATCGCGTCAGGGTTGGGGTGGACGAAAGTCATGCAGCGGATCGAAGAACTATAATTACTGTTGTAAGGACTCAATCCCAGATCCCTTTACAAATTGCGCCTGGACCGGGCACGAGGTTACTTTCACCAATACAGAGTATTGCTCTGATGCTTGTCCATCCGGCTCAATTCGAATTGCAGAGGAATCAATCATTACCATATTTGGCAATGACAAGACGGCACATACGTCAAACTGCTATTATGGCATGGAGGCCTACTGTTGTAACGGTACAACGACAACAACTTCGGTTGTGCCGCGCTCTTCTCCCGACACTTTCCAAGATGAAACAGCTTACGAGTTTCACTTCTATCTCAACGCTTGGCTTGAGAACCCCACTTGTGGTGCTGAATACGTGGCAAGCTTCGACAAACGTGATTTGACAGAGCGCTCCATGAGCAAGCAAGAGCTGAATTACTATAATGCCGTTAGCTACGTGGTCCTTTGGCTTACCGCGTCTGTCCCTCGCGATGATTTGACTAAGATTTTCAATAATTTGATGTCCGAATATGGATTCGCGGATGAGGCTGCAAATATCACCGTTTTTACCAACACCCTATATGGGTATGGCGACCCCTGGACAGGCTCTCCGGTCTATTCCGCCGAGCCCCTTGTTGCAGAGACCCTTTGTAACATCGCCCAGTCATCAAATGGCGTGGAAGGCTTGGGCGCTGCGAGCGAAATCTTGTGTGAACTGCCCGGCTCATCCAGCTCTGCGAGCAAGCGTGCATTTGATGGTATCGGCACCTCTCCTCGCTCTTCAAACGACAAACAACCCACAATCTACAGCGCATTGAGAGGAGTTGTGAATGTAAGTGAGATATTGTTCGGCGAGTATTTGTACGATTCTAGTCTGACAATGAATTTCCTGATAGGGGGATCTGACCTTCCACTACGCGCGATGGATTCAAGGCTCTACCGAAAGAAATGGTGCGCAAGAAATTATCCTTGAACTTGCATTTTGGATTGGTCCGACACCGGGAACAGCCCCTACCGCGGCAAACCTCGCAATCTATGGCGACTCTGACGACACCGTTAACCCTGACCTTTGGGTGGTTTTCCATCTCCACATCCCGCGTGACGACAACACGTTCCGTGACTTGACTAGAAGCCAAAGAAACTTCTATCCGGGAGTTCGAGCAATGGGAGTGTATCACAGCCAGACACTTCACTACATGGGGAATAACGCAGATCCGCGGGCGGAGTATGAATTCTCCAACAACTATGCCGAAGGAGCCTACAACGGCGGCGATATGGAAAATTACAACAATCGCGCACAAACTTTACGATGCCGCGACAACTCTCGTTGGTATATCGGGCGCGATTCTACGACGGCCATTACAAATGCACAGAGGTCAAATGCCAACCTCCCCGTGCAGTATGTCAGTGCACTCAACTCATTTGTAAGTTGACTCTCGGCCTCTGTGATGTAAAACTAAAGACCGTGTTCGGATTGACTGACATTGAAAACCAGGGCGTTTGGCTTCAACAACAAGGTCTCTTCTCCTACGAGAACTTAGCATTCATTTGGCCTGTCATTGGCGATTACGGCTCCGATTGGGTTCCCGCATCCAATACCGTCAATGGTGCAAGTGCTTATAGCCCCGCAGCTGGGGCCTTCACGACGAATTGGAATTTCGCCGGTGAGCAAGTAGATATCATGGGCGCTACCGACGTTTGGACCACTCAATAGCTTGGAGATTGATGGAGATACCTAGTCTTTCAGACGAGCATTGGGTTTGAGATTGGAACCTCTCTCGCCGAAAAGACAAGATCTCAACTGAATAGCAATGCCATTGTTGACAGAACGATCTGAAGGAATAGGCTCGAGTGAAAAGCCTCGGAACGGAACTTCTGTAGCAATACGACTGCGATTGAATTTAAGGCGGGGCGTATAATTTCATAAATCCAAATTCAAGATGATGGCTGTTGTTAGTCCATCTACCATTGTTTAGGAAATCGGTAACAGCCATGGTTACTGTGGAAATCAAAAACGCTCCGAGACGTACCATGGCAGCCAATAAGAATAATCAAATCAGAATGCTTATGCCCATGACGGAAAACGGTGGGTAGACAGAATGAGAAACCGCGGATTGAGTTCCCTTAGTAAGCTATCAATAGTCTCTGCCGACTCTATTTGCAAACGCCGCTCTCTCTCTATAAAGCCCCTCAACCGCCCTTTATTTCATTTTCCAATTTTTTGTTCCTCCAACTCTCAGCTCTACTTTACCTGTTGACTCTGAACATGAAAAATGGCTTACACTGACTTTCATCGACCGCATCATGATTCGTACCCATCCCCTGTTTTTCTGGACTCAGATGGATCACCGGTCTATGAAGGGCCCCACCAAGGTTTACTTTCCCGAATCATCTCACGAAACGATTTAGTGGCTCTGAAGTCGTACAATGATTGCGCTCATACCAATGTGTTCTGGAAAACGTACGAGTTCGATGAAAGCAATCCGTTTCACATTGCCATCCACAGCGACAATTTCGATATTCTGCGTGAGCTCGTACGAATCTATTCCTCGAATACAAGCTTGACAGAGCCCTTGCAAGACTACATCAAACGCCATAACGTCTCTCCTGTTGTCAAAGCTTGTGCAACGGGCAACCAAGAGATGGTGCTCTGGTTGATGAATCATGATCCCTCGTTAGGGACGTTGGAAGATCGTGACTCGGAAGGTCGAACCGCCATTTTCAGAGCAGTCGAGGGTTTGAAAAAAGTGGGGACTCTGATGATGCAAGCACAATATGAAAGAAATGAAGCGCTTCCAAGGCAAAAGCTCGATCAACGTTGGGAGCGCATGGAGCCATTTATTGGTTGGCTTCTGAACTTGAACTGTCCTATGGAGGTGGAAGATGACAAGAACGAGGAAAAGGAAAAGAATGACCTCAATGGCAAACAGCTGCCAAAGGACGAATGCGAGTACCCTAGTGTCCTACCTGAAACTGTACTCGGTGAAGCTGTCACCCACGCAAGCTACAATCTAGTCTCACGTCTGATTTCCAAAGGAGCAGACCCTTATGAATACCAGAGATGGTATGGCGGCAATCGCTTTGCTATAGAGTATGCCGAAAAAACAACACCATTGCATATTGCTGCATTGTACGGCAATGTGGAAGCCATAAAAGCTCTGCTTGAGCATCAATTCTCTGAAAAGAACACAAATATGATGTCTATCCTCGATGACGAGGGACGAATTCCGCTACATTGGGCCCTGGCTGGCGTTGCAGGAGTCTATGCGGAAATGGTTGACTCCGATAAGATCACGTCGCGGGTGGCAGCTACTGTCAAACTACTTCTTGATTCCAACCTAGATACCCTACACGCCCGAGACAAGGTTAACGCTACGGTCTTTCATTACGCAGTCAAAAACAACACAGGTAATGGGGCAAATATTGAGGCCCTAACCATACTTCTGGGCGCTGCCGGGGATTGTTCGGATATACTTAACTTCCGAACTGCTTCTGGGGCCACTGCTCTTGGAGACCTAATTGAATCTCACCAACTCATTCCCGGGGGTCTGAAACACGTGGAAGAGATTACAGGGCTTCTACTGAAACACGGAGCTGATGCGCGGAGATGTGACGAAGCTGGAGGAAATATTCTGCAAAGATTGTGCAGCCTTGTCTGGTTGGAGCCAATCAGCTCGAGCTTGATAGACCAATTACTCCAGCAAGTTGATGTCAACGAGAAGGATGACTGTGGCTGTACAGCTCTCCACTATCTCATAAAAAACTTCGATCAAGCCGATGCTGTCCGATACCTTCTAAGTCAAGGTGCAGATGTGAATGCAATTGACCAGGAAGGAAACACTCCCCTTCACGAAGTGATGAAGGGTTCAATGCTTCGGAAACAGGATGACCCTGTAGGCCTTGAGCCACTTCCCATGCGCCTCAAGAATGCACGGGATGAGATCATTCAAATACTATTGACTGCTGGGGCATCTGAAGATATTCTCAATGGAAATGGAGAAACACCAAGGCAAGTACAGAAAAGAGTCATAGAAGAACGCGCTCGTCGACTGGCGGCGCAGCAAGTCGCCCGCGGAAGGGGTCGAGGAAGAGCAGTTCGGTAGATACAATCTCGTTTAATGCAGTAGGTCTGGGGCTACAAGCCCGGATGTGTACCTGCTCTCATTAACATCATTATTCATTTCATCACCGTGTAAAGCTTCATACTCGGAGTATTCATCTGAATGGCAGAGGAGTTCATCCGTGTCGGGACGTTGGGGTGAGGGCGAAATAGATAGGGTGAGAAGCCAGGTAAGGCTCGGGTGAGTAATAACAAGAGGATCTTTTGGCTAAGGCAACACTGAAGTCAGCCTCGCAGTTGACTAAGCCAATCCCAGGTTGTCGTGATGTGTTTTTTTCGAAATGCCGCAACACAGGGCAGGATAGGTTGGCATTGAGAAATAGCGATTTGCATTACTGGAGACCAAGCACAAAACTGAAGATGAGTCAGGGGCCAAAGTCCATACAAGTCTGGTGTTTGCTCGTCAAAAGAATGTTTGCTCTCAGGGCGTATTTGTCGACGTGTTAGACGTTCGAGGGGTGGCGCCTAACCACTTATAGATCATACGGAGCGGGGTACCATCGCAGATCTAAAAGGCGAGGCTGACCCGCATTGCCTGTAGCTCCGATCCTTGTGAGCTGAATTGTTGATTCTTTTCACCATCATGAAATCGAATTCCCCCAGGCTCGCCAAGCCTTCTTTTCCGTTCTCAAATTCATTACACAGTTGAAAACGCGAATAGTCATCGGGACAGATCCATATGGCGACCGCAACGGGACATTTTCGTCACCAAGATTACACGGTCGCATGGATCTGTGCCCTTCCCCTGGAGATGGCCGCAGCTGCGGCCATGCTGGACCAGAGACATCGTGATCTACCGGCGAGGCCCCAAGATAATAATACATACATCCTTGGCCAGATTTATGGACATAACGTGGCTATCGCATGCCTTCCATCGGGGATTTACGGCACAACCTCTGCCACGGCAGTGGCTACACAAATGCAATCCACTTTCGAATCGATACGCTTCTTCATGATGGTAGGTATTGGAGGAGGGGTTCCAAGCGGAAAGGTTGATATCCGGCTAGGTGATGTGGTGGTTAGCAAGCCGACAAGAGACTCGGGAGGGGTCATACAGTACGATTATGGGAAAACAGTAGCTGGTGGCCGCTTTGAACGCACTGGCATGTTGAATAAGCCACCACCAGTTCTTTTAACAGCGATTGCGAAACTACAAGCAGAGCATGGACTGGAGGGAAGCAGAATCCCTGCTCTTCTTTCCGACGCGGTAGCTAGGAACCTCAGAATGCGAGAGAAGTTCGCATATCGCGGTGAAGATCAGGATTTGTTGTTTGACTCCGAATACGACCATCCTGAATCAGGGAGTACTTGTGAAGACTGCGATATACGGAGGCTCGTAACACGACCTGCTCGAGCTAGCCATGATCCGGTTATCCATTACGGTCTGATTGCCTCTGGCAACCAAGTAATAAAGCATGGCCGCAGCAGGGATAGCCTGGCCCAGCCTCTTGACATCCTTTGCTTTGAAATGGAGGCGGCTGGCTTGATGGACAACTTCCCATGCCTCGTGATTCGAGGGATCTGCGACTATTCCGACTCGCATAAAAACAAGCAGTGGCAAGACTATGCAGCAGCAACGGCTGCTGCATGTGGCAAAGAGCTTCTCTCCATGGTACATGCAAGCCATGTGGTGGACACTCTGCCAGCAGGATCAAATGTCGATGGTATGTTGTCCGTCCAAGTGATACAATGATTCATCTTTATCTAATGCAACTTTAGTGTCCTACTACAGAAGAAAGCCACCATTTGAGAGGAAATTTCCCAACAGTGAAATAATTCAAATTGGTGAGTGCGTTGGTGATTTAAGGAATTGTCATCTAAATTGATTATAGATGATCAGGACATTACGAACTTATTCGAGCGGATTTCAAGTTACGATCACGAGGAAGTCCATCGAAGACTGAGTAAAAAAAGACTCATCGGCACCACTCAATGGTTTCTTGATCACCCAGACTTTAAGGCGTGGCTGACTGAGAAGACAATTTCCAGTTTGTGGTGCTCGGGAAAGAGTAGGTCTGCTTTCCATATACATACCTTGAGCGCAATACTGATTTGTGACTTTCTTGTAGTTGGCTCGGGTAAAACGATGATAGCGTTCGTCTCCTTGCTCTTCCTTTCAATCTTATAGTCTAACAAACAATAGCACTGCAGCGATAGAGGCAGCAAAGTACGAGCTTGGTGCTCCCACCGTCTTTTTTTATTGCGAGGATGATCGCCAAACAGCTCCCGAAGCGTCGAATATTATATCTAGTTTCATCAAACAACTTTGCCAGAACTTGCATCGGACGTCCAGAACTTACCCAGAGGATGTCGAAAGACATATTAAAAAGTTTTTTGGACACAAAAGGGTCAAGGCAGACCTTGAAGACCTAAAGCATATCTTTACCCGCCTTTTACACCACGACTCGGATACGGTTTATGTCCTTGATGGTGTTGATGCTCTGGATCGGAAACATGCCAAATCTCTTTTGGAGTTCTTCAGACCGCTATTCATTGACTCCGGGCCACAGCAAAGACCGCGGATTTTGCTGCTAAGCAGGGACCAAGTTCAAGGATACATAAACATCAAGACATTTATACCCGGAATTCGTCAGATATCGACATCAGCCAATGTCATGCAGGATATCGCAACTTACATCCAATCAAGCATCACCGATAAGAATAGGTACCGACAGCTTACAGATGATCCTCTGCTGATTGAAGAGATTCCGCGGAGACTTCTGGCAGAGTCGTCGGGAATGTATGCTTACCCCCAAGTCCTATCTGAGATTCTCACTCCGTGGATAAAAGGCTGACTGGTGTAGGTTTTTATGGGTATTCCTCCAGCTAGAGATGCTCTGGGACACATGCTTCGCGCCTGAAGAAATACGGGCCGCATTGGATAAGCTACCAAAGGGACTGAATGGCACATATAGCCGTTGCATTGAGAGACTCAATCGCAAGGACAATCGTGTACTTAAAGTACTCAAATGGGTTAGCTTTGCGAGCAGTCCGCTCCATATCGAAGAATTACGAGAGGCCATCGCCTTTGACCTAGGAGACACCGTGTGGAATGCTGGAAAAATCCCTATGAAGGAATTTGCTATCGGCTGCTGTGCAAATTTGGTTGTCGTGGATTCCACTGACAGCCGTGTGCGTTTTGCACATCCCTCGGTAAAACAATATCTAGAGGAATGTCGTAAAAAGGACATTATCCAAGGTTATCCAACCACAGCGAATGGTGTTCTAGAGTGCGGAGAGTTCTGTGTTGCTTATCTTTCTTTCTCGGATTTTAGTCTTCAGGTCAGCACGCGAAGGAATCAAAAAACCGCGGTTGCTGTTCCGTCCCCCATTTTAATCGCACCTCTTCCTGGATTTCTTACCAGAAACTTCTTGCAAAGGTCACAAAAACAAAAGTGTTCCGCATCCGTGCTATTCCGTGACATACACACAGCATCAACGCCAGATCGAACACAATACAAATTTCTCGATTACGCTGTCGCAAACTGGGCCTTGCAAACAACGCAAATACCTCGTACATCATTGGTGTGGGATAATTTCGAACGGCTCGCAATGTGTTCCAATAAAACCTGGAATTTTCATCCTTGGGTTCCTGGGGGCCGCTCGGCATCCTCCCATGTCCACGGTCTCCTGGGATGGGCGGTGACAGAGCAACATGAACCTCTTCTGTCGATTGTGCAAGCTGCAGGACGCGACTTACAACTTGTTTGTAATCTTCCGCTTCTCGGTGAAAGCCTCCCTGCGCTTCATGTCGCGGCAAAATTCGGATATAAAGCGATCATTGAGATTCTTCTGGGGTTCTGCGAAGTAAATTCGCCAGACCTAGAGGAATATACTGCATTGCATCATGCAGCGAGCAGGGGTCATAGTGAAATTTGCCAACTACTTTCGAACGCAAAGAATATAAAATTGAACGGCCTATCAAAATCCAAATGCACACCACTCTGGTTGGCTGCGAGTCATGGACATGAGGAGGTCGTTTCTCTCCTTATGGAGAAGCAAGCAGATCTTGAGACCAAGGATGCCTCTCTCCACCAGACACCTCTCTCACGGGCTGCTCTCAGTGGGCACAATGCAGTAGTGGAGCTTCTACTTGAGAAAGGAGCTGAGCTAGAGTCACAAGACGCGAGGGGTCGAACACCTCTGTCGTGTGCCGTAGAAGGGTGCCATGAAACTACAATTGAATTGCTACTTGAGAGCGGCGCCAACGTGATCACTCAAGACCTCAATCATAGAGGTTTACTACTATGGGCGGCAAAGAAAGGGTATGAGGTGGTCGTCAGATTACTTTGCAGAAACACTACGGGTCTCAGCGTTATCAATGAGGCCGGCCGAGAATTACTCCCACTGGCTGCCGAATATGGCCATGGAGCAGTGGTGAAAGTGCTGGTTGAGAATGGTGCTGATCTTGAAGCTAAGGATGAGGAATGGGGCCAGACACCACTCTTGTGGGCTGCCAAAAACGGTCGTGAAGGAGTGGTGAAAGTGCTGGTTGAGAATGGTGCTGATCTTGAAGCTAAGGATAAGGAATGGGGTCAAACACCACTGTCATGGGCTGCCAGAAACGGCCAAGAAGCAGTGATGAAAGTATTGCTTAATAGTGGTGCTGATATTGAAGCTAAGGATAAGCATTGTGGCCAGACACCACTCTTATGGGCTGCCCGGGATGGCCATGAAGCAGTGGTGAAAGTGCTGATTGAGAATGGTGCTGATCTTGAAGCTGAGGATGAGGTATGGGGTCGAACACCACTATCATGGGCTGCCGGGAATGGCTATGAGGTAGTGGTAAATGTGCTGCTTAAGAACGGTGCTGATTATGAAGCTAAGAGCAAGCATTGGGGTCGAACACCACTCTCATGGGCTGCCGAGAATGGCCATGAAGCTGTGTTGAAAGTGCTGCTTGGGAGTGGTGCTAATCTTGAAGCTAAGGATAACCAGTGGGGTCAGACACCACTCTTATGGGCTGCCAAGAATGGCTATGAGGCAGTGGTGAAAGTGCTGCTTGAGAGTGGTGCTAATCTCGAAGCTAACTGTGAGCGATGGGGCCGAACACCACTGTCATGGGCTGCAGAGAAAGGGCATGAGGCAGTGGTGAAAGTGCTGCTTGAGAATGGTGCTGATCTTAAAGCTGGGGATGGGGGATGGGGTCAGACACCACTCTCTTGGGCTATTGAGAATGGCCATAAGGCAGTGGCGAAAGTGCTGCTTGAGAATGGTGCTACTATAGGCTCAGCATAATCATAATTAGGCAACTGTTGCCTAGAAGAGGAGATTTTGGATGCGAAGAAAACACGTCAAACAGGCAGCAAAAGTTGATTATTGGAGACCCAAGGTACATTCACCTGACTTCCCACCATGTTGCAGAATTAAATTCTCAAGGCGCTATACTCAACATATAAGACTAAAGATTATTGGGAAAGGAATCTAGATAACCGATCCCTCCCATATAATACTCTATGCTATAATCATCCACTGTATGGATGATGAGATCTGGAAAAATGCTATGCGGCTGTGTGTATCCCGCAGTGAAATGAACCATCATTGCGGAACGGATCTTTGTCAAGTCTTTGTTTGCTACCTAGACTTCGCCGACCTCGGGGTCGTTACAATGGCTTTATAGTCGCGCGACAGGAGAGGAGCCAACATTGAAAACAGCAACTAGGCCACGGTAGACTTTTATAAGGCTCTAAAAGCTTGTTTTCAAGGGGCCAAAATTTCTACGTGTATGTACACGGAGATATGCAGTGGTAGGAACCCCAATGTCGCTCTTTCTGAAAGGAGTCAGGGTAAATGCCCTCAAAAAAGGTACCAATTGACTAAAATGTTTTGCTTCTAACTATCCCTCTGCAACTCTGCCACCAAGTACGTGCAGCGAATCAACCAGCAAATGGATAATGGCGAGAATCTATACACTTCATTTCCAGAGCAGAGCGCACCGACAGATATATGTTTGAGGGTCAGGCCGTCCACGAGCAAGTTGTTCAACCAGTAAGGAATACCAAAGCAAAATGTCAATCCAAGGCATTCGTGTTCTCGGCTACGGAAGGGCTGATTGCAAGTTTTCTTGTTGTTGCATAAGGACGAGCCGTTTGGCGAAGCAGCTCCTCTTCCGTCAATACTTCCGCTGCACTCTTGGGAAAAAGGTAGCAAAAGCCTGACCAGACAGAGGTAATCGCCGCGGTGTCCATTTCTCAGAGTCGGCTCCGACTACGATCTATTTAGCCCGAAAAGCCAACGTGACGCCCGGCAGTGAAAATCATATTCGCATTTAGAATTTTGGCACAGCGAAAAAAGTGCCCTGGGGTGAGAATCTTTCTGTCTAAAGTGCTTAGCGGATTGGCCCCTCTCACTTCTCGTCCATATCACCCACACTCACCTTTGGGTACCTTGCATTGATTTTTTAGAAGGACAAGGATTGCGAGGGCTCTTTGAGAAATGAACATGTTGGATATGTGGCTTAAATACGGCTCAGCGGACGAAAAGCTCTGTGTTCCATACCCTATGGTCGTATGTACTAGTTTTTGAATAGCTATGGAATGTATATTGTAATCCAACGGACGAGCTACATCGTTCGCTGAAACGTCTGTGCTGATTGTACCAGCGAAATCTTCATGTGATTGTAAAAGCACGGCCCTGTTTTACAAGATTCTCTAGCTGATTCCGGTAAAGCTTACAATGCTTCATCCCATAAGCATCCTGCCAACAGTGGCGGTTTAGTTTACAAGATCCAGATCGCGCATCAAATTGAGAGCATACGCCGCTTTCCTAGCGAACCTCTACCTCAACACAAAGTCTTTCAGCTCGTTATCAAAGCATGTGCTGAGTGGCAGATGAGGCTCCTAACTGCTGCCTATGGAATTGATAGAATTATTATATTAATCATAGGGTGTCATTGTGGCTGATCTTAGCGCTATCTCCCACGAATTATGATCCAGCGAAGACGGAGAGCCTCCCCCTCATCCGCAAACACCGAACACCGAACCCCGAATATTCAAGGCAACGAGAATATTTGGAGATCAAAAGCTCGCTTGAGCTCTGAATTACATTGGAGGTACTATGCAAGTTGAAATCGTCTGATTTGTGATCCTCTTGACATGGAAATATCATGCGTGAACGATGCTTCCTTCGGCCCTATTGTGAAAGGATGCCGGGGGGATTTTGACTTTACGCTGAAGTTCGAGAAAATCATTCTCTCCATACTACCGTCCGTCGTCTTCATTGCTCTATCAGTCCCTAGAGCCATCCACCTTGCTCGAAAACGACGAACAGTGAATGGCACAACCTTCCAGTTTGTAAAGCTTGTGAGTTTTTTGTCTACTGAGAAGTGAAGAGCCTAGACTAATACGCTTACCCCCAAAGGTAGCAGCAGCGATCTACACAGTCTTCCAGCTATCTCTGCTCATCATTGGCAGCGTCCATTCATTGGACTTAATTGATTTATCCACCACAGCTGAGGTCTTAAGTTTTGTGACGGCAATAGTGATACCAATCTTGAGCTTTCTGGAGCATTCTCGCTCGCCTCGGCCCTCTATATTGCTCAGCATATTTCTTTCGCTGACTGTACTCTGTGATATTGTGCAGGTGCGCTCGCTGTGGCTGCTGGCTCATAGCGCCGACGAGCTCAACTATGTGAAACTGTTCACCGTAGCCGTGGTCTGGAAGGCTGCTCTGGTCTGTCTCGAATCCGTGCACTGCCAAAGCTGGCTAGGATGGGACTGGAACATACATAGCCCTGAAGAGGTCAATGGGCTCTATGGGCTCGGAACTTTTCTCTGGCTCACACCACTTTTCATGTCGGGGTACAAAAAGGTTCTGAATCTATCAGATCTTTTCCCTCTAGACAAAAGTGTCTCGGTGGAGGCTCTGAAAACATCCTTCGCCCACAATATCAAGCACAATGATTCTCAAGTAGGCAAGAATGGCTTAGCGAAAGCGCTTGCTCGTACTTTGGCAGTGCCCATTCTACTACCAGCTATTCCTCGCATCGCCCTACTAGGGTTTACAATTTGTCAGCCCTTTCTCATTGAAACCATTTTGAACTTCCTCGAAGAATCCAGCAATAGCTTGACTGCCAATAAGGGTTACGGCTTGATTGGTGCTACGATTCTGGTTTATACAGGAATACCATTTTCCACTGCCCTCTATTGGTATTTGCACGAGCGGGCATTATTCAAGACCAGAGCATGCTTGGCTTCCGCGATATACCGTCAGACAGTTCGGGCACATGCTTCCAATGCAGACGATGCAGCAGCTGTCACGCTAATGAGCACAGATGTTGAAAGGGTTAGAATGGGGTTGATGCAGCTTCACGAGTTTTGGGCAAACCCAATACAGGTAGCTATCGCCTGCTGGCTACTTCAGCGGCAGCTCGGGACAGCATTTGTGGCCCCGCTGGTTGTCATCTTCATTTGTGTCATTTCATCCAGCATAGTCATACGGTTTGTCGGTCCTAGCCAAACAGCTTGGATGAAAAGCATTCAGAAGCGGGTCGGTCATACGGCAAATGTCATCGCTAACATGAAACACTTGAAGATTTCTGGGTTTACGAAGCCTCTGGAAGATACCATTCAGATGCTGCGGGTTGACGAGTTGCAGGCCGGGAGCAGGTTTCGATCCTTCATGGTGGGGTCTGCAGCCATTGGATTCTCGCCATTTCTGCTAGGCCCGATTTTTGCTTTCGCTCTCACCTCTCGCGAACTAAATGTCACGACGATCTACACCTCGGTCTCTTGGCTCCAGCTTCTCACAAACCCATTGTCCACGCTGTTTCAAAACGCTCCCCAGTTGATTGCGGCATTCTCGTGTCTATCGAGAATAGAGCTTTTTCTCGAGGAAGAGCCTAGGCAAGACTTTCGCCGACTTGCTGGGTCATATGGATCGTCCGAGAAGAGCGGTTTAGGTGACAAATTACCGTCGGTTGTTGAGGTCAAAAATGCAGGTTTTGGCTGGGATAAGAGTGCACTGACTCTGAAGGATATCAACTTTTCCTTGTCCCAGGGGCTGACCATGATTATTGGCCCTGTTGCCTGCGGAAAGTCAACATTGTGCAAAGCATTGCTAGGAGAAACGCCGAATGCGTCTGGGGACACCTTCATCCGGACCAGGTTTCCCAATATCGGATTCTGTGACCAGGTTCCCTTTCTACCCAACGAACGGATTAAGGACACTATCATAGGGTTCTCGGACTTTGATGAGAAAAGATATGCTGCTGTCATTGAAGCAACAATGCTTTCTAAAGACCTATCTCTGCTTTCCAGAGGGGATCAAACAAAGATTGGTAGCGGTGGAACCTCTCTCAGTGGTGGCCAGAAACAGCGTGTTGCACTTGCAAGAGCATTGTATCTCCAATGCGACTTGCTTATCCTGGATGATCCTCTCGGTGGTCTGGACACCAATACAGCAGAGCGCATTTTTCATAATCTCTTTGGCCCGGCAGGAATCCTTAGGGTAAGAGAGGCAATTGTGATACTCTGCACAAATGCCACTCGATACCTACCATCAGCTGACTATATCGTTGCACTGGCAAGTGATGGCACTATTGTGGAAAAAGGTCGATTCTGCGACCTTGTCGCAAACAGAAAATATGTCCATAGTCTCGGATTCCAGACCGACGCCAAGATCTCTTGCGGCCCAGCAGCAATGATATCCCAATCGGAGGTCAAGATTCAGGAGGAATTGCCCGAGGCGCCAGCTGTTAGCAGCAACGAATGCACTGACGAAACCGACAGCAGTGAACTAAACAGAGCCACGGGCGACTGGACTGTCTTTGCATACTACTGCCGAAGCATTCGCACTTTTTGGATTATCACTTTCTTGCTATTCGGTATTCTCACTGGATTTCTTGGGAGCTTCCCCACGATCTGGTTAGGTTATTGGAGCGCAGATTCTTTCAACCAGTCTAAATCTTTCTACGTCGGGATTTATGGCCTTTTCCAGTGTCTCGCCTTGGCTTCAATACTTAGCGAGGCATCCATTGGCCTGCTGATAATCATTCGCGATTCCGGGTCGAGTCTACACGAAGCAGCTTTGCGAACAGTGATTTCCGCTCCGCTACGCTTCTTCTCTCAGACAGATACAGGCATCATAACCAACTTGTTCTCTCAGGACATGACACTTATCGATGGGGAGCTTGCACAAGCTTTGATCAATACTTCGCTGCAGATCTGGTTGACGGTAGGGAGCGCAGCAGTAGTTGCATCTTCATCTCCCTATATCATTATCGCGTATCCTTTCGTTCTGTCGATTCTCTACGGGGTTCAGAGATTCTATCTTCGGACATCTCGCCAGCTTCGGCTCTTGGATCTGGAGGCAAAGAGCCCACTCTAGTATGACACTTACTGCTGCATTTCTCAATCATTGCTAATTATTATCCTTTAGCACGCATTTTCTAGATACAATCAAAGGCACAACTACCCTGCGTGCGTTCGGGTGGACAGAGAATTCTATCGTCTTCAACAATGTTCTTTTAGACACATCACAGCGCCCCGCATACCAGCTAGGCATGATCCAGCGATGCTTGTCATTCGTGCTCGATATGGTCGTGGCAGTTATCGCGCTCCTCGTGGTTACTCTCGCTACTCAGCTTCGCCCCCGTACTGGCTTGACCGGTGCCAGTTTGGTATCAATTATGAGCTTCGGTTCGGATCTGGCGAGTCTGATACAGATGTATACGCAGTTGGAGACCTCGATCGGAGCTGTCTCCCGCATAAAGGCTTTAAGTGATAAAACTGCTCCTGAGGATTTACCAGGCGAGGATACTCGACCCCCCACCACGTGGCCGGAGAGGGGAATGATTACAGTCAAGAATATTTCTGCATCCTATAGGTCAGTACTCTCTATACTTACTGTGTAGACTGTTGAATATCTGCTGATCTGGCTATACAGCGGTGCCGAGTCAGCCGAGACCTCGGAAGCAGGCAACCTTGCACTCCGAGACCTCACGTTCACGATTCCAGCAGGGCAGAAAGTAGCAATTTGTGGCAGAACAGGAAGGTGAGTCTACGGTCAATTTTAAATGAGTCTCACAAGGCCCGCCCGCGAATTCTAGATAATGCTGTTGAATGCTTACACAACTACTTTATATAGTGGGAAATCCTCCACAGTTCTCTTGCTCTTGCGTCTCTTAGACCCACTTTCTTCATGCACAGGGGAACTTTCTATCGACAATACCTCACTCTTAAAGATTGACCGCTCCACCTTACGCCAATGCATTATTGCGGTGCCTCAGGATCCGACATTCTTTCCGGACCGCACTACATTCAGAAAAAACCTCGATCCCTTCGACGCTGCAACACACGACGAGTGCCACTCAGTTCTGAAGACCGTAGGACTATGGCCCTTGGTATCTGACCACGGGGGACTAGAGGCCGGACTCAGTGCCGACATGCTGAGCCATGGTCAGAAGCAGCTATTCAATCTGGCAAGGGCAGTCCTGCGCCGGCGAGTCCGTGCTCGCCAGATAAATGCCGAGGTAGGCGATGTCTATATGAGTACATCCACCTCTGAGCTTCCGGCGGCCGGCGATAGCGGTGTCCTTATCCTCGATGAGGTGAATAGCAGTGTGGATGCTGAGACACAGAAGACCATGCGGGATATCATATGGAGTGAGTTTGAAAGATACACTGTGATCATGGTTAGTCATCGACTTGATATTGTTATGGAGTTTGATAAGGTCTTGGTCATGGATGGTGGCAGGCTTGTGGAAGAGGGTTCGCCAATTCAGTTGATCAAGGAGGAAAAAGGATGGTTTAAAGATCTTTGGATGGCTGGGAAAGAGTGAAAACTAGTCTTGGAATGTTCTTTTAAGGAAGCCTTGCTTAAACCTGAGATGCTAGACTTTAATCAGGTCCATGGCCTCGGGAGGTTGCATTTATGCATTTACTATAAAAGAGAATTACCAAGCTGGAGGCTCGAATTTAAGAGCTGGAAGCGCGAGGCATGTTCAACTTCGAGGCACACCTATCAGTATGAATTGATTAAGTTACAATTGAAAGCTGACTAAGGTTCGTTTAGGCGGGTGACGGTGGGGGCCCCTTTTCATCAACCTGCGGCGCGTGCCGCGCCACGGGCCCGGCACCACCATCTTCATCCTACAGAATCGGGCCATTGGCAACGCCAGTAGTGGCTGGTGTGTTCATCTCTCCTTCGTTGTACTTTAAAATATACTGGTGATATGGCCAGCCAATGGCAGCATGCCTGTAACATCCATCCCAGAGCGAACAACTTTTGAAGATACCCAAATAGCCAGTTTTCTCCATCTAGATGTACCCTAAAAGTCTTGATCACAGGGATTTGGGACTCACACATGTGTGTACAGTGGCTCAATTAGAATGTGAAACATCGCCTATGACGTCTTGGGACCCGAACTCTTTCCCCACAGCCCACATGTTTCATTTCCATGAACCATGGACAGGAACAAACTTTGAAATTTACTTTTAAACGTTCCTAAGCAAGTGAACAGCATTCTGCAATTTTAAATTATGGGAAGTCTTCAGGAACAAAGAACAAGGTGGAAGGGGGAGGGGGGGCCAAAAGGATAAGAATAGCGCATGTGGCTCGGGCGCCATACCAAACCTGTGTACAGCCTCACCCGCGTTAGGAATCCCAAGAGTGCCTTGTATGAACCATGAACATTTACATATATAGAAGGAGACTATCTAGACAAGCTAAATGAACTCTCTGATTCCAATACAAGTCGACTCATTTTGGAATTCATCCAAGGGTTGAGTCCGATGTTCAAGGCGCCAAGCACCACTGGTAGCGCTAAATGAGGCTCGCAGTGGAGCAAGTTACAAGGCTGACCTCCCCTCAATCCTATCGCTTTTCCCCTCGCATGGGCGCTTATCCTCTTCTTCCAGCTTTCCGAGGTTTTGTAATCTCCCTCTGATCTTCCTCTCTTTAGTCTTTAACTTTTTACACTCTTCACACATTCCCGTCTTTTCGCCCCCAATTCCCTCTTTTCTTGACCCTCCCCAGTGACACTCGGGCCTGTCAGCTCAGCTTGCATACTATTCTATTCTTGGTCTCAGCTCTGTGCAGGTGTGAAAGACGACAGAGATTCTCGTATCTTGATCATCGATGCCCGCCAATATATATCACAGCCCTTCTCAACTTGCGTCCAATACCTTGCACCCATTCAATGCGTTCCCCTCTTCTCGTCCAATTTCGCCTCCATCTGAAGGCGCCTCCGTTAACTCGCCCTTCTCTGCGTGGGCCAAAAGGTCCGCCCACCAGTCCTTGAAAATGGAGCGCACCCCGCACGACAGATCCGCACCCATCTTGCTGGAACCGAATACTCAGGATCCATATCTGTCGGTCTCGTCCGACCAAGAAGAACTTGATTTTCAAGCATTTGCTCTCCGCTTGACACCTGTGGGGGGCAGTCCAAATCATGCCAGTTCCTCTCCGATCGGGGCAAATGATGCCCTGAGCGCGAGTCCCACTCTTCAAACGAACTTCTGGGCCGCGGGAAATGAGAACCCCAGTTCTAGCGCGTCCCCTGATTCAGGTAATTTTCTGGACCCATCCAATATTGAGTTGAATGGATCCAACTGGCAGAATGAAAGGTCGCTCAACGGGGAGACAACTGCGCCGGTTACACAGGATCAATGGCCATCAGTTGTGGCCGTTGCGCCTTCCCAGCAGTGGCTCAACCCAGAGCAAACTATCCCGAGCCCTTCTTCCATTCAAGATCTCGCGACGGCACAAAGCCATGCACCCAGCCAGGGCTTGCTTGCTAGCGCTGACCAACGATATGGGCCAGCTCAACTAACTGTCACGACCGAGCATGCCCCAGGAAATGATGTGGTGTCGGCTTCGACCGTCAGGGGGAGAAGTCCGCTAAGAAGCCCCATTGGAATTACCGTGGAGAGTGTGTCGCGTGGAGATTCCCCGGTTGCGGGAAACCTCTGGCACAGTAGACGCCCGAGCCGATCCTCGATGCATCTCTCGCCAGGGGGAATGTCCAGTGACTCAGAAGATGATGGTAATGTCGATGATGACCACCGATCGGTCTCGTCCCTTTCTGTCGCACGAACCAATAACGGAAAATGGATTCGGAGTCCAACGACTGGTCATGGCGGCCTTGAACCTTCCTCTCGAGGGAACGAATACGTACAAAGCCCCAACGATCTCAAGGGACAGCGCGAACGCGATCAGAAGAACCAGCATATTACCCTCTGGTTGAGCGCCGCCAGCACAGGAATAGACGGCAATCAGCCTCCGACCCCTCCTCCCCAAAGGAAGCACATCAGTAACAGACTGCGAGCAAGGAGCACCGGAGACCGCCCTCTTCAGCAAGAAGACTATTTTAGTCTAAAGTTCCATGGTGGCAACATGACCCCCGGACCCGGGGTCTTAGTGCATGAAAGCGAGGGCAGCGATGATGATGGTGATGGTGATTCTAGCGTCAAAACTAATGGCTCAACGCCTGGTTCTCCCCCAGCTGATGTCAACGAGCCCGGTCGATATGACCGTTCCACACCTGAATGCTATGCTTTACTCGGATCGACCGGCCCCGCTGAGGGCATCTGTCTTCATCCTTGGCAGGATCCCTCACGCGATTCAACGCAGAGAAAAGAAGCCATGCAGCCCGGGAGCTCTAGTGCGGCGATGGTTGCGTTTGAAAAGCGGGCGAAGGATATCGAAACCGCGTCGCTGGCGGCGACTGTGGATAACAACAGTCTATTTCATGTCAGGTCGGCTTTTACGGAGCTGAGCATCACGGCTGAGCCGAAGCCTAAAGAGAGCGTTGGCACTCTCTTCCAGCGTTCCTTTTTGCACGCAACCTCGAAACTGAAGCGTCAAGCATCGGATTTCTCGATTGCCAACGCCAATACCAGTGCCCAGCATACTAGCTCTGAAGTTCCACAGCGGAAAGAGAGTCACTCACACCGTCATCGGTTGAGTTTATCATCAAGACAACATAGTCGCTCCCCAAGCTTGACTAATGCTCTGTTTTCTATGACGGGACAGATGGCAGCGATTGGAGGAAACAATGCAGTCCATGCCGTCTCGCCAAATACTGACGTAGCCCCGAAGGGTACTGCTATTACGGCTCGAGGTCGAAGTCGAAGTGAAGTTCCACGACCTGTTACTGGGCTGATGGCTCTGATGACCAACCACGGTGGGCCGCCTGTTGCCAATTTCCTCTCTTCGCCAAGGACTTCGACCGAGACTGAGCACGTGCGAGCCAGTGATACCCCCGACGTTGGCACCGTGGCTAAGGATGAAGATGACGATGAGGACCACATGGATGCAGCGGATGATAAGGGGCTTGTCATGGATTTTCCTCTGATGTCACGTTTGCCAGTGCCAACGCTCGAAGGGTTTAAGCAGCAGATCATGGATCTGAACCCACGACTCGCGCCGGCTCTGATCGAACGATTCGCGCGCGAGCAGGTCAATCGATATGAGAGACTGGTGGCGCTGCAGCAGAATCACGCAGCTGCTATTGCCAATCGTAAATGCAAGTCGGGTAAATTCTGTTTTGCTTTGGGAGGCAAAGCAGAATTGCTGGAACAACGAAAAACGTCAACCTCTGTGGAAGCTGGGCAAACCCAATTCCTTGTTGCGGAATTGGTTAATGGTCGTGACCCACCATGCGTGGTAACGGAAGGATCCCCTACCCCGGCTCAATTTCCCGCCGGTGTGCCCATTCCACCCGTTGGCCGCTTGCCTGCCGAATTTGAGTGCTCCATCTGCTATGAGGTTAAAAAGGTTCATAAACCATCAGATTGGTCCAAGCATGTTCAAGAGGATCTGCAGCCATTCACATGCAGCTTTCCCGATTGCACTGAACCCAAGTCATTCAAGCGTAAAGCAGACTGGGTCCGACATGAAAACGAGAAGCACCGACATTTGGAATGGTGGGCCTGCTCTACATGTAATCATATCTGTTATCGGAAAGACAACTTTGTCCAACACTTGGTCCGGGAACATAAGATGCCCGATCCCAAGGTGAAGAAGGGCAAAGCAGGGGCCGAGGGACAGGCCAGCCGTGATCGGTTAATGAAGCTGCTCGACGAGTGCAGGCATGAGACCAAAGAAACGTCGGCGTCGGAGCCCTGCCAATTCTGCGGGAATATCCTTGGCAATTGGAAAAAGCTAACGGTGCACCTGGGGAAACACATGGAGCAGTTGGCAATGCCGGTTCTAGAACTTGCCAAACAGGGCACCGCCACCCCTAGCCCAGCCCCTGCAGGAATTTCTAGTGGGTCTGCCGAAACATACCCTCCTCTTTCTGCACCGTTTTATGGACATCAGAATACTGCAGGGGCGACGATTCCCACTCCGCAATATCCCACTGGCAAGGCTAGCCCTCCTGTCAGCGCAAGCATCCCTTGCGACGTGTCACTTCTTGGCTATCCCTCTATCTCGGGCACCATCCTTTCGACAGAACCCGAACCGATGGCCGACCCCTTCCCGGGTGATCAGTATTCTTACATTAACCAATTTGACCAAGCCACGCTCCACCCGTCAGCCGAGACCCACCTCCCGCATCATCAAAACTCTGTGACGTACCCACCGCCATACAATGCGATCCACCGGCCAAGAACACCCGACGCGAACGCTTCTGTAATGCCATCTTATCAGCTTCCTCAAAGCTCGCTATACCCCGCACAAGCAAGCTACCCGCCTTATCATATGGCTCCTACCTCACCATATGGTTCCTATACGCACAGCTATTCCTCGCAAATGTGACGATAGCCAATTTCTTATTTCTTTTTCCTATTCTCGTCCTTTTCCTTGTCATGTTTCTTGTCATGTTTTTTTTTTCCCCATTTTCATTTCTTTTTTTTGACGTCTTGCATTTCCGTCAGTATACGTGTATACCCCTTCTGTCGATTTTTACTGTTGGTTAATTGCCGTATGTACGTCACGCCAATGGATGTGCATGAAAGGGATGGGAATTGTTATTTTCTTTTCTTTTCTGTGCTTTGTTTTTTCTCTATAGTCTTCTCTATAGTTTCCTTTTGCTTGTTTTTTTTTTTATTATCTTCTCGGTCCCGTTCTTATCTCCCTCTGCCTTTCAGCCCCCCCCCCCCAACTTAGAACAATGATGGCCCAACGAGTGTTGAACTATTTCCTGCGTGGAATGACCCGATCATCGGATTTTATGTACATATTTTGAGGGGCATTCTGTCTCAGACGTGTTGAGCCATGTGCATAGCATATGAGAGATCATATTCGGATTTACCGGCGTTTTGCCCGATACACCACCCCCGAAAAAGGGGGTTCACCTCATCAAGGGGGAGGAACTCCCTAGCAACGCGTGGTCATGTAAAGGTGTTTCAAGTCGAAACCTTCGCTCCCATTTGCCATGCGCTCATTTCCGTATCCCTTGATGGCGTGGCACTCATGGCGTGGATCTGATCGGCCCTGTCACAACTCGATCCGGAGCCCTTGCTTTCCTACCCACTTCATCTATTACTGTAGTCGGTCTAAAGCAGTTCGCTTAGCCAGGGAACTCAGAGGAATCTAACAGGTAATGAGATACAAAAAGAAAAGAAACAATGGAACCACAACGTCGGGAACGTGTGCATTGGATCGGCAAAGTACTCTATAGCCTTGTCAGACATGATCTGCCCGGGTGAACCCCCCACACTCACCCCGGGGCTGTGCAAATCAAGGGATGTGCATTCCACGGTTTGTCTTACTTAGGTCTGCCCTCATTCTTATCCCTTCGAGTCCGCGTGGTTGATGGTTTACACCGGCTCGGGGCGAGTGGATCTCTCGTGGGTGCGTGTTTTTGCTGATTCTTTTTCGCGTGCATGAATGTGCATGCACCTCGTTTTTTATTTTTTCTAATTTCTAATTTCTCTCGAAAGAGGGGTGTGCGCTTGCGTTTTCCTTTTAACCCTGCCATCCCGGCCCGTTTTCTTTCCTGGATATAACTTGGATTGGCTGAGCGTCTGCTTATATATTCATTTGGGGTTTCGATATTCTTCACCCGGGTGTTCGATCTAGATCCCCGAACCCACTCACCCGCTCGTATATCAGCTGGTCCACTATGGAGGTACGTCTGTCCCGCTTGCGACTTTTTCTTGGTTTTACCTATATTGCTCTCCATCTGGTGGACAGTTCTCCCGACTAACGTTTATTTATGCTTCCTCTTGTAGGATACACGTTGGAGTGATTCTAGTGACGTCCTTCAGGACATCATGGTCAACACTGTCGGCAACCCACAAGATCCATCGGACTTTCGTTCAAATTTAGTTCTGGGAGACTCAGCCCCAAACCCACTGCTGGAGTTACAGTTGACTGCCGATCTGGCCTCGCTCGATCCAACCAGTCATCCTGCCTTCTTGAACCAGTGGCCCTCTGCTGGCTCTCAGGATTTTTACTACCCAAATTACCCCGCCTCTAGGTTCGGTGCAGACCAGGATGCTTGGAACCCGTTGCTAGCTGCTGGTGTTCCCGCTACCTCGACAGTCTCCCATATGCAAATGTCTGACGCGGACTGTGCTTTCCCGAAACCCCACTATAGAACCCCCTCTGAGGCTGGTAGTCAGTATATGGGTAGTTTGCACTCGGCGGACTCGGGCTATGGGAGTAACAGTGGGGGCCACTCGGTTGGTCCATCGTCGTTTATGGAATCGTTGTCGAGTCCACAGATTGGTACCAAGGAGCAAGCTTTTGCCGAACCTATGACGTTCTTTGACCATTCTCGCATGGCGGGTCCCACTTTTGCACAGCACTTTAACGAGTCTTTGTTTGACGCTTCGGTCAAATGTGATCATCCGGCTTGCTCTTGGGTTGGAAAGTGTCCATCTGATAAGAGGTATGCACCTATCCTGTACTTGAGTTGGATGTGTGCTGATGTGATATATTTTAGGAAACACGAGGCCCGCCATCGGAAACTTTTCAAATGTGATGAGCCTAACTGTCCTCGTAAAGAGGGCTTCGGCACTATCAATGATTTGGCCCGTCACAAGAAATGTGTTCACAACAAGGAACCCGAACGCGGCCCGAAGATGATGTACCTCTGCTATGGGAAGAATTGTCCTCGTCCCAGCAAGAGATGGCCGCGATTAGACAACTTCAAGCAGCATCTTAGTCGCATGCATGCCGAAGAAGATGGAGAGAAATTGCTGAGGAGGTAAGCCTCCTTTCTGTTCGCTTTTAGATAATCTCAAGCCAGCTAATATGGCCCTAGATCAATGGAGTGGCATGAGAGTCTCACCGGTCGTCGGTCTGACTTTAAACTCGAGGACACCAGCTCAGAGGTTTCAATGATCGACACACAAGATCATCTGTCCACCCACTCTGGCGAGATGGATATGGATTCCGATGAGACCATGCACCATGCACAAGATAATGTCGACTATCTCTCTTCCCAAGCGGCCACCCCCAGACCAGCTTCCAGCAACCCACCTTCTGAAATTGGTCTTTCAGATACCCAATCACAATTTCAATCATTGGGATCTATGAGCCTCGATGCATCCCCCATACAAGATGGTACCCATCCTGCTACGGAACTTGGACACATCAAGTCGGAGCCAATTGTGACCGACGCAGCCGATAACCTCATCAACGCCATGACCAAGATGATGAACAGCCGTGTTCGCAGAAACCAAAACACCGACGAAGGGATTGAAGTCGAAACTGACAGTGCACTCTCCCAGCCTCAGCGACAAATGCTACAGAAGGTGCTCTCAGTAGCCCTAGAACGGCTCTCAGATGAAGCCCCAGCAGCACAGGAATCCACCGATGAAAAGCAGGGCTGGTTCCAATGTGATATCTGCTCAAAGCGAACTCGCCTACGTTGCGAGATGAAGTCAGTCCACCAGCCATCACCTATATCCTTTTTAATTCTAACAGTCCCATAGAAAACACCAAAAACGCCATGAGCGACCTTATGGCTGCACATTCCCCCACTGTGCTAAGTCGTTCGGCAGCAAAGCTGACTGGAAGCGCCACGAGACCTCCCAACACCTCCATATCCCGAGCTGGCTCTGTGCCTTCCACGACCACTCCAAGGGTGAATCATGTGGACGCATATTTTACCGCCAGGAAACATATACCCAGCATCTGACTCAGCAACATCGGATCCCCAAGACCCGATTAAAGGCCTCCCTCTCCGCAACTCGTCTTGATCTCGCCGACCAATCCCACTTCTGGTGCGGTCTTTGCAGCCGCACCGTTCCGCTACAGAGCACTGGTTCTACAGCCCTAGATGAGCGGTTCAATCACATTGACATCGAGCATTTCAAGAAAGGCGAGCGAGGCCATGATTGGGTTTCCCCGGAGTTTAGAGAGTCGGCTATCCTGCCTGGCGCGGAGGCTAATGGTACATGCGTGAAGGCTGCTGGGCAACCCGTAGGGTCGGAGCTAAATAATCGCAAGCGCAAGCACACTGGCGGACATTTGCGATCGGACAGAGTCGATTGATCCTGCGCTTTGTTTATAATGAATCGTTGCATGATGTGATTCTCATGATTGTTTATGAATCAGCAAGGCCCCAGCCCTGGAGGTTAGGTGTTAGTTTTTGAAGATAAGAACTGAATATAAAACACAGAATGTTATTCGTGCTAAGCTTGGTAATATGAAACAGTATAGTACACGTCATTCATGATTCTGCACGGCTTTCATTTCTGGGCCGCCGCCAGCTCCCGGGCCTTTTTCTCTAGGCCTGATAGTTGTTCTGTAGGTTGTTAGAAGGGATTTGAAGGAATATTAAGCGTTGCAATGCAGGAAAACTTACCATTCTTCTGAAGTTTAATATCATCGGTCTCCAGCTTCATCCATGACCAATAGATAATTTGGTAGGTGAGGACAGCGCCCAAGAAGACCTTGCCAAAGGGGCGCGCAAAGGCACCATATGCCGAAAGCTAGACTATATCAGCACCACACCAATGTACTCAATACATGTCATTGAACATGCAAAGAGAAAACTAGAGGTACAACATACCCCTTCCCGGTACGCGCTCTTCTTTTCACTGAGTTTTGAGGCGGTGGAGCTCCATGACCGAATGCTGGATGCATCCCGGATTGGACCTGCCAGCCGCGTAGAGAGGCGAGTGGATTGTCGCAGCAACATGGTGAGTATGAGGTGAATGTATGGAATTGCGGATTGCGTCGCTGCTCGGGAGTTTTGCCGCGGTCTGGAGTTGGTGGATGAGGTTTAGTGTGGTTGCCTGTTTGGGGATAGCGGGCTTGGCGTGAAGTGTTGTCATTTGTAGTTTGGAAGCTGATGGGGGTCTTCTTTTCCAATGAGACAACTTCGATTCAGCTTAGAATGGAATGTCATGAAGTGCTATTGTTTGCTTCCTCATGTACCGGTTTCCCAGATCTAAGGATTGTGTTTAGTGTAGCTATAGCAGTGTGGCGGTGGTGCTTGGTTGCGCAGACTCATCTCAACACACTGACACATCTTTTGCGTCATGGATAAGTTCAAAAGCTCAATATCTGGGAATGAAGTCTACTACATGCCTGTTTTGTAGTTGTAGTAATTCATATACGTGATTCTATTCAGTTGTATGTTTTATAGCTGATTGAGCACTAGTTAGTCAGCGGTCACATGATATCAGGTCTTGAATTCTGGCGGGCAGCAATGGAAGGGAGCCACAACCCAAAATAATAAAACGGTTCCGGCTTGCGCTACTCCACGTCCCTGACTGCTCTCTGACATCTCCTTCTGCCACCATGTCCAGTCCGGTTTCCCTCCCTCGTGGGGGCCCGAATCGGCCCAAAAGAGGGCGAAGACAAACTAAGAATATCTCGAACAGATGATCAACACTCTCTAAATGACCGGATCTCCCCTACTCAATGAGGGAATCATGGCATTGGGGTGGTGCGCAATGGCAGGGCGACTATTCACTTGGGGGTGGTACGTGCACGGGTGACTAATCACGCGCCACAGTTTGTGGCTGTAGTGAATGTGTTCAGCGCGAGTCCCTTCCGCCCTGGGGCATTCACTCATTATAAGTCGCGATATTCGAAGAAAGAGAAAGGGCCACGATTTCTAGACCATTCCACCCTTGCCTTCCCTTATACTTTGTGGTTGTCTTGATCATCTTTTCTTTGTTTTATTTGCACGCGTTGGTGCCGAGTCCGTGAGGCCCTGCCCTGGCCCCGACTTGCGCTCCACCATCGACTCGCTCGGAACCAGCCCAACCGCCTTGATCACCAATTGTCATCAGACACTGTGGGTGTTCCCCTGCTGATTGCCCTATTCAAAGGGCTGCGCGTCACAATACTTCTTGTCGTCGCTGGACGAAGACCTGTTTGCCATTGGTAAGCTCCCACCCGGCGTTCCTTGTTTCTCGCGATCTGAATCAGAGGCTCTTTGCTTTCGTCCGACCCGCTTCGACTCGATCTACCACGGTCACTACTGTCATGAGTATGTATCTTAATTGCATTTTGCTGACAGATTTGTCTAATAGTGATTTCGTAATCTCCCCCGCCATCTCGACACCATGCGCCGTGGTTCTAAGCGCTCCCTCGAGGAGCTTGCCAACAAGTCCGACTCGAACGACGAAGACTGGAGCGAAGCTTCCCAGCATGGCAATTCGCGACGGGTTTCTCGAAAGACCAAGTCGAGCCCCAAGAAGCGATCCAGACCTGCCAAAAAACGGCGCCGCAACTCAGGCGATATTGTTTCGGACGATGAGGTCTTGACCACCGACGATGAAGACTTGTCCATTCAAGAATCAGAAGATTCCGACGACCCTACCGTTCCCCGCAATGCACGTGGAACGGCACGCCGTCGAACAACCCAGAACCGCCCCTTCTACGAAGAGCCAGATTCAGATGATGCATCCCCAGCGGACGATGAAGACGATGAAGCCATTAAATCACCACCAAAGACGAAAAGAACTGTTGTGAAACTGAAGCTTCGACCGGAGATTCTGTCACAGCCTGATCTCTTAGTCAACCGACGCACCACTCGCCGCACCCGGGGTGCCTCAGAAGACATCTACGCTCTGACTAATTCAGGCCGACACATGGAAACAGTCGAGCGAGGTACAGCAAGCCCTGATCCCGAAGTGAGACGACAAGGTTCTCGAGCCCCTCGCGAGTCGGCCATCCCTGAGGAATCAACGGAGGCTTCTGCAGAGATCCAGGCTTCACTTGAGGTCTTGGAAAGCGATGCCCCAGCTGAAGGCGATACTGTCTTTGGCTTGGATGGAGGGCAAGACCAGGTCGACACTGAGATGTCAATGGACGGCGTCGTTCCCGAGTCTGAGAACGGAGAAGCGAAGAACGAGAAGAACGACGAGGACGAAGACGAAGACGACGAAGATGCAGGCCCCATCACCCGTCGACGAACCAGACCAAATTTGCTGGAACTACCGGATGAAGATGAGGCTGAGGACGCAATCGTGGCTCCGGATGCTGAGGATGAGCCTAAACTCCGCCGATCTGACCGATCTGGTCGCAAGCAGCCATCTCGAAGCTCACAGCGTAAAAATGGAGATGACGAGAGTGATTTTGAACCGGAGGAAGAAGATTCTCCTGACGATGATGCCTCAGAATCTGGGAAGTCTGCTGCGTCTCCGCAGAAGAGTCAGGGTCGCGATGAAGAGGAGGACAGCACAGGTGGACGTCGCCTGCGCAGTAGAGCATCTCGTTCTCGAGCTGAGTCGGAACTTGCAGATGAACTTGCCGAGGAAGTTCAAGACCTGCGGCCAAACCGTCGACGACGCGGACGTGTGCCGGAGATAATCTATGAAAATAAGCCGCGACGCAATCGCAAGGATGTTGACTACCGCATCATTCGCCCTGATCTGATGATCGCTACGGATGATGTTGAGAATGAAATCACCGAGTCTCCTTCTCGTCGTGGACGCGGTGCTGGGGGTGGTGGTGGTGGCTGGCAGCGAACCCTCTTCCCAACATCAGGTCCCTTTGGCGGCGGTGCCCACCCGTCTGTACTCGGTCCCCCTGGTGCTGCCGGCGCAGCTGGAGGTGTCGATAGCGACAGCAGTGACGATGAGTTTGTTCAACAACCCAAGGGCGCCGGCCTCCCTGGTGGTCTTGTGCCCCAAACCCACAATGCTGAGGGCCAACACCTCGCAGGCACGCCAGCAAACTTTGGCAAGCTCCAAGACAAGCAAACCTTGGCGGACGCAGATCCACTGGGTGTGGACCTGAATGTCAATTTCGATAGCGTGGGAGGCCTTCAAGGACATATCGATCAATTGAAGGAGATGGTTTCTCTTCCGCTGCTGTACCCAGAAATCTTCCAGCGCTTCCATATTGTTCCTCCTCGAGGTGTGTTGTTCCATGGACCTCCAGGAACCGGTAAGACGCTTTTGGCCCGAGCTCTGGCCAACAGCGTCAGTTCCGAAGGCCGCAAGGTCAGCTTCTACATGAGAAAGGGCGCCGATACGTTGAGCAAATGGGTCGGTGAGGCCGAGCGACAATTGCGGCTTCTCTTTGAAGAAGCTCGTAAGAACCAACCGAGTATCATTTTCTTCGATGAGATTGATGGATTGGCTCCCGTGCGATCGAGCAAACAGGAACAGATTCATGCCTCAATCGTATCGACCCTGCTGGCGTTGATGGATGGCATGGACGGTCGAGGCCAAGTCATTGTGATCGGTGCCACAAATCGGCCTGACTCAGTTGATCCTGCCCTCCGCCGGCCCGGTCGGTTCGATCGGGAGTTTTACTTTCCTCTTCCCAACATTGAAGGCCGGCGCGCCATCCTCGACATCCACACCAAGGGCTGGGACCCAGCGCTTCCAGGCGACGTGAAGGATGAGCTCGCGAAGATTACCAAAGGCTATGGAGGTGCCGACTTACGAGCCCTTTGCACCGAAGCCGCTCTCAATGCTGTGCAGCGAAGGTACCCTCAGATCTACAAGTCGGATCAGAAGCTTATCATCGAGCCGAAGAACATCGACGTTCTTCCCAAGGACTTTATGATTGCAGCCAAGAAGATGGTTCCCTCTTCAGAAAGATCTACTTCATCAGGAGCATCGGCATTACCCCACAATGTTGAGCCTCTACTCCGTCAGTCTTTGGCTGATATCCAGAAGGCTCTGTCAGAGATTCTCCCGCAGCGGAAGCGGTTGACTGCCTTGGAAGAAGCCCAATACGAAGAGCCAGCGGACAACAACGGGTTCCGCCGTGAGCAGATCATGCAGGAATTCGATCGGTCGCGGGTATTCCGCCCGCGCATGCTTGTCCGTGGTCCCCCAGGAATGGGCCAGCAATATCTTGCAGGCGCCCTCTTGCACCATTTCGAAGGTCTACATGTCCAGGCTTTCGATCTTCCCACCTTGCTTAGCGATTCGACCCGATCTCCCGAGGCTACGGTTATTCAGCTTTTCGCGGAAGTCAAGCGACACAGACCGAGTGTGATTTACATTCCTAACATCCAGACATGGTTCGAGACAGTCGGACCCACTGTTATTTCCACCTTCTTGGGTCTGTTGCGATCATTGCCTCCATCTGATCCAGTCTTGTTACTCGGTGTTCTTGAGTCCAGTGGACAAGATGTGGATGAAGCCTTGGTTAAGCAATTATTCGGATTCTCGAAGAGAAATTCGTTTGATCTTCCGTTCCCTGACGCAGGTGCACGTTCTCAGTTCTTCGATCAACTCATTGACTACATCAAAACCGCCCCCTCCGATTTCCCTGATCCCGAGAACCGCAAGAAACGTCAGTTGGAAGAGCTCGAGGTTGCGCCTCCACCCCCCCCCCAAAGCGAGCAACCTCTCAGCAAGGAACAGCGCAAGGCCCAGAAGAAGAAAGATCGCCAAACCCTGAACCTTCTCAAGATTCGAATCCAGCCTATCATGGATCAAATCAAGAAGTACAAGCGCTTTCGCAGTGGTGTAGTTGACGAAAACCACATCAAATATTTGTGGGATGAAGCAGACCCGAACATCATTACCAGCGACCTGCCTCCCGACCAGCAAAACATTTATCGTCCATATGAGAAGGCCGTTGATAAAAATGGTGTCCCAGGTCTTCTTGAGGTTGCTACGGGGAAGTTCTTCTACAACATGGAGATTGTGACCATAGAGAAGCGTCTCTCGAACGGATACTACAAGCGATCTAGTGATTTCCTGGCGGACATCAAACGGATTGCAAAGGATGCTCGCCAGCTGGGAGATCAGGATCGACTGTTGCGAGCGAACGAACTACTGTCCAACGTTGAAGTCGACATTACCACCATTGAGCAAGCTGATCCGGCTCTCGTGGCAGAATGTGAGGCTGTTTACCTGCGAGAGACCGCCCGTGAGAAAGAAGCCGCCGAGCGTGCCCAGCTCGCTCAAGAAGCAGAGGAGCAACGGCTACGAGAGATAGAAGAAGCTGAAGACGCGGCTGAAGCGGCTGAGGATGCTGCCGCCAATGCTGCTGCCACTGCTGCTCAAGGTTATACCGAGTCCAATCTATCCAATGGTCCGAACCATTTGGGCGAGTGGGTTCCAGAAATCAGAAAGACAGACGTACGCCCAGTTACACCTTTGAACCAGTCACACGTGAGCTTCGCGAATGGATACCACAACGGCGGTGGCTCAGACCTGAATGAGCCTGGCCCTCACGGCCTGAGCAACGGGTCCCATGGGGATGGCGACGGCGACGTGTTCATGTCCAATTCCGATGATCACTCGGGAAGCAAAGATACGACGACTAGCTCGTTTGGGCCTTCTGCGCAACCTAAGCCTGCATACTCGCACACTGCCCCGTCCCAGCAAATTCGCCGTGAGTCTGGCATGTCCAGCTTATCTCAAAAGGGTCCCATGACGCCCATGGCTCCTGGATCTCAACCCGGAGACTACACCAACGAAGCGTCTACAACCCAGACTACATCATACAAGAAGTCATCTGAGCACTCTTCGAATCAACAAGACCACACACAAAGCCCCCATGTTTCTCGACTTGAATATCCCGATCTCACTCAATACCCCGACCGTGTCTCGCAAGACGACCATTTGCCTGATACCCAGCAAGGTGGCAGCAGCCAACTTTCCCCTCGCCCTAGGGATTCGCTGGCTTCCAACCAAACAGAGGTTGACAATAGCCTACTAAATGGAAGTCAATCGCAATCGCAATCGCAATCCAAGCCTCAGCCTCCACTGTTCGGTGAAGATGCTTCTAAGCCTACAAACCACGCTCTCAACCTACAGTCACTCCTCGTCGACGAGCCTGCGCCCGAGCTCGTCATTGACCATGACCATGTTAGCCGCCTTCACGCCCAGTTGGCCAAGCGGACCAGTGGATTATCTGTTGAGCAGCTGGAGCAAATCAACACATTCCTCATGGACTTTGTGTGGCACATGCGCGGTGAGTGGGACCGCAACAAAGTATCTCAGGGCATTCAGGAGACTTTTGAGGAAGTCCTGGAAGATTTGCTGGCCATGCAGGACATCGGGCCGACCAGCCAGAGCCGCGAGGCTTTGAATTCAAGCTTCTAAGCGTTGATGTTGATCTAATGGCTATTTCTCTTCTTTCATTCTTACTTTCCTGTCCATACATTTATTTTTACTGAGGTCATATGACTTGCTAAGACGGTCCTGTTCTCTTCTTTCTGTTTTCCACTTTTCGATGGGAAGGGTGTTCATTATCATTAGCCAAGTGTCTCTTTGTTTCGAATGGGAGGATGATAGCATTTCCAAGAATTATGGTGTTATTACGAGAATGTATTAAATACATCTAGCAAAATGGAATGGAAATGTGATACAATAATCTTGCACGCAATTGACCCCGTAGATCCTTCGTCATAGTAGACATTTGGCCAGATGGTATTGAGGGGATATGACTTGTTACTGTAAAAAGAACATAATGGATTGCTAGAGACTCGATACATATATCAGTGACCCTCTCAGTCATCAGAATTACCAAGAATCAGTGTTTTATGCATATGTAGTTGGCCCTGTATACGGACCATGTGATCTCGACCCACTAAACACCTGGCCTTTGCCTTTACATGTCTTTGATACCTCCAACTTTCCTCACCCTTGCACCTTCCTTTGGCACCTTGGAAATCGCTGCTAAGCCATGATTGCAGCTTAATCAGCCTTCTTTTTACAACTTAATATCCACCTTCGCCCCCTTCTCTTTTCGTCGCCATCGATCGCGCGTCCACAACGCCGCACCCATTCCCGCAATTATGGTGGACTGGCTTAGTCTCGCCGTTCCCCTCGCCTACCTAGGCATCTTAATCGGCTCTTTAGCTACATTCTCCTCTCTCTATCGCAAGCGCAAGTCTCGTACGTGTCACCGCCAATTCCACTGGACTGTTGAATAAATCCGCCATCCCTCTCCCACCCAAGCTCCGCCTTGCGCGCCGCACATGGAATCTTCAGGACTAACAACACCTTGCAATACAGAAAAAGCAGCTTCACTTGAGCCATGGTTCCCTGCGCACCTGCAACGCGATATTTACTTCTCTCTTCTCCACCTTGACCCCTCCGCACAAAAAGAAAAGACCCCCGCCGTGCCCGAGTCGGTCCTCAAGGCTGCTCTCCTCCGTCGCGCGAAAGAAGATCTTCGTCGTCTTCTTGCTCTCCGTAGCCAGAAGCAGGCTCTGTCTGTGCTGCTTCAACGCGGTAGTGTCGGGGATGACCTTTGGCAGCGATTCCTCCGCGCCGAGAAGGAGATGGAGGCTGAGGTGAAGGATGTTTGTGCTGAAGTCAGTATTCCCCAAGCCAGAATCCCTTTGAGAATAGCTTTGTGGAGGTCTTCTTTGTGGATTGAACTTCGCTTACATTTTGTATACAGGCAAATGCTTACGTGCCGAATTGGGGCCAACTTATCTTCCAGTCTGCTAACGAGATGATGAATAATGATATTTTCCGTCAGCGGGTGAGCGGCCTGCAGGAGAAGCTTGCTGAGGAGAAGGAATGGTGGAGTAAGAAGAAGGCTACTACCCAGGAGCAATTTATGAAGGAGTTGAATGAGGGTTCTGGATCGGCTTCGGCCTCTGTGCAGTCGCCCGCTCCTAAGTCTCCGGAGCCTGCCTCGGAGTCTGCTTCTGCGGCCCCTGCAGCTGCAGTGCAGCCAAGTGATGATGAGGCCGTTTTGGTTGAGGCAGAGCCTTCTAATCCTGGTACCCCGACTGGTGGAAAGAAGAAGAAGGGAAAGGGTAAGAAATAGATTATGGGCATGTAAAATTAGTTCTGTTTTCTTTTTGGATTGCTATTATTTAAAACCATTGAGCTTTTTTTTTTCTCATGACAATCTTGGTCTGTCGAAAACGTAGAGAGTTGGGGTTGTGTGTACCATCAGTACAACCTTGAAGTGAAGACCTCAGTAGATGTCGGATTCTGAAGAGAAGAATAGTATACATTCCCAATCAAGATCTAGAAAAAATATATGTAATATACACGGCTTACTATAGCCAAAAGACAATAGAAGTACATATGCGCCGATCCATGCGATGCAAATACATCCCCAGGTTATAGCAACTGGCTATCATCAACCCCTAAGGGCGAACCAAGATCGATGTCCGGCAGATCCATTTCGCCAGCAGCTTGTGCCAATTTCCTCTCAATCTGCACAGGATCCAAACCGTTCGTCCGGCTCAGAACAATACGCAAAAGCTGGGCCATAATTTCGAGCTGATACTGCTGCGTCTCCTGCGGATCAAGCAGTTCAATGCTCAAGCCCTGAGCCTGGAGAGCCATGGACTTGCGCTCACCGAGCAATTTCAAGAGCCGGTTGACCTGCCCAATATTTTCTTTGCTGCGCGGGGTAGATGACAACCGACGGAGACGATGCTTCGGTGTGTTGGCAGGTACACCGGCTAGACGTGCTACCTGAAGAACAATCAAACGAGCAGTCACATCGTCCGGTGCAAATCCGAATGTTGTTCGCATCGAGTGGATAGCCACGAGTGTGCCGGGAATATCCTTAGACAGACAGAAGCAACGCACAATTTGATCGTAAAGGTCCTTGGAGAATTCGGTGTCCGTGATTTTGCGGGCTCGTGGGGTGAGTTGTGAGTACCACCGCATCATACCGGCGAATAATTGGCGAGCTGATGGGAATCCTGCATCGTATGAGGTGCGACCACGGTCAAATTGCAATTTTGCGCAGTCCCACAGACAGGCGTAGGTCTCCAGGTCGGGTCGGACGGAGGCGGACATCTTTTGGAACTTGGTCCAGAGGGAGCGGATATCTTGTTTGCGTAGTTCAGCGTAGAGAAGATGGTTCATGAAGTATGAGTTTGGTTGGATGTGTGCGTCGCCAAGGCACTTGACCAGGTATTTGACCATGTCGTCGTCACCTCGGCGCGTGTAGTGGAGAAGAAGGATAGAAAATGTCTCGATGCTGGCAGGTGGCACCTCGCGCTTCATAAAATGAGGGATTCGGCTTGGCTCCACCTCTTGGTGCTTGACTTGAAGACGAGGCGTCGTTTCAAGCGGCTGGAATCGCTTCCATACGGCATCGATGCGGTGTTGGATCATCGACCATGCTAGTCGTTCGGCTTTGTCTCGTGCCTGCGGGTTGCCCTCGTGAAGCCACCCTGCAACTAAGCCATTGAGGTGCTTGGTATCCGGTCGCACGTTTCGTTCATACATCAGTTCAATTACCAGTGCCGCTGAGTCAACCTGGCCCATTCCGATGAGCTTCTTCATCCAGCTGGCATAGAAGAAGCGATTTTGAAATTGACGAGGTAGCATCGTAAGCGCCGACAACGAGACCTTGTTCACGGCCTTCTCATTGATGCTCGACGCATGGAGGTTGCCAGCGAGGCCAAGGGCTGCTTGATACACGGCCGTGGAATCCTTGGCAGGGTCCTGTCCTGTCACCATCATATCCTTAAAAATAGCAACAGCGGTATCCAATCGACCAGCCGTAAGAAGTCCGATACTGATTTGGTCATAGTCGTCCATGGTCATATCTGGACCCAAGAATGTTTTCAACTGCAGATATAACGCCCATGCTTTCACCTCCGCTTCCTTCCCTGGAACTAAACCCCATGCTGTAATCACTGGAATGAGAACTCTCGGTTGTCGAGATTGGTCGTTAGAGAGGAATGCCAAAGCAATATCCTGGGCTCGTTGTGGGTCTTTGGCGGCCGCAAAGAGTCGGACACCGAGCATCCAGTATTCCTCGAGATCATCCTTTTCCTGTGAAAGCTCTGATTGGTATGCCTCCCACTGTTCCAATGCTTGGCTGGTCGCGCCGCCAGTATGCAGGGCTTGGATATATGACAGGATTTGTGGCTTGGCGAGTGATCTCCCGGCGGACGTAGAATCTTGGACAAGGGTTTGCAGATGTGTTGAACGGACAGTATTAGATAATTTGGATGTAGTTTGTGACTCCCAGACTGCTTGCATGGCTTTCGGAGGCAGTGCGTCTAGAAATCCTGGGATGGCTTGTTTGCACCGGCGATATGCTTTCCATAGCTCCTGACAAGCACGTTCATCCAACGTGTTCAGGGTATAGTGGCGAAGAGCTTTTCTAAATCGGTCGGCGTATGGATGAGAGTCGGAGCCCGCTAGTTTCCTGGCCTCTGAGGCTTTTCGCGCGGCTACCTTGCGCTGCTCTCTGGCGCTGTCCTGCCAGTTCTCTTGCTCTGTTGCCATGCCCTCAAACTCCTCTTTCAGCATGTCATCCAGCTCCTCGTCAAAAACATCATCCAAGGACGGCAGCGGATCTGTTGTTCCCTTTTCCTCTTCATACTTTCGAAGGGCCTCGAGCGCAATCTTTCGGTCCTCTTCCGGTAAGCTCTGGATGAACGGACTGTCGGGGTGGAATGGGCCTTTCTCTAGAACTTTGAGCTCTTCCTCCACCTTTATGAGTTCATTCTGTATGTCCTCTCGCTCCTCGAGTTCTTCGGCCTCGGGATTGACCGGCCGTCGCCTCTGGCCGGGGGCGTCTTGTTCAAAGAAGTTGACCTTATCGTTTGGCCCACCGAAGTCGAGCCGACACGCGGTTACAGCGCTGAAGGGGCGCAGGGAAACCGACGGTTTGCGCGCCGCATACCATCGAGCTCCTCGAATAGCCTGGCGGAGCATATGGGGAGTGATTCGATCATTTGGGGGAGTTGAAAAAGGTGGGAGACAAGAAGTTCTGCTCGGAACACCATTAATCCTACCTTATCCGGTTTAGCGCGCCCCGGAAGTCATTATCTCTCCTTCTCCGACGCGACACTCGATTGCGACCAGCAATGGACCCCGATGGATTAGAGGATGCGCTGGACCTGGCCAAGGACAGGTCCCAGAACCAGGTATGTCTTTGTTTTTTTCTAAATCTTGGTTGAGGCACAAGAGTGAACCACTAATGTAATTACCAAGGGCGTGTACATTTACCAACCCGCAAAAGCTGGCAAAGCTTCCGGTGAACGACCCTCAAAACGCCGCAAGGTCTCGATGACCAAGGGTTCCAATGAGAAGCATGATGTACCAGGCTTTATGCCCTTGTTGAACGGAGACGAAAGCGCCGAATGTGTGCAGTTGCGATACGACACCTACAAACAACTATGGTCCGAGCAAGAACACAAGATTCAGGTAAGGCATGGATCAATCCAGGCCAAGATTTCTTGCTGATGTGGGACCCGTTAAAGTCAATTCTTGAAGATGTTGATGCCGGTGTATTGACGGATGTGCTTTCTTTCGTGAGGGAGACATCGCCGCAGACGTAAGACGACCTTTCCCGCGGAGATATACTTGGTGATGCTGATCAAAAGTCAGGTTCAACGGATGTATTCCGACAGCTCTCGTCACCGTGGGATCCAATGTCTCTTCGCTCAGCAGATTGCTCTCTCGCCTTAATGACCAACTCAAGTCGACCAATGAAGGGGGTGTGATCGTTCTCGAGTCTGGCGATGCACCCAATTTGAAAACATCCTTGAAAAACATCATTCGAGCGGCAGTGACCAACACTGAGGGTAATGATGGCTACCAGAGATTTCTCACAGATCGTTCTGTACGTGTCCGCTGCCGTATGGGCCACTAGTCTGTACTAACGGAAGCCAGGGACCCCGAGTGCTCGGTTACGATTTGGATCTACTCCATGACTACGTCCAAAGAAGAGGCACTAAGAAGCTAGTCCTTGCTTTACGAGACAGTGAAGCCTTTGACCCCGGTCTGTTGACCGACCTTTTTTCACTATTCACGTGAGAACCCGTCAAACAGTTATCGTTAAGTTTGCTACTAACACATGCTTAGATCCTGGCTTGATCGGATACCGTTCACAGTATTGCTTGGTATTTCCACGTCTGTTGAGCTCTTTGAAGGTCGACTACCCCGGTCATGTGTCTCATTGCTCCAGGGAAAGCACTTCGAAGTACAAGAGGCGGGTAACTGCGTGGATCGTATCTACGAGGCCCTTCAGACCAGCTCAGATGGAAGGATTTGGGTTGGCCGCAACATAACAAGTACGCTGTTTGAAAAAGCTACCGACTATTTTCAGACCCCTGAAGCCTTCAGTCGTATGGTTAAGGTAATGGACACTCTCTAGTATGCCAAACGCTTGACTAATCTTGTCCCAGTACGCCTGCATGTCACATTTCTTTGCCAATCCTCTGGCTGTACTTCTGGGAAATCCAGATAAATCCATCCTGTCACAAGCTCAATTCTGTGAAGCTATCCGGAATTTACCGTCTTTCAGAATGTACGTATATGACCCCTCGGTACGTGTTGAGCTCTTGACTAATTGGCTTGCAGGTTCTGTGAAGATCTAGTTGAAACAGGCTCCACTAGTGAAGCGCGGAGTATGATAGAGGATGATGAGTATCTACTACGCGCCGCTTCGGACCATGTCGACGCAGGCCAGCAAGCAATGCGTCATATTTTCCGTGCAGTGCTTCTTATTCACACATGTCTTCAGCACACCCAGGCTACAAAAAAGACAAACATATCTGATCTGTCTGTCCGAGCCCTTTCTGGGGAGCTCATTGAGTCTCCACTTGTGGAGGACATGCTAGCCACAGTTAGGACTCTAGATTCCGAGAAGCTGGTCGAAGTGATGGACACCCTCCCCAAGACACTATCTGACGATTCGCCTCTTCCTGGAATTCAAACCGACTTAAAGGCTTTACTTGAGGCATATCCCGATTCCTTACCACTGCGCAGTGAATACAACATCAACAGCTCTGTAATGAAAACGACTGTTATTCAGCAACGGGTTCTGCTCACCAAGGGCACGGCCAACCTACCCGAGCAAGATATTCAGTATACTGAGATCGTCGATCGCCTTGTGGGCGCGTTGCATGAGTACTTTACTGAAACATTGGTTCGGCCACAGGATCTTTTCATGAACGAGGCTTTTGTTTTTGACCTGCGCAATCCCTTGAAAGAGACATTCACGCCTCGACCACGTTTTGCCATTGAACGGGCCCTGGCTAGTCCGTTTGATTATTTGATTTCCACTAATGCTGCTGCTGCCGGGGCCAAAATCTCTGCGAAACAGCCAGCTGCTGCCATCTTGTATCAGCTTTACCTCGAGTCTGGCGCTTTGGTCAATGTCCATGATCTATGGCAGGCTTTCTACGGAGTTTTTGAAAGTGACCAAGGCAAAAAGGTTGATGACCGAGTGGTCATGTCGTTGTTCTATAGTGCTTTGTCTGATATGAAGATGTTTGGCATGATCAAGACTAGTCGGAAGAAGACCGATCACTTGGCCAAGTCGGCATGGATGGGGTTGTAATTCGTGAGAATTTTACGTTGATATCAATGAAACATAAATTGGTGGCAACTTTAGCTGGATTGCAGCGTTGTGACTTGGGCTTTACTGCACTCGAGACAACTATCTCTGTTCCAAGTCCAAACAGTCGTAATTGTCGAGTAATTTGGAAATGTTTCCACTACGATCTATGATGTCTGCATGTCTACGGGCTAAGCTTCAATTGATGACCACAAATCCATGTCCATGACACGATGACGTTTCGATCACTGTCTTGAGCAGCACTCTTCTGGTCTGTATACCCAAGGACTAATCATTTAGTTTGAACGTGCCTTACACATTCTTGCTTTGTACTCATAATAAAATTTATAAATATCGCATTCAATGTCATCCGTGCTTTGCCAATCCTGGCGGGGTATCATACATGTTGTCGAGTTATCACAAGTTTTCCCTAGGTCCCAGATGCACTTTCAATGGAACAACTAAATCCCAATCAATGATCCTGGAGCGGTCGCTGGATGATATCACTTCTCCCGAGCGGCCGTCCTCCTTCACTCAAAACCATAGCTTCTCTTCGTCTTCGACGAAGAGCCTGTTCCTCCGCGTTGCCGTCTAGGGGCCTACGCGAAGAAGATCCTTGGTAAGATCCAGCTGTATCTTCTCCATCAACCATCCATACATCACTGTCCTCGTCATCGTCGTCGTCGTCGTCGTCATCATCATCTTCGTCATCATCTTGCTCGTTCTCTTCTTCAAGCATGCTGCCCATTAACCCATGCTTGCGTAATTGCTTGATTCCCTCTGCGTGTGAGGTCAAATTGCTAAATATGGAGCTCATGACGGTGTCGTCAGACCACCATGTTTTCAAGAGAATCACCACATCCTGTCGCCGTGATGGCTCGTCCAATGCACACGGAAATGGGTATTTGGTGAGCCACCGGGTCACTATTCCGGCCTCTAATGCTGCCGGGATGTTTTCGGGAAGCAGGATATTGAGAATTTGCAGTGCCTTCTTCTCTCCAAGTGGCCGAGTCCTGGCAAGAACGGGTGAAGTTGTCGGATAAGTTACTTCGGTATGCTCTTCTAGGAAATTGCAGAGACAGTTGATGATGGCGGTATATGCAGGAAGATCGCGAAGCCGAGTGCAGACTGACGTTCGGGATACTGTAAATGATAAGCTTTGGATCCGTAGATTTGGTTTCATAGGATGCATACGAGCTCGGTTTGAGACAAGAAAGTTAAGCGCAGTAAGAGCGCGACCTTGTCGGACTTTGTCCTTGCTCGATAGATCATCTAGCAGAATATCACGAGTCTCGCCTTTTGTCGATCGTTCGGCAATAATGCGGAGGGCTCTGCTTGGTGTGTTAATAGTTGATGCAGCATCGGATGTGGGGCCTTCATACGCAGCTCGTAGGTCATGGCTTGTACTCGACGAGAGCTTCAGTAGGGTATCTAGTTTGAGAGCTGGAGTAGTGTTAGTAGCGTCTTGAATCAAATAGACCTGAATGCGCTCACCCTCCTCGGTCCCCTCACTGATGATCTTCTCTTCCCGATCAACATGTTTAACTTCCGTCAGATCAACCACTTGACGCAGATCTGTGGCAATTCCGCGTACGGCGAAGAAAAGCGATATGCCTGAAATGTTTAGCTTTTTATGCCATCATCAAATCACCATTACCAACCTAGACATAGCCATAGCACGCCATCCCCGGAAAAAGGTGCCATCGTGGGTGGATGTATGGTTAGCTCCATTGCGGAGAGATGCGCGGCAGAATATCGGCGGCCGAGGGCGGTGTCTTTTTTTTCTTCAACCGCTGCTTTACAGCAACAGAAGAAAACTATACATCCCCACGCATTCGCACACCACAATGCCGCCCTCTCAGCTCAAGCAGCTGAAAGCGTCGCTTCGGGATAGTGGAGTCGTTGGTCCCCAGCAGTCCAAGAAGCAAAAACGCCAGAACGCAAAAACTGGCGCTGCGGCGCAAAACCGGAACCAGCGCAATGCCGCTTTACAGGCTATTCGAGATCGATTCAACCCCTTTGAGATCAAGGTCCCCGCTGCTAGAAGCAAGTTTGAAGCGACCACTCGAGATGGTAACTCAGCTAATGCTACACGCAATAATCGCCCGGGCGTCACCAAGTCACTGGGCGAGGAAAGGGTATGTAAATGTCGAATACTTTTCACGATAATAAGCTTACAAATCCTTGATTTTTAGCGCCGAGCAACGCTTTTACAAGAAATGAACAGCCGGAACAGAGTCGGTGGACTTGTTGATCGTCGATTCGGTGAGAACGACCCGACCATGACCCCCGAAGAGCGGGCTGCCGAACGATTCGCAAGAGAAAGTCAAAAGAAGATGCGCAAGGAATCGATGTTCAACCTTGAGGATGAGGAAGACGAGTTCCAGCTTACTCACATGGGTCAAAACCTGTCATTTGATGAGGCCAATCGTGACGATTTTGAGATGGGTGAGATGGACGACGACATGAAGGGCGAAGAATCCGATGATGAGGCAACACGAAAGCGCAAACGCTTTATCGATGAGGAAGCAGACGAGGAAGATTATATCCACGACCCGGATGCTGAAGATCAGCCCGATCGAAAGAAGTCCAAGGCCGAGGTTATGAAGGAGGTCATTGCCAAGTCCAAGTTCTACAAGCAAGAACGTCAGAAGGCCAAGGAGGATGATGATGATTTACGGGACGAACTAGACCAGGAGCTTCCGGATCTTTTTGAAGCCTTGCGAGGCATGAAGGCCCCGCCCAAGCCAGAGCCTGTCCAGCAGGACCTGGATACCATGAACCCAGAGCGTGCGGCTATGCTCCAAGGGCCGGAGAAGACAGATGCCGAGAAGCAGTACGACCAACGGATCAAACAATTGACTTTCGATAAGCGATCCGCACCTACGGACCGCACAAAGACAGAGGAAGAGAAGGTTGAGGAGGAAGCTGAAAGACTAAAGAAATTGGAAGAAAACCGACTCAAGCGAATGCGTGGTGAACAGTTGAGTGACGAGGAGGATAACGAGGACGACAAAGATTCATTCATGCAGGATGATGACGAATCAGAGATTGATGATGCGACAGCCTTTGGCCTTCCCACATATGAGCCACGGAAAGAGCTGGCTGTTGAAGATGAGGATGATTTCGTCATTGACGATGATCTGGTCGAGACGCGGTCTAACGCCAGCCTCGACATGGATGGAAGTGATATAGAGGAGGAGGATCTCTCAGAAGACGACGAATCGGAGCAGTCAGAACAGGAAGATGAGCTCATCAATGGAATGTCCCTACCGGCTGCTAGTGCAGCATCAGCAGCCGTGGCAGCCAACCAAACTTCGGATGGCAAGTTGGCCTTCACCTACCCCTGCCCAGACGACCATGAGGCTTTCCTTGATCTGATCAAGGGTGTGCCTAGCCAGGATGTCGCAACTGTGGTTCAGCGCATTCGTGCCTTGCATCACCCCCGTCTTCACCCCGATAACAAGGCTAAGCTGGGTCGTTTCGCTGAGATTCTCATTGAGCATGTTTCTTACATGGCGAATCGGGATGAAGAGCTGTCCTTTGCTCTCATGGAGAACATTCTGCGTCATGTTCACTCGTTGGCCAAGACTCACCCCATGAACGTCGTTATGGCCTTCCGTGCTCGCCTTCGTGAGATCTCCAATGACCGTCCATTGAACTTGCTTCCCGGCGATCTTGCCATCCTGACTGGCATCTCGACTGTTTTCCCTACATCAGATCACTTCCATGCCGTCTCAACACCTGCTCATCTCTGCATTGCTCGGTTCTTGGGTCAGTGCTCAGCCAACACTCTGTCTGATCTTGCAACCGGTGCTTTTGCCGCGAGTCTTTTCCTCCAGTACCAGGCAGTCGCCAAGAGATATATGCCTGAGTTCATCAACTACATCCTCAATGCTCTTTGCAACCTTGCCCCCACTGAGCCCACAGCTAAGCTTGGCTTCTTCCCATCCCGGAAATGCCAGGACTCTGTTCGACTCTCGCCATCCAAGAAGGTCACCCCGCGCAAACTTCAATTCCGTGATATCACTACTTCTTCCCAGGCTGAGGACGAGTTGAAGATCTCTCTTGTGACTACTTTCGTTTCCCTCCTCGATACCGCCTCGGATCTGTGGGCTGAAAAGTCCGCGTTCACTGAGATCTTCACCCCCGTCCAGGCCGTCTTGAACCACCTCAAGCAATCATTCAAGAGCAAGAGCCTCTCCGCAGCCCGCGACCCGATCCAGTCCACACTAGACAAGGTCGCCTCCCACTTGGATAAAGCCCGTCTCACCCGCCGCCCCCTTCTCCTTCACGACCACCGTCCCCTGGCTATCAAATCTGCCATCCCCAAGTTCGAGGAGAACTTCAATCCAGACAAGCACTACGACCCGGATCGCGAGCGTGCCGAGGCCAACCGCCTCAGGGCCGACATCAAGCGCGAGAAGAAGGGTGCCATGCGCGAACTCCGCAAGGATGCCAGCTTCATTGCTCGCGAGAAGCTGCGCGAGAAGAAGGAGCGCGATTCCGAGTACGAGAAGAAGTACAAGCGTCTCGTTGCCGAGATTCAGAACGAGGAGGGTCGTGCTGCCAACGATTACGAACGCGAGAAGCGGGGACGTCAAGGCAAGCGTTAATAGATTTTGTCTTATATGCTCGAGATCTTTTCGATACCATTTGGCATCTGTTCTTGTTTGTTTGTTTTTTTCCTTGCATATAGTCTCTACTTTCGCCCTTTTTTTCACAGGGCTGGTGCATGGGTGGGGAATCAAAAGTCGATCCATTATCACATATTTTTCATCAAAGTACCTACTCAATGCATAGTCGTAGTGTATCCATTCAGAACATGCATGACATTGTGTCATCATACCAACGGCCCCTAAATTAGAGTATGCACGGGCTATGATATATACATCTTAAGACGAAATACTACTGTCTCAAATCAACCCCAATGCTAATCAGATAATTACAACGCTCCTGCTGCTCGTCTGACACCTTCTCCATCCGCGTTCTGTTAGTTCGCAAAAATATACGATTGTAAGCATCATCGCCGTCGCCCCAGGTGCGCCATCTAGGACTAGACGCGACCCGGTGGGTATTCGGATTTAAAGACCGAATAAAACTTGTCCAGTAGCCCTGAACCACGGGAACAATGGCTGCATTACTGGTATAATACGAGTCAGGAGGATCCGTGCTAACATAGTCCGGGCCCCATATGGCGTTCACTTCAACGGTGTGGGTTGTCCCGAAACCCTTGGCAGCATCATCGGGGTCCACTACGGCGTAGTGGTAGTTCCAACTTGGAACGCCTGCTGCTGCGTAGATGGAGGACATGTGGATACCCGGGCAAATATATCGTAATTCACCATATGCGTTGCTGGCTGGTCGCCAGTAGACTCCGGCATTGGGGAACTTTCGGGTCTGGTTTTTGTTAAGATATATTTTGTGAATCTTGGCCATTTGGTCTTTTGACATGCTTGGGAATTGGTTTTTGATGAATTCTTCTGCTTCGCCAACACTGGACGTGCTGACGGGGACGAAGATGGTGCCTTCGTTCGTGTCATCGCCGAATATCACAGGGACTTTGACAAATTTACCTTGTTGGAAGAGTGTGTATGTGTGATCTTGCACTAGATCTCCATCAATTGTCGGGCTGTACAGGTATAAGGGGTCTCCTGGAGCCCCTGGTAAAGGCGTGACAATGTTCTCGCCTTGTAGTGCGCTAACATCTAGGCCACGGAGACAACTTAAAGTATTTTCGCTGGTGTTACAACCCGTACGAGCTGCGAGCCTGTTGTATGAGAATTGGCTTTCGGCAACATTGAGCACTGTTCCAAAGCTCTGTGATTCAGCAGCTGCTCCGATGAACAGGCCCTCATCTCGTCCACCATAGGCAGAGAGTAGGAAGGTGACTGATGCTCCGCCGGCACTGTCACCACCGATCACCACGTGGTTTGGATTTCCCCCAAACTAAAATCAAATAAACGCGGTGAGCTTCATTGGCTGAGACGTTAATTATGGGCTTGTACCTTGCTGATATGCTTCTTCACCCATTTGAGTGCCTTGAGTTGATCCTTCAATCCATTGTTCAGACTCGCGCCCTTCGCTACTTCTTCGGAAGCCAAAAATCCATATGGTCCGACGCGGTAGTTGAAGGTGACCACAACAATGTTATTTCCTGATGCTTCAATTAAGCCAGAGCCGTTATAGTTGGGATTCGTCAAAGCAGCAAAGCCACCCCCTTGGATGAAAAAGTAAACGGGCAGAGAAGCGTTCGAATGAACAGCTTCCGTGGGGGCATAGACATCTATATAGAGACAGTCTTCGGCATGATTAGATGGTACAGCTGCATTTAGCTTTCCAGCTACTGGAATACAAAGTGGACCATGCTGGGAAAGATACCCCGGTCAGTGGAAGGGACAAGACATTCATTTTGCTTTTTGCCTAACATACCTGGGTGGCCCTTTGTATTCCCGTGACGAGGGGAGGGTCTTGAGGTCCTTCGAATCGCAAATCTCCCACCGGCGCCGCAGCATAGCGCATCCCCAGCCATTGGGAGATTCCATGCGATGAGCTTCCACGATAACTGGCATAGTTTAGATGCACGACTGGAGAAGAGCCCAGTGCCAGTGAAAACAAAGATAAGAGTAAAATCAACATCGCGACGTGGCTCAGGTGCACGAAAGGAGGGGAAGTGCGACCTGTATAAAAGGATGAAATAAACAAAGCCGGAGTTCAAAAGAAGAACCGAAGTCGAGTCAAGGGACTGATAGCCCCCTCAAAGGGGGAATACAAAGGGAGATCCAGCTCATTTGAGCAAGTCATGGGTCCCTGGATACCAAGAAAATAGAGCCGAGTCTCCCTTGCATGCATCCTCCAAACGTGCCTATGCAAGGAAAGTTAATTTGCGCCGTTGACGCCTGAGCCCACTTGTCAGAGTGATCATGCATATACACCATGGATCCCTGGCTCACTTTCGAAGTAGGAAAAGGTACTATGGTCTATAGTAGAGTTGTATAGTCCAAACAGGTCAAGTCGTGTGACTGGTAGTGACTCCTGACTACGCGTGACTAAGCCATGTAAACAGTCGAACATCTATCCTTCTATTACACAACCTCGAGCAATTCTAACGAGTTTCAAACCCGATCTCCAATTGCGCCTTTGGCTTGAAAGGATAACCAGGAATATGATGCGATGGGTTGCGAAGCTGGGCTGGGTGCAGAGTGTAAGGCATAAGGCAGTCCAGAATCGGCACTGCTTGTGAAGATAACTCAGTGAAAGTCAGACAGCCGTGGATAGATCAACGGTGATCTAAATTACGGCCTCTGCAACAGCATGTCAAAATTGTTTCTCTCTGCTTAACCTTCTTCCCTCACCACTAGCATAATATCATTTCTCCAAAACAGGTGCTTCTGAGTGGCTGGCGCAAGCTCCACTACGGCTTTTCCCCGCAACTTAATCTGCAGAAAACTTGTCCGCTCACACCTTCGCTCTCATTAAAACCATGGCACCCAGTGAAGATGAAGAGGACGATTACATGTCCATGGTCATTGCTGAGCCTACACAAAAAGAGTCCTTCACTCAACGAAAACGCAGGGAGCAGCGCGAGGTACCAAGCCACATCACGTTCCTGCATGGCGCCCTTGGCGATCGGATCACTAACTCAGTTCTGTGAAACTAGGCCGAAGCTCGAGGCAGAGTCCCCTCCAAGGCAGAACGAGCAGCTCAGGAAGCTGCGCGTCGCGATGAAGCTCTAGCAAAGAGCACATTGGACCCCTCGAACAAGGGGTTCAAGATGATGGCGAAGCTAGGCTTCAAGGCGGGCGATTCTCTGGGCAAACGCGACTCGGATACTCCATCGGATGGAAAGCCTGACCCGACACAGACGCGCGCGGAGCCACTGAATCTCACTTTGAAGGATGGTCGGGGTGGTATCGGGTTGGATACTGAGAAGAAGCGGAAGATTCGCGAGGAGGCCGAGGAGGCGACTAAGAAAATTAAGCGTGATGAAGGAGATTATCGCGATCGTGTCCGGGAAGAGCGCGAATTGCGACGTACGGAGGCGCAGGTTCGCGCTGCGCAGAAGGTTGCTGAGCGGTTGGACCTGGATGCGGAGACGGACGAGACTACCGATACCAAGGACGGAGAGTCACATACAGACAAGGGCGCGGATGATGATGAGGGTCACAAACCCAGGCCCAAACGGGTGAAACCGACTTCACAAGTTAATGTCCTCTATCGTGGACTTGTCCGGGAGTACGAGGAGCGTGAGCGGGAGAAACAGGCTCGGCATCTCCTTCAAACTTCGCTTCCATCGTCCTTCTTCCGAAATCCTAAATTGCCGGGCTACGATGACGAGGACCTGGAGCGCGAGGACAAACAGGCCATTGGGAACCAGCCGGGACCATATACCGCTGCGCTGGAACAGGAGCTTGAAGAAGAGGATCCAGAATTGGATGCCTTCAATGCTCTTGAGCCCTCTGAACGCCTCGAGAAGCTGGTGCGGCATCTACGCGACACATACCGATATTGCTTTTGGTGCAAATATCAGTACGAAACCGATTTGGAGCTCGAGGGTTGCCCTGGGCTAACGGAGGAGGATCACGATTAAGCGACGAGTTACGGATCTTTTCTTCTCTTTCCTTTTAGCGACGGCTGTAAAACAGCTCACAAATCATGTGCATTGATGTGCTTAAAACAGAACTCATTATCAATATAGATTCAACCATCCCGGGTAATCCTAGTATACACAGCCCTTGGTATCATAACAAAGAAAAATATAACCAACAGATATAACTGACCGCTGCTCCATATACTTCAGGTCTATCCTCTCAGCGGCCCTAACTCCGGCGCACTGCGCCGATCATGCAGAAATAAAACAAAAAGCAAATACGGGTCGAACAAAAAATTGGTGCTTTAAACGGCAGACATCAGAGCTTCTGCATCAACTCGCTCAACGAACGATTCCTGCATTTCTGCAACGCCTGGTAGCATCCCTCGCAGACGCGCAAGCAGCAGAACACACAACGATGCCGGATCTCCCGGTTGAACTTGTGGCATGTCTGGCAGGGAAGTGGACACCACACGTTCTGCGCCACGGGCATATTCCGATGCTCTTGGAAGCAGGCGAAGTGAATCTTGTTCAAGGGTGCCGCGACGGGCTCGATATCCGGCATGGGGGGCATTGACAGTTCTTCGGTGGATAGATTGTCTAGAGGAGTCCCGGGGCCCTCGGGGGTGGGGATGAAGTCTTCGAGTGGGGTTAACGCCTCGTTCTCGTCGCTCGGTGGAGGAGATAGGGTGACTGGAGGTACTGTTGGGTCCGAAACGTAGTTTTGTGCCTTGTTCACCACCACTGATTGTTCTGCTGGTCTGACCGGTTGCGGGGCAGCTGGCTGTGGTGCCGGAGCGTAGACTTGTGTTTGGGGGGAAGCCGCTTGCGGCGTTGCTTGCAATGGCGGAGATGGTAGTTGTGCCTGCGCCTGGACAGGTGCTGGTACGGGTGCAGGTGCAGTCACCGGTGTCTGTGCAACTGGGGAAGTAATTCCATCCGTCGCATTGGCAACTTTGCGCCGTGGTGGGACTTTCGTCAACATCCGCGGGGGAGGAGGGACCTGGTCTTTCGGCGGGGGCGGTAGCTCCTTTGTTGGCGGGGCTTTTTGCGGTGGCAGGGCAGGTACGGCCACAGGAACCACCGAGGGCTCTTCCTCGGGAGTTTTCACCTCGTTTGACTTCTTGGAGGAGAAGGAGAATTGCGATTTGGCGGCCACGCTGCCGTTTTTCATCGCCGTTAGGGACGGGACGCGTAGGCCGCGAGGGCGCTTGTCGGAATCGAAGATAGCCATGCTAAATAGACTTTGCCAAAATTCCAATGGCGTTAAATTGGCAATATAGGAGCCGCTCGCATCCGGTGGGTGTATATATGATTATCAGCGCCACAAGGGTTGACGATCCCGGGTCTCCGTGCGCTCGGCTTCTCAGGGTCCAGAAAGGAGAGGAGAGATATAAGGGAAATAAGATGAAGGAGAGAAGCGAGAAAAAAAAAGAGAGAGAGAAAATTCAAACAAATCGCGAGATCGAAACAGCCCCCGTAATCTTAATTAGAGGGGGAAAAGAGCAGCAGGTTTTCCTCGTTAGAAGCTTATATCCACTTTTCTTCTTTTCCTTGGAACCTCTTTCCATGGAAATGCATCTCGTCCTTTATCGACTATATTATACCCCCCGTCATCTTCATGCCCAATGAATCATTGTCAGTCGATCGCATCCAGCGGAATGTAGGACTCGTGCACGATCGCCGGACCCAGCGATTGGAGAGGGATGAGGAGCTGATACCGGGTTGTGGGGTCTCTAATTTCACCGTTGAAAAAGCCTTGAATTTGTTTCATCTTGAACGAATCCCAGGACCCCTGGTGGAGTCGATTGGAGCCATCACAAAGTTCAATCGGTCAGTCTATCGAAAAGATCCTGCGCTAAGAACCAATAGATCCGAACCGGTGTCCAAGAAGTGCCAAACTTGGTCGGTTTATGCACCTCAAGCCCCCTGAACTCGCTTCCGCGTCGTTTATCCGGCATTCCATGCCCCAGGGCTGTGCTGTCATTGGTGACTTCCTCGGCCAAGTCCGCCATCGCTGGCATTTCCGTTGTCGTCATATTTACTTTTTCCTGCCTACGCTATACTTCGTACAAGATTCGCATCTGGAATAATCATTACACTCCGCATATGTACATTAGCTATCGTTTTCCGAAACCGGCATATACGATCGGCGTTCTCGTGCTGCCTGCGCACCGTTAGTCGCTGCCTTGAGTTATCAATTCCGATGCTTTGCTTACCTCGAGGTATCGCTCGATCCAGGGCTTGGCGAGCGCCCATGCTAACAATCCGCCCGTAGCGAAGATAAAAAGGAACACCACCGCTTCGTCTTTGCGAGAATCTCGTTCTAGACCACTAGTCAGCCTCGTCCATGTGTTGTTTTCATTTTTCATTTCTTTTCTTGTATTTGGGCCACCAATGTCTCGATCGCATTCGACCCAAGCCACTGTTGGTCCCGCATGGCCGCACTTACGGAAACAGGTAGTAAAGACATCCTCCTCCTTGGCCCCTTTGCACGTCGGAAGCTCGTAGTTGAGGCAGAATTTGCGATTGCAATCATTGCAGCTTAGTGCGCGGTATTTCTGGGCTCGTGGGATGATGTCGTGCTCGCCTTCCGCGGGATCCGCTGCCACGCTATCGAAAGCACGCTCGTAGAGATTCAGGACATTGTCGATCGAGGCCGAACCAGAGCTGGACTTGGTTGGGTCAAGAGGGATGATGGTGCTATTGGAGAAACATGTGCATTTGCAGAAGGAGGTCGGTGCTGGAGGCAAACGGTTAGCATCAGCTGGCTTGGTCTGGAGGTGGGCTCTTACTGGAGGCTATAGTGAAGGTGGCCAGAGAAAATAATGTCAGCAGCAGCAGCAAGAACTGCGCCTTGCCACGATACATTGTGAGAACAGGTCTATCGTTTAAAGGCCAGTTCGAGATTCCGTTTCATGGAGATGACGCGGTTATCCGTTATCATCACGTGAGGGTCCACTGGAACTATACGTTTGTTTACTGAACTTGACAGAAATCGAAATCAGTTCCATTTTGCTTTAGCTAAAAAGCTGCTTTAGCTAAAAAGCCAGTTATTGTGCTAGGATCCCTGGACCCAAGTACAAAGAAATGTTTGCCAAAAATGTGATACCTCGTGTATTAATATCCGATGTGGCGGTATTTACATCTGACACGCCGACGAAAACGTAACTTTAATGGAACGATTCACTTTTCAATGACCTCTACGATAAATTGATCGACTCGGGATTTGAATAGCAAGGACACCATAGGACAAGAGAAGCATTTCAGTCGAGGCCGGAATCGAGCCCGGGACCTGCTGTTTCCCTTAGTACTGAGGCGGTACAGTGTGAAAAGTATCGTCAACATCGGCCAAAACTTATATTCCATATGATAAACATGATACACTACAGTCATGCAAAATTTCAAAATAACGCAATATGTGCAAGGGTATTTCGCTCTCAGAGAAATTTATCAGTAACCGCACTCTGGTCAAAATTATTATTGTTCCGTCACTGGTGAGTGATCGCTAAAGTTGATTTTCGATATACATGTATCGCCACGTTGTTGGTGAGGGTGATTGATCAATTGTGGCGAAAGGAGGACACGTCGTAATAGCAAGTGGAAGAAGAAAAAGAAGAAGAAGAAGAAGAAGAAGAAGAAGAAGAAGAAGAAGAATAGGTATTCATAGCTTATGAGACCAGCAGCAGCTAGTGAAAAAACAATTACATCTGAAGTCGCATTGTTCTATAACCTCGACGGGCAGGAACGCTTGTTGGTCTCCTGCCATTTCGCCATCTCTCTTCCATATAATCCTGGCTTCACTTTCATTTCCTCATGTAACTTCATCTTTACACAAGACAGCGACTCCGTGACTTGCCTTATTGCACATTGCTTCTGTGTCTTCTTTATCAGACATGCTCGCTCTCCGACTGTTACATCGTCGGCTCTCTTGGACTGTCCCCAGTAAGACTTGACAGCTCGACGAGGATTATCTGCAAACACAGTTGTTAACAAAAGGACAGGAAAGGCCAGCCAACGCACATTTGCAAGCGTTCCTCAGCTCTTTGCCGGCGATTTTGGAGTTTCAAAGAATACCGAACATGTTCGACAAGTCAATCGTCACCTTAAGGATAGCGGGATTGTGAAGATCAACCTTCAATTTGAAGACGATCATTGCAGCTATCTCAAACAGTTGCTTCTTCAGCTTCATAAAGACCATGACCACGGGCTTCCAACAACCCACAGCGCATCTCGAGGTTGGCTTTGGGATGTGCGCCCGCAACCTGACCCTCCGACCGACGCTTATATCGCACGCTCAGAGACGATGTACGAGTTTCCCTGGCACACAGACTGCAGCTATGAGAATTCGCCCGCCCGCTACTTTGCTCTACAAGTGGTGCAGCCTGACAAGTGTGGGGGTGGTACTCTCTCTGTTCTGGACACTTCCCGCCTGCTGTCTCTCATGTCGCCTTCGGTCCTCGAGACGCTCGGCCAGCCTGAATTCCGTATCAACGTCCCGCCCGAGTTTATCAAGGAGGAAAAGAAGACACACATCATCGGGAATCTGCTTCAGGTGGATGAGAAGCTGAGGACAACCCAGCTCCGATTTCGAGAGGACATCATCACACCATTGACGGAACCGGCGCAAGCTGCGTTTGAGGAACTACAGCTAGCTCTGGCAAGTGATGTTATTCAGTCGCAGGTAGTGCGCCTAACATCTAGCCTGCTTCCACGTGGATCGATCATCGCGATGGACAATCATCGCTGGTTGCATGGTCGGGATGAGGTTCTTGACCCTAACCGATACCTTCGTCGAGTTCGATGGGATGCACGTCCTTTCAATAACCTGTAACTATGGTGCTGTCTCCACCAAAGAATATGGCGTTTACCAAAGTAATATCAAAACTCGTGCTGCCAGTTTCCAAGTAGTCTACCGAGGAAACTCACCAAGAGATAACATCTAATGTGGCGTATTCCAAAGCTAAGGAATCAGATAATGGTAAATGAAACTTCTCTTCCTGGTAGCTTGCACAATCGCTCCTTCCTCTCGATGTTTCTCAGTCCCCTCTCTTTTACTCCCCACTGAGCAGTCGACGCTTCCTTTCAGCTCCAGAGAAACATTGTCAACATCCTTCAAAATCAGTATGGCGAGGAAACCGCCACTATTCAAGCTTCCCCTGCCTCGCAGAGGATCTCACATCAGAGATCAATCCATATTTCTTCTTCTTTTTGTTGTTATACTAAGTCTGTTCCTTGCTTCGGGGATCCTCTTTTGTGTTTCGACTCGTCTTTTGTATTCATTGATGCATTGGAACACTCACAGGCTCTCAATGCTGGATCTGATCCTGTTACTATTGTCCGTTCCCACTGTGCAGTATATCCGCGAATCGAGCGTCTATTACACCTCAACGCCACATTTCCCCGGACAAGGCCTCGAACAGGCACGATGGACGCAGAACAAGTGGAAAGACTATGGCATTTCTGACTCTCAAATTATCTCCTACGATGTGCAACTACCAGCTCCAACTGAGCACCAACGCCTGGCCCTGATTCGAGGCTCGGAAGTGCTCTATGAGGCGCCATTGAATGACAGTGAGTATGGATTTTACCCTGCGTTCTACAGCTTTGTCACCAATGCGACCATTTCTGCACCCTACATTTTCGCCAATTTTGGTGCAGACGACGATTACGAGGACCTCGTGAAGAATAATGTCAGTCTCGAGGGCAAAATTGCTGTGTTGAAGTCAGCCGACGCATCGTCCTATCTGCAATCACTCCATCTGGAGATGTCCCGGGAGGTGCAGATCAAAAATGCCCAGAACAGAGGCCTTCTCGGCGTGGTCATGTATCCTGATCCTCAGAATGACGAGCCCATCAACGAAGGCAATGGCTACCGACCGTATCCTGGTGGTCCGGCACGACCGCCACAGATGATTGAGAGAGGGGGTATAGGTCCATGGGGTATGTTGGCAACTCCATTATAGCTAATAAACATTGACTAAATATTTCCAGATTCGTACCAAGCCGGCCTGGTGCCCACTATTCCCTGTATGCCAATATCTTATGCCGATGCCATCCCCATTCTCACCGCATTAAATGATCGTGGTCCGTCAGCTTCTGGACTGAATAGCCGATGGCAGGGCGGAGGACTCGCAATCCATGGTGTCAACTACAATGTGGGGCCATCGCCTCCCTCAATCTCTCTCCATCTTCGCACCGAGGCATTCCTCCACCCTGGTCAAGTGCACAATGTGATCGGCAAGATACCTGGCGACTCCCATGAAACGATTATCCTCGGTAATCATCGGGATGCGTGGGGGCCCGGTGCAGGCGATCCTAACAGTGGATCAGCAGCATTGAACGAGGTTGTCCGAAGCTTTGGACTAGCACTCCGCCATGGCTGGCGACCTCGTCGCACCATTGTTTTCGCCAGTTGGGAGGGTGAAGAGATAGGGCAAATCGGATCCTTTCCCTGGATCAAGGAGCATCTTGAGTGGTTGCATGCTAGTACCGTTGCTTATTTGAATGTCGTCGTGGCCGGGGCGGGGCGGAAGTTCCATGTCAAAGCTAGTCCCTTGCTATATAAAACAGTGCTGAATGCGATGCAGCATATTCAGTCACCGAACCAGACGGTGGACGGTCAGTCAGTGTTCGACATTTGGAGCGAGACTGGGACAGGAATCATAGGCACCCCGGGCGGGGGTGATGCCATTCGGTTTCAAGGCCTGGTATGTGCCTCGACTGTCGACTTTGGATTCTCTCAAGGCTTGGGTGATAATGTCTTCCCTTATCACTCCGGATTTGACACCTTCCAGTGGATGGACCGGTTTGGGGATCCCGGTTGGGCATATCATCTAACTAGCACTAAACTCTGGTCGCTCATGGCGGCACAACTATCCGAATCGCCCATTCTGGACATGAAGGCTACTGATTACGCGGTGGCCTTGGACAAATGGGTAAACGATCTTTTCATGAATCAGCCATGGTCCGAGCACTGTGAGCCCGAGCCATTTTACAATGCAGTAGCCCGCCTCGCTCAAGCTGCGAAAAGATTTGACCACGAGGTGGCGTCGTTGACACAGCAGCCACGTCCTTGGCGGAATCCTTGGATTGACCACAAGTTGAAGAGGGCGATCAAAGCGGCCAACCAGCGGTACATTCGACTGGAAAGGGCTTTTTATCATGAATCCGGAGTCGACGACCGACCCTCGTTCCACCATGTACTGTATGCAGCAGCCCCGTGGCACACAGAGAAACCACCCTTGCCTGGACTACGACAGAGTTTAGAAGCGGGCCTCTGGACTAATGCAGTGGTAGGCTCTACTTTCGGATCTCATCCGACACGGCTATAGATCCTTTTACTGACTGCAGCAGAAATGGCGAGACATTGTGACCGACAAAATCATCGATGCTGCAATTTTGCTGGAGGGATATGAAGGATTGTAGGTGCAACACTCGCCGATTGCAGAGATTTGAATGTAACCTCGAGGGTTATAGGGCGCAAATAGTATTACATGGGCAGTTGTGAATACTTTGGTATCTGATTAATACCACGGCCACGTCCGTGTGGTGACTTTGGTCTGGACAAATCCTATTTCCTTTTATCGTAAAGGACTAAGCTCAATGCGTCCATAACATGGGGTCTACTCGGGCTCCGGCATGACCAGCCCTATCGTCAATAATATAGCGGCTGAGGTGTTTAGGCGCGATCCTCAGACAAATGGCATAAGGCACGACGCATAAGACACAAGCGGGTATTTCACGATCTCAAGCCGGTCTCCGTCGGGTGAGCTTCGAAAGGATCCGAAAGACCATATCAAAATCAGAGAACATTCTTTTTCCAGCAATCATGTTTTGTTCTTGGAAGGGTATTTCTATTTTTTAATTAAATTTTCTTTTTTCAAAGCCCCAAAGCCCTGGTCAACGCGCAATTGGTCTAACATCCTTGCTGACGCGGCCAAATGAGCTTAATGCAGGAAACTGTCAAAGCACTATGGAGACCAGCTTCCAGCAAGTAGACCTTGGCATATATTGCCACCGATAGGCAAAGTCTTTTCGCCCTCATGATAAATGACATGAGGTAGCCAATCAAAGTGGATCGCTTAGAGATAAGTCAAGATTATCGTACGTACTTGATTCTCCTCGACAATAACAAGCCTTTTTATCTGCTTCGTCAATCTAAGGCGGGTTGATGTGGGGCCAGTTCGTCAATTGGGATTAGTCTCCCTGGCATCGCTTGTTATTATCCAGTCCTGATTTGATAGAATCGTCCTTGCTCTCCCCCAGCCCTACGGGTCTCTAACAATTGTCCATATGCCCCAAAGATGATATTATCTGGGATGAGGGACATGCCCAATATGTACATGAGATATGGTTACAGCAGACATATTCAAGTGAAAAACTAGTCTAAAATGGGTTTACCGTTAGTTTCCTCTAGCGCCATTCCTGGAATGAGGATGTGGCGACCAATCAACACAACGGGTATAATCAAGGGGAGTTCAGGCATCTAGTGGCTGTCGGCTGTCGGAATTCCGTGGTGGCACCGGGACTAAGTCCTCACGAGGCACCTAGGCCCCTGTTGGAGGAAGGGATGGACATATATATGTGAACGTACCCGGGAAGGAGCCATGATGTTTGCACAGCGATCCTCCTTCTTTCAATATTTGTGCTCTGCAACTGCAGAAGCACTGTCCTCTTCGCGTCATGGAGACCGAATCCCCTGTCTTCCGCTATGATGAGAAGAAGTCCGATGTTGAGGAACATGTCTATCCCTCTGAGGGGGAGATTACGGACGTCGAGCTCGAGGAGTTGACGGCCTTGGTCAAAGAAACCATCTCCGAGCACGAGATGGACGGAAATTTCCCTCAAGAGATGTTGGATGAGGCACGAGAGTTCCTGGCTAAGGACCCCAAGCAAATTACTGCGTTGGAGGCCCAGTCGCTGCTTCATGATATCCGCAAGCAGCGTGATCTCTTGCTGAATGACTCGCCCTATCCTGAAGTCCGAGCTGTCGTTGACCCCGTCGATGATCCCGAGGTTTCGGCTAGCACCTTTCGTTCTTGGTTCATCGGCCTGGCTCTCACCGTCGTCTTCACCGGTGTCAACCAGCTGTTTACTCTTCGATACCCGACTATCATCCTCTATTCTTATGTCTCGCAGGTCGTGTCTTACCCTATCGGTGTTTTCATGGCGAAGGTCTTGCCTACTCGCCAATTCTCTCTGTTAGGCTGGCGTTTCTCGTTCAATCCCGGTCCCTTTAATCAGAAGGAGCATATGCTGATCACCGTCATGGCCAATGTTGGATACGGAGGCTACATGGGAACCGCATATACAACCAACATCTTCACCGTGCTGAAAGTGAAGAAGTGGTATGATGACACCACTCTATACAACAAGGCTGGTTTCCAGATCCTGTTGACACTCTCGACCCAGTTCCTGGGGTACGGATGTGCGGGTCTGGTGCGTCGCTTCTTGGTCTTGCCTCCCTCTATGATCTTCCCCAAGGCCTTGGCGACAATCGCCCTGAACAAGGCTTTGCACAGTGACGATAGAGGCGAAGTCGTGCACGGATGGACTATTTCTCGTTATCGATTCTTCCTATACACTTTCAGCGCAATGTTTGTTTGGTATTGGTTCCCTGGATATATCTTCCAGGCTCTCTCCTACTTCAATTGGATGACCTGGATTGCTCCGGAGAATACCACCTTGGCTGCGATCACGGGAAGTATTACTGGGCTGGGAATCAACCCGTGGCCTACATTTGATTGGAATTTGGCCTCCGTCCTATACGATCCCATCATTACCCCCTACTATGCCATGTGCACCATCACCTTGGGAACCATCTTCTTCTGTGTCTGCGTGATCGTCCCCATTTGGTGGACCAACGTCTGGCAGACCGGATACTTCCCCATCATGAGCAATTCTCTATTCGATAACACTGGCGCCACCTATAATGTTTCAAAGATCATGATCAATGGTGCTTTCAGTGCCGAGGCATATGAAGCCTATAGTCCCCCCTACATGACTGCCTCTTATGCTGTCATGTTCTTCTGCTTCTTTGGGGCCTACATGGCTGGTGTTGTTCACATCATCCTCTACAACCGTTCTGAGCTGAGCAAGGGATTCAAGGCCTTGTTGCAATGGAGGAACGCTCGCGATGACCACGAAGATGTCCACAACCGTCTGATGAAAAGGTACAAGGATGCCCCAGACTGGTGGTATCTGATAATTTTAGCCCTTTGCTTCATCATTGGGTGTGTTGTCGCCCATGTTTATACCCCCGGATTCCCCATCTGGGGCATGGTTGTCAGTTTGTTGTTGTGTCTCATCTTGCAAGTCCCCTACGGCATGGTGTACGCCATTACCAACGCCGAAGTGACCAACAACGTGCTCGCCGAGTTGATTGCTGGTTACGCACTTCCCAATCAGCCCATCGCCAACATGATTTTCAAGACTTACGGGGTCGTGTCCTGTGCCCAGGCTATCCAATTCGTCTGTGATTTGAAGATGGGCCACTACATGAAGATTGCCCCTCGCGTCATGTTTAGTGCTCAGTGCATTGCCACCGTGGTCGCTGCCTTCGTTAGTATCGGAGTGAACGCTTGGGCGCTGGCTAACATCCCCAACGTCTGCGAGACCGGTCAAGCATCCGGATTCAACTGCGAGGGTTATACTACCTTCTTCACTTCCTCCGTGATCTGGGGTGCCATTGGACCCAAGAGACTCTTCGCCGAGGGAATGATGTACAACGCCACCTTGTACGGATTCCTGTGTGGCTCACTCCTGCCTGTGCCGTTCTACTTGCTGTCCAAGTACTACCCCAAGTCTGGTTTCCGTTACATCTACTCGCCCCTGTTACTGTACGGAATGATGAACTTTGCCCCTTACAACTTGACATATGCCGTCGCTCCCCTGATTGTGGGTACCGTTTTCAACTTCTACATCAAGCGTCATTATCTTGCTTGGTGGGAAAAGTACGCTTACGTGCTTACTTCCTCATTTGGAGCTGCTCTGGCTATTTCCGCGGTGATCATCTTCTTTGCCGTCGAATATCACGCTGTTGATATCAACTGGTGGGGCAATTCGGTTTCGTTCGCTGGATGTGATGATTCTGGTTGCACATTGCGTCCTGTTCCAGCTACAGGAGTTCCAGCATGAGTTGCAGATCATTGATAATGAGTGGACCCGAAATTACGCATGTTTAATCTCGTTATAATGGTTTTTATATATATATATATATATATAACACTCTTAGATCACATTATGTTTATCTTCCAGTAAATACAAGGGTTGCTACCCGCAGGGTCTGTTCATGACCTTCCCTTCATTCCCTTCTTCCGGTTCTCTCTCTGTCTCTGCTCCTTGGCTGCATCACGCCGTCTCTTTTTCCATGCTCGGTTGTTGTCTCCCCGGTTTTCCCAGAACCATTTCGCAAATTCAGTCTCGTCTTTGTCGCCGGATCCTTCCGTTCGCGATTTAGAGACTGGGGTATCAATCGTAATGTCGTCATCCTCCATGTCCTCATCTTCGTTCCACTGCATGTGTCGACTAGCGGCAGCTGTATCCGGGGTTGGAGCTGCACTCCGCATACCGCGATCCTGTAGGTCTCTCTTGGCGAAAGGCGTAAAGGGAGTCTGGGGCTCGGGGCCTCTGGACTCGTCCTCGGATTCAATATCGTCGTTGTTACCGAAGAAGCTGAACCCGACCTCAGTTGGTTGCGGAGCCTGTTCGGATTCTGCCGGGGCGGACCGTTTGAAGAGAGCCTCCAAAGGGTGAACCTCTTTGGGTTCTTCGGGCACGTTTTCGGTGTTTTGGGCGGGCTCACTGGTCGATTCAAGGAATGCGTTGACAGGAGTATCGGTAGTCATGGGGATATCGTCTTCTCTTGTGCTCTCTGGTGAAGACTCTTTTTCGTTGGGAACGGCATCTTCTGCTGCGGACTCTGAGTCGGACTCTGAATCGGAGTCATCGGAGCTGCTAGCCTCGCTCTCACTCGCCGAACTCGAACTTTCATCCGAAGAACCGCTTGATGATGTCCAGTCTTCGGACTCGGCAGAGGATTCGAGATCTTGTGTTTTGGCGTTGGGGCTATCAACGGGGTCCTTGCGGACCGGTCGCTTCTCTTTAGCTCCAGGGACTTTGCCTGGCCGATAATCCTTCTTTCGAGCTTTCTCGTTGACCGGTTCCTTCACATTGCCCGTAGTGTCCACCCAACCCTTCTCTTCGTCGAATGTAGCTGTCTTAGCGGTGTCGTCTCCTGAGGAACGGAGGAAGCTCGGGTAGGTGGTTGCTTTGGCAAACTCGTGCACCACAGATTCCGAACCTTTCTGCTTCTTCTTGGCCTTCTTGTCGTCGGCAGCCGCCTCGGCTGCACGATTGGGCGGAAGTTTGGTGCGGAATAAGCATTCGGCCTTCTCGGTGTACTTGGACTTAGGTTGGAGTTTTTCCTTCTTGTCGTCCTTGCTCTTCTTCTTCTCGTATTTCCGCTTGTCCTTGGCAGTTTTGGGTTCAGTCCAACCTCTCTTCACTTTTCGGTCGGAGGGAAGCTCAAAGCCATCTAGTGTCTCGTCTTTTGACTTGCTCTTCTTCGACTTCTTCTTTTCTTTGGGAGCTTCGGGTTCGGCATCTTCCTTCTCGAGTGGTCGCTTGGACGGGCGAGCTGTATCCACCTTGAACTTCTTTCCCTTCAGGATCGATCCATTGAGCTTCTTCTTGATCTTCTCGGCGTCCATTTTGGGCAGAGTGACGAATCCGTAACTGTTCTCGGGGAAGGTGGAAATGGTATGGTATGAGATATCGGTGGCCGTTGCTCGAATGGATGCTGGTAGTACCGCGGGGAGGATTTCGGGGGTGAACGGGCTGATATGGAGTCTGATTGGATCTGTCGGTTCCGTCATTGCATCGCGATCAATATCAAGAGGTAGCAGCAGTTGACGATCTTGACCTTTTTTCTACAACTTTTTTTTTTTTTTTGGTTCGCCCGACCAGAACAGTTACCGCCTTCCGTATCTAGGCCTGACCCACTGTACACAAAGAACCCACTTGGGCATCGTCATTAGGGATCGATGGGATGTGACTGGATATGGGAGATGCAGGGTTAGGTGGCAAGGTTTATGCCGTTTATCTGTCAGCCAGAGAATCGATGATAACAGCCTTAGAGGGGAAATGGTCGAACTTTTATGGATCTGGCGTGTACGGGGTAACCACTGACGATGAACCTCTATAGTTTGAACGCTATCGATGTGAAGTTGAATTTGGATAGTAATAGGTTCTACAAAGTAATCAGAAGTCTTTGCACATCCAACGGAGAAGGATGCGTTGCGTTGTTCGGTCTATTCATGATCGACGTTTCAAAGCTTGGAGTCCCCAGGGCTGATGTAATCCCCATGATGACGACGGTCGTGTGCCATGGAAGGTCTGGCCTGTCTCATGTGAATTCATGTCCACTTCTCTCTTTCAACTCTTTCTACGGGAGTGCATTTCTATATCCTCCATTTCTCCCCAAGTTGTATGAACATCCGCCACATCCGGTAGTTCGGGGTGCCCTTACGTATTAGTTCTCGATCGGTACCGATCCGTTCCCCAGTCATCAACCTCCGCCCTGTCCCCGCTTCCATCTTTCCCACTTCCCCTGCATCCCTCTTCCCCAAATGTTTATCTGGCTTTAGCCGGACTTTTTTTTTTTTTTTCTGCCTTTCACTTTCCCTTAATCTCTACACCCCTCCCCCTTGGGGGCCACCTCGGAGGTATTCCGTCGTGTGTGATCTAACGTCCAACCCCTCTCATTCATCCCTTCACGATGGGAAACTCCCAAACCAAAGAATCACGGACCACCGCGCCACGCAGCCGAAGCCAACAATGGTCATCGGATGCTTCGGGTCGCGCGTTATATCAAAGCTCTCGGTCGGGCAGAAGCAGTCGGCCGGACCTCTCGCTTCTGGGAATCGGTAGTAGTCATCATGATCGCGATATGGCCGCCCTCGAGCACCGGCGTGAAACCAAACAGGAACGGGAGGCACGTCGGTTGGAGAAGGAGCGCGCCGCCCGAGTCAAGGAGCGTGAGCGCAGTATGAAAGAAGAACATGTCGATGGAGGTTATCTAGTGACCCAGGGTGTGTACGTGGGGACGGAGGACTTCAATAAAGCGGTTGTTCGGCAACTGATGGTAGGATTGCTCTCGAACAAGTTCATATCGGAAAATCCCCTTTTACTAACACTATTGTAGATTGAACGTCGCCTCGCCCCATTTTGGAGAGGGCTGAATGACTTCTCCGACTCATGGGCAGAGCATCAGCTTATGGCCGCGGCCCGGGGTATGGAGATCCCCCCACCGGACGAGATCCCACCCGAGTTAGAGTACACCCTCCCCAAAGCCACCCAACCAAAGGTACCGGTGGACATGAATAACATCCAACACCTCACCGTTCCGATTACTTCTCGCTCTCAGTCCTACAACTCGGATGTGTCTCAAAGTTCAAACCCCGGCCAATCATTACCCTCGGCAACATCTCCGATCGCATCTGGCACATCGACTTCACCACTCTTCCGAGCCCGCGCTAAGACCATGGCTGCTTTGTCGACATCCTCGAAGCATGGCTCACAGACCGATCTAACCCCGCGGGAGTTGCAATTACCCAAGGACCCGTTTGTCAACGGCCAACCGATCGAGGTCTATTTATACAAGGATGCGAGCGAATGTCCCATCTGCTTCCTGTACTATCCTCCTTACCTCAACCGTACTCGATGCTGCGATCAGCCCATCTGCTCTGAATGCTTCGTCCAAATCAAGCGTCCCGAGCCACACCCACCGGAGCACGGCGAGCCCGATGCGAATGCCCCGGCTCCGACAGAGGGAGCCCGAGCTGAAGAAACAGAGTCGCAGCTTGTATCCGAGCCATCTGCGTGTCCTTTCTGTGTCCAGCCAGAGTTCGGAGTTACTTATGCTATGCCCCCCTTCCGCCGAGGTCTGACCTACGGCGCCGATCCCAGCGCCCGCCCTTCTCCCCACATTACTTCCCCCGTGTCCTCCACCTCCTCTTTGGCTTCCGCAAACCTTGCTCCTATCCCCGGCCGTCGCCGCGCGACGTCCCTGTCAGCCACCGACCCTTCAGTGGTCACTACTGACAAGGTCCGACCGGACTGGGCCCAGAAGCTGGCCAACGCCCGAGCTCATGCGGCACGCCGGTCCGCTGCCGCAACCGCTCTACACACTGCAGCTTACTTGATGAATTCTGGCTCCAATGATTCTCGCGGCCTAGGTCTGGGTCGAAGAGGGTTGCGGAGAGCTACCCACGGGGATGCCGGCCGGTCCGGTTCTCCTGCGCTCAATGCGCTTGCCTTTCTGACCGAGCGACCCGACCGAACCCCGCCTCGTGCACCCGATACTGATTCCGCCGAGGAAGGCTCAGGTAATATTGCCCCACCTCGGGAGAGTTCGAGGCGCACTCGCGTCGATGATCTCGAGGAAATGATGATGATGGAGGCGATTCGCTTGAGTTTGGCCACTGAGGAGGAACGTCTGCGAAGAGAAGAGAAGGACGCCCGAAAGGACGCCAAGAAGAGAGAGAAGGAGGCGAAGAAGGCCGAAAAGATCAACCGCAAGACTGGTCTGTACAGTAATAATGCCAGCAGTACTGCTTTGGAAGTACCTGGCGAAGCTTCGCTCGCCAAGGTTACCAGCACGTCTTCTTCTTCCATTGGCGAAGAAACCTCCGCAGCAGACAAGGGCAAGGCGGTTGATCGTGCCGCCTCGTCAAATCCATCCATGTCATTGCACAACGCTAGCCAGGCGGAGAAAACCCCGGTGGCCCCTGAGCAGCATGCTGCCGCCGAGCCATCACGGCCATCGCATCTGCGGAATATGTCGAGTGCCTCCTCATCTTTCTCTTCAGTCATGGAAACTACGCCGGATGAACGGCCAACTGGTCATGTCTCTGCAGATGGCAGTAATACCTCTCTTGAGCCCATGTTCAACTTCCGCAGTCTGGCTGCTGTTATCGGCGATGAAGATAAGGATCATGAATCCGAGCACGTTGAGAATGCCACTCAAGATGCAGAGGGCTCGTCAAGTGCTACTCCATCGGTCCATCAGCCCACAGCCGATCCCGCCAAACCAGAGCCCACCCCTATTGTGAGCACAAAGGTAGATTCGGAAGGCAGTGTCTCGCCCAAGGAGCTTGAGACACGCTCGGTGGAGATCTCAGCTCCTACTGCGAATCCCGAGGCGACATCTTAACTGACCCACGTTCATTTGTGTCTGTCCTCTTTCTCTTCCCCCCCCCTCTCCCTTTTGTTTCTTGTTTCTTTTTTTCTTTTGGTCTGTCACAGCATGGGATTAGCCGGCGTAGTAGGGGACCTTGTTCGGATCGCGTACCAGCGCATTTCGCGCCTTTCATTTTTTTTTTTCTTTTCTGTCGGTTGGCAATTTTACTCATGGCCATCTCCGTTCATTGCATCAGTTCCTACTTTTCATAGAAATTCAATCCAGAGAGTATCTCAAGTCAAACATTGCCCTGTGTTTTTTGATGTTCACGTTGGTGTAGTAGTACTCAGTCGCCAGTAATATGCAAGCTAACAGTAATATGCAAGCTAAGATGAATGTACAACCGTGGAAGTGGCCACTCTATCCCGAAAGCCAATTTCCAGTGTGGACACGATGCATAACGGTGGATGCAGTGTAACGGTACACGGGCGGGTCCGTGATGTAGCCGCGATTGGGCATAAGAGGTTTAAGGAACAAGCCAACCGCCGCTAATGATAAGAGTGGGGCCCTGTCGAGTGGAGGAAATCCCCGAATTTTGTGTTCCCTGTACTGACCGAGGATGTCTATAGGAATCAGTTCTAAACTATAACCTGTGGATTTCTTGGATTTCTGGCCAAGGAAAATGTGTAGAGATCGGGTGCTCGGCACTTTGCAAGTCGCAGGTTAAGTGGCTCGTGCCTTGATCGCTTGCCACCGCAAAACTTTTCTCGACCCAAAGACCAGCTGGCCCCACAAGTATCCTACATACTCTACAGTAGATGCGACATATTTGCTGTACTGTGGACGGAATATATGTATCGAATTCTCTGGAATCATCTGTAAATGGAGTAATAGTTTCAGTGGTGATGCGAATCGATTGTCAGTCACCCCTTCATTCTCCGAGCGGAAGCAGATATCGACGACTCGGAGTGCGGCCGCTCCCGGGGCTCCAAGATTTTGCCCTGAGAAGTTTCTTATCTTTACCCCCACCTTTTTTTCTCTTTCGCCCTCCACTCACACCTCTGCGATCGCAGACCAACAACTTCGCTGAGGATCTCTAGTCGACTCTGACCCTCAATCTTTTCTTCGAGGCTGAATTGAAAAGTCTTGTGCCCTACGAGACTAAGAAGATTCGACTTGCAGGGACAGATAGCCGTAAGGTCTTAAAAGCTTTAAAAGGACAATGGTATTAACACACCAGGCAAGATCACACGCTTCGCCCGACGATGGCTTCCCTACTGTACAGCTTTTTCTGCTAGGTATGTCTCTTTTCTCTTGCAAACAAGTCATCAACTGATCAAAATTCCCAGCGATATGCCGTGTGGCCGAGCCAATTGCCTTGACATCCATCTTCCCCTACTCATGGGTGATGGTCAAGGACTTCCACATCGGCAGTGAGAATGATTCCTCGTTTTACGCTGGAATTCTGATTTCCGCCTTTTCTCTGGCAGAGGCCCTCACCGGCATGTTCTGGGGGAGTCTCGCAGACCGACTGGGCCGAAAGCCCATTCTACTCTCTGGTTGCTGTGGAACAATGCTCTCTCTGTTCATCGTCGGATTGGCTCCAAACTTTTGGGTGGCTTTAGCGGGCCGCGCGCTTGGTGGAGCGCTTAATGGGAATATTGGCGTCATTCAGACCATGGTGGGGGAGTTGGTTAAACGACCTGAGCATGAACGTAAGTTGCCAATCCTTTTCCTGATCACAGCAAATTCTAAATGCCAATATTACAGCCCGTGCCTACGCTGTCATGCCTTTCGTATGGTCTATTGGAACTATTATCGGACCAGGTAAGCTATAATTCACCATCAGACAGGGAAGATTGTAATAAGACTTTTGCTAATCTATAACAGCAATCGGAGGTTTACTTGCAAGACCTGCGGACGGGTATCCATCTCTTTTCCCTCGGGATGGTCTTTTTGGACGTTTTCCCTATTTGCTACCCAACTTGGTCTGCTCCTTTCTACTTCTCTTGAGTATCCTTGGCAGCTGGCTGTTCCTACAAGAGACTCATCCAGATATGCAACCTGATCGTGATGAGTTCTTCATGCCTACATCTACCAACCAGCCGCTTCTGGCGACATCAGGAACAACCGCCAATGGCGAGGTTGATCTTCGAGCTGATTCATACGGCACATTCAATCATGTCAGCTCATACGAAGAGAAGTGGGCGGGGGAGGGCGATGAAACTTTAGCTTTCTGGGAAAAACCAGTCAAACCAAAGGTATTCACTTGGCATGTCACTATGCTTATCATCGCTCTGGCCATCTTCACTTATCACTCGATGACCTACGACCATTTGCTGCCCATCTTTCTTCAAGACGATAACAAGAGATCTGCCTCACCATCCTCTCTCTTCGATATTCCGGGGGTATTGGTCTTTCTACTCAGACCGTCGGTATGATAATGTCTACGGATGGCATCATTGCACTCGTGATTCAAACGGTGATTTTCCCGGCACTGGCCCATTGGCTTGGAGTATGGCGACTCTTCGTTGTAGTGACGATACTACACCCTATCTCATACTTCATGGTTCCGTTCTTGGCATTCCTGCCCCAGAATCTTATCTTCTTCGGTATATATGCCTGTATGGTTGTCCGCAACATTCTGTCTATCGTTGCTTTCCCCGTGCTGTTGATTCTCATCAAGCAAGCCTGTCCATCGGACTCCGTGATGGGTAAAATCAATGGTCTTGCCGCCTCTGCGGGAGCAGCTTCGCGCACTGTTGCATCTCCTATTGCTGGCTTGCTGTACGGGGCTGGTACAGACATTGGTTGCACTGCCGTGGCCTGGTGGGGGAGCAGTCTTGTTGCCCTCTTGGGAGTGTTACAGCTCTGGTTCATGCAGCAGAAAAGACATTCGCTGGAGATCGTCGAATCTGCTACCTGTTACCGCCCTCCAGCTTCCGAACAGCCACTCAATGAAATTATCAACATCATCGTGACCGACACGGATGGTAATGTCATTCCGGAACCTTTGCCCAACGCGCCATTGCTGGGAGTGAGGACCTAAGCATCAAATTCAAAAAAGTCCCTACAGTGATGATGGCATTTCTTCCCTTCCTATCGATCTATATGTACAGTTTGCGATGTTTTTAGCCGGTTGTTCTTCTCATTTTCTTTTCATTTCGAAGCAATATTAGCGAAGGGCGTCCTCAGCGGCTTGCACTTAAGGAGTTTGTAAATTTCTGGATCATGATTGTCTAGCTATTTTCGTTTTGATTTCTGCCAATGCAGCTTGAGTAAATATATAAGTTTATCGTGTATTTATTATCATTTCTTGCAGAATTCAATTTGTACACATAACGATGAGTTGAAACCCGATCAAAACATGCATTGTTTGTATAGAAAGACAGCAGAGAGATGGCAGAAAGCCAAAGCGGTGGATGGGGTGCGATACGCTAGTCCAAACAAGGCATTTCTGACTGCGTTGATGGTAGCGACTCAGGGCGGTGAACGGCCTACGTGCACTTAGTGCTAGTCCCAATACGGGTTAGCTCTGTTTACACAGCAACCGCCACGATCAACTCAAAACACTTAAAACACTGACCCTCCACACCTCCATACAACACCCGAGGGCCTTTGCGACTGTCCATACGTCGTCCTCAACAGCTCTCATTATGGCAAATCCTCTTTCTCCCCTCTCGTCGTCCTTTCAGAATGCGCGATCTCGGTCTCCCAAGATCGGCTCGTCGCCGTTCCTCACCAAAACAATTGATGAACAAGCCGAGTCAGAATTTCGCGTCCCGTCAAGTCCACTGAAGAAAGCCTGGACAGAATATGAATCACCAGGCCCTAATGCCTGCGAGTCAAATGAGAACTACCTCCCTAACGACAACGACGAGATTGATGCACCCAACGATAATGACGATTTTCAAGATGCCGATAGCTCGCCATTCCGTGAGAATGCGCGGGAAGACACCGTCGATTTCCAAAAATTGCAAGAATATCAACAGCGCACACCCTCCCAACCGCGACACCACTTTGTGGTGGGACCTGTAGATGACCCCATGAGTTCTCCCTTCCGACCCGAGGGTAAAGACGAAACGGTGGATCTTCATAGGCTGCGCGAGGTACAACCGATGTCGCCTGGCTTGAGTAGGCGTCTGGCCATAGAAAACCCAGAAAGCTCTCCTTTCCGACCAGAAGGAAAGGATGAAACGGTGGATTTCGATCGGTTGCGTGAGCTGCGAGCTGAATCGCCCGTTTTTGATCAGCAGCCTCCGGAGCGCGAAAGCTCGCCACTTGAATTCGATCCCAGAGAAAATTCCATTGAGTCTCATGATATGCGAGAATGGAAAGCCAAACGAGAGTCTACGGGCAAATCTCAGCCCACTCATCCTGAGGCTCATAGTTCACCTTTCCGGCCCGATGCCAGAGAGGACAGTCTCGATATGCGAAAATTGCGCCCGACACCCCGTCTATCACCGGGAATGGAGAGCAATCACTCCCTTGCTGCCACGCCTCGGAAACGCTCGTTCGACCAAACTCCACAGGATCATGGGGAGGACGCGCAGACTAATGAACGGGCGAAAAAGGGCATGCTCAGCCGAGCTGAAGGCCCCGAGATTCACATCGATCTTGACGAAGAATCCAGCGTCATCCACGACCAAAGTTTGCTTTCAACTGCGAGTGCTACTCAAGACCGATCGACAATCGCAAACAGTATGATTGAAGACAAGCACAATGAGGGCATGAGTACAGTTCTTCACGACAATGATGATATGATGGACAAAGAAAATGATGACCATGATGCCGGAGATGCCATTTTGAGTGGAGATGATCACGATCCAATGGATGATACTGGTCTGAGCAACTTCTCTGTCCTGCCAGACATGACCTCTTTTGCGAAACTGCGTGCCGACTCGCCTTTGAAGTCAATGCGTGGCAGTGTCGGCCCCAATAAAGGTCCTACCGCCGACATGTACCGTCATAGTATGGAACCAGCGACTCCAGGTACTGCGCGCAGATCGCATCGAGCTAGTACGCTGCTCGATGTCGATTCACAGGTTGGATCACCTACTCCCAGACGACGAGTTTCTCGAGACGTGGGTAACCCGGAAAGAACTCCTAACTTGCTGGATTTCTCTGATCAGATGAACTTCTACCCCCGTCAGTCCATGCAACAGAATTCCCAGTACTCTCCACGGCGGTCTCCAATGAGAAATATGCGGCAATCCATGCGATCGCCATCTAAATTGTCTCTCTTGGATTTCGATATTCCACCTGCGCCAACCCCCCGTTCCATTCCCACTGTCACACCTCGTGAATTGGAGTCGCTCAAATCTGGTTTTATGTCAGAGATATCTTCGCTGAAGGCTACTCTCAGTGGCAAAGAGGCGGAAGTCGCCTGCTTAAAGACAGCAGTTGGAGACGCAGAGAGACGAGTTGGAGAAGCCTTGGAAGAAATTCGCAACGAGGTTGCCCGGAGAGAGACATTGGAAATTGAGCAGGCTGAATGGGACCGCCGAGGCAAGGATATGGAAAGAGTCCTGCAGTCCGTCCGCAGTGAGTTGGAAGAGGGCGAGCGTGAGCGAGATCGGCTTTCTAGGAAAGCTGAAGATGCAGAGAAGAGCAAGGAGCAACTCGAAAGCAGGATTGTAGAGCTCGAGACACAGTTGTCCACAGCACGTTCTTCCACTTCGGAACCTGCAGCCCAAGGGTCGCGACGGCCCTCGCAATCGGCAGAAGACACCGCACGGGAAGTGCAGGATGCCGTTGAAAAGGTTGCCCGTGAGCTTCACACTCTATACAAGGGCAAACATGAGACCAAGGTTGCGGCGTTGAAGAAGAGCTATGAATCTCGGTGGGAAAAGCGCCTTCGTGAGTCAGACAACAAGCTCACTGCCGCCCGCGAGGAAAATGAACGGCTCAAGGCTGAGCGTGATGCTGCCGACTCCGACTCCATGGCGGCTGCCAATGCCAGCATGGTCGCCCGTGAAAATGACGAACATGAAGCTCAAAAGCGCGTCTTTGAGGCACAGATCCAGGGTCTACAACATGAAATGGCGGCATTGAGGGAAGACAGTGAGAGACTGCGCTCTGAGCTCAAGATTGAGCGTGCTGAAAAGGGAGAGCTTGTCGCCGCTGTTGATGAGTGGTTGAACATCCAAGCCACCCAGCCTGCTCCAGCTCAGCAACAGGAACGGGAACGGGAGCCTTCTGTCTCTTCTGCTGGTGTTCCTGAGGAGGACTACCGGTCAGCTAGTGAACCTCCTACCGAAAACCTTCGTGGAAGTGTGAGCCGTTCTGGGTCCAGTGGCATTCGCCCTCCTTCTACGACTGAAAAGAAAGGTCCACGTTTCGGAGCCCCGGGTGGTCATTCTCGTGGCAATAGCGGAGGCAAATCCGGCATTGCTGTGTTCACTCCCGGCCGAGGTGGAATCATGAGCTCCATTGAGCGGATGGGACGTGGAGGTGTTTAGACAGAAGATACGGGCTTGGTGTTATTTTGTAATTTTGGTTCGGTTCAGACGAGGTTCGGTTCTGATTATGGTTCTGGGCACTTGAATTTCTTTTTTTTCTGTTTTTGAGTCTTGATTCCCCTTTCGCATGTGCCTTGACGTTTTGTATGACATTCTATGCTTGAACGTGCTATGAACCCTCAATTTGATTATTTCTAAGTTATGGACTGCTCTTGTATTTGACGAGTGGAGTTTTTTAATGGCGCAGATTGTACTGTACATTATTCGTCCTCCGCGAGTACTTTTTGCACTTCATCTGCAATGTTATACTCAAGCATATCCTTCGCAGGGTTCGCCGGAGAGAATATACCTGTCCGACTTGTAAGTAAACGAAGACCCAGCCTGATGAATGAAAGACAACTTACCAACCAACCACAGAATCAAATACATCATAAACTCCCCCACGATGCCCTTTTGCTGCTTTTTCTGCTGGCGCTGTTGGGCCTCGTCAAGAAGGGCCTTGACCCGAGGATACCGTAGAGCTGTATGTTTCTTTGCCGCAAGTTGAATGGCATCCTTCTCGGTGAACTCCGCAGTTGGGGCATTTCCATATACTCGCTTCAGATAATGGGCCAACATCATCGGAAACGATTCTGAATCTTCCAGTGCCTGCGCTGAACCTTGCCCTGAAGTTGGTGGCAGTGCATGTGCTGCATCACCTAGTAGCACGATGCCATCCCGATCCCAGATCGGCAACTCGGGCGTCGTCCACGTCGGGTACATTGTCTCTACATTGACTGATCGGATGATTTCCTGAATGACAGGATCACTCCAGTTCGCGTGTCGTTTTCGTAGATCTTCTGTGATCGCAGTCCGATCCACGGTTTTAGGATCTGGGCACTCATTCATTCCGTATGTGGACCACCAGGTGATCGTGTCTCCAGGGGATGAAATGTGGTTTGCTGATGCCCGGTGCTCATCTGTTTGGGAGCTGGATGAGTAGACGTAGCCGAACATGCCGGATCCCCCAAAAGTGATTGTCATTACCCCATCTGGGATGTTACGACGCAGACTCTCTGTCACGGGTGCAAAGCCACCCACTCCGACGAGACCTCTAAATATATTGTCAGTTTTCTCGATTAAACTCAAAAAGAGAAAGAAAAAAAAAAGTACAGTAGCTTACTCGTATTTCGGAGGATAAGGATCATCTTCTGGGTTCTCGGCATCAAAAAGCGCCCGTTTCACCGTTGACTTTAGTCCGTCGGCACCTATCACCAAATCGGCCTCCACAGGCTCACTTCCATCAGCGAATGTGACCAGATGTTTGCCAGTAGAGCTTCCATTTGGAACGACTTTTGCAATCTTCTTGTTCACTACCACATCATCGGGAATTCGATCCCGCAGACATTGCCAGATCGAGTGACGACTCATGGCTACCGAATTCATTGCGTGCCCATCTACCTCCGCTGTTGCCTGCACCTGCATCAATGTCCATCCATAGGCGCTTTTGAGGTGGAACTCTGAGTACGGATATCCACTACAGACGACTTCCTGTAACAGGGACTCGTCTAGTCGGCGTAGTACATTCAAGCCGTTAGGCCCGACACCTAGGCCGCCGCCCACAACTAAAGTTGCGGATCGGGTGGCTCCTTCGCCAGTGGCAGAAGCTGGTCTTTCCTGAAATGTTGTGTCCCGGGCTGTATCGTAGGCTTCATATATGGTGTAAGTATGGTTTTCTGCGTGCCCCGGTGGCTGGGGGAGATGCTTCTTGAGTGAAAGGTAGGCTGAGCAGCCACTAATTCCGGCTCCCACGATGATGATTCTCATCTTAAGATGCTGCGGGAAATCGTACCAGGATGAATCAATTGAGTAATTCAAGATTCCAAGCAGTTATCTTGGCTGTTGCTTACGCCATGAGATGTCATCAAACTGCTATGATCAACGTGAAGTCAGATTTGTCTCTATACGAGGTCAGCTGATCTGGCCCGTTTTTAGTCAGTGTATCAATTTGGGCTTCATCTTATCGCTTTCTATTTCAATACTACGATGTGATGCTATACAGGTCAATCGGGACTACAGTACGCTGTGATCGACTTCATGATCATGTGAGCTTGGACATTCCAGGCACGTACTGCATATTGGCCATCCAATCACCATAGTTGAAATTCACAAGCCACGAAAGTGGCAACCTCCTAATTCTGAGTCAATGTCCGGGGGCAAAGAACCAAAGTCAAGCCTCCACACCCGGGACTCCCCATCGCGGGGTGCCGATTTGCCTTCGACAGGCTTTCCCCATCCGGACCGATTCCCCTCGTCCGGGCCGTCACAGTACCCAGTCCATATGTGCAAACGTCACACGGGCCAAATGGTGCCGATAATGCATGATAATGCGAGACAATTACAGCCAATGGTTCTCGTTAGTGCTTGTTCGACTACTCTTGCAGTTTGACAGTTTGGAGGGGTAATGCGCAATGACGCCACTGATCCGCCTTTCCACCCCTCCATACCCGTATTTCAAAATGATCAGCCCCCCTCGTGGTCCAATCTAAACCATCCAGGTCCCTAGCGCGGGGTGCAAGCACTACACGTCCCCAAGAGCTTTCTCTTTGTCGGCTTGTCTTCGAATTGAAACGTGGGGCAACTCTCGGATATCAAGCCACTGCGCTATAATTCCGTTTGTGATTTGTTCCGCGCCAGACCCTGAGCTTGGACCTATCTTTTTCCCTTGGACGCCAAGGCCCAGCAAGTCCGGGGTTGAAAGCGACCGGCGTGATGACCGATAAGATTCTCCGCAATTTCGGTCCTTTCTCTGAAGGCTGCAGCTGCACAACATTCCGAAGGCCGCGACTCGAACCCCGCTGACCCATTTCTTGCTTCTTTGCTGAAACGCACAATCTGCACTAGAGACGTGTTGAACGAGCACTCAAAGCTGGATCGGGGGGCTGTCTCGGCAACCTTGCATTGATCTTGAAGCTCCCGGGTTCAGCTTGCGACATTGTTCCTAAGCTATCTCAGCGGAACAAGATCATACCTTGCATATATACATCATGTACACCGATCTTTGATTTTCTGGACAGGCACAGGTGGATATCTCGGAACCAGGAAATTATCACCGGCCCCGGACTCCCATGTCGGCAGGATTTGTAGACCCAGGGATCGTGCGCACGGCAACAGGATTCGGGAACTTGACCTTTGCCAGATTTGTGATTGGAGTCCCACTTGGATCCGCTTTTGACCTCGTGAGAGCCAGAATTCTCCAGAGAAAGCGTCCCCATAATCCGTGATGTCCCCGTGATTTATTCCCCCACACGTGTTGTTTCAAGTCCGGCGAGACCGAGACTTTTTTTTTTTTATTTATATATTTTCTTTAAAGAAAAATTCCACATGGTCCTTCATCCTTTAAAGAGTACCCTGTAGACGAAAGATTCCCACAGTAGGCGGTAGATCCCACATACACACAAAATCACTGACTGTAAGGTGGATTCCTCCGATAGTCGGTAGTTGTGCATGCACGGACAGACCCGCTGGGCAATCAGATTGCAGCATATATATCCGGACCCTGCGCTATATAACCTGCAGGACAACGGTCGTGGAAACCGCGGGAAATTTTCGTTTCTGGATAAAATTCTGGATGTATCTGGACCGGGCATCTGCGGCATCTTGACTTTTAAACTTTGGTCAATTATTTTTTCTTTTCTTTTCTTTTTTATTTCATATAGACATCCGGTTATCGGCAGATATTGACTTTTGTGGGGAGTCGAATGGGCGTTCGTGTTCTGGGGATGAGACAAGTATCCATTGGTCATCCATTGTTGCTTACTTTGCGTCCCACGGTCGAGACCCGCTGGCCTTAGTAATGAGGGTTTTAACTACCCCGGGTACTCCAGATAATCCTTCATTATACATCATTTCTTAACATATCTCGACGTGCGGCATTATCTAGAAGCACAAGCACTGTATATACACTTGCAAATCATAGCTAACCTGCAATGATTCATAAAAATGCGATCAACAAAACCCCCCTAAAACGGTAAGCTTGCGACAAGCCTCCACCACACTAACAGTCGGTCCCACTTATTCTCCGCCATCGGCGACTGGAGACGGCTCCTTTGGAATTTTTGGTCTTTTTCAGTGTCCACTCTGGCTGGACCAGGACACATCTCCTGAAAATAAGTCCGTCCAGACTTCCCCCCAGGTTCCGCTCCTCAAACTAGCGGCTGTGATCTACCCCTGGTCACCCGTGGATTCCATGGTTGGGGGGAAATTGTTGGTCTTTGGGTACTGCTCGGCGTAATTCGGAATTTTACAAGTGAGGCTTTCTTGGCCGTTAGGTTTCAGGAGGACATTGGTTGCACTGATCAAGATGCACAATCTACATTCTTAATTTATAGGATCATATCGGATTGACCTCTGAATGGTCCAATTTGAAGGACTTGGCAGAGGGGCATGTGAGTGTTGAATGTATAGAATCCCAAGTGTATTGTACCTGTTACGCTAGAGTCCTGGAGAAGACTTGTTATGACACACCCCCGGCTCCACCTGGTGGGGGCATTCCGCGGGTTTTTTTTTCCCTCTTCCTTTTTTCTCATTTCATTTTTCTGTCCGCATACAGAACTCAATCATTCAGGATAATAATCATCAGCTCTCTATCTTCTATTCTCTATTCCCGTTAGTCACGCGATATTCTATATCTTAATACTGTACTGTAAACGGAAAAACCGGCACCGCATCGGACCCGTTGTCCCGTGACCGGGCCGAGCGTCTGGGACGCTAAGCCCAATGCGGCGACTGTGACGACACATTCGTCGCTAGGTTTTCAGTTGAATTTCGTGGTTTCAGTGGTTTTGGGTGCCACGAGCCAGGCAGAAAGTGGAAATGCCTCTCGTGTGGGGAATTCCTGCCACTCTTGGTCTAGCGAATGGTTGATGCGCGATTTGGGGGTAATTTCACTGGGATCTGCCCCAACCTGGGTTCGTCCACTTATACTATATACTTAAGCAAATCCACCTCCCCCAGAAACTTCGTGTCCCCAGTTCTAACTCCTTAAAAAAATTTAAGAAAAAAAAATTACATCTCCACTCACTGAGGATATTTCATTATATTCCTCGAATGTACCCCATACGCCCCCGATCATAATGAATTCCACTATGACAGATTCCGAGTCGGGAAAACGAAAGGCCTCTACCGCCGGCCTTTCCGCTCATAACCGCCCCGTCAAGCGCCGGGCCTCAAAGGCCTGTTGCTGCTGTCGCGCCCGCAAGGTCCGCTGCGATGTGGTAGAGAATGGTTCCCCTTGCACCAATTGTCGACTAGATCAGGTCGAATGTGTCGTCACCGAAAGCAAGCGGAGAAAGTTCGTCAACACTATAAACGCCAGGAGAAAACAAAGAGTTTCTGTCAAAGTCATTCTTAGCTAACGGAGTATCGGTGCTACAGGAAGTCTCGGGTTGAGGTTGAACATGCAGCCCATTCCGAGTCCCCCGAGGCCTCGGAGGAGAACCTGCTGCATAGCATTCAGGGCTTGTCTGAAATGGCACCCACGTCACCTTCCCAAGCGTCCGTTGATCTGGATCACGGACAACATATGCCACATCTGCTCTGTGCGTATCCACTGAAATCGAATATACGGTATATATCTTGGTATTTGGGATCATGCAGCTAACTTGCCACTGCAGATCAAACACAAGCACACCGCATTGGCTCCGATGATCAGAATCGCCGCCGCATGGCCCCCAACCCTGCCGTGCCCGCCTCAATGCCCCTGGCAAACGCCACACTGCAAATCCAACAGCTACTCGATCCCTCATTTGGAAACCGAACTGCAAGCGCCTTTCTTCCCGACTACATTAGAGGTCTACCCGCCCGGTTCCAGAAGGAAGATATTGACTACTTGGCCGCGAAGGGAGCGTTGACAATCCCGGACGTGCCTCTGCGAAACGAGCTTCTCAAGGCCTACATTCATTATGTGCATTCTTATATGCCCCTGCTGGATTTGGAGGAGTTCCTCCAGACCATTGTCCAAAACGATGGAGTCCACCGCATCAGTTTACTGCTATTCCAGGCGGTCATGTTCGCGGGTATGGCCTTTGTCGACATGAAGCATCTGCAAGCTGCCGGTTACCAAACCCGTAAAGCGGCTCGCAAGATTTTCTTCCAGCGTGCCCGCCTCTTGTACGACTTCGACTACGAGGTAGATCGCATCTCTTTGGTCCAGTCTCTGCTGCTCATGACCTATTGGTATGAGACTCCGGATGACCAAAAGGACACTTGGCACTGGATGGGCGTCAGCCTGTCTTTGGCCCACACTATCGGTCTCCACCGAGACCCCGGCAACTCGCGGATGGACCTGCGCCGCCAGAGAATGTGGAAACGCATCTGGTGGAGCACATACACTCGTGATCGTTTGATTGCGTTAGGCATGCGACGCCCGATGCGCGTGAAGGATGACGACTGTGATGTACCGATGTTGACTATGGACGACTTTGAGTTCCAGGCCTTCTCACCCGAAATTGTGAAGATGGTCGGGGACTCGGAGATTTTGCAGAATGTCAGCCACCAGCGAGAGCTGGCCTTGATGTTCATTGAAAAGGCTAGGCTTTGTCTTTGCGTGAGCCATGTCCTTTCCGCACAGTACTCGGTGCTCAGCCACAAATTCGGCGGCACCATGGAGACCACAATGATGTTGGTCCCTAAGAAGTCCACTGCAGAGTCCTTTGAAGTGCGACGCTGTGATCAGGAGCTGGAAGACTGGCTGGCCAATCTCCCGGTCGAAACACAATATACGCCTTCGGGCGTGTCGAAGCTTCCGGAAGCCCGTGAAGTTCTTCACTCGCACCGAGCTCTGCTGAAGATGGTTTATCTCACTACATCCAGTGCTCTCCATCGCCCCCAGGTCCTTCCCGCCGTTCCCTACCCGTCCATGGATTCCGAGCTACAAGAATTGTCTCGTCAAAAAGTCCGATTCGCCGCCGTGGAGATAACCGCCATTGCCCAGGATCTTCATGTCCTAGACTTGACTCGATACTACCCGACCACTGGAGTGACCGTGCTCCTACCCGCCGTCATTATTCACCTGCTCGATATTAAATCGAGCGACCCAAGCGTACGGATGACAAGTCTCCAGCGCTTCTACCAGTGCATGCGCATCCTACAGCGCCTGCGGGAGATCTACGCATCGGCCGATTTTGCGACCTCATTCCTGGAAGCCGCCATCCGCAAGGCCGGTATCCAGCTGACAGTCGCACCACAGGAGGTGCAATCTAAGCGATCCCGCAAGACCACCACAAGCAATGATCCATTCGACGCGCTATCTCGGAACAACACCCTCACTCCTCCCCCGGACTCCCTGGCCCAGAAGATTCCGGACCTCACTTACCCCCAGGCCCCCGCAGGCGGGCGTACTGGAAGCCTCTTTGCCTCAACCCCGCCACACTCCGACGGCAGCGAAAACGGCAGCACCAACAATCTCAACCCGACCCACAGCCATGACGCCTTTGCCATCCCCGAGCTCAACTCGGAGCTCAGCCTCACCGAGCTAATGGACCTGGCCAATGATGCCGAGGTGACCCAGAATGACTTCGATGCGCTGATCAACTTCGACGATGCCGGGAATGAATTCTTCACGGATGAGTCCGGCCAAGGCGGAGCCGCGGCCGAAGACAAGGGCTACGAGTTCGGCGTCGATAACATGAATGGCATGGGCTTTGACACTGATCCAAAGTCGATTGACTTTGCCAATTTGACAGAGCTACATGGCGATCATGGTTCGAGCGACCTTTCAGCCGAGGCTCATTCTCGGGCCAGTCTGACGGCCGACCTGGACACAGACCTTGGCATTGGTCTGGATGAATGAACACGTGCAATGTGTCTTTTTTTTTTCTGATTCTTTCGGTGGACTTTTTCTTAGCGGAATTATATAATTACTGTATTACAAGCTTTGCACATTGGAGAAAGGAAAGATCGGGGCTCATGTCTGGCGCATCCGGATTGATTTGGTTTTGGTTTGGTTTTGGTTTCTCTATGATGATGATCACGACGTCCCTTTGTACTTTGGATATAGAGAGAGGGATTCCACCAAAAAAAGAGTTATGAGCAATATGATGACCATTCCATTAAATCGGTAACTTCATAGTGATCCTAGTAGTTCCCTGTAAATCGATCGACATGCCGATGGTATCGGCATCACATGCTGAATCTCCCGAATTCACGTCATCGTGCAGTGATCAACATCGCCAGTCTAGTGCAACGGTTCCAGGGATTGGGATCGACAGGGGGCGTTTGTTATGTTGGGGTTATGCTGGATATGCAGATGCGGCTGTATTACGGTCGCTGAGCCGAGGCTAGACAAGTCGCTATAGAGTAAGTGGACTCCATACCATTAACGGGATTCGGGATTGACCGAGTCCGATATGTGGAACAACCTTTGAAGTTCCAGGGAAGCTCTCGTCTTTGAATCTGCAGACCATGGTATCCGTGAGCCGTTGGATTACCTCACTCCATTTCTCATCAGAGGGACGTTGGATGTCCAAAAATGCCCATCGCCTGACCATTCGATGTAAAGTCTTCCAACAAAGGTGCTCACCAATCATTCATTTGGATGCTGCAAGTATCAATGCAATCTTGCTCAGCGACCAGATCATCGTTCCAGCATATAGCTCCCGCACACCCGCGCCCCTTGTAAGCAGCCTTGCAGGCCCAGAAACCACCAGCAATACACTCCAAGCTTTCGGCCTCTGAAGCGGCAGCAGCAGTCGAAGTCGTTGAAGTTGCCGTGGAATGTGTAGTGAACGAGGCAAGACGGTAAGAGGCTATAACGATACCGTCAATGGCACTGCCTAACGGGTCTTGGATGCACAGGCAAGATATCTCCTGCTGAATCGGTAAAGGCGTAGAATTGGGGTTGTGTATGTCTCGCTTGAGTCACCGTAGAAATGGTAGGTGGCAGTGGCTCCTGGGCATCCGGTCCACTGCCAAGGTCCTGCTTGGCTATATAAAGCGATGGCTCCGTAGCGTAGGCTTGCTCGGGGGTAAAGAGACTATGAGTCCCTAATCAAGTCCTGTCGCGACTGCTAGAAGAGCATTGGTGCCATCCGTGGCTGAAAGACAGCTTCACTTCTCAACCACAATGATGTTTGTGCATCTTTATGAAATGATGTGATGAAACCACCATGAAACCGGTCATTACCCCGAGTATGAAGATATGTATATATTGCCAGAAATATTCACACACTGCTCGATTCCATAAAAATGCACCCGCGGAGGCTTTCAATTGATCTGAAATTAATTCCTGCTACTACAAATGACTATCAGTACCTACGTATCAGAAATGAAAACTGAATCACTTGGTTGAGATAGAAAGCCACCGTTGAATGGATTGGCTTTACTGTGTGTTAGTCAGGGTTCCACGGTTCGCTTACTAAATCTCCGTTCTGCTGCTCTGCTGTCAAAGGTGAGAGCACCAAACCATAAAGACAAGACTTGGGTTTTCAAAAAGAATGGACGCAACATCAGGGCTTATCTGGCTGCCTGCTGCATTAAGCTCCACCGGACGAATAGACTGGTCCACTGCGCTCTCTAGCGGCGCCGATCCTTCCCCTCACCAAGACCCTGAATCTCTCATTGGAGCCGCTGGCCAAGATATCCTGCAGTAGATTTGTTAGCAATGCTACCTTTCCCCGGAGCCCATGCGGAGATGAGCCGGAGAAGTCCCCACGACCCTGGAAACCACCTGTACATGCTTCTTACTGGCTTTTCTTCCGGGCAATCGGTCTTGGCTGGCCCGCTTTTTCCTTCTCTGGAAGGTGATTAAGAATGGTGATTGCTTGGAGCACGGCTTCTGTATCGCCAGTCTCGGGAATAAGGTGTCGTCCTGCACGGTGGGTGGACAAATCCCGGCGATACGTCTCCTCACCGGAAACATATTTAAGCTACGATGGAGCCGCTGTTTACGACCCTTTTTGTTCCCCGAGAAGATAGGTGGGGTTGCTTGCTAAACATAACGTGGGCTTGATACAAAATGCGCATTTATCCTTGGATTTCACTGTTGCTGCCTCTCGCGGCAGCCCATTCAGTGCCAAGGGGTACGGAATTTGCACGTCGCCAGCTGCCCAAGCAGCCTACTGGTGTCAAGACTATCAAGACTGCGAACAATGTCACCATTCGGTACAAAGAGCCTGGGAAGGAGGGTGTTTGTGAAACTACCCCGGGTGTCAACTCCTACTCGGGTTATGTAGATCTTGCGCCCAACGTGCACACGTTCTTCTGGTTCTTTGAGGCCCGGCATAACCCAGAGACAGCTCCGATTACACTGTGGCTCAACGGTGGTCCCGGAAGTGATTCCTTGATTGGACTCTTTGAAGGTACGAGCTCTCAAAAAATAATATATATATAAAAAAAAAAGAAAGAAAAAGATATACATGTAGCTAACAACGATAACAGAATTGGGACCCTGTCATATCAATGAGACCTATGAGACGTATCTGAACCCGCACTCATGGAATGAGGTTTCCAATATGCTGTTTATTTCCCAGCCTCTTGGAACCGGTAGGAACTTTCCAAAGAGTATAGTGCATATATCCATAAATTTGCTGACACTTGAAAGGTTTCTCGTATTCCGAGGAAGAAGCTGGCTCCCTCAACCCAATCACAGGATCGTTTGAACCTGTCAAAGTGGCCGGGGCTCAAGGCCGCTATCCGGTGATCAATGCCTCTATGATCGGTCAGTGACAATGCTAGAAACTTAAGGCAACCGGACTAACGACCAAAGATACCACCAATCTCGCTGCCGAAGCTGCCTGGGAAGTTTTGCAAGGATTCCTTGGGGCGCTACCCAAGCTAGACTCGAAGATCAAATCCAAGGAATTTAACCTCTGGACTGAAAGTTATGGCGGGTAAGTGCTCTTTCCTCCCTTATCTTTAGTCTACCACTAATGCCTTTCAGACACTATGGGCCGGCAGTAAGTTCAGAACCAAGGTTGCTTCTACTTGAACTAATATGAGCAGTTCTTCGACCACTTCTACGAAGAGAACCAGAAGATTGCCAATGGCTCCGTCGAGGGTGTTCAACTTGAATTCAACACCCTCGGAATCATCAATGGTATCATCGATGAAGCCATCCAGGCTCCTCACTACCCCGAATTTGCCGTTCACAACACCTATGGTATTGAAGCAGTAAGCATTAATGGCGTCTCGCTTCATCTGTAACTACATACTAACAACTGTTTCAGGTCAACAAAACCGTCTACGACTATATGAAATTCGCCAATGAAATGCCTAACGGTTGCCAGAGCCAGATTGCGACGTGCAAGGCCACGAATCGCACCTCCCTATCAGACTACTCATTGTGCACAGAGGCAACAAACATGTGTCGAGACAATGTCGGTACGTAAACTATAATCTCTCTCTCTGTCTGCCCTGCAATATATCTAATTTCTACTACAGAGGGCCCATACTACACTTTCAGCGGCCGTGGTACCTACGACATCCGCCACCCAAGTAATGATCCTACTCCTCCCAGCTACTACGAGAAATACCTCGCCAAAGACTCCGTCATGAACGCTCTCGGCGTCGACCTCAACTACACCGGATCCAACAATGAAGTCTACTTTGCTTTCCAGCAAACTGGTGATTTCGTATGGCCGAACTTCATTGAGGACCTGGAAGATATCCTTGCGCGCCCTGTGCGTGTAGCGCTCATCTACGGCGATGCTGACTACATCTGTAACTGGTTTGGTGGACAGGCCATCTCCCTTGCTACCAAGTATAAGCACAGTAAGGAGTTCCAGGCCGCCGGGTATGCGCCGTTCTTGGTGGATGGCGTTGAGTATGGTGAGACGCGTGAATATGGCAACTTCTCGTTTACTCGAGTGTATGAGGCGGGCCATGAGGTGCCCTTCTATCAGCCTATTGCGGCATTACAGCTCTTTAACCGTACGTTGAATGGTTGGGAACTGCCTACTGGTGAGAAGAAGTTGACTCCTGCCTTTGGGTCGAGTGGACCTGCGTCTGCGACGCATACCCAGTCGTCCGTTGCCCTGCCCACTGCTTCGGGGGTCGTTGGTATGAAGAAGCACTGATATAGAATTGTGCGTGTGTGCAGTTCTTGTGTACTGGTTGACGATCATGCGCTCCTTGCGTATAGTTAAGAATTCTGTTTATACCGAAGATTTACACAATCTGTCCCTGATAGTTTTCAAGGGCCCAATCATACTAAAGTACACGATTAGCCAGCTTCAAGTCTGGTCAAAACTTTATCACCAGTTTGTCATTAGAGCTCTGTAGAAGGAGCTCTCACATAAGACCATACAACGTCATGTTCAAGTCAAAGGCAAAAAAAAAAAAAATACAAGAAGAGAAAGAAGGACCTAGGTGAGTAAATCTTGCAATTCTGCTCCCGATGGACAAGGCCGTGGATTTTTAGCCGGGAAGGGATATCGATAAATGATTGGAAAACGAACAAAAACACGCCTCGTAAATGCAAGTGATGGAACGTGGCATCCATTGCGAATGCAAACAAGAGCGACCGTTAAGAGAAAGTGGTGGTACACGTAATCGGCCCTTTAGCACATATAGCTTCAAGACTTGCTGGACGTATCCTCATGGGACTCGGGCTTTTCATAGTCATCGGTCTGCACGGTGGTGTCTCCTAGAACATCCGCGGTGGTTTCGTCCGAAAAGCGCAAGTCATCCTCGATGGCAGTGCTGTCCTTCACCTTGAAAAAGATGATTGGCGAAGCAATGAGCATGCTACCAACTAGCAGACCCCAGCAAGAAGCGAACTCCGTCATGAACGGAGTCTTTTGGGCATCCAGTCTAGAATTGTCGTTAGAAACTTAGTTCAATGGAAAATGGAAGATGATACATACCGCCACATGCCAGCCGCACCAGCCGACTGGATACCCTTGTAGAAGCCAGCAAAGTTGGCTAATTTGCGGCTGTTGTTGGAAAGAGAGCCCATATACCTGGGACCGAGATTAGAACCTAACAGTCTGCCTGTAGAAATGTGCCGAGTACTTACCAGTAAGTGCAGGTCTGGAATGCCGCATCATAGAAGCCGTAGAACATGTACAAGAACATGGGCCCGATGTAACCGCTGTCCATAAAATCCGTATCCGCCTTCACGGTCTCCCGAGTGTACTGTTTTTGGAAGACATAGCCACCTCCCCAGATCCCCATGGTGATGGCAAGAAGGATTCCGAAATTGACCTTGGCACGGGCCGGACGAGAAAGGAACTTCATGTCGAGTAGCTGACCGAAAATGAAGGCACCCACCATCTGCATCAGCCAGTATAAGAGACTGTTCAGAGCACGGGTGCGAACGGTGAAGTAGGCGAGATTGACCGAATTGAAGTGATAGCCATAGAACCAGTTACTGGCCAAGAACATGGGGAACATGAGAACGATATAAGAGTCCGAGCGCAAGGTCTCCCAGAGGCCCAAGAACTCCGACTTCCAGGTGGGGTTCTTGATCACAATGATGCGCGAACCGTCTTTTCGCTTGATATACTTGGAGTCGGCGACCACCCAGCAGAGAGCAAACCCAACCGCCATCAGCACAAGGAAAGCAATATAGGTGCCGTTGTCCACCTTGCCAGCTGTACTGTGCATGTTCTGCCCCAGGGGGATCAAACTGCCAATGACCCCACCTAGGTTGAAAATGACCCAAAAGACGGCAATGTACTTGCCCTTTTCGTGCTCATGGGGATAGCTCATCATCACGGCACCCTGGGCGCACCACAGCAGACCGGCACAGACACCGAGCAAGGCACCGGCAAAAATGAGGAAGCCGGCATTCTGATTGATATTATAGGAGAGAAGGGCGGCGACATAAAGAAAATACCCGAAGCCACCCAGGGACAAGGTCAGTCGTAACCCGATGCGATTGGCAATGGAGCCCGCAAAAAAGCCGACCACGGCAAAGGTACTGTACAGGGCGGTGTTGGAATTGTTCACGTCGGTCGCATTGACCTGGCCACCTCCTCCCAGGCCACTCACTGCATTGAACATGCCAGGACAGAGGAAACAGACGAATGAGACGAGAATCAGCTGGGTTTCGGGCGATGCGAACCAGGGAGCCTCCCAATTGCCGATTTTCATCATTGGCTTATACATCCACGGCTTCCCCACCACGGCGTGATCCATTGCGGTCTCTGGGTCCTGCATATTCATTTGTTCAATATGTTTCTCCGGAGAAGGCGGAGATTCCGGAGCGTGCTGCCGCTCAGGCTCGGGAGAGGCCATTGGAGAAAGAAACACCGTTAGAGGTGGAAGAATTCGGGGGCGAAGGAATCAACACAATTGACGAAGGAAATCTGGGAAGGAATGCTACGCCCACGTGAGTGAAAACCGATTTCCAAGGCAGGAATGTTGAGGAGAGAGAAGCCGATTATAAGAAAGTCGAGGGGATTTTCTCCAGAAAAGCATTATCGATGTTTCACAGATAACGAGCAATGATACGTTGGGGTAATTAAAGTGGATTGCCATTCATGACCAATTGCTGGTCCACCGGGCATTGCGGGGTGGAGAGCAGGAAAGATGGAGACTCTGGAGAAATGGAGTCCCTGCACCTGAGGATGAAATAAGAGGCGCCAGATGCGACTCTGCATGCGGTCGCATCTCGGCTTGGCATGCAACACTAAAGCATAAGTGGCCCACTCGACGGCCTGGGGCGGCGCTCGTCTACTACGGTGGTCCACTTGATAAGCCCTCTTTCCTGGAATTACTTGAACCCCTCGGGTCCCTTATCTTCTTCAAGTCATCATCATGCCAAGTGAAGTCATCAGATAGCTCACGGCTATCCCCGGATCAAGGACATATCTACCTTCCGAGAACATTGGAACTCCATTCGGATGATAAGTGCTCATCGGGGGTCACGAGCCAGGACGGTCTTGCAGAGGTCAAGAGAGAATTCGGATTACCTGGAGAAAGGCAATCTCCCATGGTTGCCATGGTTGGGAATACGAAGCCGAGACAGAAGGAACAACGAGAGAAAAAAGAGGCATTCCTTGGATTCATCTGACCTCGACGTATACGAAGTCATAATGCGATGCTTAATTGATTGTAATAGAAGTCTTGTCTTTGACGAAGCTCCAAAGCTTGCAGATAGTGGTAGGACTGCTCCGGTTGGGAACGTCATGAAAAAACAGCTAGGCAGCATAGAAGGTACATATGGTGGAAAGAGGCTTTGCACTACTATGCAGAATTCCTTATTTGAGCTTATCCAGAATTCCTCGCCAGTGCCCATGGGAAGACATGTGTTGATGTGAAGCAACACATGACAAGAAGGGTGCACATTTCTGTGTACGGTATCGTTCTGTACGGGTGCAGGAGCCTGTTTGCATCTGTCTGAAAGAAGCAGGCGGTGTGTGTATTGATACTCAGAACAGAAGGCGGTCGGTCTTTCTTTTACATAAGCCTGCTTGCGGCCCCACGATCTAGACTGCGACGCTGTGAGGTTACAGTTCTTTTTTGCCCCGGATTTTGCTGTTTATCTATACCGGATGCAACTTCTAGTCGATGGCACCGTCATGCCAGCTTGACATCAGGCTCCACTATTGACCCAACCATCTTGATACCATTGTTGGCCACATGGAAATCCAGAAGACGTTAGGACTGGGCACCCAATGGTACCAGAGGATACCAGAAATGAGAGGTACCTGCGACTTGTTCATGCCGTGTACCCTGATCCACGGTAGAAGTCCAGAGAACAATCAGAACGAATTAGATACATCCAGAGGATCTCGTGGGGTGGTTGTCAAAATCCGGTCTCGCCCACATGGCGCATGCGACGATACATTCTCTAATGAAGATCCCATGTAGGAGAGGTTACGATTCGGTTGGCGTCGTACACCTCTCCCCGACGTAACCAAGATTTTTTGCAATCTTCATTTCTTCTTTTCTTCGCGCCTTCTTCCACTTCCCTTTCCATCTCTTCTTAACCTTCTACCCACCCCTACAACTTCCTTCAACCCTCAAAGCCTGCTCTGACGTAACCACCATGCAAGTCTCGAATCTGATCTGCTTCCCTTCCTTATCGCTAACCAAAGACCTTATCTTGACAGGCGTGTAATTATCAGAGAAGACCCCCAGACGGTGTCAGTGTACATCGCTGAATACATCGTCAGTAAGTGAAAAGCTCCGTGGTGGACCCAACAGCCGGACTGACAGCTCCCAGGCCGTATCAAAGCATTCAACCCCACTGAGAGCCAGCCCTTCGTCCTGGGTCTGCCAACGGGCAGCAGCCCCGAAATCATCTACAAGATTTTGGTCCAGCGTCACCGTGCCGGAGAGATTTCTTTCAAAAATGTCGTGACTTTCAACATGGTAGGTTGATCATACAATGCAGTTCCCGGCACAATGTATTAATCTATTATTGCGCAGGATGAATATGTGGGCCTGCCTCGGGACCACCCCGAGTCCTACCACAGCTTTATGTACAAGCATTTCTTCTCGCATGTGGATATTCTCCCCCAAAATATCAACATCCTCGACGGCAATGCAGCAGACCCCGTTGCGGAGTGCGCCTCGTTCGATGCGCGCATTGCGCGCTACGGCGGTATCGAGCTCTTCCTCGGTGGCGTTGGACCCGACGGCCACATCGCCTTCAATGAGCCTGGCTCTTCGCTGAGCAGCCGAACCCGTGTCAAGACCTTGGCCTACGACACCATGCTGGCCAACTCGCGCTTCTTCGACAACGACGTGAGCAAGGTGCCGCGAATGGCCATGACCGTCGGTATCCAGACCATCATGGATGCGCGGGAGGTCGTCATCGTCGCCACGGGTGCTCACAAGGCATTCGCAGTACAGAAGGGTTTGGAAGATGGTGTGAATCACATGTGGACTCTCTCCGCGCTGCAGCTGCACCCTCACCCGCTGATTGTCTGTGACCGTGACGCCACTCTGGAGCTCAAGGTCAAGACTGTACGCTACTTCGAGTCCATTGAACAGGCTGGAACCGATGCCCGTACACAGGGTCCCTCGTTGGTCTATCGTCCTCGCACCTACGTCCCGGCCCCGGTGCCCATCAAGAAAACTCGTGCGCAGGAGTCAAGTCCTGAATCCACCCCTCCAAAGGTGCCCAAGGATTTGCGCATCAATACTGAGCTTGGCCGGTCTTTAGAGGACGATGAGCTGACCCCGGACAGCATGTCTTCACGCATGGTTGACTCGGCCATCGCCGGCCTGGATGGAACCCTGAAGAACGACCTGATCTTCGATCGTATGGGGGGCAGAATGACTGCGATCTGAACACCACCTGGGTATTGTGCCATGCTTCTTTCGGTGTCTTTCTTTTCTGTTTTTGTTTTGTCGTTCAGGAGAATGGGGTGTCTGGGTCTTTCTTACGTAGGCTAATTGCTGCATGGTCTTCGTTTCCGGTCAAGGAGTTGTCTTTTGTGTTTCTTTTGTATTTTGATCCTGAAACTGATAGATAGGATATCTATGATATCCTCTTGAACATGTCATGCGATAAATCATTCAAGCGCTAGCGAATAAACATTGTATCAAGAATTGCCAAAGGATTTGCTGTTGTATAGCCTCGTGTGTAATAAGACCAGAGTTTCTTTTCTTGCGTGGTATTGTAAAAGCACCTATACTCAAACTTTAAGTGGTTGCACAACATACGCATTTGGAATATCTATCCAGGCACCCAATATTGATCAGGTCTTTCTGCTGACACAAAATTCATAAGTGGTGCTTTCATTAGAGATGACAATGCTGTGAAAAATGGTCCTTTTTCTAATTACACTTTATATCCGAGCCATGGCGTATAGAACATTACAGTTTGGCAAAAACAGTCGCAACGGCACCGCTCATATCAACGAGGGTGCTCTTGTTCTGCAACCAGGCCTCGATACCCCGACGGCCATTCTCCACACCCAGGCCACTCTTCTTCCAGCCACCCACGGCCATCTCGGCCGGGCTCTCACCCCAGGTGTTGATCCAGGTGATACCCGCCTGGAGCTGATCAATGACGCGGTGGGCCTGATTCAGATCCTTAGTGAAGACACCGGCTGCGAGACCAAGCTCAGTGGCGTTGGCGCGCTCCACCGCTTCCTCGACGGTATCATAGAATAGCAGAGTCATGACAGGTCCGAAGATCTCTTCCTTGACAATGCGCATGGAGTCGGTACAGTCGGTGAAGATGGTGGGCTTGACCCAGTAGCCAGCCTGCAGGTCCTGGGGTACGGCGGGCTTATCAGGACCTCCGCAGAGCAGGGTGGCTCGGTCCGTCTCGATACCGTGGCGAATGTACGCGACCACTTTCTCATGGTGCACAGCAGAGCTCAGGGGTCCGTAATTTGTCTGCTCGTCAAAGAGTGGGCCAGCCCGCACAAAGGAAATTTTCTCCAGCAGACGCTTCTCAAAGGCTGTCTTCATGGACCGGGGGACGAACACACGGGTACCGTTGGTGCAGACCTGACCTGTGCTGTAGAAGTTGGCCATCATAGCTCCGTCGACGGCATTCTCAAGGTCCGCATCGGGACAGACAATCAGGGGGCTCTTGCCACCCAATTCCATAGTCACATACTTCATGTTGCCCGATGCGGAGCCTGCCACCTTCATACCGGTCGCCACCTGACCGGTGAACGACACCTTAGCAATTTGAGGGTGGTTGGTCAGGTAGGCACCAACGTCGCCAGCGCCGTTGATCACGTTAAAAACACCAGCAGGCAAGCCCGCCTCAGTATAGATCTCGGCTAAGGTTTGACCGTGGAGAGGGGTGTATTCACTCGGCTTGTACACCATGGTGTTGCCGGCTGCAAGACAAGCAGCTGATTTCCACAGGGCACTAGAACAAGACGATCGTTAGTATCTTTATATTTGTTTCCCCCGGTTTCTCCTGGATTGTGACCACTAACATCTGAATTGGATAGTTCCAAGCCCCGATGCCAGCACAAACACCCAACGGAGCCTTCTTAGTGTACACCCATGCATCCTCTCGCAACTGCGTGGTCTCGCCATTCAGGCCCCCGCCACCGATAAAATTGGCGTAGTATTCAAGGACATCCGCACCAGTGACCACATCGACCGTGCTGGTCTCAGTGAATGCCTTGCCGGAGTCCAGAGTTTCGACGCGGGCGATCTCGTCATTGCGCTCCCGGAGGAGGGTGGCGGCCTTTTGAAGGATGCGAGCGCGAGCAATAGGAGGAGTTTGCGACCACGCGGGGAAAGCACGGTCTGCCGAAGTAATGGCGGAGTCAATATCGGAGGGAGAGGCCACCTGAATGTCGGCCAGTGGGGTTGCTGTGGCGGGATTGATGGTCTGGAAGGTCTTTCCGGACGAGGCGGCCTGCGCCTGGCCGTTGTAGTAGAGTTGGCGGGTAGGGAATGAGAGAGCCATTTTGTGTATATTAGGGAATAGTCAGAGAGAAGAGGAGAATCAGGCCGGTATTCTTTTTTCCCAGATTATGGATTCATACTCTCACCGCCCAGACCCAAAAGCTAACGCCCTGTGGGTCCACGCTAATCACGTAAAAGTCTGCGGGGATTTCAATGGCTTTGAACACGCGGATTCGCTCGCCCGGACTCAACCGGTTTCATAAGGCTTTTTGTGTGGCTGCGGGAAACTCGGACTAAGTGTGGTTTTCCATAGCGGGCCGGTTCAGCCTGTGACGTCGATATCTTCCAGGCAGTTCGAACCGAGTCACGAAACTACAGTACATCGTCTTATCAAGTCTGGGTATGGCCTGAGGTCGACTCTGATCGCTCTTATCTGCGTGCTGTATAGATTGCTCGTTCTACTCCGTGTCGGGTCAGCAGTAAATCTGTTACATTCTCATTCTTATTTTTTTTTTTTCCCAAGCCCGTTAGCGGCAAGGTGGATCCCGTGCTTATCGCCATTCTCCACTCTCCCTCCTATCGGCCAATCACGGTCGCGCAAAAAAGAAAAAGAAAAAAAATCGTCAGCCCCATGCCCCAATTAGGCAAGTAGATTGAGATTTGGAAAATCGGTGAACTTCCCCTTCCTTAACTCTTTCCCAGGTTTCAATGGTACTATCTTTTCTTGCCATTATATAAGAGGTCAAGTAGCAGTACTAAGGTCCTCTCTCCCAGCGTTTCTCTTCTTTTCATATCTCTCGCCTCCTTTCAAGATGGCCACTGTCAACGAGTTCCCTGCCCAGGATGTCAACAGCTACGACTACATCGTCGTGGGCGGTGGTACCGCTGGCTGTGTGATCGCCGCTCGCCTGGCCGAGTACTTGCCCAACAAGCGTGTCCTAGTTATTGAAGGTGGTCCAAGCGACTTCACCGATGACCGAGTCCTGAACCTCAAGGAGTGGCTTAACCTCCTGGGTGGCGAGCTCGACTACGACTACCCTACTACTGAACAACCCAATGGTATGTCCATCTTAAGCCGTACCTTTCTCTTGCGCCACTCTTGTCCTGTAGCCTTCTAGCTGCTGGTCGATCAATCTATATCTACTGAAAATACTAACTGTTTTCAAAGGCAACAGCTTTATCCGTCACTCTCGCGCTAAGGTACTTGGTGGCTGCTCAAGCCACAACACCTTGATCTCATTCCGTCCCTTTGAGTATGATTGCCGCAACTGGGTGGCCAAGGGCTGCAAGGGTTGGGACTTTGAGACCTTCACTCGCCTCATTGATGGCTTGCGCAACACCTTCCAGCCCGTGCACGGCCGCCACCGTAATCAGCTGTGCAAGGACTGGATCCAGGCCTGCTCTACTGCCATGAACATCCCCATCATTCACAACTTCAACGCAGACATTCGCAAGAACGGCGAACTCACCGAGGGTGCCGGCTTTTTCAACGTCTCTTACAACCCCGATGATGGACGCCGGAGCAGTGCCAGTGTGGCCTACATTCACCCTATCCTGCGGGGTGATGAGAAGCGCCCTAACCTGACCATCCTTACCAACGCTTGGGTGTCGAAGATCAATGTTGAGGATGACTCCGTGACCGGTGTGAACGTGACCCTGCAGTCCGGTGTGAAGCACACCCTGCGTGCTCGCAAGGAGACCGTCCTCTGCGCTGGTGCCGTTGACACTCCTCGTCTTATGATGCTCTCTGGTCTGGGCCCCCAGGAGCAGCTGTCCGCTCTGGGCATTCCCGTCGTCAAGGACATTCCCGGTGTCGGCGAGAACCTTGTCGATCACCCTGAGAGTATCATTATGTGGGAGTTGAACCAGCCCGTCGATCACAACATGACCACCATGGACTCCGATGCCGGTATCTTCCTCCGCCGGGAGCCCACTGATGCTGCCGGTTTCGATGGCCGTGCTGCCGATATCATGATGCACTGCTACCAGATTCCTTTCACTCTGAACACTACTCGTCTTGGCTACGACGAGCCCATCAACGCCTTCTGCATGACCCCCAACATTCCTCGTCCCCGTTCCCGCGGTCGTCTGTACCTCACCTCCGCTGATCCCTCTGTGAAGCCTGCTTTGGACTTCCGCTATTTCACCGACCCGGAGGGCTACGACGCCGCTACCATCGTTGCCGGCTTCAAGGCTGCCCGAAAGATCGCTGAGGAGTCCCCCTTCAAGGAGTGGATCAAACGTGAGGTGGCTCCTGGCCCCAACGTTCAGTCCGATGAGGCTCTGTCCGAGTACGGCCGTCGCGTTGCACACACCGTGTACCACCCCGCTGGTACCACCAAGATGGGTGACCTCGTTCGCGACCCCATGGCTGTCGTCGACCCCAAGCTGAAGGTTCGCGGCCTGAAGAATGTTCGTATTGCCGATGCCGGTGTCTTCCCGGACATGCCTAGCATCAACCCTATGTTGACCGTGCTGGCCATCGGCGAGCGTGCAGCTGAAATGATTGCTGAGGAGGCTGGCTGGTCCCACTCCCAGCCCCGCCTGTAAATGATGTTAGAACGGATGATATGTTCTTGAGCTAGACTCGACATGTCGATGAGAAAAGTTCTTCGTCTTTTGGGTTTTGGGTTTTTTGATATTTATTTGAGCATATAAGCGAGCGGCGCAGAGCTCTATCCGCACCCTGGATGATACCTGCATATGTTTATATGCATCGGCTATGTCATATTGTACATGTCCACCAATACAAGAAAAAGATTATACATATTGGAATTTATAATTGTGAATAACGAAACTGAAGGCTTGAGTCTTTTTTATTTTATACTTTAACCGTAGCTTTGACGGGTGTAGCTCTCGAAAATGCAATCTATCGCGGTGCGCTGCAAGGTGCTTCTCTATGACGAATGCAATAAATGCCTGGACTCCAGTAGCACCGATACTAAGAAAATAAAAAGGCCCACAAGAAACCGAAAAACCTGCCAGGGATTCCAACACAAAATCGTACCGAAAAAACAAAAACAAAAACTATGTGAATACATTGGCGGTTGGTTTAAACCGTTGCCTTGTCAGTGTCATGAATCTTCACACCAAATTTCCACACTTGATCGACTGTCAGAATGGAGCCTGAGTAAGGGTCTTCCTTTTCACCCAGAACGACCAAGTCGGCATCCGCACCGCTTTCCAAGGATCCCTTCACCCCCTCGACACCTAGCAAGCGTGCAGGAGTGGCCGTCACGGCGTTGATGGCGTCGACAGTGGAGGCGCCTGACCAGCGACGGAAGTTGTTCACACACTCAATAAGGGTTGCTGAGCTACCAGCGATCTTATCAGATCCCTCCAGGGTCAAGCGAGCACCGGTTTTGACAATGCGCTCGCCGTTGGTCCATTCATAAACGCCATCGGGTAGCCCGCACAGGCGCATAGCATCGGTAACAAGAACCAAACCATCCGGATGAGCATTGTACGCGATCTTAATAGAAGTCGGATGCAGATGGATGCCATCCGCAATCACACCGTAGTAAGGGCGACGACGTTCGCTTCGGCCAAGCAGGCCGAAGACACCCGGGTTGCGGTGGTAGAAGGGACGCATAGCGTTGAACAAATGCGTAATCATGCTGGCACCCTGTTGCGTGGCCGAAACAGCCTGCTCATACGTGGCATCTGAGTGACCGATGGAGTAGATGATGTTGCGCTTGGCGATTTCGGGGATCTGAGCCATCATGTTTCCCACCTCCGGGGCGGCTGTAATCATTTTGATAGGGCATTCGGTACCCATATTTTCGGCACCATAACAGTGGATCAGATCCTCAAAGTTCTGGGCTTCACGCAGAACCTCTGTTTTGTGGATGCCGTTACGGCCCGGGCTAATGAAAGGGCCCTCGACGTGAGCTCCGAGGGATTCAGCGCCATCTTGCGCATAGTGGGTAGCTCCAGAAGGACCAAGGGAGGGAAGGACCTGCTCTCAAACCATTAGTTCCGTAAGTATTGTCTTTATCGGGGCAATTCGCGCACCTTCCAGTAGACTTCGGGGAGCGAGCTGACTACCGTCGGGAGGTAGGAGGTGACACCAGTGCGAGCGAGACCGTGGTTCACCATGCGCAGGCCTTCATCATACTCCTCTTTGGTCTCACAGGGGACAGAAAAATCAAAGCCATGTGCACCATTCAACTGGACGTCAATCAGGCCGGGAGCCAAAATGCGACCGCCGAGGTCGATGATTTCATCTGGGGAGAGGTGCAGTTCATAAAAAGCCTCTTGGTCCTTGAGAATTTTTCCGGACAGCGAGTCAATCCAAAGATCCTGTTCCACCAGAGATGAACCGCGCACGAGGCGACAGTTGGTGAACTTAGTGATGCGAGACGAGGTGGTTGTCTTGCCCGGCATGCTGGGTGGATTTGATACTTTGTTTGTCGGAGGAAGAAACAAACAAAGGACAAAAATCAAAACAGCGAGGGAAATAGTCAGAGAAGTAGTTTGTATGAGAAAGGGACTGTACCAATGATGTAACCGTTGTGAGTCTGGCTATTGTATTCTGCAGGTGACATGAAAGGTGGTTGAAAACGGGTATAGATGTAACCCTTGGACTAATCAGAGCACTTGAATGCAGAGTAACATTGAAGGTGGACCACCAGTCAAGTATTGTCATCTCAATACCAGACCCTGGGGAAGTAAAAATACCGGGAGATATAATACGATACCATCCCAAGCTATACTGAAGATTACTGGCAGAAACACCATACTTAAGCTAGAGATTGTTAGCCATTTTTCTGCCGGCCGTAATTATGTTTCACCATATTCTGCCATCACCATCCACTGAGGAGGATCCAATCGGACTTCGATCAACTAGTACACCTGAGGTGTACTTGTACTTGTAGATATTCGCTTAGATGACTCAGGACGATCTACCTTAGGTAATAAACAGGATCCCATAGTTAGTTGCTGTACAAGGCACAACGTACCTGTCTAATTGTCCATGCAGGACCGTGCGTATTCCCCCCCCCCCATCCATGACGCACACACGCTATCTTATCTTCCATCCGCGCTTTGTGCCGAATCCCCCGATTGCGGCTCTGGGGCCGTGCTGCTTATTCCCGGCACAGGTCTGACACTCCTTCCTCTGTGCCATCACCTGACTGCGACCTCGGCGTTCCTCAAACCCATTCCAAACCTCTTTCCATCCAAAAAAAGAAACAAACCTTAGAGCGTGGATCCTGTTCCTGCTTGCAGCTCCTTCTCTTCGGGTCTTCCTTAGCCCCCCTGGCATTCCTCATTCCCAGGGCCATGGCCCCGAAAGAGGACATGCTGCCCCCGGGCTGGGAGGATCTAGACAGGTATGTTGATCTCCTGTTCCGGGTGCTTTCCAATCCTGCTCCCCACCATCCCAATCTCCACGCGTTGTGGAACCCCAACGTTTCCCCATCCCCTCCCCCCCTTTCCGACCATTTAAACTATTTCCTTTTCGGTACATCTGGTCATGGGGAAGGCAAAGAACGGCTTAGTTAATGGAAGATGAAGTACACCATGCTGACATACATGGCAGGCAAATGGGCCAGCTCTTTATGATGGGCTTCGATGGTACCTCAGTCAGTCCAGAGATCCGTTCGCTCATCGAAGATTACCATCTGGGTTCCATCCTGCTATCCGCTAAAAATCTTAAATGTAATCTCTAGATGCTTTCCCTTTCTTGATAGTATACTGATTTCCATCAATAGCTGCCGAAGAGGCAACTCGGCTGGTCCTTGAGCTGCAAACCATTGCCCGTAATGCCGGTCACCCTGTGCCATTACTGATCGCTTTAGATCAAGAAAATGGCGGGGTGAACAGCCTATATGATGAAATATACGTGCGTCAGTTCCCAAGCGCCATGGGCATGGCTGCGACGGGATCAAAGGCATTGGCCCACGAGGTCGCAGTGGCCACCGCCCAAGAGCTCAAAGCCGTTGGGGTCAATTGGATCTTAGGCCCGGTTTTGGATGTCTTAACCAACGTGCGGAATCAACCACTTGGCGTGCGCACCAGCGGAGATGATCCCCAGGAGGCTTCCCAGTATGGGGTCCAATTTATGAAGGGGTATCAAGAAGCAGGGCTGGTCACCTGCGGCAAGCATTTCCCTTCTTATGGTAACCTGGAATTCCTGGGCTCCCACGCAGATGTTCCAATTATCACAGAATCCCTGGAGCAACTAAGCCTGAGTGCATTGGTTCCCTTTCGCAATGCCATTATGCATGGCCTCGATGCTATGATGGTGGGCGGCGTGTCCATATCATCGGCAGGGATGAATGTCATGCACGCTTGCCTAAGTGATCAAGTGGTAGATGATCTCTTGCGAAAGGATCTCAAATTCAAAGGGGTTGTTGTTTCAGAATGTCTAGAGATGGAAGCCCTGACTCACAACATCGGCGTTGGGGGCGGCACGGTAATGGCCAAAAACGCTGGTTGCGATGTTATCCTGCTTTGCCGGTCGTTCCCCGTGCAGCAAGAGGCAATCAATGGACTGAAGCTAGGCGTGGAAAATGGCATCATTGGCCGTTCGCGGATCAGGCAGTCATTACTTCGTGTGCTGAACCTGAAAACACGCTGCACCTCCTGGGAACAGGCGTTGAATCCTCCCGGTCTCTTGTCCCTCACGCAGATGCAACCCTCGCACACCAACCTCTCAACGCGGGCCTATAACAACTCAATCACTGTCATGCGAGACGAAAATAGTCTGCTACCGCTTTCTAACGTTGTCGATGCTGACGAAGAGCTTTTGCTTCTGACACCTCTAGTGAAGCCACTGGCGGCATCTGCGGTGACTCTGTCCACAAATGAATCTATGCACGACTCTCTTGACCCGGCAGCTTCATTGAATCGAACTGCCTCGGTCGTAAGTGGCGAAAGTGTCTTCAAAGAGCTGGGGAGATCCCTTTCTCGACAACGGAATGGGCGGGTGCTACATACCTCCTATACAGCCCATGGAGTGCGCCCCATCCACGAAGACCTCATCAAACGAGCTAGTGCCGTGATTGTGATCACGGCAGATGCCAACCGCAATATATATCAACAAGCCTTCTCCAAACACATCTCCTTGCTCTGCAAATCCCAGTACTCTCTATCTGGTGAACGTTATGAGAAGCCCCTAGTCGTGGTCGCTGTCAGTTCACCATACGATTTTGTCACGGATTCTTCCATAGGCACTTACATATGCACCTACGATTTCACCGAGACTGCATTGCAGACTTTGGTCAAAGTTTTGTACGGCGACTTGACACCAACCGGGTGTCTGCCAGGCTCCATCAGCCGGAGCCAGAAAATTCACCAGTCCCGTCAGCATTGGCTGGTAGAAAATTGGAACGAGGATCGAGATACCCATGCTCTAGATGCACTGTTAGACATCGTCCGCGAAGACTGTCCAAAGGGCCAGCAGTCAGAGCTCCTCGGTGTAACGTCCAACAGCTTCCTTCTTCGGAAAGAGGACATTGACGAAGCTCATTTTGTGGTTCGCAACAGCAGCACACAGGCATTATATGGATTTTGTGCAACCTATTTCTTCCGGTCGACCGGTACTGGAGTCATAGGATGCTTAATCGTTGATCCGTCGCGACGACAATTGTCCATCGGGCATTCTCTGCATAGCCGTGCGATCCGTACTCTGCTTCAGCGAAAGGGAATGAAACGCTTCCAGCTTGGGTCGAGACTCCCGGGGATCTATCTGGGTATTCCTACCGTAAACTCTGTTGAGCGCAAGCGGCTGCGACAATGGTTTGCAAACCTTGGATGGAACACGGCGCTCTCTCGCCCAGTCTGTAGTGTGGTCCTGCGCAATCTGGGCACCTGGACCCCACCAGATGGACTCACCGTGGCGTTGAAGAACGCTGCGGTGAACTATGACCTGGTCTACGGATGGGACTATGCCCGTGAGATTCTCGATCACATAAAAGCCAATGCGCGGCAAGGGGTCACCGACATCTACCGCATCGCGCTCGGGGGCGCCCCGAACTGTGGCATTATCCGAGCCAAGCGACCGTCGGACGAGATGATTCTAGGCAGCATCGTGATCTACAATGAACGCTCGGCGTTGGCGGAGCATATGCCCGCCCTACGCACCACTCGAGGCCCGGTCGGGGGAATCTCGTCGCCCGTGATTTCCCCCTGTGCGGACGATTATTCGATTGTCATGCAGGGGCTGATCCTGTTGGCTATTAAACAGATCCAGAAACTGAGTGCGCAGGGCGTGGTGATGGACTGTGTAAGTTCTGGTTCTTTCTCTCTGCAATCTTGACTAACGGTGATCAACAGGTGGATGGTGATGGTAACTTTGATTGCATTTCCTCCTTGGGCTTTAGTATGCTCCATAGTTTTGAGGAAGTCAACTGCGACGCGAGCACTTGGACAATGATGCATCCGTCCTAACGGCCTGGCTATCTATATCTATCTGAGATGGGTAGCTCAGCTCTTTTTCGTTTCTTCTCTTTTTTGATTTCGCATCTATGATATCCAACTGGGCATTGATTATACTATTCCGGGGTCTGGGAAGAGTGGGGGGTGGCTGGTGTTGGTTCAATGGGAATTTATTGTTGCCTTGTTTTTTATTGTTTTTGGTTTTCGCCCCCCATGTTTCCTCTGTGCATAGTCGGGCACGGTGGGTGGGACAGGAAGTTTGTACGGCGTCATTCGGACCAATATCAACTTTCTTTTCAGACTCGAATTGATTAGTCTGCCGATCGCGGGAGATCCGCGAATGTGAAGCAAATTAAAAGCCTCGGAAGCCTCAGTCCGTAAATTGCTGAAACGGTGAACCGAATGCATCAAGTGGAGCAGAGGCACAGGAACCGCTCACTGGACCGGACGTCCGCAGGAGCTTGGGCAAATTAACTTCTGGCAAATCCAGGTCAATATAATTTATCCTGCTTGGAGACTCTTGGCGCCGGAGGCGAACAAAAATCAAAAAAGTCAATCCCGTCCTCCGTGCGAGGCTCGAGAAGAGGGATTCGGATAGGTCGGATATGGGTGGTACTTTTGAAGGTTTTTCGATCCCATTCTCGAAGTACAACCGTTCAAGTGTCTCGGGCGTCGGGACGAGAGTCCTATCCGGAAATCGAAATCACCCTTCTCGTCGTACAATCTAGGATAGGGATCTTCTCTATACGCTTGGATCCCGTCCCCACCAGGACCCTGGAATTAACTGGTTTAGGCCATTCCTGGGCATTCTGAATTCTTCATGTTCTAGAAGACAGGGAGAGAGACGGGCATGGAGCCACCGTCGCACCAGACAGATCCAACTTGATCTCTCCCCCCTTTCCCCGTAGAACGGCATTCGGAGTTGAATCGTAGCTTTTGAGAATGGCCTCGACCCCATTCAACCAAAGCGGGAAAGGATGGATTGGGAGGGTGGATCTCCACATAATTCGAGGATCGTCATTGGCTGGGATACGCACCTCAGTCCCCAAGTCGGAGATAATCAAATCGGGTAAATGCACGGGAGATGAGAGGGCCTTCGATCCTCTCTTCACATGGACCTAACGGTCTAGGTCCGTTCCACATGCTTGTGATGCCGCGTGAGATTACACAAGTATGACCTGGATGCATCACCCGACCGAACTTGCAGAAGATCAATGAAATGCAAAGAAAAGAAAAGAAAAAGAACCGTCAAATCATGAACGGACATCGCCGGTCCCACTGTTATTCCCTCGGCCCCCACGGGCAGAGCTGCGATCAGAGTTTGGAGCTGAAGCAAAGACTCGGTTCCTGACTCCGACTGGATGCGGACTCCAGTTGTCAAAGTGGATTTGCCCGTTCGCGGTGGGACCCGGGCACGACCACCAATCAGGATTGTGAGAAGACGATCGCAGGTCACTTTTCCTTTTCTCGCTCGTGTCCTGCTGGATCGATGCATATGGTGGCGTCCATTGGGTGGGCCGCCCCCTTCAATCCACGATGGCGCTGCATGTCAGACGGAACCCATGTTGATCATCGATCCTTTAGAATGGAGTTGGGAATCTTCCATGACTCTGGCATCTGAGTTCGAGTCCAGCAGGGAAAAAGGGAAAAGTGGGGGAAAGCGAGGGTGGAGGGGGGAGGGGGACGAGAGAGATGGGAGAGATGGGGAAGAGGAGAGAGGACATGATGCCTGCAAACGAAACCGTACGGGGCGGATACAGTATACCATCAGTTCTATTGAAGTAAATGACTGAAGAATTAAGGGTCGAAAATCAATATACATAGTGCCATGAATTGTGGCGTCTAATGATGACCGGTGGATTCAGAGTTCTTCACAACATGATCTTCAGGGCCTAAAATACCGATACCAGAGATACCGTCGACAATACCACCTCCAGACCCCTAGGCACCCCCGTCGACCAGAGATGCGCATCTTCAAGATTCTTGTTTTTCCCTGGAGATTGGTTGCCGACAGCCGAATGCCCCTAAACCGGTGCTGAAGCCATACCAATACGGAAACCCGTCTTCGTTCTCCGCAAAAACCGCGGCTCCACTTTTCCCCGAAACCGTTCGCATCTGCTCCTCTTTCCTCTTCTCAAGACATTCCATTCCCCTTCTCTTCTCTCTTCTTGAGTTCTATCTTTCTGCCCGCCATGGAGGGCTTCGATACCATGGCTATGCCGCCTTACCTGGCGAGCCCGCTCTCCCTCGGCAATCTCCAAGGCTCCGACTATCTGAATGCCATGTCTGGCCTCGATCTCCCCGACCACCGTTCTACTTTTGACTCCGAGACCTTTGTTAGGTAAAGAAGACCCTCCCGATCTGCATAAAGTGGGGGAGAAGAAGATGGAGGCCAGGGAAGGCAAAAGCGTGCAACCAAGACTAACCCGTGTAAATGATGCAGTGGGGATGATCTCGCCTTTACCCAAGGTGGGCTTCCACGCTCCAACGTTCCGCCCTCCTTGGAGCGCTTCCCCTCGGGATACGACGACCCTTTTACCGATATGGTCGCCGCCCCCTTTGATCCTGTCCCTCCGGAGCAACCGCAGGATTCTTCGATCGATCACAACAATAAATTACTGAGCTTCTCGCTCCCAGTCTACCACTTTACCTTACTCGACTATTCCATGCGACGGACATCCTTGTCTGTCTCCGCCCAACTACATGGAATGTTTTTTTTGGCCGAGTCGCCATATACCACATCACCGTCCGAGAATGCCCCGCCACAGCAAGGGGCCGAGCTGACCTGCTATCGTCGCAATTTATTCCAGATCACCGGCTCCGTCACCCTGCCCCGAGGCATGCGCTATATCATGACCGATAATGGCGATCGGATCCCGATTTTGGCCCAGGAACTGACTGTCTCGGCCACGGAATCGGTCGAAGGGAACCCTGTCAAGATCATCTCCGTGCCCTGGAAGACTCCCTCCGCCGCCGCGGCGAACGCCGGGACTGCCATCGAGGATCACAATAATGGTGCTGCCAAGGTCGAGAAGGAGCCCCAGGCAATCCCACTGGACATCATGGCGGGCCAGGATCTGGATACGGACTACGCCACCTTCCCTATTGCCTGGAAGCGTCTGCAATTCCGGGTAGCGACGGCCAACAATGGGCGCCGGAAGGAGTTGCAGCAACATTTCGTCGTTCGGCTCAAAGTAGTTGCGACATTGTCCACCGGGGCCAAGATCTCCATCTCAGAGGTGCAGTCAGGACCTGTTATTGTTCGAGGTCGCAGTCCACGCAATTTCCAATCCCGCAAGGACCTACCCCTCAGTGGAAGTGCTGCAGCATCACGAAAGAACCAGGCCAACTCGGCAGCTCTCAACCGCACCCCAACCAGCGAGTCGGTTCCCCGCCGTGCTAGTGTCACTCCAGCCAAGGCCAAGGCCCCATCTACCACGGTCCAGAGCAGCTCCCCTGAGACCACGTCCGTTCCACCCCCCACCATCATGCAACAACCCCAAGCGACTCCTGATTGGACTCCGATGCCCCATGGCGCATCCAACTCCGTAATATCCCACCACCAGCCTCTCTTCCCCCATTCCAGTCCGGAACAACTTTCTCAGATTGGTCAACAGCGCCGGGTCAGCAGTACAACGGCCGCTGCGGCAGCGCCTATCAACCTGTCTCTGTTAGATGAAGACGATGGGGGCGATGCAGGTCTTCAGCTGGACCAGAAGGTCATGACTCCTTACCCCAATGAAATACCTCACCAACAACAGCCTGGGGCGATGGATCATGCACCACCGGCCAAGATGCGAAAGATCTCCCATAACATCTCTCAGACCCCGTCCCGAAGTGCCACCTCATCCATCCCTCTGCTGGAGACTGCCAATCTACCCCAACAATTTGTTTCCTCGTTGCCTTTTCCCAACGAAGGTACCGATTTTCTCTACGAATATTTCCCTTTGGGATTGGACGATTGGCAGGCGCCCGTGGACGCCGTCTACCGGCCACACGTGGTACATCATACCAATATGCCCGAGATGAAGTTTGTGGCATCTAGAGGCCGCAGCAAGCGCTATTTCGCCGCTGAGGATGTCTTTTAAGTCTTAATTCACTGGCGCTAGAGGGGCATTTGTGTGTTTATCCCGCCCTCCCCCTCGGGGTATCCAATTGGGTCGCATTTGCATTTGCCGGAGGGGGCCATGCGATTTCCAAACCCTGCTTCCTATCATCTGTTTTAGAGTTATTTGTATGTTTCCCGCCTTGTTTGTTTTATCTATTCGTCCTATCGTTTTTTTCTCCCTGCAAGCGGAGAAGTGAACTTCAGGAGCTCATTCTATGCCGATATGCCGGAATTTGGAGTTGGGGTAAGTTTCGGCGCTCGGCATTCTTGGGTCCTCGCGGTGTGGTCTCCGTCTCTCTTTTTTTTTTTTTTTTCTTGGATTTTTGAGTCCCCTGGTGCAATCTTGGCAATTGTGGCGTGTGAGGAGTTCTTTGCTTTTGGGTGTTTGAAGGGAATTTCTGGTTTCCGGTTAATGGCGATGCTCAATGACTGTTTGGAGTATTGAACCATTGTTCTCGACTTGAAAAAAGAAATGAAACAAAAACATGTCGAGATCTGGGGTTTGTTTGGGTTTCATTGGCACTTGGTTCTCGGTTTTTATGGATCTATCTGGTTTGGTTTGTGATTCTGGTTATATCCCATCGTGTTATGATGTTACGCTGCTACTGATTGCCTGGATTTGCGCGAAATTTGCCATGGCCTACTAGGAGAGGTGTATTGATGGCCCAGGCTCAATTTCTTTATTTTAAAAAATATATATATATATATTATCCATGAACATCATCTGCACTGGACTGCCGGGCTGTTTACGATAAAGATGCGTATGGGAAGTGTCTGGTTCCATGGTTGTTGATATATTTTCGAAAAGGCCAGGTTGATAGCGATTACTTTGATATTCATGTCTCTACAGACAAGTAGATGAACCGTGGAAGATATCTGCCTCAATGTCCCTTTCTTATCTAGCTGATCATTTATGAGGCTCATAGGTACCCCAGTCCGTCTCCACCGATAGCTTCTAGATCGGCCCGGATCTCCCACTCCGTCGCGCCGACCCGACCCGCGAAATCCGCCTGGCGCTGTTTCCCCAGACTCAGCCACTGCCGAAGCAAAGTTCCATCAACCATTCCTCGACCAGAGGCACCATCACTTTCAACTGCACGGAAGGCGCGAGGATTCAATCCACCAGGGTGTTCAATCGTGTTGGTCAATTGAGACTGCAAAGCAGACAGGCGACGGTATGATTCCTCTGCGACAGTCGTCACCAGGGCCAATGATCCATTTTGTGATGCAATTAGAACATTTTGAGTCGCAATGGCGTGGTCCACGTCCATCTCATCTGCCGTGGACTCGACAAGTTCAGATGACACCGCCGTGCGCGGCAATAGGATCATCGTTGAGGCAAAGTTGCCTGTATAGAACTTGCTCCTGCTGAGTAGTCGATCACCATTGGATGACTTGGGGTCTAGCATGGAAAGTAAGTATGGTTTCACGATTCGAGCCTCAATCCATTACACACCTTCAGGGTCGTACTGCAGCACGTGCAGGTTGCAATCACTGTCTGCAACCAAAATGTAGAGCTTGTTACCATCCGGTAGGAAATCTGCAGCCGCGACTTCCAGATACTCCGGATCTTTGCCGAAGAGAGTCATCTTGTAAGGTTCTTCCTATGCAAGGTATTAGTGCGTGGTAAGTAGCAGGTTTTTGTCCGTGTCAGTGCAGAGGGCTTCCATACCGAATAGCCTGCAAACCAAAGGCCCTTGACTGCATCGCCCAAGATGACCATCCCGGTACCCTTGAGCTCTTTTGCAACATTGACATAGCACTGCATATCCATGAACGCCACGGGAAGGAGGCTTCCGTCCTCCTTGAGCCCCCTGACCATGCATTTTTGCCCTTGCGCTACGATCACAAAGCCCTGGCCGCCAATACCGGACAGCGCGGTCACTGCGCCTTTGACAACCTCCTTGCCAATGAGCTTGAGTTTGCGGCCGGTCTCCGGTTTACCTGGCTCCGGAACCACCTCAATCACGTCAAACACATAGATGCAGCCACGGGCTGGAATATCCTCGCCCTTGGTAATAGCCGTTCCCACAACGATCAGATCTTTGCGCTCATGTGTATTTTCCGACACTTCTAGATTCACATTCTTCACCGCTGTCACATGCTCAGCAGGCTCCAGCGGGTAGCTATGCATCGTGAGCTTCAAAAAGAACTCCAGTTTCACAGGTTCGAGGCCTTACCTATCGATAACTTCCCAGGTTTTCGGACTGATGATTTTGACGAAGCTTTGAGGAACTTCAGGTAGGAATGTTTTCGCTAGGAATCGAATTAGGAAAGGAAACTTTGCCATATTGGGCGGGAAGCAAACCTTCATCGCGCCATTCAGGGTGTAGCTCATCGTTTTCAGGCAACTTGAATCCCACGCTGGAGCTGGAACTCAGAACATAGGTCTCAGATGCTGTTGAATAAGTCAAGAAGCCCACTTGCTCCTCCAGCGAGAATTTGCGCAAGATCCAGGAATAGTCAAGCTGAGTTTCTGGAGGAATTAGACATGCCCGAAGTGTATGCTGGCCAAAATTGTAAGCTTGAGTATATTTCATGCTAGAAAGCAGCTCTCACCTCGGCATCCACGTAGATGAAGCCATTTTCACAGCCCGTTAGCGGTGAATTAAACCCACTGAGCCATCGTGTGAATTCGCCGCGGAGGCGAACCACGTGTGGTGTGCTTTTAGCAGTTTTAACGATGAACCTACCGGAGTCACCTGGCATAAACACAGTACTGAGCCCTGACACATTCTGTAGAGCCCGTAATGGTCTTCTACGTGTGGGAATCTCCGTTTCTGTGAGTGACTCCTTTGAGGTGAGCTTAGAAAGAGTATGGTGGGCTTCCCGGAAAAATTGAAGATTCGGTTGTCCACTCTCGGTCTCAGATGGGATGAAGACTGGCTTGTACACAACCAAGTCGTCATTATCAGTTCGAAGCTGGATTTCCTAGGTTAGCAACTAGATCCACGCAGCCAAGGATTACGTGCATCGTACAATTAGGTATGGTTGGACAAACGAGGAATCACCGAGATCAGCTACCAGAATTTCTTTCAACGATTCTCGTGCACTAGATCTTCGAGGTGGATCCGCCGATAGCAGCGGCTGCAAGCAGTCGAGACCTTCAATGACCGATAGCAATTTCATGTCCGAGATGCTGAATATCTGCAGAAGAACGGTTAGAAATACTATGGTCATCTATTCTGTGTCGAAATAACCAACCGAGAGCTTATTTTCGGCGTTCAACAAGAATAACTGAATGTTTGGTTCAGCGGCACTTGATTTTGTGTGGAGAGCGCCGAATGATCGATGTTTGTCGTGATAGAGACAGCCCGAACGCCATTTTAACGTGGACATTTTGTCTGGGAGAGACACCTCTTCAAGGTCGCCGCTAGCATCTGTCTGGAGCAGTAAGAGTGAAGAATCGTCACGCAATATGGCTAGGTAAGGATCGGCAAAGCTTGCGCTCACGGCAATACGCTCTTCATCCGTGTCTTCGTCCCATATGGGATAAATTTGTGCTAGCCCCAAATCTGAAGAGTATGTTAAATCTAGGAATCCCCTCTACGGAACGACTTTAAACATACCTCGGTCATAGATCCTGACTTCATTTCGCAAAACCTGTACAAGACGGGATTCTTCGGCTAATAACCCAATATCGATAGTAATATCCTCACTCGGGTTGAAGTCGGGAGCCTTGAGGGGTTTTAATGCTGCTCCCTCCACCATGAGGACCTCTGATATCTCTTTGTCTGTGTCAGTAAGCCGTGAGACAATTACATATTGACTGGAGTTTTTCCCGTCTGAATCGCCCACGTGCGAAGAGGCTTGTTTGCCTTGAGTCATGGTAGCCGACCACACTCCATCGGCAGCATCGAGACTCATGGACATTGTCGTCACAGGATCAATCTCCCTCTTGATTACAACAAGCCCACCACTCTTGCCTGAGCCTTGGGATGCGACCAGCTCTAGTTCGGCCGAAGCCCCTTCATTGGCGGACGCCTCCGAGTCACTCGAGGCTGGGCTAGCTTGGCCGAGAGTGATGTCTCGTAGAGGACCGATGCTGGGAAGTCGATCATTAAGTTGAAGATGGTAAAATTCTGGCATAGAGTTCTCCGGGGTTGGGCGTGTGTCGGTTTGGGTTCGCTCAGGCACTGAAGAGTAGAGGTCATCTTCGTACCCATCATCTTCCATTTGATCCTCGTCTGATAAATCATCCAGGCCATCGGTGATTCGCTTCGTTTCTAAGCGTGCCTTTTTGCTAGAAGTCGAATGAGACCACCCGAGAAGCACCGAGTCCGCGTCTTCGCTACCAATGAAGATGTTTCCATCATTGAAGCAGGTAGAGCAAGAGGCCGCCGATTTGAGGAGATCACCGCCTGCTTGAGCTGGCAACAAATGGACTGACATGCCCGATACAGATCGACCATCCAGCTTGAATTTTATCAGCGCTAAATCACCCGATGCAAGCGCAAGAAGAAGATCACCACTGTCGCCACCCAGTCGCTCCACAACACAACCCTCCAGGCGAAAGGCCAAGTCGGATTGGTCACTCATGGAAAATGCGGATACTTGGCGAGAGAATTCGTTCACTCCAACTGCATTTGTTTTACCCGCTTGGTCCACATGCACAATTTCGTTGGAACCGATAAGCAAAGCACCTCCCACAGGAGGCGGCAGTGCTACAACCTTGAACAAGTCACTGGGGAGCCGGGAGACTGAGAGGAGGGTGGTCGACGCGCGTTGCTCTAGGTCTAGCGTGAAGACAGTGTAAAACATTACATCTTTTCTCTCATGGACAAGGGCATTGGAGGTTGCAACTTGAGAATACAAAATTCCAAATGTCGGCTCTCTGTATTCGTAGAGAAATGCCAAGCTGACGGGATGCAACAATGAAGGGTCCAGGGCTGTCAGTGGTAGAACGAACGAAGCAGCGTAAGGCGTGGGATGAGCAGAGCCACCCTTGCTCTTCTCCAGGTCCGCTGCCCCATCCGGTGCTTGAGTAGGCCGTTCACCGTCCAGCCCAGAATCGTAGTCGTCCATCACAAGGTCATCTCCTGCCTGGTGGAAAGGCAAGATGGCCAGGTTACGAATACCGAAATTGAAGACCGCACACCGGCTGCTGGGGTCCACACTCAGAATACTGCCACATTGGCTCAAGTCTGGTACCCAGGGGCTGCGAGTCAGGTCATCTCGTTCATAATAGTGGATAGAGACGGTGGAAATATTGTAGCGCTTTGGGTCCCACTCAATCAGGCTGAGCTTGGCATTTCGAACAGCCAGCAGAATGGCCTCTCCGCCACTCTTGGAATTCAAGATTTTCACTCGACTCAGGTCTGTCACCGTTCCTGGCAAATTGTACTCTTTTTCCAGAACCAATTTCGGCTCAGGTGGATGGAAAGGTGCCGAGTGGGTCTCAGTGCTCTCTGATGAAGGCTTGAGCAAGGAAAACACCTGCAACAGGGATGATCGCACAACAATCAAATTGCTAGCTGTTGATGATAAAAAAGGAAGGGAAAGTGCATGAGTAATCCCCGTTGGGGGCAAAAGCTCTGTATAGCACTGCATTGCAAAAATCCAGTGCGCTTCAGATCTCCAATCAGCAATTTACAGAGCAGAAATCACGGTGCACATGGCAGATCCAAGCCCAAATCCACCAGCACCGGGGCACGAAAAGCACAAACAGGAGAGTAACGAGAAAAAACAGTTCTTCCAAGTCGTCCAATGGCTTGGAGAATGTAGTCAAGTGATGTGCATCCAGGGGACTCAAGAAACAAAGCTCGATGTCACGTGATGTTTACCTGATCGGGTCTAGCTATGACGACAATGTAAAGCCAACTTTCTTACTCTTCTCACTTCAAACTTGCTCTCTCCCTATCTCCCTCTCTTGATACTGATTGCATACCTCTGGAACAAAATCTGCAGGGTCAGGTTCAAGAGCAAAAGACGCAATACATTCTCTCTTTCTAACCTGTTCCATATGGGAGAGCACTTCTCTCCACTATGGCACTCCTCCAGACTTCACTGATATGGATTGTATATGCAGTTGTAATTGCAATCCTACTGGCGATAGCCTCGGTGTTTATCTATGTCTACCAAACACCTCGTGATCGCTCTTCATCAGTAACTCTGACTTGCACTATTGCCATTACCAGTCTCCTGGCAACTGTGCTTCTGCTCCCCGTGGATGTCGCACTCGTATCATCAACCACGTCATCCCGCCTGGGCCGGCGCAAGGACTGGGCCACCCAAGATACTGTTGATAACATCACTTTCTCACTGACAATCATCTACTACATATTGTACTCACTGGATGCCCTGCTCTGCCTCTTGGTGATCCCTTTCACCTACTTCTGGTACGAGGAATACGATGAGGTAGCCAGTGAAACAGGAGAGCAAACCGTGGGACAGCGGCTCTGGGGGTCCTTCAAGTATACCCTGTCATTTATTGCGATTGTTGTAATTCTATTCCTGGTTGGCTTTTTTGTCCCCGTTTCCAAGGACAAGGTCGGTATGGACTTGGATTACTTCAAACGCCTGCTGACAGAGAATCGTAAGTCGTGCGGCCTATTGACTCCTCCGAGCTATGAGACTAATAGCAGCACAGATGGTGAGCGTGCTCTGACATTTGCTCTTGGCCTTCTGATGACCCTTGGTATCTGCCTTTACGTCTTGTATACTTCTGTGGGGCTTGCTCTATTCCCCATTAGCTTGATCAAGACTGCACCATCAATCTCTAGCCCCACGCTGCGAGCTTCCACTGCTCGCCAACTGGAAGCCAATCAAGAGCGACAGAGGCAGCTAGAAGGTCGTTGTGGGGGAAACCCTGAGCTTCTATCGTCCAAGGATCGCAGAGAATTAGATACGCTCACACGAGAGGAGAGAACATTGATTAGGCGCCAACGTCTTGTTGATGAGGCTCAGGGGGAAGGTCGGAGTTGGTTGATACGAGCATGGTTTAAGATTGAGGCAATATTTCGCCCCTTCAAACTGCTGGGAGGCCTGCTACTCCTGTTGATTGCCTTTGTCACATGGGTGTCTATGCTGCTGACAGCTATCGACAAGGCAAAGAATTCAGTTTGCAAGCACCGTTGTGGATATATTCTGGGGCATATCAATGTCTTCAACCCGGTCAATTGGGCCCTTGTTCAATCTGCCAAAGTATTTCCAGTTGATTATGCCATATTTCTTCTTCTTGTGCTGCTGCTGTTCTGCAGCTCAGTTGCCGGCATCTCTGTGGTGGGAATTCGCTTCCTTTGGATTCGAATTTTCCAGATTCGAAAAGGCCACACGTCGCCTCAAGCTCTCCTCTTGGCAACTGCAATGTTGATGGTGATTATCCTGGCATTGAACTATTCTATTTCCATGATCGTCGCTCCACAATACGCCACGTTTGGCCCACAGACTTTCTGCGATCGTGCTCCGGGAACGCTGCTGGAACAGCCGGATTGCACTAATTACAAAGATCTCATCAAGCCATGCTCTGAGCTAGCAGACAACCCTGCTGCACAGCAAGTGTGTACCCCCAGTGTTGTAAGCACTTTTCTCAACCGCGTCACTCTCAACTATCCCTTTTTCGGTGTTGTGTTCTTTTGGGCCCAGTTCCTCTTCCTTGGTAAGTAGGCACCCTGGTATCTATGTACCGGGGTGTAAGCTCCAGTGAATATTTATGTATAGTGATCTTGATTACTGACTGATCATTTGTCCATAGGTCTCTACCTTGTTGTATTTGTGACATCTCTATTCCGATCTCCAAGATTGGATGAGAGACAACTTGACGAAGATGCCGAGGAAGCTGAAGAAGAGGGTCTCCTTGCCAACACAGGAAGACGCTTCAATGCAACCTGGCAAGATATCACCGGCCGGGCTGACCGCCGGAATTAATGGAACTTGATTGACAGGACGCAAAGCAATGGAGCCCGGAGATACTAACTGTTTTTTCGAAGCAATGCCCTGGTGGAATTTGTGCTATTACCCGACGACTTCGCACGAACATGATCTTGAGTTAATCTAGGTATAATACATGGAATTTTTCGGCACATGATCTTCTCGTGCACCTCATTTGAATCTGATAATCGCAAGTAATGGGGGATCGCTGTTTCATAAATTCGTAACGTAATCAAGCTTTCAACTGCTCATTAAGCAAGGCCAGGGCACTTTGGAATGCTTTCACCACCTCAGTGTCTTGAATGGGGGACCGAGTGATCAGCACTTGAACAGGGAGGAAGATGGGTCTCCCGAACTTACAATGCTTTTTCTTATTCTCCACGCTGGCCTCGGAGTTCTGCACGTACTGCATCTGTGTCTTGAATCTTGATGTATGTTAGAACTACATTCTATTAAGACCATGAGGTGCAACTCTTACCTCTTCAGTGCCCGCTGTTCATCTTGTAACTTGGCTGTCTGAGACCACGTTGTAAAGACCTGCTAGATGATTAGTATTGGGACAGAACTGTAGGTATATAATGTCCTTACATCGAGCAGCTTTGTAGTCTGCGCACGAAGGTCATCCTCAACGCGACTATGTTCACCCATAGCATCAGTGTATTTCTCTTGCAGCTGGTCCCAATCGCAATTCTCCAGCCCTTGGGTTAAACGAGCCACTAGCATTTCTTCCATTTCCAGAACGGGCTCAATTGGCTCTGGACTGCAAGTTTGCTGGGGCTCTTCCGTTGTAGATGGTCGCGAGGCAATGTCGTGGCTATCGTCTGTTGATGCCATTCTAGACAAGCTCTTTCTGATAGAGTAACTTAGTAAAAATGAAGAAGATGTCGCAACATTTAGATTATTCAGTAGTAGTATCAAAGGAGGTGATTGGGTCGTTATCCACAATCAAACGTGACTTGATCCGGACAAACAGCTGCCACACACCGCGTCAGGTGACGACATCACCAGAACCAACTCCCGGGATCTTGTTTGCAAGACTGCGTGGTTTCCGTTGGTAGCTCTCGCAGCTTCCACAACACATCATGGATGCACGACTCTCAGCCTTCCAGCTAGAAACCTTCAGTCGTCTGCGATGAGTTGTCACATATGCACATCTGCCCACTCCCGCTTGCCAGTTCTCTGCCCGACATGTGCCCGCAATTGTCTGTATCAACTCCGTCTCGAACACACCCAGATCCTTCTCGAAAAAGAGTCCCTAGGCAACCAAATCGAAATCGCCATCACCCATGATCATTCCCCAAATCAGCATAGCAAGACTGAGCTAAGACGCTCAGAGACTGATCACGACAGCTCTTGTCGCTGGGTCCTCCAAACCATCTTGAGCCAACAAGCTGGTTCAGTCTCCAGGAAGAATGATGTGGTGCAGCAGATAAACACATTGAAAGAGGAGATTAGGGCAAAAAGGGCTGATATTCTGGAGCGCAAGGCGCGGTTGGCTCGTAGGCGTTCTGATGCTGAATCGGCCCAATACGAACTTGGGGAGCGAGAGGCTGCTATCTTGACAGGCCTGCAGAACACCACTAAGAGGACCGAGCATCTATGGCACACATTACATAGTAAAACGGCTGAAGCTCGGATTTTTCTCTGTCGGGAGGCCGCCCATCTGTATGGCTTACGGCAAAAGGCAGCAAGGAAAGGCGACGCTCCCCCGACTTACATCCTTGGAGGCCTAGCAATTGTAGACTTACGGGACATGAATGGAAAGATTCCCATATTCTGGCGGCCAGTGTCTTCTTCAAGACTAACATTTATACAGGCTCCACACCAGCTCAGATATCTACGTCACTCTCCAATATTGCGCTCCTCCTGGTCCTCGTTTCGCATTATCTTTCACTGAGACTCCCCGCCGAGATCATTCTACCCCACCGAAACCACCCCAATCCAACTATCTATACCCCTGCCGCATCCTACGACTTCCATAATCTCACTGATGGAACTTATGATTCTCAGCTCTCGTCAAATCCAGCAGTGCCCCGGTCTGCAGATACTCGCTCGCAGCCGCGTCCAAGACCACTGTTCATCGATAAGCCTCTCCCACGTCTCGCCAAGGACGATCCTACCACTTATACCTTCTTTCTCGAGGGTGCCACTCTTCTCGCCTGGGACGTTGCATGGCTGTGCCGGACCCAAGGAATTAACCTGAATTCTGATTCATGTGAAGAGGTCTGCAACATTGGAAGTGGGTTGTGGCAGTTATTGGTTGCCCCACCAGCTCAGGCATCTACTTTGATGCGGGCCTTTGCCGGTCGAGATACGCAGACCAAAGTGAAACCTAGTAAAGATTCTCCTCGAACGACAATTCAGCGCATGAAATCATTCCCTATGCTCGGGCACTATTCCCACGGGACCGTTCATTCATTTCTCGGAGCATCTGAAGGATCGGACTTCATGCGGACGTGGAAGCTACCAACTCCAACAAAGATTTTTGATAAATTAAAGTTCAATCTCGTGGGCGAGATGGCTAGCGCGGAATGGGAGTTCTTGGACGAACAGGAATGGGAGGACGGGAATCCGGAAATCGAACAACCATCAACGCCAAAGAGCAAACTCACCCATCTGCCCGAAACGAACGAGACCCCTCATCAGCCATCAAGGCCAAAGGGCACAAGTGGTTGGACGAAGCTCAACAGTAGATAATATAGCATAAATGAATACAGAGTACATACATGCTCAATCTTCCGTGTACAGCCAGGCTTAAAGCGTAATGACCAAACCCCCACTATGCGTGATGTTGTTCCTAAGAACAACTTGATAACAACAAGTCACAACAAATCAGTATATGTAAATCTATAGTGTATCTCAGGCGAAGTGATGTATATTTTGTTTCGTGTATACAGTACCCGGATTGCGGAGTTACTGACATGCCGAGATAAGATTGTACCGCGTGGCCGGAGCCAACTTGCGATGCTTCCCGACTTCGGGATCTTCTGCATTTCTGGAAAACTCTTGAAACAAAGGTCAATTGCATGAAGAGGCCTTAGCAACCGTTGGCATCTCTGGTGGACTCCAGAATATCGGAATCGAACCTCTATTCATTACTGGCGATGTGGCCGGAACACGCCCGCATTTAAAAGTCCCTAAACATGCAGAATGCTCAAGCATGGCAAAATCCCGGCGAGGGGTCTCTAGGTCAGTATCTCATGATTTATTCTTCTCAATTGATTCTGACCTTTATATATCTGGTAGATCTCAAGCGCACGCTCTCCGCGATCTCGGACATCCCTGAATCTCTCTTAAGAGCCGAGCTCCAACGACGAGATGCCACAAATTCAGTGGAGACTCCCTCATGTGGCTCCACGGCGCAGGGCGCCTATAACACACCATTGCATGTCATGGCATTGTTCCTCATCTTAGGGTTGAGTACATTCGGTATGCGCCAGTCATTTCTCCCTGATATGCGGTACTAGATGATTAACAGATTCATCCTACACCAGCATGTTCATTTCCGGTTCTTGCTCGCCGCTTCCCTGGTCTTCCGATTCCACGTCGCTTCCTGTTTATCTCCAGACACTTTGGCACTGGGGTCTTGATCGCCACAGCGTTCGTGCACTTGCTCCCGACTGCATTTGTTTCCTTGACAGACCCCTGTCTCCCTCGGTTTTGGAGCCATACGTATCGTGCAATGGCTGGCTTTGTGGCCATGATATCGGTCTTCGCTGTGGTTGTGGTAGAAATGTTTTTTGCCATGAAAGGTGCAGGGCATGTGCATGGCAATGATTACGATACTCTGATAGGCGACCTTGGTCGTGAGTCTATGAGCGACTTTGAGCATGACGCGGCAGATTATTCGCGCTTGGAAGCGCAAAGATCGCAAGGAAATATTCGTTTAGACAGCCTACGACAGAGTGGTCAGGCTGAGGTTGATGAACCTGCTTCTGCTTCTTCTGAGCGGCCGCACTCGGCTAGTTCCCAATTGGACAAGCAAGAGGACGATGATACTGATCTTGATGAGCTCGATGCCTACGCTGATGATTCCCTGCCTCATGTACGATCCCGGTCACATTCACTTCGTCACCACCACCCGCAGATGAGTGGTCACTTTCGACAGCAGTCCGGCTCGGAGTTGCCAATGCAGAACCCGCAGCGCCAGCTTCTCCAGTGTCTACTCCTAGAAGCTGGTATTCTTTTCCACAGTATCTTCATTGGCATGGCACTCAGCGTCGCAACCGGAACCTCATTTGTTGTACTACTCATTGCCATCAGTTTTCATCAGACATTCGAAGGGTTTGCGCTGGGCTCGCGCATTGCATCACTCATCCCAGATCTTTTCTCTCCCTCTTCGGCAAAACCCTGGCTGATGTGTCTGGCTTACGGAACAACGACTCCCCTTGGTCAGGCTATCGGCTTGGTCTTGCACAATCTCTATGACCCGGCAAGTACCACGGGCCTGCTCATGGTTGGCATTACCAACGCCATCAGCTCTGGCCTTCTCCTCTTTGCAGGTCTTGTGGAGCTCCTGGCGGAAGACTTTCTGAGCGAGCCAAGCTATGAGACTCTCAAAGGAAGACGGCGTGTAGAGGCATGCATATCGGTTGCATGTGGGGCTCTCTTGATGGCATTTGTCGGGGCATTTGCCTGAATGGCTTGACAGCTGCCAGGTATGTACTGTACTGTCTCTGGGTTATATGTATCCTTCCCTAGGAAGCTAGAGACTTCAAATATTATTCTTCATATGCTTCGTCTTCAAATTTTCGGATTATCATATGTGGCTTTTGTCCACGGGTGAACGCCTCCTAGAATCAGGATTTTTTGTTTTAGCCGCCCCAAATATATGCTTCAAAAATCAATCTTGGTTTCGACTTCATTAGCCTTTTGGAAGAATATTGAATTCTCTACTTCCAATATCTATCTCAAATATGTGCGTTCGTTGGTATTTCGCAGAGAATCGATAGTCATGTCATATCCGTACATCATTAAATATATCTCTTTAGAGCAGAGACTCAATCACGAGAGCACTGGCACCGCCACCGCCGTTGCAAATTCCAACGCAGCCGAGCTTGCCCTGCTTCGCCTTCAGGACACCAATCAGAGTGGCCAGAATACGAGCGCCGCTGGCACCCAATGGGTGGCCAATGGCAACTGCACCGCCATGGATGTTGACTTTGTCCTCAGAGAGGCCAAGCAGCTTCATGTTGGCAAGGGCCACCACACTGAAAGCTTCGTTGATCTCAAAGGCATCAATGGAGTCCTGGGTCACGCCGGCGTGCTTAAGGGCCTTGGGGATCGCCAGTGCGGGAGCAGTAGTGAACTTGCTGGGCTGCTGCTCAGCATCACCCCAGCCACAGATCTTGGCAATGGGCTTCAGACCGAGCTCCTTCACCTTGGCCTCGGAAGCCAGGACGACAGCCGCAGCACCATCGTTAAGGGGAGAAGAGTTGGGGGCAGTCACGGTGCCACTTCCGGGAATGAAGGCAGGCTTCATGTTGCGAAGCTTGTCGGGGTTGAGCTATTCTCACAGTAACCTTTTAGCGAGTGATCTGGGCAATATTTCGGTCTACCAATTTTCACTTACGTTCTTGGGCTCGTCATCCTGGGACACGGTGACACCGGGCTTGCCACGGAAGCCGGGGAGCTCAATGGGAGCAATTTCAAAGTCAAAGGCACCCGCAGCCTGGGCAGCCTGGGCCTTTTCGTAGGTGCGGATGGCATAGTCGTCTTGTTGTTGGCGGGTGAACTCGTGGTCCTGTGCACACTCCTCGGCCTGCAGACCCATGAGCTCTTGCTTGCCATAGGCATCCTGCAAACCATCCTTCATGATTCCGTCAACCAGGGTCTGGTGGCCGAACTTGGCACCAGTACGGGAGTTGGGGATGTAGTGGGGGGTATTCGACATGGACTCGGTACCGCCAGCGACGACAATCTCAGCGTTGCCGGTCATGATGGTCTGGGCTCCAAGGATGACCGCCTTCAGAGCAGAAGCGCAGACCTTGTTGATGGTGGTGCAGACAGTGGAGTCGGGGAGACCAGCACCAACGGCACATTGACGGGCAGGGTTCTGTCCAACGCTGAAAAGGGAGTCAGTATCAAAGACAACCACTAAAAGTCTGATTGTGTTGAAAATAGACATACCCAGCGGAAAGAACATTGCCAAAAAAAACCTCCTCGACATCAGAGGCATTGATACCTTCAGCACGCTCCACAGCAGCTATATATGCCACGAGTTAGTATATGTGCATATACGTATTTTCCCCCTCTCTCATCTGTAAATCGCTTGTAGGTTTTGCAATTGGGGAGTCACCATACCCTTGATGGCATGAGAACCAAGCTGAGGAGCAGTGAGACTGGAAAGAGAACTGTACAGGACCAGTGATATTAAAAACCGGTGCAACACAAGTAGAGTTGGAAGACGAAACATACCCAAGGAAGGAGCCCACCGGGGTACGGGCGGTGGAAACAATGTAAACGGGAGGAAGGGAAGACATGTTGAATTTTTGGATAAGAATCTTTAGAGAAGAAAAAACGGGAAGAGGAAAAGGAGAGAAGGGCAGTATAAAAGGGAAAAGACTGGAGGGGCGATTAGGATTATAGTGGGGAGTGAGGAGCTGTACGGTGTAGGCGCGAGTACTTGGAACGCTCGGACCAAGTGGAAAGTTGAGATCGTTCAACTCCTCCGGCGTCACGCCAGCACTAAATCCGGCGCGGACCTAGCTTTGCGCGTCACCCTCTTCACTCCCCACCACAATGGATGACCTCTACGACGAGTACGTTTTTGTCCTTGCTGTTCTTTTTGACATCGATTAACTCCCAGGGCAGGTTCGGTAATTATATCGGAGAGGCCGAGTCGGACGAAGAGCAACATGACCAGGTCCCGCAAGCCTTCAAGTTCGACGAGGCTTTTGAGGACGAGGAAGAAGATGAGATTATCAATGATCAGCAATTGATGGAGGTCGATGGTATGTCAGGACGCTTTCAAGAAAGATCGAGGGGAGAAAAAAAAAACCTCTCACCCTTTCTGATCATTGATGCTTATCAAGTCTTACTGCAGAAGGACCTTCGAATGCCGTGATCCTGCACGAAGACAAGCAATATTACCCAAGCGCTCAACAAGTATACGGTGCCGATGTTGAGACTCTGGTCCAGGAAGAAGATGCGCAACCTCTGTCCGAGCCGATCATCGCCCCCGTCCAGCAGAAGAAATTTGCGCTCGCAGAGACCGAGCTTCCATCGGTGTATTTCTCCCGGGAGTTTATGTCAGATCTTCTCAACTTCCCCGAGCAAATCAGAAATGTCGCCATCGTGGGCCATTTGCACCATGGCAAGACCGCGTTCATGGACATGCTGGTAAAACAGACCCACGACTTGACGGAGCGGCTACAGAAGCGGATAGGCAAGCGCAAGGAGGAACAACTCCGATACACCGATGTGCATTTCCTGGAGAGGGAACGCGGCCTGTCAATCAAGGCGGCGCCAATGAGCTTGGTTCTTCCTGGAACCAAGGGCAAGTCCCATCTCCTCAACATCATTGATACCCCCGGACACGTGAACTTTGTGGATGAGGTGGCCGCTTCGATCCGCCTTGCTGATGGTGTCGTCCTGATCGTCGATATTGTGGAAGGCGTTCAGGCGAACACTGAGCAGATCATCAAGCATGCTGTCTTGGAGGATCTTCCACTGACCCTAGTCGTCAATAAAATGGACCGCCTTATCCTGGAGCTTAAACTGCCACCGAATGACGCCTACTTCAAGTTGAAGCATGTGATCGAGGAGGTCAATACGATAATCGAAAATGTCCTGCCAGGCCAAGGTGAGCGGCGCCGAGTGAGCCCGGAAAAGGGCAACGTTGCCTTTGCATCCAGTTCAATGAACTGGTGCTTCACTCTACAATCATTCGCACGGATGTATGCAGATACTTACCCACGGCTCGACTCGACCGAATTTGCTGCTCGACTATGGGGGGATATCTTTTATAACCCACGCAGTCGGAAATTCACTCGCAAGGGTGTGGAAGAGAACTCGAAACGTTCGTTCGTCAAGTTTGTCTTAGAGCCAATCTACAAGCTTTATTCTCATACGCTCAGTGAGAGTCCCGAAGACCTCAAAGAAACCCTTGCTAGCGTGGGTGTCAGTCTAAAGCCCTCTCAATTAAAGACCGATGCGAAGGAGCTGCTGAACCTTGTTTGCGAGCAATTCTTCGGTCCCCCTACTGGCTTTGTGGACATGGTTGTCCAGCATGTCCCTTCTCCGGTTGATGGAGCCCAGAGAGTATTGGATCGGTATTACACTGGTCCATTGGACTCAAAGGTTGCGTCATCCATGGCTGCCTGTGATCAGGACGGACCCTTGATCGTTCATGTCACTAAGCTGTTCAGCACCACTGATGCTACGGGTTTCTCCTCATTTGGAAGAATCATGAGTGGCACTGCTCGACCGGGCCAGCAGGTTCGCGTTCTCGGTGAAGGTTACACACCCGAAGACGAGGAAGATATGGTCATTGCAACCATCTCAGACACTTGGATCGGGGAAACGGCTTACAACATCTCCACGGACGGTGTACCTGCCGGCAACTGGGTTCTACTTGGGGGTGTGGACAATTCCATTGTGAAAACGGCAACTTTGGTGCCTCTCAAACTGGAAGATGATGAAGAACCCTACATCTTCCGGCCCATTCGACACATGACCGAGTCTGTATTCAAGGTTGCGGTGGAGCCGGTCAACCCTTCTGAGTTACCCAAGATGCTGGACGGCTTACGCAAGATCAACAAGAGCTACCCCTTGATCTCGACCAAGGTGGAGGAGTCTGGTGAACACGTCGTTCTAGGTACAGGCGAGCTATACATGGACTGTGTTCTTCATGATCTTCGACGACTTTACTCCGAGATGGAGATCAAGGTCTCCGACCCTGTCACCCGTTTCTGTGAGACGGTGGTTGAAACCTCTGCCATGATGTGTTACTCCATTACCCCGAATAAAAAGAACAAGATCACAATGATCGCCGAGCCATTGGACGAGGGCATCGCAGAGGACATTGAAAGCGGCAAAGTCAACATCAAAGACCCCATTCGCAAGGTTGCGCGCTACTTTGAGGACCATTACGACTGGGATAAGCTCGCCGCTCGCAGTATTTGGGCGTTTGGCCCTGATGAGATGGGACCAAATATCCTCCAGGACGACACATTGCCTTCACAGGTAGACAAGAAGCTTCTGGGGAGCGTCCGAGACTCCATTACTCAGGGTTTCAGCTGGGGCGCAAGAGAAGGTCCCTTGTGTGAAGAACGTAAGTTGGGTCTCGCACTTTTCCTACTTAGGATACCGATACTGACCAAACTTAGCCATTCGAAACACCAAGTTCAAACTCACAGATGTATCTCTTGCTGATCAAGCTATCTATCGTGGTGGAGGCCAGATTATTCCCACGGCTCGCCGGGCCGTGTACTCGTCATTTTTGATGGCTTCCCCCCGGCTCATGGAGCCGATCTATTCCTGCACCATGACGGGCCCCGCCGATGCTGTCGCTTCAGTGTATACTGTTTTGTCACGCCGGCGAGGTCACGTCCTGTCCGACGGCCCCATTGCCGGAACTCCTCTCTATTCCGTGCGGGGGCTCATCCCGGTGATTGACTCATTTGGTTTCGAGACAGATCTTCGCATCCATACCCAAGGTCAGGCCATGGTCAGTCTTGCATTTGATAAGTGGAGTGTGGTACCCGGAGACCCGCTGGACCGTGATGTCAAATTGAAGCCACTGGAGATGGCCGGGGCCATGGCCACTGCCCGGGACTTTGTCCTGAAAACGAGGCGGCGCAAGGGACTGGCGGAAGATGTTACAGTCAGCAAGTTCCTGGAGCCGGAATTGTGGAAAGGATTGAAGGAGAGTGGCGTTTTGGACTCGTGATTCTCACCAAGAGAACTAACAACCAATTTTACTCTGGGAGGGATTTCTGGGGTTACGGAGTCATCGATTATTGAGCACGTTGCTCTCTCTGTAATTCTAATGCGCTCATCAAAAATATGCAAGTGTCATTATCAGAAGATGAAAGGACAAGAAAAAAAAAACAAATCCGGCAGTTTATTTCGTAAAATGGGGCTCGTATCAACCGGGACAGGAGGAACTAGGCCCCCCCCCCCCCCCCCCCCTCCCACGGTCCCTGGGCTGAATGCTTATAATAAGGTTACAACCATCACAAGGAAGTTCTTGGGGAAGAGCTTCTTATTGACAGGTCTCCATCATTTTGGTAATTACCTGCATCAGGGCACCATTTTCCAAGGCTGCAGCAACTCTTTCTTTATCCCCCAGCTGCTTATTGACCTCGTCGCCTGTACTATGGGTTCCTTCCTTGATGCGCACATCAACTCGGAAGCGAGGCGGCAGGGATTGTTCTAACCGCACACGAACTCCGAGGCCAATGACCGTTGCTAGACTGCAGTGGGTGATGGTTGGGGTAATCAAGACAACGACGGTCTGCAGAGGTGAATCAGGAACGTTGGGAAGGGTTGGCTTGATGAAGATATCTGGAAGGGAGACGACGGCCAGTTCGCCCAGTGACAGGGGATGTTCAGGATCTGAGATTGACTTGATCAAGTCTGGAGAATGAATGTTTCGTTAGATCTTTTTCCACAAAATTGAGGCAAGAATGGTCTTACCGTAGATCTCTTGCTCATCGATTGGCTCCTCCAATAGGTCATCATCTTCGGAGTCCGACGAGAGAAAGTCGGCGGGATTCGGGACAGCAGCAAAGATGCCAGAGTGATAATCGCCGGCCTTAATAGTGGAGCGAGTCCTGGTGGGGAGATCCGCCACGTTCAGGATCGTGGGGTTGGAATTCTGCACCTCCGCCATGATTGTGAGGGGCGAAAGATTAGGAAGCGTTCGATAAAGAAGCTTATCGACGTCTCACGTGTCTGCCGGTAGATCCTCGGTCCATGTCCTGATTGGGGAAGGCGCGAATGACCGTTTGAGGGTAATTTATGGGTAACATGGCAATCATGGCAATCTTTGCTGGGTAATTTATTAGCCTTTTAGTCTTTTTCGGGGCCAAACGGGACTCGTGTCTATTCTTACGTTTATGGTCTGATTAAGATTGGGAGAGATGAGCCTTGCCAGACTCCCGGACCACCGTTCATAGGCTTGGCTCATGGGAACCAGGGAAGTGGGTGGGATCGACCGAAATGAATTTGAATTAACATGGGTTTGGACCCCCCCTCTTGGACGTTCTCGAGTCAATCACCCGAAAGAAAAGGAAGTGGTGGATTTGCCTGGACTGCAGACATGACTCCACTTGGGAACCTCTGTAACCATGGCGGTTCCAGCTTACTTCTCTTCCAGAACCCTACAAGGGGGATCCACTTCTTAGTTTGGCCTATTTTGCCCTCTTAGCGCCATAGGAGGGGGCATCGGAGCCACACACACATACGTGAGTGTACACATATTCTCTGAGAGCTCAAGGGGGGTAAGAAAGATAAAACACGGCGGTTTCATCTTTAAAAAATGTGGATCAGGAAGACAGAAATCCTATACAGTAAGCTAGGGTTACCCGGAACTTAGCCGTGAAGAAATGAAGTCATTGCTTTTCTTCTTTTTTTTTTCGGTTTTTCTCCGATCCTGCATGGTATTTTATTTTGGTATCTTCCGGTGAAGTGAGAATGTGATGTAGACAGGCAGTTGGAGATTACTAGATGCTAAAGTGGGGACTCTTTATCCTTCCGTTGTTTTCCCGAAGTTTTTCTTCTTTCTCTGTTCTTCTTGTCCTTTTCCTAAAGTCTTTTTCTTTGTTCATATGGTTTTCTCACAGTAGGATCTCAGATGAGTTCTCGACAGCGTGAGCTTACTGGTGATTCAATTGCAGGTAGTTCTAGATTAGGACGTCGGTAGCTGGAACACCATAACCTGAACACGTGGATTAGTCATTGATACCGTCCATTACGTCGTAACTTCAGGAGGCAATAATCTGGATCGTCCCCACTAAATCCACCGCGCGGGCGCTATTGGATGTTCATCACCACCTTGGCACCCCTCTCAGCTTTCCTCTCCGCCCTTTTCCAATCTGTTCTTCCCCCCTCCTTCAAATGCGCCCCTGATGTCTCCACCTTGATGCTTCGTGATGCCCTGAGCGAGTCTGCTGTAAGCTTGACTTCCCCTGACCCCCCGGCTATTCATGATGCGATCGCATGATTCGGCATCTAACCTGAACAATTGCCTGAAGCACTCGCATCCCTGTACCAACTGAACCAATTTTCTTGAACCATTGCGACGCCTTCAGATTCTAACGAATACCGCAATTTCGCTCCGGGTGGGCCGTCTTGGTTGTGTGGAAGCTGTCGCACGCCTTCGGAGGTTGTGCGTTGATCGACGTGCCGGCGCAACAGGGTTGCGCTTCAACGCTACCAATCGTGTCGTCTAATATACCATCCTTGAACCTATACCGGAGTCAACTACACAGCACGGTCATCCTGAGAGTGCTCCTTCATTTTGTAATCCGCCTTTCTATTTTTCTTTTTTTCCCCTCAACTCCGAATTCCGCGGCCGGTCCTTGCGAATAACTACACGTCCAATTTCCTACCTCATTCCATTACCTCGAAAAAGAAATATCAAGTGGAGCACGAAACGAGAGAGAGAGAAACAGCGAGTCTTAAAACAAGAAAAATTCAAAATCCAAAATGCAGGGCTACTCATTTGCACCTCCGACGGGGCCTCCCCGAGAGGGCCAGAAAAGTATATTCTTCCCGAATCCCGGCATCAGATAGGGCCAATACTGAATGGATGTTGATCTGGTCCTGATTTAGATTACGTGTTTGTTGATGAGCATAATCGTCACAAGAGGCTAAAAGGTAAAGCGTATCATTGTCTAGTGGGCCTTTCCTGGAGTTAACTGGAAGCAGTAATGCGAGCGTGCAATGGCTGCCGAAAAAGGAAGATCAAGTGCGATGCGGCAACAACAAATACCTGGCCGTGCTCGGCATGCACTCGTTTGAAATTGGTCTGTGTTCCTCCAACAATTGGACAGGAAGGCGAATTTGGCCCAGAAGGCCACGACGTGGACCCCGCCGAGACAGGAAGTAGCTCCGGTCAAGAAACTTCTCACCATTCATTCTCGGTGTCCCCTGCCTACAGAGATGGTAATCAAGCCTCCCTGGGGGTGCCTTCGTACGATGGAATGGGCATGTATTCCCAGTTTGTTCATGCCCCTTCAGGTCAATCTGGAATGTACAATGATATGCGATCACCTCCCATGGTTATCCCACCTCAACCTTATCAACAAACCCCAATATATCCCGGGACTCAGACATCTTCCATTAGGACAACGGATCGGGGCGTCTTCGTGGAATCTGAGCCGTCTACCGCAGAGAACCTCAGTGAGGTTTTAGGAGAGCTGAAAATTGATGAGACGGGTATCGGTATGGTGTTGCTTTCGTAACGCAAAGCCAAGCGATATGGAAAATGCTAATGTCCTACTCCAGCTCCCTATATCCGACGGCAGCGAACGGATCGCATCGAGCCTGATGCCCCCGTTCAAGATGACGTTGAAGAACGGCTGCCGCCACTCAGCACTGGCGCAGGTGCAACGATTCGAATTCCACCGGAGCTCATGCCTGCAGATGAGGATGTGATGGAATATTTCAAAATCTACTTCGATGAGATTCATCCCTATGTGCCTGTCATACCCCGAGCCCATTTCTACTACCAATGGCAAAATGACCGCCACTCCATCTCTCCCCTTCTCCTTGAGGCACTATTTGCCTGTGCGGGTCGATTATCGGAGGAGCCCGCAGAGGGTGCTCAGTGGCTTGCATTGGCAAACAGTGAGTCGGTCAGAAAATCCTCTAGGAATGTGCTTTTTTGTGCTGACCTCACCACCCTTTGCAGGACATGAATCGAGCTTCATGGACGTTCCACGTGTGAGCACAATCCAGGCCATGCTTCTCCTCCTTAAAGCACGGGAGTCATTACCTAAGAAAGGATATTATTACCGGTCCTGGCAAACTGTTAAAACAATTGTTTCGATGGCTAAAGATCTGGATATCCACGAACATTATAGTAATCACGCCGAAGGAAGGCCTTGTGACCTGAGTCCGATTGAATGTCTGATTCAAACTCGGATATGGCAAGCCCTTCTGGTGGTGGAGGTGATGATTGGAGCGCCTCAGGGTAAGCATTAACTAGTCCATTTGTGCCTTGGTCCCCTCACTAATCGGATTGGCCCAGGTCGCTCGGATTATGGCGTGGACCCCCAAACCGTGGATATGCGTCCGTCGTTGGACATCAGGGGTCTGGATGCCTATGAGACTGATCGCTCGCGGCAATACGCTTACTTTGTTCGCAATGCGCACCATATCCGCATCATCACAGATATTTATCATAAGGTAAAAAAACAAAAGGACTGGGGGGCCGATCCTCGGTTTACCCAGAGAAACCCCCTTTTCGCCGATTGGCTTCGCAATCTACCACCAGATTTGCAGGTCAATTACCCACCTGATGGCTCTCCCCCATGGCTCCCTTCCCATTTTGTTGGAAATATGCATTCTCACTGTCACCTGGCGATTATCCTACTTCACCGACCACAGCTTCAGGCATCCCAGTCCTTTACCGCTGGGGGCGAGTGGAAAATTCATTTCTCCTTGTGCTATTCATCCGCCAAAAGCCTCTGTCGCTTACAAGAGGCCATTTTGGAACGGTTTGGATTATCCGGTTTATTATACATGCAGCGGGGGATCAACTTCGCCATCTACTGTATTCTCACATGTACCATGCTTCACCTGGTAAGACTTTGAAGACACAGAGTGCATGGAGCTGTTTCTGATGCTTGCAGGTCGCAATCACCTCCCCCGATCCTGAATTCAACTCCGATGCTCGGGAATTCTTCACTCGCCACATGCGTATCCTTGAACGATGCTCTACTGCCTGGCCTATGCCGGAAATCCAAGCACAGATCGATTCTTTAAGGCTGGCCTTCTCCGCTGATACCAACCGGTCCTTTGAGCTTAAGCCAAGTTTCCCGTATGGTAGTCCCTCGGAGGGCTACCAACCTAGTCCGCCTATGGATGCGCATTATCATCCGCATCTGAGCCAAGTGTCCAGCCATGTCCAATCCAGAGTGGGTTTTAACACACATCCAATTACTCCTCCGATTTCCGCTGGTGCTGAAGACTCGAAGTCCGACACATCCTCCCAGTTGCAGTCCCTTGGAATGGTCCCCCATCAACCGCCGACCACCCACCCTCTCGACCAGCCCTTGGTTGATGAAAATAACTGGGATCCAAGCCGAATCATCAAGTAAGTGCACTGAGAGTCTGTCCTGGGCCGGTAAATTTACTAACCTGGCCCGCTCCACAGTCAATGGGATATGGCCTTCTCCGTGAATCCTTCTACCGTCAGCACCAACTCGCCTCCGATGCCGATGAGCAACCCAGCGCAACCAATGTCAAACATGGTAAATCACCAGTACCCTATCCAGTACGACTCGCCGTCCAAGGTGACCCTGCCCCCAGCGCAGTCAGTCTCCCCACCACAGTTTCAAGCACCCCCGGTTGTTTTTAGCGCTCGCGACTGGCAACAAAGTGTAGCCAGCGTATATGATCCGCAGGGTTTGAAACGACGATGGAATTATTCAGTTGACATGGGCTCTGACAACATGACCAAACGTCAACGTGGGTAGTCCACCTTTCTCTGCCACTTTACATAAATATTCATCGGTACTCCGTTCTGCCACCATTGAAGCATTTCTGTCTTCAATCTTCTCAATCTCTTCTTTTACTTCTTGATTCCCCCTCAAGTCCTGCTCATTCGAAGTTTGTCTATACATATTACCTCCTCCATGTCTGGTGCTACAGAGCATTCAGTGATATCACGCTTACGGCTCTTGAATTTGGAATGAACCCTCGCGTAAGGATGATCTCAACGAAGATATCGCGGTTTTAAATGACGACTGAATACATGAAACCCATTGTACATCATATCAAGTTCTGGCTTCAAAAGCATCTTTGAATGAATAGTCTCTATAGAGTTCAACTTTGGAATTGCAGTTCCGACGTTTTCTCAGGCTCCATACGTGGACCTTTTCCCTTCTCCGAAATGATGATCGATTGACCTGCATCATTCAAGTCTCCGTTGGATGGAATGAAGAACATCAAAGAAGGATCCAGCAGTCCAGTGTCCTTGACGATTCTGAGTCTGAATTCTGCGTGGTCGACAGAGAGGTGCGAACATCAATAAACATAGAAAGAAAAAGTCTTTTCAAAGTAGGGTCAAGTGACGTGTCGTTGTATGCTCGGTGTTCTCAATCATGAGAATGCAGGAGGTAAGAGTCGAAGGGTCTAAGATCAGCCAGGGTGTGAAGCTTAAGTGGTCCACAAAGGCTAATTTGTCAACCTCGACGGCCAATGCCGATTCTCTCTTCACGAGATCGAACAATCCGGGCCTTATCCCCCGGAAGTGGTTTCAACTCGTCACTCGGGTCATATTTGGTGTTGGAGCTATTATTCCCTTGCCCTTGCTCGGGGTGTTTGCTGTTCTCCTGATGGCGAAGTCTCGCCTGTTCAAAGGCAGCTATATCTTCTGATGTAACTGTGATGGCAGTGGGCTTTCGGCGCAACATGGTTGATTGCAGCGATCATGAACTTTGCGAACTCTTGAGGTGGAGGAAGGATTGGGGTGGAAAGTACAACACGTGACCATTGAAAGTCCCGGAATCCCAAACTTGTGCTTTTCCCCGTCGGTTTCTGGCTTTTCCCACCACGTCAGCCGCCATGATTCCACTTCGGCAGATCGCTCGCCAGAGCGACCGGGTGCGACTGGGGTCGATTGTCCCAATTCGTCAATTTTCCGTTTCTCGCTCTGTCGCCGCGGAGGGCGACGGTAAACCACGTACGTTCTTAACCAACCTTGGGAAACTTGCAATTGCATAGAAAACGAACAGAATTGCCCAAAGGACATTTTACGTGTTTGAGCTTCTATTAATTCTGTTTTCAAGAGACAGGGACCCCCTCATCGAATCTAAAGTCTGCCGCATCGAAATCAAAGCCTCCAAAGTCTGCCGCGGCTTCTTCGTTCAAGCCTCGCCCTTCAAGTAAACCTCCAGGATCCGGACCACCAAACAGACCTCGGACCGCGAAAGCTCTAGATGCGAGAGCATTTGCTGCACCAAGAGCTGGTGGTGAACAAGCCAAAGTCATTCGCAGCCCCCGGAGTCGTACCGCTCGAGGCGGAAACCAACCCCAGGGCAAGCCCAAGCCTGCGGCCAAGAAGAACCAACGGAAACCTAGAACTAGGGTGTCAAGGAAGACAGAATCGGATGAGGGCGAGGATGTCATTGCCGCCGCAATTGAACAAATTGAGCAAGAAAAAGTGATCAAGGCTCGGCCGACTCCGGTTCGCTATGAGCCCCAGGAGATCGATTTCACCTCGCTCCAACAGACTTGGCCTTCTCTCCCAACCGACACAAACGCTCGATCTGCGGCAGTTCTGGAAAAACTCTCCAGCCTCAGTGGTCGCTTCCCCAATGGATATGTCCCTCCCTACGAGCTGGGTAGACGGATCTGGAAGGGCCAGAACGTCTTGTTCCACAGCGAGGCGGAAAGGATGGAGGCAATGGAAGAGGTCAAGCGATTGGCTAAGGCTCGTGCGGACAAGATGTCTCAGCAAAAGGGTGATCTTGTCGAGCCTCGTGATATCGAGTTCAATGCCATTAAGACGGAAGAATCCAAGATTCTGCTTGAAACGTATGCCCAAGGGAAATACCCAACTGTGGAGGTCGTTCAGGGTAAACCGGCGGTGCTTGGGGAGGTGATGAAGAATCTCCGCAACAACGGAACTTACCAAACCACGGGCAAGAGGCCGCAGTTTTTGGCCAAGGTTGAATCCCTCCTGGCCTCCGGTCGGGTCAAGCGTTGAGAATTGCAAGTGGTCTGTACTATTATTGGCTGGATTATCTGGGCGCCTTTCTGTTCCTTTTCTGCTTTCCCCGAGGGTTTTGGTGGCCCTTTTGTCCCCCTGTATCTAGAATTACAATTGTGGCTATATTACAAAGGGGCATATTTATGCCTGCTCCAAAGTTTTCTTAGCTGCGTCAAAGAGATCCTTGACTTCTTTATGGCCTTTATCTGTCGCCTTTTCCATCTGGTCATGAGCCTTGCGAACGTCATCCGGTCGGGCCAATTTCTTCTTCTGCAAATCTTGTAGTCGTTTGTGCATAGCCCCTCTGGAGTCCCGAACGGTGCTTGCGGCCTTGTCAAAGGCTTGCTTGGCCGCCTGGACGCTTTGGTCCCGGGATTCCTTGGTCGGTGGTGGGATTGGCAGGTTGAGCTGAAGGGCGTTATGAGCGTCTTGCTGAGGAGTCAAGGACAAGTTCGAAGAGACAATCGCCGATGTCACCGGTTTGACATGCTGTACAGGAAGTACGTTAGCGAGACTCCGTAGCGTTGTCATCGTGGGGCACAATTCACTTCTTCTTCGGCGACCAAAATCGTCACCAAGCGTCCTCCTTTGGGGACCACCTGAGCTAAATCACGCAGTTTGACCGATTCCTGACTGTCTTTGCTCAATTGGACCTTTAACCCTTCGAGCGACGCGGTATTGAATCGCCCACCTGCGCGAAGCTTCGACAGGTCATCTTTCAGACGAGCAACAGCAGCCGAGATGCCAGTCTGAAGTTGAGATAGATCGGAGGGGTCGTCAGAAGCAACGGCACTGGGCTCCCTGTCTGTTGAGGCTTTCTTTGCCTTGTCCTTTTTCTTATACAAGGCGGGCGAGGAGGCAAAGCTCCGACCCTGGAGGGACAGAGGAGACTTTAACGAAGGACATGCAAACCGCGAGTTTCCAAGCAACCGTTGTGGGTAGGGGAGAGATAATCGAAGGATACGATACATGGTAGATGTGGAAGGGAAGAGGTAGAAAAGTAGAATTTGATCCAACGTATGGACTTGGTATTAGAGGGAAAAATCAAAACTCTCCCCACTTTCAAAGGCCCATCAATACACTCAATCACAATGTAATTCTGATTCGTCACACATTAAATTTGCAACGTCGATCTTCGTCTACATAAAACGCATACTTTTTCAAAGTGAAAAAAAAAGACAAATAATAAAAGAAAAATCACTGCGCCCAAAGTTGCCCGGCTTTAAACACCAAAACATGGACCAACATGTGTGCCCCATCCCATGATCTATATGGCGCAGATTGTCCTCCAGACGCTATTCGGAGAAAAGCGGGGGATTAGACAGACGTTGACCATCCTATGTTCATTGACCAATTTAGCGGGTGGCCATGGCCTTGGTGATCAGGCGCTTGAGGGCCAGCTCCTTCTTCTTCAGGTCCTCGGGAGTGGAGTCCTCAATCTCGAGCTGGGCCATGGCGTCGCTGAGAGCAGACTCGATCTTCTCCTTGTTGCCACGCTTCAGCTTCATGGACATGCCGGGGTCGGAGACGATCTCCTCAACGCGGGAGATGTAAGACTCAAGCTGCTGGCGGGACTCGAACTTCTTGGTGAAAGCCTCGTCGCTGGACTTGAACTTGGCAGCATCCTCAACCATCTGGTCGATCTCGGTGCTGGACAACTTGCCGACAGCGTTGGAGATGGTGATGTTGGCAGAGCGGCCGGAGGTCTTCTCAGTAGCGGTGACCTTCAGGATACCGTTGACATCGACCTCGAACACACACTCAAGAGCGGCCTCACCGGCACGCATGGGAGGGAGAGGAGCAAGGGTGAACTCGCCCAGGGAGGTGTTGTCAGCGCAGTTGGTACGCTCACCCTGGTAGACAGGGAACTGAACGGTGCTCTGGTTGTCAACGACGGTAGTGAAGGTACGCTTCTTGATGGTAGGGACAGTCTGACCACGGTTGACGACCGGGGCGAAGATGTTACCCTCCATGGCAACACCGAGGGAAAGGGGAACAACGTCGAGGAGGAGAAGGTCCTGGGTCTCGGCGGAGGTGGCCTTTCCGGAGAGGATACCGGCCTGGACGGCAGCACCGTAGGCAACGGCCTCATCGGGGTTGATGCTCTAAAAGATGATTGGTCAGCGATCATTATCATTACAGAGGTGTTTGGGGAATTTACCTTCTCGAGCTGCTTGCCGTCGAAGAAGTCGCTCAGGAGCTTCTGGATACGGGGAATACGGGTGGAACCACCGACAAGGACGATCTCGTCGACCTTCTTCTTCTCCATGCCAGAGTCCTTCAGAACCTGCTGGACGGGGTCCAGAGTGCCAGAGAAGGACTTGGCGTTCAAATCCTCGAAACGGGCACGAGTGATAGATGAGTTGAAGTCCTCACCATCGAAGAGAGAGTCGATCTCAACGGTGGTCTGGGTGGCGTTGGACAGAGTACGCTTAGCACGCTCGCAAGCAGTACGCAGACGACGAAGGGCACGGGCATCACCAGAGAGGTCCTTGCCGGTCTTGCGCTGGAACTCCTTCTTGAAGAAGTCGAGCAGATTGGTGTCAAAGTCCTGACCACCAAGGTGAGTGTCACCAGCAGTAGCCTTGACAGTGAAGACACCACCCTGGATGTTCAGAAGAGAGACATCGAAAGTACCACCACCCAGATCGTAGATCAGGACGTTGCGCTCCTTGTCAGACTTGCCAGAACCCAGACCGTAGGCGATAGCAGCGGCAGTAGGCTCGTTGATAATACGGAGGACGTTCAGACCGGCAATGGCACCGGCATCCTTGGTAGCCTGACGCTGGTTGTCGTTGAAGTAAGCGGGCACAGTGATGACGGCCTTCTCAACCTTCTTACCGAGCTTGGTCTCGGCAACCTCCTTCATCTGTTTTCAATTGTGAGTAAGACGGTCGATTTAGTTATATACATCGGGCACTTACCTTCATGAGGACCATGGAGGAGATCTCCTGGGGGGTGAAGGTCTTGGTCTCACCGAGGTACTCAACCTCGACGGCAGGGCTGACACCCTGGTCAACAACCTTGAAGGGCCAAGACTCAACATCCTTCTTGACAATGGGGTCATCGAAACGACGACCGATCAAACGCCTTTGCATAACCAGTCAGATACAACCAGAACAAAAACAGAAATTGAATCAATATTCAGGACTCACTTGATGTCGAAGACGGTGTTGGTAGGGTTCATAGCAGCCTGGTTCTTGGCGGCCTCACCAATCAGACGCTCCTTGTCGGTGAAGGAGACGAAAGAGGGGGTGGTGTAGCTACCCTGGTCGTTGGCGACTGATTGATCTCCAGTCAGTATACACAATTATCAATTAGGGCTATCGGAAGGAAGAACGCACTGATCTCGACATTGGTGCCCTCGTAGTTGGCAACGCAAGAGTAGGTGGTGCCTGCACATTTAAGTTAGAGAGAGAATTGGAATTTGTGGGATTTTTGCAGTGATCATACCAAGATCGATACCGATCGCTCCGTCGTACACCGGAAGGTCCGCCATTGTGAAATTGAGTGGTAGAGTTGGAGGAATAGAAAAAGGTGGGAAAGAGGGGTTTGGACGGGTCGAAATTTTTTTTTATAAAAGCAATGCCCACACTATGGGCAGGGCAGAAAACTTTGCGGTGGCGGTGTATCACGTGGTGTGGGAAGAGCCGAATGATGACTGATCATCTTTTACATGACTTAACTAATAAGTTAGCGACTCAGAGACACATTAACTAGTTGACTACGTAGTTACATTTTTCCGACCTAAGACTATGGTTTCCATATTAAAGGCCAACATGGTCAATGATACTATGATTGGTTAATTTCATTTCTAACACACAAGACTGCTCAGAAAACGAACCCCAGTGCTGCAAAGACATTCAAAAGAATCGGAGGGAAATGCCAACAACCAGGTACAGAAATATGCAAATCCTATTGCCGTGATACCTCTCCCTCAATCATCGCAATAGATTAAAGAATATGGTGACCCGCTCATAATCCACCTCGGAGCCCGGGGGGCCGGATTTAGGAGCTCCCCTAGCTGGTCCAGCAATGGCCTCCAAGTCAACCTTCGTAGTACCTGGATGGAGTTGGATATCGTACGCCAGCGTAGATGCATCTCCAGTTGCATGAAGGCGTTGAGTGCCCATCAGAGCAACAACTTTGACCTGCCGTTGCGCTGTGCTGGCTGTTAATGTGGGTCGGACTGTCAACAAGTGGTGTGAGGGGGGGTAGAGGAATAGTAATGGTTTGTTGAGACAATGTAGATGATGGAGGAATGTCCAAGCAAAAGTCTTCTTTCAAAGATAGCGTGGGATGGGTGAGGATTTGAACGTTGCGGATGAGTGCTGAGTTGGCATCTGAATGGTGGGTTAGCAAACAGGGTCTCAGATCTTCCTAGCTAATTGAAGAAGCGTGGCCCGATGTAAAAGAGGGTAGGTTCTACCTTGGCCTGGTCGTCTCCAAAGAGAGTCCAGAGGGGATAGCTCAGGAGCTGGGTGCATCAATGCTGCTATTAACCATAAAACGTAAGCCAACCCTATATTTCAATGATGTTGCAATCTCTCGCCTTACCATCTTGATGGGAAAGTCCGTTTGTGGAGTCTAAAGGAACCCCATGTAGACCGGCGGACGAGCGCATCTCGGTCCGTTGAAATGGCGCTCCTGGTGTTTCGTCTTTAACAACACTAGTTGTGTCTCGCCCACTGACCAGGCCGTGCGATTGCTCCGAGGCCGGCGGGGTAGTAGCCGCACTGGATTTAGGGCTTCCGATGTTTCTGCGGAGAGACCTTGTTCGAGGGGACATATGATGTGTATCAACTTCTTGACTTATAGACCCGGAGCGGACCACCTCTTGTCGGCGTTTGAGGGAATCGCTATCGACAGTGACCCCGGATGGCGCTTTATCGTCCCTCGGGGTTCCGGGAGTCTGGCGAGCCATCTTCAATGTTAACCTTTGTGCCCCCACCTCCGGATTATTCGAGGCCATTTTCAACTTGATACGAGGTAATTCGGGGTGACCATCTACCTGAATGGGATCCGGAACAAGCTTCTTGGCCTCTGCCACGCGATGTTGGAAATAACTCTGGTTGCATGTCAGGCCCCCTCCTTGATCAAAAAAGTGAAAGGTGCTGCAGTCGAGGGAAAGGCTTACTTCAAGCACACCTGCAAGAACACAAATCTCGCTGCCATCCTCGTTGTACTCTCGGGCATTTCGCCACAGATAACTGACCTCCTCTTCAAAGGACAGCCACGTAGGAAAGGCAGTCATTTTAGTGCCTTTCTTTCTTCCGTCAGTACCACGGACCTTTTTTTGAATACTGCGCAACGAGACTGGATGGTGAATGACTTCATAGTAGTCCCGATACAAATTGCGGTCTGGTTTACCGATGAACGGGTAAGCTACCTCTTCGCCACTACAGAGCATGATCAGTATCACGTCAATTTTACAGCGTGGGTCACAGGATCTCACTCTGAGTCCCTTAGTCGAAATAGCTCCGAGAGAATCTTGTCCTGTGCTGTTTGAAGGCTATCGCCCTCAAAATCCACGTCGGGCTCATCCTCGTCATTCTGTGATCCAGAGCTGAAGTCTGCTTCGGCGTCGTCTACTGGCTCGGAGGATGCACGGTTTGACTCTTCGAAATCCACAAAATCATTGTCCTAACGCATATCCACGAGGTTAGTCCACTCATTGCGATACGAAGCGTAGCTGGTTCGCAACTTGCGTCGCGCCGCCCGCATAGATTGAGAATGCGATATACGCGATCAAAGCACGGTGGCCATCACAAATGCCATGCGACAGATTCTGTTGGTTCGGTGGATGACAGGGAGACCAGAAGTACATCGGGATGACTTACAGACAGTTTGCGACGCTTCTGACTACGCAGCTTCAGTTCGGGAGAAGCCGCTGCCACCGCCACGCGCCGTTTGGTGCTCATCTCGTGGATAGGGGAGAGGATTCGGAGAAATTTCAACAAGGAATACACCTAAAATGAGAAGCAAAGGACTCAAAGGATGCCCCAGAAGTTCATACCTCGACGTGTGCAGACGCGCTGCGATCGTCCGAGTGGACCCGCCGTCTTAGGTAAGTGGTATTCGGCGCGTCAGCGTATTGGCGGGAATGGGAATACAGTGATGACAACGATGATTGGAAGCTCTGATTCTCTTATTTTTTGGAGATGATCAAGGGAATTATGCTCAATACATCTAAAATGGTGGCATGATGTTTCTCTCAGTGCAATAGTTATCCCTGACATGATAAAACACAAATGTTCAAGGACAAAATACAACCTTGCACTGTTGACACCTCAGGCCTCCTTTCCCCCTCCATCTCTCTTGCTCTCTCTTCCGCGTCCCGCAAAAACAAACTGGTTCGTGTCTCCAAAACATTCACTTCACCCTTCCACGTCTCCAAATTGCTGAATTTCTTGGTAGGTTCACATCCACGGTTCAGAAAATTGTCCAAAGTGTGAGTGAGATTGAGACAAGCTTCCCTCCAACTACCACAAAAAAAAACCTTCAAGAATGTCGTGCGCCGAACCTCACATTGACCCGTCATAGAGCCAAGAGATTCCTCAAATTCTTCAATCACGTTTCCTTTTCAGCATATTTTGCCTCTCCAATGGATATCGATCCGATCAGAAGAAACAAGAAACCGCGGCTCTTGTTGGAGTCTGAGCGTGACCGTCTAGATGAATTTATCGACTCCATCCACTACTCGGCAAGGCATGGACCCCTCCCTCACCTGTCTATTTATACCCGGCAACTAACTTGGAAGTAGATATTCGGACGACAAATTCGAATACCGACACGTGCAGTTGCCGAAGAACATGCTTAAGAAGATTCCCTCAGACTACTTTGACAGCTCGAAAGGCACACTGAAACTGTTGTGGGAGGAGGAATGGCGAGCATTGGGTATAACACAGGTACAGTCGGTTCAATCCTCAGTCGGGCGATAATGCGGCTAATGTAGGAGCTCGCAGAGTTTGGGATGGGAACACTATGAGGTGCATGAGCCGGAGCCTCATATTCTCTTATTCAAGTCGGTATTCCCCGAATTTCCTCCCTCCGATGTTCTCGACTGACTCATTCCAGACGGCCTCTGAACTACCAGCCGCCAATGGCACAATAGACTCGTGATGAATTCGGTTGCGCAGCGGATGTTTTCACCTTCTTCCCTTTCTGAGACACAAATGTGATGAATCTCTTTTCTTTTCTTTGTTTTATTACATGGACATGCATCCGACCAGTATGTTCACTAGGGTCCACAACATCTTTCTTTATGGAAGTTCTGGAATGAGATATGATTCAAAATGTTCCCATTGCTCATGGACTCGGTAAAGGTGCTTATCTACGCGCAAAAGTGAACCCACCCTGTCTGTCATAGATAAGTCCCTTTTTCTTGATCAAACCACATTCTGAGCCAGCCATTCCGCCCATTGAGCTTCCGTGAAGCTGCTGCTGACGCCGCGCTCCTCTACTCCCTGGGCCAGGTGTCAATATCATATGAGAAATTTCTTCAGTGGGGCTCTCTTACGTTGAAAAAGACGGTAGGCGAAACATGAACCCCGATCACTCGATCCGTCTGGCTAGCATTAGGCGGGTTTCTGGGACTAGGAGCATCAGTTACTTACTTTGATGATCCACTTGAGATCATTGGTGATTTGGTTTCCGACGTTCAAGTGACCATCGTCGCCGGGGGCTTCTGGGATCCTCAACAAATCCAAAAACTTCTTCTCGTCTAGGCCAACAGACCCGGCAATCTTGGCCAGCCGTCCGTACGTGGCATTCCGGGTTTCGTTCACCACGCTCACGTCGAAGAATTCGGTCTGGCGCTTAAACAAGGCGGCACTGAAATCCCAGAATTTCTCCGGGGCCAGACGAAGAACCGCTACCCCAGCTTCATGGGTGAGTGTGGAGGAGGGATGCCATGGCTGGATATGCTGTCGAAACAAGACCTGGAGCCGGGGACCATACTGCAGTGCAATTTGGGGACTCATTGCATAGAAAGTGTTAAACATCTTGGCGGAGAACTGAAGGTACCTTAGTCCGGTGTACATATTCCCCCGAGCAACTAACTCACCGGGCAGACATAGTCAAGGTCTGGATGTCGTCAGCTTCTCATTACTGTTCACTAAGTCGTAGGCATAGACGTACACAATTCCAGCGTATGCTGACTCGCCTGAGGAGCACTAGCGGAAAGTTTGAGCCCTGCGAACTTAGGAGGGACCGACATGGTTTCTTGTGGGATCTGGTGTTCAAAGAGGGAGGAGGGAGTACACGTATTATTATAGTAAGGGTGCTGACATTACCCCGCCTCGGCCTAACTAACGTAGGATCCATTATTATTACATCACAGCACCTTCTCACGTTGGAAACCGTGCATATACTCCTTTTGATAGGCACTTTATTAACAGCTCGCGGTCTGTTTGCCCCAAGTGTAACCATAGCTATTCGTCTCTGTATAAATATAGGTCGGGTTGGAATGACACACCCAACTCGAGAACAATATCACACTTATAAAGTTGGACAAGCATATCAAAGTAGGCGTGATCCTTTGACCAGTCCTCTTTCTAGCGACGTTGTCTGCAATGTCAATCACTAGTAACTTACTGCTGTCACTAGGCCAATGAGGTAAAAGGTGGTTTCTAGCTTGATCGACCTAGACAAGGGGCATCAAAAGACAGGGGGGTGTGATTTGATCATGATCAGCGGCCCCCAAGCGGTTTTTGCTTCCTTAAATTCACATCCCGCAATGACATCTCAACCGTACGCCATCCAGACTTAGAAGGGTCGTATTCACCGCGCACCTCAAATCGACAGAATCCATTGGGTCCCTTGAGACCGACAGGGCCAGAGATGAAGAATGTTCCCCGAATAGGTGTACGTGGGGTGTTGGTCTGATACTCGTTTAATCGCAACCGAAAAGCAAGAGATGCCAAGTGTAAATCCGACCCGGGACCCAAATCAGGCAAAGGGAGTCGTTGTAATGACGAGATAATAGAAGAAGGATGGAGCTCATTGTCTCCATTGGAAGAAATGTTTCCTTTGGTCTCTTCAGGCATGGCGGGCCGAAGACTGGGCTGTTCATGAGAGGTTGTAGAACTGAAGTTTTCGTTATTCGATAGAATGCGTCGTTGACTAAAGCTCTCCAGAGCATGAGGTGTATCGCCCCTGAAGCGAGCTAGCTGTCTTCCCAACAATACTAGATAGGCATCTTTGATAGCAAGTGCCACATGGATGGGTTTCATGAAGGTCTGCACCTTGTCGCCGAGTTCGGAATCGATGGGCCTCGTAACCCAAGCCACACCATTATCCGTGATTTCAATGCTAAGTCAAACATGTCAGTACGCCGGGATAGTCGATTTCCAAGTATACATACCCGGATCGTAGATATTCTGGAGGAGCGCGGTGTGGAAATTGATGTACGAGCCAAAACCCAGTCAGGGAGAGGGGACTCCCAAGAATCTGAGACAACTGGCCCGAGGCACTGTCTCGAACAATCGCGGCAAGTTCATCTAATTTGATCAGCCAAATCAATACACCCTGTGGATAGTTACCTACCTCTCAGGCTCTTCAGTTTCTCTCGATCCTTGGATATTTGCACAAACTCTTGCCATTCCGGATCCGAAGCAGTGTAGAGCTTGCCTTCTTCCAACCAGGACCAAGTCAGTGGAACAAACAAAGGTGCCCCAATTTCTTCCTCATCTTCCAGCAACTCTTCACCACCGTAGGGACTCCGGCGCAAACCAGTTGCTTCCGGAGTTGATTCGGGTGCATCGATATCGTGAGTATCATCGTCAAAGCGGACTAGAACGAAAGAACTCCATAACTGATAGGCAGCACCATAAAGAAGACACTTAGAGAAGAATGATCTAATAACAACTTTGTAAGAATGGTCTCCACATTAAGATGGAGGTCAAAGCAACTCACCTCAGCCAAGGCCGTCTAAATCTCACATGCCGGACAGTCGGGGTTGTATGGATTGATTCACGAGGGCCAGAGTGGAAGCGAAAGGGGCGGGCTTGGCTTCGGAATAGATGCCTGAGCCGGAGCATTGAGACAATCCAAATGAGTATGCTCGAACGAGATGGTGATAGAGAGAGATTTGAGGCGCGACTCATGTGGCGGACGACCACGTGATATCTTATCGCAGCCGACCTCCACGTATTCGGGAACGTATTGAGGGTCCTCGTAGCTTGACTCCGGGAAGCTTCGATCATCTCCTGGACGTGGAATCCACGCAATCTTTCGCACACGAAGACTTGCTACTCTGACATTATCTCCACTCGGACCTTTTTAAGACTGCTTTTAGACGAACCGACAAAATGTACTGGGTCTCCAAGCTCCTTGCCCTCGCGGCGACAGGTGCTGTGGGGACGAATGCGATGGATGCTTCGATCTTCAAGTTCCCCTCCAGCCTGCCCTTGGACTCAGAATCCGTGACAGTGTCTGAGGACTTTGCACAACTCGCTTTGAAGATTCGCGTGGAATCATCTTTAGCATCAGTTCTTCGAGGCATGGAGGCTGAAGCGGATCGCCTGGACCAATTTGTCGACACCCAACTGCCTCTTTTCGGTAGCAACCACGAGGTACCTAGTAAAAGTTTGCTTATCCTAGAAGGATTTGACGAGGACGTCGGTAAGTATGGGGAGCACGCTTGCTACGATGGGAGATGTCAAAGCTCATACTCTACTTCTTTCAGCAGATAGGAGCTTGCGCAAGAACCAATTTCCCAATTTCTTTGTCCCCGGTGCTTCTTTCGACTTGGTCGACGAGCCATTTACATCACTTGTGCAAGGCGGCAGTAAAGGGAGCCACTGCATGTATCATGGGGGCGATGGCAAGACGAAGTCTACTCGTGTATGGATATTCTACACTATTGCTGTTGGATAAAAAATTGGCTGTGCTAACACTTTAACACAGACCGCCAAAGACTGCCTTTCTAAGGACCCGGTTCTTTCTCTCGGTCATAACTTGTTCAATCATGATCTTCTGGATCTTATCAATTCGGTGGAGACATGGGCGAGTAATGACCTAAAGACAACCGCTTCCCGATTATCGTTCAAGGTATTCATCTTCACTACTATTTGGAGAGACTAGTGCTCATTCTTTTTTCTTCTTCTCCTTGTCAACAGGTCACATCCAGTGTTAACGTTCTCGATATCAAACCTTTGGAATCAGTATTCCAGCACCTGGCCAAATTATCTTCCGCGGACAACTGGGATGTCACCGTTGTACTCCTTGCCAGCTCGGCGCACGATTCGGAAGCCCGGAAGAATATTGTTCAGCGAGGCGAGAATTCGCGGGCAGAACCATTCTCATCTGCCTCCGAGGCACAGAATGATCCGCAGATGTCATCACGAGACCTGTCTCTGCACTCAAACCTCGCCCCCGTCTGTCATGCTTCCAACTCGTCTTGCTCAGAGGCAACTAACAACTGCTCTGGACATGGGTACTGTTACCTGAAATATACGTCCGGTGGCGAGGCAACCACCAGCAACTGCTACGCATGTCGCTGCCAACAGACTGTGGTGCGGAAAAAAGATGGCACTATTCAGAAGGTCCAGTGGGGTGGGCCGGCCTGTCAGAAAAAGGATATTAGCTCTCCTTTCTTCCTGATTGCCGGTGTCAGTGTCTTCGCTATCATCATGGTAAGTAGCGTGGTTGGTATGTTGTTTAGCATGGGCCAGCAAGAGCTGCCCAGTGTGATAGGAGCTGGAGTAGGCGGATCGAAAGTGCAAACATGAAATTAGGGGCTTTTGTCTTTTGACTCTATCATTCGGGTATTTTTGTGTTTCTCTGCAGGGAAATCGACTTTGTTGTGTATATTTGGCCCAGGGGTTTTGTTGCACTTTTCTTGCTTTGGGGATGAGTCGTTTCCCTACATATCTAGATCCCTTACCATGTGTGCGTGCACAGCTATCCCCTGGTCTTGAGCGAGTCCTGGAGATGGGGCATCACAACGCAATGGTGCTACTCCAACTTATGCTCGAGATTCTTGCATGACCATCGAAAATGTAAGACTTTTTGGTTGATATTCCAAACTAGAATAATGACTTTTGAATTTTTTTGGACATACTCGCTGTTTCCCGAGATCAAGCCATAGTATACATGTATATATACCTATACCTAGAACAAGGGGTTTTCACATATAGAGCCCTCTACTTCGTTCGGTATGGGTTACATATACTCAAATGGGACCATGTATGAAAAAGAGGACTAGATACAAGGGTGGAATGCACTGGTGATATAACCATATGAATCTTGTTGCAAAGGTGGCACGTCAAAATACCCATTAGAGGTATTGAGAATATTAGAATTGGAAGATATATCCAAAAAAGTAATCGAAATAGGCGGAGATCATGGTTCGAGGTTTTCATCTTTACAGATCAGGGCCAAGTCCCTGGTGACCCACCTGGCTACCCCCGCCCACCTCGCCACGAGCAGCGACAGGGAAGGTCACAACAAAGAGAGAAGCTCGTTAAGTCATAAATGGTCCAGAGTGGCTGATAGCCCGCGTACGCCCACAGGACCCCAATGAATCAATAAATTACACAGAATCAAATATTCGACAATGAAACGGCTGTGCTGTTCATACATTCCAGATGTTGATGCAGCATGCAGGTACTTGGGAACCAAGGAATCGTAAGTAGAAATGGTGGTGCAAAATTCAAAGCCCGGCTTCAAGTTGGCCAGGCGTGCGGGACTGCTCAGCTGACAGTCGATCAGTCAAGACGCCAGGAGAGAGAGTTGAGGGAGTGTTGGAAGAATGCCGACGCATACGTGGAAAAAGCCGTGACCAAAAAGGCTGGCGTGATTGATTGTCCGGGATTCCACGGTCTTGGAGAGTGCGATTTGAGCGGTTTTCAGACTGTGAAGACTCTAAGTAAGGTTCTGAGCGTGGATTTTGGAATATACGTCCAGGGAGAGCCATCTGCAATCGGGAAAGAGGAGTCTGATTGCTCCTGGAATGAGTTGCACGAGGAGGTCTTGGCAGGACGTCGTTACGGCTTGATGCTGTGCGACGCCCTTGTCGTTCCCCTGCCAATGTTCCTTCAATTGCGTGTGCGCGAGGCTTGGGGACATAGTAATCGGCCTTGCACAAGGGACAACAAGCTCTCCGACTAGTCAACCAAGGATCAACACACGAGGCATGGAAAGCATGTCCGCAGGCCAACCCACGGATATCATCGTCGTCCTCGATTATGTCCAGACAGATCGCACAAGAATCCCCCGGGTTCGGAAGTAGCTCCAGTGGGACAGCTTTACGGATATGATCGCCTTCCTCTTCTTCTTCGTCAATATTTTGATTGACCAAGTTATGCTGCCACTTCTCTTCCGTAACTTCCGCACCCATTTCTCCCTGGGAAATAGTTGCAGATTGCGTGACCTTCTCCCCGGGCTGTATATTTGATCCAGGCTGGGGATGGGAGGACCTATGCGAAGAACTGAGGTTGCCACCCTCAAGCTCCCCCTCGGCGGGGGTAAGTGCAGCTGTTTCTACAACATCGGGTGCGGCGACCACCCCCCCTTCATGGATCAAGCTCTGCGGCCGGCTGTTAGGAGCAGTGATGCCCCCTTCTGTTGGGAGACCTTGGTTGGCGCGCGACGACCTCCAGACTTTGTATTTCATCAAGGGAAATCTCGCATTGACTTCGTCCATCGTCATCAGTCTCTTTTCTCGTCGTCTCCGATGGGGTCGAGGCATCGCCACCAGATCAATGGGCTCCCCAGTCTCCTCACTGCGCAACTGCCGATTTCGTTGGTTGTACCGAAAACAATACTTTACCCCGACAATAATCCTAAGTCCCCGTCAAAATTCCAGTTCTTTGATAAAGAAATTTACCTGGCACTAGGGTGGATTCGGAGAGGAAATAGTAACGACAGACATACCATAGATTGGTGAAAACAACGCCGAATCCAAGGGCCACGAAAAACAGAAGAGGTGAGCTGGTCGCAGAACCAGAGCCACTCCCGCTGTTACTCGTAGTAGTCGCTGCGGTACTTGCAGCGGAAGTCGTGGTTGAATTCATTTTTTTGTTTGCCTTTTTAAGAAAAATTTATACAGTAATGGACGAGGGGAATGAGTGGTAGTCCAGTAGATGATGGAGGACGCGCTTCACTCTGATATCAGGATTTCTGGATTTCAATCCAGCATCCCTAAACACAATTAACGGCCACTCTGGCGACAGAAATGGATGAGCTGCCGCTCAGGAGAGTGGACTGGAAGTCATATAGCCAGTGACCACGACAAGGATACGATGATCGACTTGGGGTCACGGTATTTCTCTGTACAGGTTAGGTAAGGTCTCATGGGGTTCAAGTGGATTACCCCGAAAGAGCCAAGGAGGCTGTAGAGAGGGGGTGGAAGGGGAGCAGGACTTGAGGCTGGAGTCACGGGATGAAAGTCTAAAATTTCATTACATACCATACCTCTTGGACAGCTACACCACCACGACGCCCGCCCCGTAGGACCTAGTCCTCCGTTAAATAGAGGTTAATCAAAGCATGAAACACGATCATGGCTGTCTAGAGGCCTAGAGGATTGCTGCGTCATAGCGAGAAATGAGATGAGATTTAGTTTACCTTGCCACCCTTCTTACAATAGAATTACCAACGTATCATCTCCTTTGCTCCCTTCCCCGAATCCGTATGAATCAATTGCAACCCTCCTACATCAGATCATCATGGCTGATTCCGTAGCACCCAACCCCTCAAACCCGGTAGTGTTCTTTGATATAGCCCTTGCAGGTATGAGAATTCACGAGATGACACGAACTTGCAAGTTAATTCCCAGCACAGGTGAGCCTCTGGGCCGAGTGAAAATGGAGCTTTTCGCCCATGTGACCCCACGGACCGCAGAGAATTTCCGGCAATTCTGCACGGGGGAGAGCAAGAACTCCAAAGGACAACCTCAGGGCTACAAGGGGAGCAAATTCCACCGCGTAGTATGTGCTCTGCGATGCAAGACTGGACATGGTGCTGACAATACTAGATCAAAGATTTCATGATTCAAGGCGGAGACTTTATCAATGGGGATGGGACAGGATCGTGTACCATCTATGGAACTCCCAAGTTTGCGGATGAAAACTTCGCATTGACCCATGACCGTGCAGGTCTCTTGAGTATGGCAGTAAGTTTTCGGGAACGCCCTCTGGCGAGTTCTTCTGGCTAAAAGAAAGGGCAGAATTCGGGACCCAATACCAATGGTTGCCAGTTCTTTATCACCACGACCGCAACGCCTTTCTTGAACAACAAACACGTTGTGTTTGGGCAAGTCATTGATGGATTAGACGTGGTTCGTATGATCGAGAACACTCGGACCACAAGGGACAAACCAAATCAAGACGTGACAATTGTGCAATGTGGAGAAATGTAGATACCTAATAATTCAGATGACAATACCATGAAGCTACAGAAAAGAAAAGAAAAAAAGAAACGGAAACAGCAATGCTATGCATTTCTCCCTCGATCGACTACGCTATACGGTCTTGATGGGCTAAGGTGTTCACTCTTTCCAACGAAACGTGGTAATAACATCCGCTAGACTATGGCCAATGGGTGCTTATGGATCCAAGTCGATATCCATTGGATCATCATGGTCGGGTTGCGGAATGCTATTACTCACGGCCGAGGGGCTGATAGACGGGGATTGGCAGGTACGAGCCCGCGCTCTCGATTCAATGATCGCTTTGCGCACACTATCCTGCTCTTTAGGAACCGTCAGAGACGACGGTTCGGTGTAAAGAACCAACTCTTTGCCTTCGGCTGGGTTGGATGACCACACCGACTTGGGCAGCGAGATCATCCTGGCCGCGAGAGGGAGAAGCACCAGAGTATCCGGTGGATCCGGTTCAGCCAATTCATGATCCAAATTATAGATATAGGTAGTGTGTTTGGTGTCATCTAATAGCATGGCAGACTCGTGGGAAGGCGTGTCGTATTTGGTCCGAGCACAGGAGTCATGGTCTACGAAAGAATGGGTTAGCGTATTCAACTCATTTTTTCTCCTAGTTCTGTTAACAATCAAAGGGAAAGAAGAAGAGAAGACAAGACAAGCCCTACCGATCTGAAGACAGCCGAATTTCTTGGTTAGTGGTTGCGCGCCATCTGGATCACCTTCGGCGGGACGCTTTTTGCCTTGGGACTTCTCATCACTCCGTGCCATCCACACCCCCTGATTGCACCGGATCCCACGGCGGAACCCTTGGGATCAGGTTCTTGTTCTGTTGTTTAATCGGTAGTGTCGGTGGAGGGTCCAAGAAAGATCCAGAGATTCGACTCCTGAGAGAGAGAGGGGAGGGGCTTCTAGTCCCATTCGTTAATGCGGGTTCCTGGAATTCAGAGGGGGGAAGTGGCTTTGACTCATCTCTTCGCGCGGATTCCACCTTTCTCCCCTCCTCGCTTTGTTCGCCTTCGCCCACTCTTGTCCCCCCCCCATTGTCAGGATGGCGTCCGATACTTCCACCTGGTCGGCCCAGCGTGTCCGAGAGACCTTTTTCGACTTTTTCAAGGAGAATGGCCACACTTTTGGTAGGAGACACCCCTCCGCGCGATAATTTTTTTGCCCCTCCAAACTGACCCCACGCCACCATGGCTCGCAATGACAGTGCCCTCCTCTCCTGTCGTTCCGCTGTCCGATCCGACCTTACTTTTCACCAATGCTGGAATGAATCAGTTCAAGTCGATCTTCCTAGGCACCGTGGACCCGCAGTCAGACTTTGCAAAATTGCGACGCGCCGTGAACTCGCAAAAGGTAAGGAGATTTGCCTTTCCGGACCAGTAAAAAGATCTTTTACTAATCGTTGTTTTCACTTCTCCTGTGATAGTGCTTGCGTGCCGGTGGAAAACACAATGTGAGTCTAAACTACCCCGCTATAAGCTCCCCCACCATTGCTAATGGCCGCTACGTAGGATCTCGATGATGTGGGCAAGGACAGTTATCACCATGTGAGTACGCCATTCCTATCTCTTGACGGGATAATACTTATTATTTTACACTAGACCTTCTTTGAGATGCTTGGTAACTGGAGTTTTGGTGACTACTTCAAGAAAGAAGCGATCTCGTATTCGTGGACCCTCCTGACGAAGGTCTATGGCTTGGACCCGAATCGTCTCTACGTCACCTATTTTGAAGGAAGTGAAGCGGGTGGCTTGCAACCGGATCTCGAGGCCAAGGAACTTTGGAAATCAGTTGGCGTGCCGGAAGCCCACATTATTCCCGGCAACATGAAGGATAATTTCTGGGAAATGGGTGACCAAGGTCCGTGTGGACCATGCAGTGAAGTGCACTACGATCGAATTGGCGGTCGTAATGCGGCCCATCTGGTTAACCAGGATGATCCCAACGTGCTGGAAATCTGGAACAACGTGTTCATCCAATATAACCGAGAAGCAGATCGGTCTCTGCAGGCCCTTCCCAATAAGCATGTTGATACAGGAATGGGTTTTGAGCGACTCGTCTCGATTCTTCAAGACAAATCCTCGAACTATGACACTGACGTCTTCACCCCTATCTTCCAAGCCATTCAAGATATCACCGGGGCTCGGGAGTACCGCGGACTGTTTGGAGCCGAAGATACCGACGGTATCGATACTGCCTATCGCGTCGTGGCGGACCATGTACGGACCTTGATGTTTGCAATTTCGGATGGCGTCATCCCCAACAGTGAGGGTCGTGGCTACGTAATTCGTCGAGTATTGCGCAGAGGAGCTCGGTTTGCTCGCAAATACTTCCAGGTGGAGATTGGGAACTTTTTCTCCAAATTGGTGCCCACGGTGGTGGTTCAACTTGGCGATATGTTCCCAGAGCTCAAGAGAAAGCAACAGGACGTGATGGAGGTCCTCGACGAAGAGGAGTTATCCTTTGCCAAAACGCTGGATAGAGGTGAGCGTCAGTTTGAGCAGTATGCCCAGCAAGCCAAGGTGAAGGGTGCCGAGAAGCTCCATGGTGCCGATGTATGGAGACTGTATGATACCTTCGGCTTCCCGGTCGACCTTACTCAGATCATGGCTGAGGAACGGGGCCTGTGCATTGACGATGTGGAGTTTGAGGAAGCACGACTGAAGGCCAAGGAAGCTAGCAAGGGTCAGAAAAAGACTGCTGCAGATGCTGTCAAACTCGACGTTCATGACCTAGGGAAGCTGGAGAAGATGGATGATGTTCAAAAGACGGATGACTCTGCCAAGTTCGGACGAGGTAATATCACAGCCCACGTCAAAGCCATTTATCACGGAAGGACCTTTTACGACAGTACCGAGTCTGCCCCCAATGGAGAACAGCTTGGTGTCATTCTTGACTGCACCAACTTCTATGCCGAACAGGGTGGTCAGGAAAGTGACACTGGCAAGATTGTCATTGATGGACAGGCCGAGCTTGAAGTCGGTGATGTTCAAGTGTACGCCGGGTACGTTCTCCACACGGGCTTCATGAAGTACGGAGCTCTCTCCGTAGGGGATACCGTGATTTGTGAATACGATGAGCTTCGTCGTTGGCCCATCCGGAACAACCATACCGGTACCCATATCCTGAACTTTGCTCTGCGGGAAATCCTGGGGGATGGAATTGAACAAAAGGGGTCTCTTGTAGCGGCGGAGAAGCTTCGTTTTGATTTCTCTCACAAGGCAGCCATCTCGGACACCGATCTGGAGAAAATCGAAGCCAAAGCCACTGAATATATTCGTCAAAATTGTGCTGTGTATTCCCAGGAGGTCTCTCTAGCGACGGCACAGCAGATCTCTGGTGTCAGAGCCGTTTTTGGAGAGACATACCCTGATCCTGTTCGTGTCGTTTCTGTTGGCGTTGAGCTGGAAGAGATCTTGCGGAATGTCCAAGATCCCCGCTGGCAAGAGGTCAGTATTGAGTTTTGTGGCGGTACGCATGTCCAGAAAACTGGCGATATCAAAGACTTGGTCATCCTGGAGGAAAGTGGCATTGCGAAAGGAATTCGCCGTATCATCGCCGTCACCGGCGAGGATGCTCACGAAGTTCAACGGGTTGCCCAGGAATTTGAGAAGCGCCTTGACCAATTGGACTCGCTGCCTCTTGGTCCTGAGAAAGAGCGAGATGCCAAGCAGGTTCAGGTGGATCTCAACCAGCTTGTTATATCTGCGGTCCAGAAGGCCAAACTCCGGGAACGGTTCGCTGCAATCAACAAGCAAGTTCTTGATGGCCAGAAGGCCCAGCAAAAGCTAGAGATCAAGAAGGCTGTGGAGGCAATTACCACCTATTTCCAATTGCCAGAAAATGAGAACTTGTCATCTCTGGTTGTCAAGCTTCCGATGCCAGCAAGCGCGAAAGCTGTCAGTGAATCCATCAACCACGTCAAATCGAAAATGCAAGGTAAGAACGTGTATGTTCTAGCCGTGGACTCCGAACAAACCCGAGTTGCGCACGGCTGCTATGTGTCCAAGGTATGTAATCACTGCTTCTTAATTCAGGATGATCTTCAATAGTACATTCGAGATTAACGCTAGTCAATATAGGAACTCGGCGACCAGGGTGCCTCTGCAAATGACTGGGCTGCTGTCGTCTCTAGTGCTGTTGGTGGTAAGGCGGGAGGAAAAGGATCGACTTCTATTGGCAATGGTGTCAATACAGAAAAGGTGGACGACGCCGTTTCACTGGCTTCGGATTACTTAAGTAAATTCAAGCTCTAGTCTTGTTTGTCTATGGTTTTTTAGGTGTTTTTAATGAGATTGACAGTCTGGGTCGCTTTTCTGCTTGCTGGAGAATCATGTAAAATCTAAAAGGAATTGACCAAAATAAAAGTTAGTATGTTTATCTATCACCAAAGTCTTCTACATCAACGTGTTGCTACTATAAGAGGTTCTCTGCGGATAGTTGTGAATATATAGTGATAGGAGCGGGGGTGAGGTCTTAGTGGATATATTTCATCATTAGTGTTCTTATTCAAAAGAAAACCTATCTATTAGCTAGACACCAGGTATAAAATTCTATATATAAAGTTTGGGAAAGATATTTATTCATCTTAAATAAATATACCTCTTAATATCAATAGATTTTTCATCCTTTTGTCTTTTGATGGGAGAAATCAATATTTAAATATAACCCCAGCTATAGAGCAAGACTTTGTTATGAAAAATCGAATATTCATCAGACTTTATACTATGCGAAATTCATTCCGTAGTATAATAGGATCGCAATAGGCTAAGCTTTATTATTATATATTAAAATTGTATTAGGTAGGATATACCGACTATTCCTAATAAGATAGGAGAGAGTCTATCCTCTCTTCCCTTGTAAATGGAATTTATAGGCGATTTACATGCACATCGGGAGGGACGAGGTCTCCATACACAGATACCTAACTCCGTGCCTTTATAATAAGGCATCTCTACCTTTCCCATGAAAATAAGCCCTTATATATCCTTATATATGTTAAAGTAATTTTACCTAATAATTTGTGAATATACAATCTTGCTAATTTATTCTATTTAATTAGTATATCATCAATAATAATGATATATTAGATTATTATAGATTCAGTAAGAACATATAATAATACTAAATATAAGAAAAATCAAAAATATAATATAATACTAGTTTTTCTTTTTCCCGGTAGCACCCCCGCATAGCGGCCATTACTAGAGGGAAGCTAGATCGGGTCAATGAATTCTACTACTCCTACTACTACTACCACTAGTTTTTCTTTTTTTTTAAGGAAAATAAATCAAATTTATTAGAGCAAAACCTAATCTACGTCACTCCGCTAAGACTATACAAAGTTAGTATAATATCAGCCACAAAATTAAAAGGATCTAGTAGTAGATTACTCTCTCAAGTAGAGTACTAGGGTTTGACCTAGACCTTAATAAAATCTATAAGTAATTTAAATTTTCAGTCTTATCTCCTATAGTACATAATTATATATTCATCTAGACCTAAGTTCAACCCCTAATGATACTTATTAGAACTCGTAAGGAATGGTTAATTTCCCTAAAGATTAGTTTCTATATTATTTAATAGCCTTATTTAAATCAATTCTAACTAGATATTTTAGAAGCGTAAGGATATAAAGAAGTAAAGGGAGACTTATAAGATCTATAGATAGCTAATTTAAAATAACTATAACCCTATAAAAATCTTAGTAGATAATAAAAAAATTCAAAATATAGAGAGAGAATTAATAAAATAATATATTTAATAACTTAATATAATAGATATAGAAGGTATAATACTAAAAAAGCTTAAAAAGTATAAAAAGTATAAAAAGTAATAATTTAGTATAGCTAACTAAGATAATAGGCTTAGTTAGTATATTACTAGTAGTTAAAATATATAATAATTATATAGATCTCTAATATCTTTTTTATAAGATAGAAATAAAAAGAAAATCTATTCTTTTATAAAAGTAGTTATATAAAATATTACATCTTAATTATACTATTAAATAAACAAAAACTTTTTATACTTTTCTTTTATAAGAATAGGTCTTTTTATTTAAGCTATATTTTAAATATAGAAAAGTATCTAGAATAAGACTATTAATAAACTATATTATATATTACTCAATAAATAAATATAATAACTATTAAAAAGATATTTAATAAGCTATAGAAAAATAAAGTAACTTATAGATCTAAAAATATAAGTTTTATATCATTTTAATCCATTCCTTATATACATAAATATTAATATATATAACTATATAATAGTATATAAGAAGAAAAAGCTCGATATATATAACGTAGTTATAAAGATATAAAAATCAATAATAGATAACATATTATTAAGTAAAACGGTATTATATAACTATTTAGTAAGCTATATATAATACCAACCCTTAAGTAATTTAAAGTATGATATATTCACTAGAACTTTATAATATTAGATATCTAAGCTATTTAATGAATTCTTTTAATATATCATTTTATAACCTTAGATATTGATATTATACATTAAGTCTCCCTATAAAGCTTATTATTCGTTCTTATATTCAATTTTAACTAACTTAATTTCTTAAGGTTAATTTAAATATGTCAGAATAATTTAACTTATTTATAAGAGCTTATTATTATTTAAATATTTAGATTAAATATTCTACTATCTTTAATAAATCTTTTTTCTATTTCTTATATATAATATATAAATCATGAACTCTAATATCAAAATTTTTATATATTTTATTTTTATGACTTTCTTTAGGCTAATTTAAAATGTAGTTTAGTAAACTTTATGAGCTATGTAAATTTCAACCTAGAAGTGAATTTTTAGTATTTTTGATAGAAAGCTTTGGTTTTAATTACTACTATAATTTATATATAATATATAAATCTAAAGTTCAGTATTTAATTGAGTGTTTACAATAAATCAAGAGCTTTAATTTACTTATAATAATATCTAATTTAGATATCTTAATATAATGATTCAAAATATATCACTTAAATTTTTAAACTAACGAAATTTCGTAAATAACTTCTTTTATATTTCTTAAATTTTGAAATTTACTATTTCCTTTTCATTATTAAGAAAGCTATGAGGAGGAAATTTTTCTTAATCAATAAAGTCAAATTTATAGGATATCTATTTACTTGAGCTAATTTAAAAATACAAACTATTATTTATTTAGTTAATGAAATAACTAAGATAAAAGATATATAATAATTTACTCTAACAATGAAGTAATATTAAGTCTAAGCTATTTAGTAAATTATGAATAATATATTATCTATATATAATCTTAGGTCTATATTGATATTCTTAAGCTTAGTAGAGACTAAATTATTTAATAACTTAAGTATACTTTAAGTAAGTTTTAGGTAGTTCTTTCTAACTTCTTATATCTCTAAAGAAGCTATTCATTACTAAGCTATTCATTATTCAGATCTCATCATCTTGTAGTATCTTTCTTATATTTTTTATCTAAGAATAAAAAATTTTTCTTTTCTTTAATAAGATAAAAGCTAATACTTATTATAAATTAGTTTATTATTATAGTATCTTAATATATCCTTTTTTATAAATCCAGTCTTATCTATGTTAGTATAAAAGACCTTAATCTTCTTATTAGAAAATCTATTATATTTAAATATTTAAGAAATAGAAATTAATAGTAAAAAACTAGTTATCTATATAAAAACCAAAGGCTTCTTACTATTGAAGACTTTATATATAAGTGAATAATTCTTGAAAAGTATAGATAAATATTAATATAACTTATTTTCATCATAGAAAAAAGCTCAATATTAGAAAATTAACTAAAGCTTAGTGTATATATAAACTATAATAGAATTAATAATGGAATCTTATAAATATTTTAAGGATATCTAAAAAAGATTTATCTTGAGCTTATTGAGAAAATAGAACAATTTATAAGTCTAAAAGGTAATTTATAAGATAATTTATAAGAAAGATATAAGGTTAAATAAATTATAGATATTTTAAAAATAAGTAATTTATTTAGTTAGCTAGATTATATTATAGAGTTTAAATAATTCAAAATAATATAATTTAACGAGATAAACTTAGATATTACCTATAAGCAGAAGACAGTTCTAGTCCTATACCTATAGGATTATCTATTGAGGTTAGGAAATTAACTAAATAGGTAGTCTGAGTAAGGCTTAGAAAGTTTTGAAAATCTAGTCCTATATATTTAGCCCTTATACCTTATAGGACTAAAATTTACCTAAATTACCTATTTATCTAGGTTAAATATTAGAATTTAATAAAGCTAATAAATTATTATCTATTATCTTAAGAGCTTTTTAATTAATATAGATGATTTATAAAGTTACCTATCATTTAAGAACACTATTACGTCGTAGATCCTATATCTATAACCCCACTAAGGCTTAACGGGAGTAGTTATATATTAGCTATAGAATAATAGGGATCTAATAGTAGGCCGCTCGCGTAAAGTAGGGTTTAGCCCTTTATAGTATTTAAGTTTAAATTCTCAAGGAATAAGTAAAGTTCCTTAAGGATTAGTTTCTATATCTTATTAGGATATACTAAGATAGTCTAACTTATTAATATAGTTTAATATAATTTGTATAAAACTAATAATTTTTTTCTTATATATATATTTTAGAAATATAAAATCATCTATATTAAGAGATTATAAAATATATGAAAAGTATAATAATATATAAACTAATATTATATTATATTAATAGTAAATTTTATTAAACTTTAGAGTTAGATAACGTCTATAACTAATAATCACTAATAAGTAGTATTTTCCCTTTATATAGAAGAAAGTTAATAAAAGAGATATCTTTTAAAGCTACTAAAGTCTAATTTTATCTTAGATCTATCTATTATTATTATATTCAAGATACTAATTTTCTAGAAGTATATTAGCTTTACGTATAATTAAGCCTTTACCCTTAAAGACGACTATTAAAGATAGATTAAATCTAAAGATACTTATAGATTTAATTAAGATTAATTATTTATAGTTTCTATTCTATAAAAAGTATATATAATAGCTAAGTATATAAGCCTAATAAGGTAATTAAGTACTAAGCTTAGGGTATTCTTTAGGAATTTTATAATTATAGTCTAATTTTTAAGGAAATAAAGATCCCTAAGGTAGAAGCAAGGCAAAAGTAAGGGCAGAGTAAGGGCAGACAGAGTAAGGTAGAAATAAGCGAATTAAGGACTTGGTGATGCGAGTAGGAATTACGAGTTACGGAGATACGGTGGGTAATTCTACTATATCAGACCACCTCCATTTTTATATCTAATTCTTAACAGCGAATTATAGGTAGAATAGGCCGACCGCCAAGCACACCGCCCTATAGGAAGCCCTAACTTCTGCCTCATCCACGTCCGCCTAGGTACAGGCCACTATTTCGCTACTAGGCAGTCCTAGAAGAACCCCTATATAGCGGCCATTACTAGAGGTAAGCTAGATCGGGTAAATAATTAGATATATTTTACTAATTATTTTCCTAATATTATGAATTACTTTAACTAATCAAGAATTATTAATTCTTATAAAAAAATTAGTTATCTTTAGAATTAGAATAACCAAGCTTATTAATATATCTAATTACTAATATATTAAAATTATAAAGATAATTATAAATAACTTATAATACGTACAATTAATAATCTATATTAAAATACACTCTAATATCTACAATTAATAATCTATATTAAAATACACTCTAATATATACTCTTAAAATAAGAGATCTAAAAATATAGAAAAAAATAAAAATATATTTACTTAGAAATATAATGATTTCGCCTAAAAATAATAATTAAAGAATTAAACTTTAAATTAATAAAAGTAGATCTTTATAGACAAATACTTAGTTTAATAAACTTTAGGTTCTAATACATAAAAATCCTAAGACTTATTAAAAGGATTTTATTAACCCTAAGATATATATAAAGGATATTTTATAAATGGGTTATTAATTATAAAAGAGGATCGAGATTTATATAGGAAGAGATTATATTATTTATTTTTATAAATCTAAGTTTATATTTATGTAGGATAATATAAGAATTTGTATATTATTAAGTATAGAAGAGTAATTTAAGGATTATAGTATTTAGATATTAGATTAGTTTTTATATATACTTAATTTAAATATTATTAAACTAGTTTAGTGGATATTTAAGGCTTAATTAATATAGGAAAAACGGGGATACCTTATTAGTAAGGGATAAAGTTAGATAGCTATGTACAGTAGTCTTACCCCTCCCAATATATATATAAATCGCCTATGAATCATCTGTAAATTAAAGGAAGTGGATAGCTCTCCTCTTCCCTTCTTTAAGAATTAGTCTTAGAATATTCTACCTAGTACTACTATTCTCCTCTTCTCACCTAGCTATTATACTCCCTTAACATTAATTATATTAGCTATACTTAGAACTAATATTATAATTAATATTTATAAGAATATCTAAGGAGGATTAATAGTACTTTAAGAAGTATATAGTAAAAGACTAAAGATGATTAGATCAAGATATTATAGATAGCTTAGTATTGGGTATACTAAGATATTTAGGTATTATATATGAGGAATATTATATAAAATATAAAGTAAATTTTATACATAAAAAAAGTATATTAATAAGTATATTTAAATATATATAGGGTTAAAAACTACAATTCTATGATTTTTCTTATAGATAGTATAGTTTTACCTTTATTTTCTTTATTAATAAAATATAATTTATTTTTTACTAATAAAATATTTCGTTAAAATAAGAAGCATTTAAAGGATTTATCAATATAATGCTATTCTTTAACACCCTTTTTAGTAGAATAAAAGGTTTTAGAGAATAGGGTCTTCATATATTCTCTTATTCTAAATTCTTTCCTTTATTTTAAATAAACTTCTCTAGCATTTCACTTATATAATATTATATAACGTTTTTATCATCTTATTTATTCTATTTAAATTCTTATCTAAGTATTATATTTTTAGATCTTATAATTTAGTAAAATAGCTTAAGTTTATACCTATTTCTTCTCTATTTTCTATATAATAAATTACTTAAGATTAAGAAGACCTAAACTAGATTAGCTTAACTATATTACCTTAATTATCTAATTTAATTCCCTAATATAATCGCCTTACTAACCTTAGATAATTAGACGCCTAGTATGCCCTCTCTAAGTATAAAATCTCTATACTTTAACGTAATCCATATTATCTAACTATATATATCTATATCTATAAATTATTCTATAATAGTCTCTAGTCTAGATATATCTTATAGTCTATCCCTCTCGGACTATCAGTAGCTAACTAGAGCGTTATCTTATTACCCCTAAGTTTAATATTTTACTATCTTAAGATACAATTTAAAGTTAGGATTCATACTTTCTATCTATATATATCTATATACAGTTATATCTATTCATATTAATCTATTTATAAAGTTTCTAAAATCTTTTATTTACTAGAAAATGCTAGCAGCTAGTCGTATTTTACTATAGTATATATATATCCTATGATTAATATAGAAAGTTCTTCCTTCTTTATATATTTTCTACTCCATTTTTTTTCAGATAATTCAATATTATACTCTAATATTCTCCCTTAAGGAGCCCCCATAGACCTTATAGAACTACCTTACTATATTATCTATTATAATATTGTCTCTCTTTTTAATGTTCAATAAAACTAAGGTCTATAAGCTCTAAATTTAATAATTCAACTATCCTAAATTATTCTAAAATACCCAGAAGCCTCTAAATCCTACTCTATAACCTCATCCAAGGCCTTAGAACTATATCATAATAGGGAAAATAAGGGTATTTACTATTAAGGCATAGAGTTAGGTAGCTATGTATAGTAACCTTACCCCTCATATATATATAAATCGCCTTTGAATCCCCTTTAAATTAGAAGAAGGGGAAGACTACCCTCTTCCCTTCTTTAAGAATTAGTCGCGGAATATTCTACCTGATACTATTATCCTCTTCCTATCTAGCTATTATATTCCCTTAATATACATCTTACTTATCTCTTATTTAAACCTTATTAATCTTACTTTTTACTAAATATATAGTAATAGATATAATATTAATAGGCTATATATACTACACGCTTTAACTACTAGTGATATACTAACTAAGGCTCTTATCTTAGTTAGCTATATTAAATTAATATTTTTTACCTTTCAATTCTATTTATCTACTACAATACATTAAATATACTAGCTAAACTTGGAATATATTACTAGTAAGCCCTAGCTACTATATCTAACTAAAGTAAGCCTAATATAATAGAATAAGCCTAGTTACTTAGCCTTCTATATCAGGTACTACTCTATAAGTTCTATAAATATAGAAAACTTACAACTAAAATATTATCTAAATATATACCTAACTATAAAAATTATCCTACTCTACTTTCTATAGATTACCCTAATAACTACCTATCTTCTCATTTTTCTTCTTATACTATCCTAATTACCTCTATAGAGGTTAAGTTTTTTTAGAAAACGGAGGCTAAAAGCTAAGTTATCTTTTGGTTAATATATTACTATTATATATATATATACTAACTTAGAGCGTCATAAATTAGACTAATAAGTAATTTTAGGTATATATGTTATATACTCTAACTATAAGTAATATACTAATTAAGCCTCTTATCCTAGTTAGCTATACTAAATTATTACTTTCTATATAGATTAAACTACTAAATTACTAAATTACCTTTAAAATATATTTTAAGATTAAATCTAATACTAATATACTCTAGCTATATTATTCTACTTAAAATATTTTAATATAAAGGAGATAGTATAATTTAAGAGCCTTTTATATTTAGACTTTGTTATTAATTCTATAACTATAGAAAACGCGATAGAATATTTAGTTAATAAGCATTAAATTTAGTCTAAGATAAGATACTAAATATTATAATCTAATTAACTATTTATGTTTATTTTATATTATATAAGATAATAAATATTATAAAAATTAAGTACAAGTATACTTTAAGAACCCTTATTATATTAAGATAACGAATGTGTTATTGGTCACAAAATGATCCTATCAAGCCAAAAGGCATGATTCGGACTCTTCGTTAGAAGAGTCCTAATTCTAAAAATATATATATACTAGAGGTTCTCTATAGTTATACCCCACTAGTCTATAACTAGTCTAGAGGCCCAAGACATGCGCCCACATAGCCATGTCCTACTAGAACCATAATATAATAAAGATATAGATAGGTCGCTTCTTTACTATATATGAAAAGGCGACTAGATTATTATAGAAAGCTCTTTTAAGTTTATATAAGCTTGATAATACCTAAAAAAATAGAATAAAAGTTTAGCTGTTAGTCCCTTTATTCATCGGTACTAAATATAAAACTTTAATTTATTAAAAGGGAAAGGATATAAAGAAGTAGAGAGAGACTAATAAGATTCTATAAATAGCTAATTTTAATCAACTATAACTTTATAGAATTTTTAGCAGCCTAGTAGGTAATAAATAAAATTAAGATATATAAAGAGAATTAATAAAATAATATATTAAAGTACTTAATATAATAGATATAGAAGATATAACGCTAGAAAAGCTTAAAAAGTATAAAAAGTAATAATTAAGTATAAAATAATAATTTAGTATAGTTAATTAAGATAGTAGGCTTAATTAGTAGATTAGTAGATTATTAATAGTTAAAATATATAATATATATCTATTAGATAATATACTTCTATAATATATTTACATGTCAGAGAATGAAGTCCTTACGTGTTCTCTGAGTTCGCACTTTTTTACCGGAATTCTCCGCTATTTCGTTTATGTCATACCATGTGATATTTTCCTTGATTTGTTTGTTCTGTTTGATTTCTTCTCTAAACATCAGGTATTTAGTTCTCGTATTTCGGGAGAATAGTTTGAATCTGATGCCAATTTCTTCTCCACTTTCTATCCTGAGAATTCCCTGAGAAGACCCTGAATTAGTTCAGCTTGACCACATTGCCTTGATCATCTGATCTAATTCCCTGAGATTGGTAATCAGTCGCCCTGCCAAACTCAGACATAAACTATATAATTCTAATACTTAAAAATATAGAAGAATACTATATGAATAATATAAGTTATAGGGTGATTAATTCTCGCTACTAAGAAAGGCCTATAGATAGCCGTAATAGGCGTTAGGCGTTAGGCCCTACCCCCTAGGCCTATCTATAGGTAGGCCCGCTATAGGTATTACCTACTTTATATAATATCTATAGGTATAGCCCACGCGCCTATCTATAGGCGATGTTATAGTCTATTTAAGGGCGTTAAAGTAATGAAGCTTAATAGCTATTTTTTTATCCTTTTAGTCTAGATTAGATATTTATAAACTTAGATAAAGAGTAATATTCTATTAAGCTTATATATTTACCCTATATTAGTTAGTTAATTAGTCTAGTAATACTTAAAGTTATATTTTTATTATTAAAGCTCTTTAGTCTAATCTTTAATTTAGTCTAAAACCTTTCTAGTATCCTTTTTAAGTTTATTCCCATAAATTAGTCTTATAATTATTTAAACTAGGGAATTAATAGATAGAAGATATAGTTCTAGTATATAGCTTAACAACTTAAGTTTCACATTATTTCTATATCTTTTAGCTTATCTTTTTTATAATATCTAACAATAATACTAAAATTAAAAGGCGAAATTTAAGTATCTAGAAATATACTTTAAATAATATATTTACTAAATAATCTTTCTTAAATTAAAGTAATATATCAGAGGAACCTATATTTTACTAAAACTGTATATTTATAAGTAAATTCTCTTTCTAAAATACTATAGTAAGACTTAGTACTAAAATTAACTAATTAGATATGGAAGCTAGATTACTAAATAATATAATAGAATATATTAGATAGAAAGGCTTTCTACTTAAGATAGCATAATATTTTTAATAGAATATTAATTTAAGGTATAATAAGTAGGATAAGAGATATAATAAGACTAAATTTATAGATTATATAAATAATAATAAAATATCTACCTTCCCTAGCTTTTATTAATATTTATATTTACTAAACTATTAATATGAAAGTTAGGGTAGACTCGATAAGAAAAATTAACTATATTAAAATTAGTATTGATTACATCCTAAAAATAGTATAGAAATAAATTTTTAAGAAACTTTACTATTTCTTAAGAATCTTAAATAAATAGAATTGAGGCTTAAATTTTTTTTAAGTAATCCCCTACTAGATTCTTCTTATTATATAGTTAATATATAACTAGCTTTATAAATCTCAGTAAGATTATAGATATTATATTCTATAATAACAATCATTTTAAGGTTATCCCTGATTACTTACTAGATTGATTAATTATATAATATCTATTATAGTATGTTAAGATTAAAATATATATTAATTCTATTGTAAAATAAAAAAAAGGGGTTATCATAAGTAAGCTAATCTAAATTAAGTATACTTATGATAAATATGCTTTTATTATTATTAGATAAATCTTAGAAATTATTAAATAAAACTTATAATAAGATAAGTAATAAGTCCTTTAAGATTATCTAATAGTAATTTAAGACAGTATTAATATATATAAATATAATATCTTATATAATATATTAATCCCTTCTATCTATCTTATAAATATATATAAATTATAACTTTTAATTTTAAAATAACTCTATGTTATATTATAATTCTATTATCTTAAATAAAGTAATTTAGAGTAAATTTAATTATTTTTTATGAAGCTACTTAAATACTAATTCAAGAGCTTTACTTGCTTGTAAAATTATTTAATAATTCTTAGCGTTTTTAATATAAAACTTTAACTTAAATTACTTTAATAACTTTTATATAATATAATAATTTAAAGTTAAATATCTAATTAGGAAATAACTTAATCTAAGTAATTAAAAATATATTAAGGAAATTAAGCTTATCTATATAGTTAAAAGTAAGTTATATCTATATTTTAATAAGTTAACTATAATATATTTTAAAATAGTGAAATAACTAATATTAGGAGATTATAAGATATATAATAAATATATAGATATATAAATGAAATTTATATTATCTTAATTCTAAAGTTAATTAAATTTTATAATTAAGTAACCTTTTTAATTATTAAGAATTAATAGCTGATGATTATCTTTAATCTTTTGAAAAAAGACTAACTTTTACTTATTAATAAAGTCTAACGTTATTAGATATCTATTTATTTAGGTTAATTTTAAGATATTAATGTTTTAGAACTATACTTATCTAAGTTATTATAAAATACTTCCCCTTTAAAGATAATTATTCAAGAAAGGCTGACACTAGAATCTAGATATATCTATATACTTAATGAAGATTATCTATCTATAATTTCTAGGTTATAAAAGAGTATTTAATTATAATATTTTACTTTTATTATAACTTTTCTACTTATAATTAACCCTTTTATGAAACCTATATTATTAAAGTTATATATATTATCTAGATAAATTTAACTTTTATCAATTTAAGTAAAGTAAATCATTTTTTAACAATTCTTAGATGCTTATATTATATATATATATTATTATAATATCTTAAGTTGATAGAGAGATTAATATATCAATTAAGATAATTATATATTTATTTTCACTAATAATAATAGATAGTATAATAGGGACTATAAGTATTTCCCTAAATATATGTTAACCTAATAACTAACTTTTAGGAGGGTATATATTACTTAGTATTACGCGGGCTCACTTTAAAAAAGTTTTTAATCTATGACTATAGAGAAGTATTTTAAGAAGATAATTTAAAGATCTATATAGCCTTTTTAGTAATAATAGAGCGGTTTGAAAGTTTATATATAAATATAGAGGACTCGCTAAGGTATTCACTAAGCTCTTAAGACTCTTTAATATTAAGAATTATTAAAATGACGACCTCTTAGGTTATATCTAAAGCTTATTCAAAGAGGAAGATATAATAGTATTTAATAGTACCTCTAGGGATATACTAGAATTATAGTAAGTAATACTATATATAAAACATAATATATTAGTATAAAGGGTGACGAGATAATTACTTATAGTTAAAAATCTTAGCGTAGATTTTTAAAAGTATTAAGAGGTACTTCTATACGTTAGATAGGTATTAAGAGATATAAATAAATTTTACGTATCTCTTCCTTTAATTTAGTTAAATAAGTTTATATATATTTTCACTTAAAATATAATATTATAGAAATATATATAAAATATAAACTTAGATATGTTGAATATATATACTACCTCGCGATTTAATAGATTTTCCTACTCTTAAATAGCCTAGATAGTAAGAGTTAACCTTCTTATAATATTAATTTTTAATAATTTCAAGAGTAAGTTAGGGATATAGTAGTATTAGAATAGGAGTGCTATTCTAGAGATAATATAAATAAGAGTAGTAGTATAAAGGTACTATAGTAATAGTGTCTAATACTATAGGTCTAGATTAATTATAGTATAATCGCTAGAGAACTTTGTTACGGATCATTCCTAGGTCACATGATCGTACCGCTTAGCCAAAAAGACCACTATATCAACCCTCAAGGTTGATATGCCTAGGACCAATATATATAGTAGCGCATGTAGTTTGTTACTCCTTAACAAACTTCCTAAGTTCCACCTCGCGCTTCTATTTAGGTATAAGCCTCCCAGGGCGAGTATACTATACTAGTAATCTATATTATAGTACTAGTAATCTAGTATACTACTCTAAGTCTATCTTATGCCACTATACTATACTAGAGCTATTATATGCTATAGCTATGCTATTTGGCCTCTATAAATAGGCCTAGCGAGCCTAACTTTAGGCTCATAGCCTAGCTCACTAAAGCTAATAAGCTTTTTTAGGGTACCTAGCTTAGCCCTTCTAGAAAATATAGATATCTATAGATATCTACGGGTTTTTCCCTAGTAGTATAACTTTTTAAGCTTAGCCTATTTTAGTGTATATAAGTCTAATCACTAATCTTAAACTATAATAAATATAAGATATTATACTAAATTCTAATACTATAAAGACTATAAGAAAACAGTAGGTATTCTTATAGGAATCCTATTCTAATATTAAACCGCTAAAATTATATAAAGTTATATATATTAATAATATTAGAAGAAATACCTATATTTGGTAATAAATTGAAGTTTAAATATCTATAAGCTTAAGGCTAGGCTTATTACCTAGCTTATAAAAGCTCGTGAGCTTAAAATTAAGGCTTAAGCCCGCCTTTTAGTATAGGTATCTATAGATATCTATATAGATAAGTATCTAAGGTTAGTAGGGTAACTAATTACTAATCTTAGGGAATTAGATTAGTTAAATAAGGCTATATAGTCAAGCTAACCTAATTTAAGTCTTCTTAGGAAATTCTTAGGATAGAAGTGGAGAATAAATAGGTATAAGATTTAGACTATTCTACTAAATTAAGAGAACTAAATACATGAGATTTAGAGTAGAAATTAAATAGAATAAATAAAATAAGGAAAATATCACATGATATAACATAAGCGAAATAGCGGAGAATTCTGGTGAAAATGAAGGATAAAGTGCGAACTTAGAGAACACACAAGGACTCCATTCTCTAAGAATAAGTGCTGTTTATAGAGATCTAATTCTATTATATACTAGAAGCATTTTATAAGGATATTATACAACTACTATATCCTTACTCTAGTATCAGTGTCACGGTGTGTATGCGTACAACCGTTCTGCCTGAGTTCTGCCTATAGATTAAGGTATATATATGCGAGAGCAGTGTAAAGCTTTGGCTTTACATACTAGTCTTTTGCTGATAGCGCAGCGGTTTAGCTTCTGAATGCTCCCAGAGGTCACGCCGTGACAATCAGGCGGTTATAAGAATACCCGCCTATAGTAGTACCTCTATTATACTATAGGAGTTCTCCTTTCTATATAGGGCGTAATAAGTAGGTAGTTAAAGATAGATAGTCTAATTAATTTATATATTTTCAATAAAATATATAGCTTACTTACTAGTTATACTAGTCACTTTTCATATTATATAATCTTCTTAATTATAGGATTTTAACTATTATAATTTTACACTATAACTATCTATTCCTTATATAACCCCTTCTTATTATTACTATCTAGTAAGTAATCCTCTAATAGATATAATCCTAATCTCCTTAGCTACTAAGCCCTCCTTATAGCCATTAACTTATATATTATAAATATAGATAGCTCTTATTATATAGTTAACTTAAATACTATAAGAGGATTTTTAAAGGAGTTACTATAAAAATAATTACTATACGGATTAAATAACTAAGAATAGCGTTTCTGAAGATGATACTTATATATTAATAGCTTTATATAATCTACCTTAGCCTTTCATATATAGAGGATTCTATATTAAGAGTAATAGATAAATAGATAATATCTTACTAATCTTATATAGATATTATTATCAATAGAAAATATCTCAAGTTAGGCTCCTACTTTAGTCTTAATATTCCTTAATGATATAAATATCCCTTGTATCTAAAGGTCTACTTTGATATAGTATATACCTTACTAGAATAAGTAGCTTATCTATATAGCCTTAGGAAGATAAGCTTAGTAGAGCTTTAGTAATATAGTATCTATATAAAGCGATAAGAAAGATAATACAACTTTCGCCTACTAGGCCTAAAGAGATGAATTGGGATATAATTAAAAGGATTAAGGATATAATAAAAGTAAACTTATTAGTTATAAGGTTAAGTAACTTCTATAACTATTAAAAATAAGGAATTAATATTTCCCTTTTCTTCTAAGAAAAAGTTAAAGTAAAAAAGACTTTTATCTATTGAGAAAGTATATTTTATTAGATATCTATTTATTTAGGCTACTATTAAAGCATAAATCTTTCAAAACTCTATCTATATAAGTTATACTAAAATATTTCCTCTTAAAGATAACTATTAAAAGATAGTTTAAAAAAACTCTTATATTTAAAAATTTAATAGTCATCAGATATAAAAACTAAGTTTTTAAGTATACTTACTTTATAAATCTAAGCGCGCTTATATATTTAATTAGGTTTATTTAATTAAAGTTTTCAGACTACAAAAGAATATATTAATTATGATATTTTATTTTTATTACAACTTTTATATCTATAATTGTCAGAGAATGGAGTCCTTACGTGTTCTCTGAGTTCGCACTTATTTACCGGAATTCTCCGCTATTTCATTCATGTCATATCATGTGATATTTTCCTTCATTTATTTATTCTGTTTGATTTCTTCTCTAAATCTCAGGTATTTAGTTCTCGTATTTCGGCAGAATAGTTTGAATCTGATGCCAATTTCTTCTCCACTTTCTATCCTGAGAATTTCCTGAAAAGACCCTGAATTAGTTCAGCTTGACCACATTCCCTTGTTCATCTGATCTAATTCCATGAGATTGGTAACCAGTCGCCCTGCCAATCTCAGACAATAATATATTTTATTATAAAACTAATCATATTAAAGTTATATATATAATTTAGGATAATTTTAATTTTATTAATTTAAAAGTAAAGTAAAATATTCTTTAACTATTTTTAGATTTTTATATACTATATATCAATAATAATAATATCTTAAGAATTAAGTAAAAGCTTAAAATATTGATTTATATAGTTATATATATATATATATCTTATAAATCAATAATCCTTTCCTTTTTAAATAGCCTAGATAGTAAATAAGACCTAATCTTTTAACTTATTAATTTCTAATAATTTTAAGAGTAAATTAAATTTATAATAGATAGTAAAAAAATAAACAGTCTAATAAATTAATATATTCTTAGATAAGTAGCTAAGCTACTTATATAGCTAACTTGTCTATTTGTTATACAGCTAAGTATATGAATAACCTTAAGAATCTTTTATCCTAAGCGAAGATATTATAAAAGTTATTTATTATTAAGGGTCTTAGATTCAAGTAAGACAATAACAAGCCTTATAAGAAGATAATTAATATTGCTAGATATCTATTAATTCAACTAATGTAAAGAAAGTTTCTGAATAAAGATAAATTTTAATATAAATTTTATCTTTTTTAATAAGAAACCTTAGATATCTTTCTTAAAATATCTTATATATTATTATACTATATTACTTGCCGTTATAGTAGCTTCTTTTATAGATACTATTTTTTATTATGATCATCTATTTTTATTAATCTTATAATTTTAATTGAAGACAAGAAGTAAAAACTATATTAAACAATTTATAATAAATATTATTCTCTTATTAATAATAACTGAGATCTATCTTTATATATAGCCCTTTAAGATAATTATTATCAATATTATAGCTTTAAAAGAGTTAAATTCTTTTATCATAGTTATTTAATACCTATATACTCTATAGATAATAAAGAAATTAAAGATATATAGTTAACCCCCGCTTATAGTATACCCTACTATCTTATACCCTACTATCTAAGGAAAATTATATGTAAGTGAGAGGTATAATAAGTACGAGGATGATATAATACCCTATTACCTATATAGGTTTCTACCCTGTATCTTTTTAGAGTCATCTAACGCTTCTAATCGACCTAAGTCCTACTAACGCGCTAAATAAGCTCTTAACCTAACGAATTTAGTCTTATATACTCTTTTAATTACTCCTAAAGAATAGTAATTTATCTTATAGATAATCTAGTATATTAAAATTAAACTATATCCTAAGTAAGGGCGTATTTATATTAATATCTTATACTTCTAAACTCCTTTCATCAATATATATACCTTACCTATTAGTTTTAACTTAAGTTATAATAACTTCCCTAAATAAAGTCTAAGGAATTAATTAAGTAGTACTATATTATTATTACTAGGCTTATCAATAACTTTATTACATAGAGCTTTAGTAGTATAGTAGGTGCTTAAGTAGCTTAATTAGTTACTAGAGCTAACTAAATTAGTAACTTAGTAAAAATAGGAGTGTATAAAGGTGAGTGTTCTATAAGTGAGAATTTTATATAGTAAAACCTAGAAAAGTAGGTCTATCGAAGCGGATAGTATACTATAACTAGGAGTGTTCTAATACCCGCTGTGCTATAAGTAAGAGTCAACTATAACAGTAATTTTCGATAATCTTATTATAAGTTATATCTTTAGTATTTATTTTTTTCTTTTAGAAATCTTATATAGCTTTTGAGTTATATATTATATTTAATATAGATATCTATTGATCATGTTTTAATAGCTAGTTTATCCTTTAATCCAAAAATAGTTTTTATTAATAAATCCTTTCTTTTTTCTTATTCTTATTTATCTTTTATAAAAGAGATAAGGTATAACCTTATATTGCTTTAGTACCTTTAGTATTATAATTTAAGAAAAAATATTTTGAGTATTATATAAAGATAGCTTATATATTCTATTAGGATAGCGTAAATCGCGCTATCTAACCCTTCTTTATTTTATCGATAAACTACTTAGCACTAATTATAGAAATTAGTTAAAGAAGAATATAATTTAAATTTCTCTGGTCTATTCTTAATCTTTACTATTCTAACTATTAGATCTTATCCTTAAGATATGTTTATAATAATTACTAACTATCTAATTAGTTTAGAAAATCTTACTTAGATTTAAACTATTAAATAGTCTATATTCAGAACTTAATCTAATTAGTATCCTTATCAAGTTCTTCATAAGTAAAATTTTATAACTATAGATCCTCATATTTATATTATCCTGGTTAAGATAATCTTGGGAATTAATCAATACTTTTTAATTACTAGATAAGTTAATTATTATATATATTTTTATTATATCTATATAATTTAACATAGCCTTTTAGAGTTACTTAGGCCTATTAAGGTTATTCTATAGAATAATAAAATAGATATAACATAGAATTAGGGAATACATAATTTTCACTTTTATAGAACCAAGTTATCTATTTTAATCTAGATTAGTTTATATTTAACTCTTATTAAATCTATAATTCTATTATATATATGTGAATTATAGCCTTTAGGAAAATAAAATAAGCTTATATTAATAAAAAAACGCTTTTATTATAAGTCTATACATTTTTAATATAATCCTAATAATATAATCAAAATTAAGCCTCTTCTTAAATAAGATGTAAAATAGATGTGATAATAGTATAAACTAGAGTATACATAAAATGAATAAACTTTATAATTATAACTCTATAAAATTTCATATCTTTTAAATCTCTTATATCTAGTTATTATAAGCTAACTAACTGAAAAATATCTCTTGACGACTTATTAATATTCAATCTTAAAACTCATCTAAGTTAATATTAAGCTTAGATTATAAGCTCAATTACTCTCTTAGAATTTATAAGCTAACACTCAATATTACCAATTATTTTCTAAGAACTTATTATAGATATAATAGGAAAGTAATTAGCTTTTTTATTTTTTGAAGAAAAAAAAAGATAAAAATTACTTAACCTTTTTTTTCTTAAGATATTCTATTGATTCCTATAATTAATATAAGCACTTAATATTTATTTAGCCTATATACATAATATCTATTTGTATCAATATAAATAGCTTAATCTTATATTAATTTAGGGTATAACAATATTTTAGTATGAATAAGATTTAACTTAAGTATAGAAAGTATATTTTACTTACTATAGTATAAAGAATAGATAAATAATAAAAGGCTAATAGATTGTCTTTCTCCTTTCTTTATCCACTATATAGAGGTCTATTTTAAAATATATATCTTTCTTTACTTTTCTAGAACTACTATTATTATATATGATTATTATATAATATTATCTCCTTTTATCCCTTCCTAATCTACCTCTGTATAATACTATTATATAGATACTATTAATATACCTAAGTATAACCTTACTATACCTATTATAATTTATAATAAAGTATCTAGTATAATAATAACTAATATATCTGATATAATTAATATCTTAACTTAGATAATCAACTAGATATAGGCCTAGGCTCTTCAAAATAGACTTAGCTATTACTAACGCTTCTTCCTTTTATAACTAAGAAGTAAATATAAGAGATTATCGATCTAATATAATAAAAGTTTTACTTAGATTAATAATAATAAAAGAAGATATATATGATAATTATTGATAAGCTTTGATTTAAGCTTAATATATTCATACATCATCCTATAATCTAACAAATGTTGAATATATAGATTTTAAATAAGATAAAGCTAATATAAAAGCTTAGTTTAATTATAAAAAATATAAGTTAATTAGTTAAGTATATATTATATATATTACTATTAGATATTAGAGACAGAGAATAACACAATTAAAATAATATTTATCCTCTTATATTATTACGAAAGCTATTAGCTTTAATATGTGAAAGATAAGGCTTTTATTTAAAGTTATATTTATAAATATTTATAAGAGTAACCTTATAATGTTATATTTTAGGGTTTTCTGCTTATAATAAAAAAGCCCTATATTATTATCAACTTCTTAAAATAGCTATTAGAGAAAGAATTAGAGAAGGCTATTTAAGAGTTAAATACTAAGATTAAATCTAAAACTTAAAGATATTAAGAACTAAGAGTAGAGTTTATTAAATATTAATTTAATAATAGCTTTTAAAAAGGAAACCTACTTAACGCTTTAATTTAAAGACTAAGAAATCTATTTAGAGTAAAATAAAAGGTAAGATTAGTTAGTATTCATATAATACTATTTTTTTCACCTTTTAAGCTACTTCCTTTTTTATAAGATTATAAACAGGATTATTAGCTTAGAGGATAGTGATAAATATAACAAGGGGTAGGCTTTTATAGAGAGATAGATAGGTATAAATTAAATATAGGACTTTTAATTATTAGGGTTATTATAGTACTCTAGAAAAAGTAAAGAAAGATTTATATTTTTTTAAATAGATCGTAATAATAGTTCTTAATAAATTAGTTTATATAGATGAAATATAATAGTATAGTTAGTTTTTTTTCAATCCATTTCAAAAACAAAATAAGTTCCTATCTTCTTTTTGATATTTTGATAGAGATAATAGTAATAGATATAAAGAAGTAAACTAAATAAAGATAATAATTATTAAACATATGATTATTATAAATCATAAGTATTTTTAGATAATTTATAAGGGTTTAAAATCATTCTTTTTATAATAAACTATACAAATATAATACTTAGAAATATAGAAGAATATCATATAAATAATATTAAATTATAGGGTTACTTACTTTCGCTACCAAGAAAGGCCTGTAGACAGATACTATAAGCGTTATATATTAGGCGCTCTCTCCTAGGCCTATCTATGGTAAGCCTATAACAGATAATATCTACTTATATAACATCTATAGATATATCCTATTTACCTTTCTATAGGGGATATCATAGTCTATATATAATAAGACTCTTATAAATATAGGCATAGGTATAAGTAACTCTAATAGGTTCTATCTAGATTTTAATATATATATAAGGCATAAATAGCTAAATTGGAGTAAATTTAATTATAATTATATTATACTTTATTCAATTTTACTAAACTCTAAGTCACTAAGCTTATATTATATATTCCTTAGAGAAAAAATATCATAGGATTAATAAATATTTATATACAGTATTTCCTTCAATATTATATATAGAAGATATATTCTTTGAAGCTTTTTGGAATTCATTAACTATTATAGATAATACTAACTAAAATATAGATAAAACACTAATTAATATAAATTAAATATAGAAATTATATTTTTTGGCTTTAAAATTAAAAGAAAAATAAAATTGAAGGATATATAAGAATTCATTACTTATATTAGTAAGACAATCTAATTTAATGAACTCCTTAATACTAAAAGGATCATTTAAATCTAATTCCTTTATTATACTAACTAATTAAAAGTATTTCTCTAATCTAATTTTAGATCTTATACTATTAAATATATATTTATAATCTAATATACTATATTACTAACGTATTTCACCACCGAACCGGCCACCCCACCGGCCCGGCCACCCCAACCAAAACGCGTCAATTAATTAGACCTTTCTTCTTCAACTAACCACCATGCCACCAATTCGTTCTCAAAATCGTCAAAATTTGACACATCAAGAGGGCCGGTTATTACTTGCTATTCAGGCTCTTAAAAAACAGGAAAAATTATCAATTCACGAGGCAGCACGTATATATGATATCCCACGTTCAACGCTCCAAGACCGACTTAATAGAGTCAAAAACCGCGTCGAATTACGCGCAAATTCGCTTAAATTAACTAAAATTAAGGAGAATTCACTAAAAAATTAGGTGATTTCTATAGATATTTAAGGAGCGGCACCTCGACCTAGTATAGTACAAGAAATAGCTAATCTTTTACTCGCAACGCGTGGAACAACCCCGATTCAAACTATTAGCAAAAATTAGGTCATAAAATACGTTAAACGACACCTAGAACTCGATACACGATTCTTAAGACGCTATAATTACGAATGAGCGAAATACGAGGACCCTAAAATCATTATAGAATAGTTTAATCTAGTTTAAAAGACGATTCAAGAGAATAGTATCTATTAAGATAATATATATAACTTTGACGAGACTAGTTTCGCGATAGGCTTAACCACGACCGTAAAAGTTATAATAAGAGCGGAATATTATAGTTAGCGCTCTCTTTTATAACCTAGAAATCGTGAATAGATAACCTTAATCGAGTCTATAGGCGCGTCTAGATTTTGCCTCCCTCTAACGGTTATCTTTAAGGGTAAAGTCTTTATCATAGGTTAGGCTAATGAACTTCTAGATAATTAGCGTTTTAAAGTTAGCCTAAATAGATAGACCTTAGACGAAATCAGACTTTATTAGCTTTAAAAGGTCTTTCTTCCCTTAACTTTTCTAAGGATAAAGGGGAAATATCGACTTTTAGTTCTTAATAGTCATAGAAGTTATCTAACTCCAAAATTTAATGAAATTTACTATTAAAACGACGTAATTCTAATTTATATACCACCACACTCTTCTTATCTTTTATAACCTCTTAATATAGGTTATTTTACCATTTTAAAGCGCGCGTATAGGAAATACGTCGAAAATCTTATATAGAATAGAGTAAACCATATTAATAAGTTAGACTTTCTTAACACTTTTCTAATCACCTAAAACGAGGCATTTAAGCCAGAAATCATTAAAAATAGCTTCTTAGTAATATAATTAGTTCTATATAATCTAGATTAAGTGATTTTAAAGCTTAATATTCGACTTTATATACCTATACCTATACCTTCACGACTACCTTCTTAAGGTAGCTAAAACAGCGTGTAGGAGCCAAAGACACCATCAAATTACCATTAGCTTTAAAAATAAGCTTCTTTAATTAGTAAGCTCTTAGAAGAGCGCTCTAAGACCCCACCAAGCCCGTTAAATTCGCATATAAATCAAGTGCTTAAGGCATACCAAATAGCGATGCAATCTACCACTTTTCTTGCTTAAGATAACCAACTCTTACATGCCGCAAACGAGAAAAAGAAGCAAAAGAAGGCAAAGTCTAAGAAATAGATAGCTCATCTAGAAGGTCTATCAGTGGCAGAGCTCAAAGAATTAGCCTAAAAGGTTGAAATTCCACAAATTCAACCTCAAGATGGAGAGCCAACCAGTCAAAATCCAGGTCAAGAACCACGACGTCGAGCTCCACCAAGGTATTCAGAATGCAATATTCAGGGCCATACAAGAACGCGTTATCCAAGATTGGTTAGATAGCTTAGATATCTAATATTATGTGGTTATGGTTGAATTATTCTAGTTTAAATTATAATATTTTAGTTAGGGTGGCCGGGCCAGTGGGGTGGCCAGTTCGGTGGTGAAATACGTTATACTATATTTAGATTATATATAATTTAGTATACTTATCTAGAAATATGATCTATATATAAAACCTACTTAATATTCTATATAATATTTATATATCTCTTACATTACTCTAATATTTTTTTTTCTTTTTCAAATTAGATCATTTATTATGAAAATCAATAATTGTATACTAGTTTTGCTATTTATATGCAGTAGAAAAAGCCCATGCCCTTAGAAATTATAGCTATATATGAAATATTTATAGCCTTCCTTATCTTCCCTCTATCTATAATATTGATATGTGACTAGATTCTCAAGGTTTTTATTTAATTTCTAAGGTCTTTAGAAAAGGCTAATATATAGCTTCTATTAATATCCTAATCTACCTTCTAGCCTAAATCTACCTTACTTTTTATCCTAAACTCCCTAATTTCACTCTTATAACCCTTTTAAGAATTACTTCTTATTATAAATTAATAATCTTAGAATGGATCGTTCACTAGATAACGCCTCTAGAGTATCTTATAAAATAATACATATCTACTAAGAAGCCTTAGTAGGTATCCTTAACTATAGTATATAATAGAAGGTTCCTAGATATTTGAAATAGACTAAGCAGTATATTCTAAGTCCTTAATTCATTTTTAGACTTAGGTCCTATCTAGGTTAAAGTTGATAAGGTGAAAATAGTAAATCTAGATAGAGAAACTAAGATCACCCTTAATAAGGAGGGATTAGCGAGGTATCTAAAAATAATAGAAGATTAGGTAGGTGTTAAATAAGATAGATAGATAGGAAGGGTATTACAATAAAAACATTAAGAATCTAGTAATATATCAATATTATAGATAGAGGGAAGATAAGGCTATAACTATTCTATATATAGCTATAATCTAGAAGGTTATAGCCTTTTTTTAGTATATATAAATAGTAAAACTAATATATAATTATTAGAACTAATGTAATATTATTATTTCTCTTAATTACATTCTAATCTAAAGCTTAATATACTTATAATCATAGGATTAAGCGTAAATCTCTATACCACTATAGGTAGATACTACTAGATATATCCAGGTAGTTAACCGCCAAGATCTATCTATATAATAATATCCTCCTATAAACCCTCTTAAAAAGTTTTATATAGTCTTTCTTAAATTATACTCTTATAATACACTAAAAAGTAAAAAATATATCCCTAATCTAATTTTAGTCCCTACCTTATTGAATATATATATCTATATTCTAGTATACTACACTACTATACTTTATTTAAATTATATATAATCTAATATATTTATTAAGAAATATATTCTATATAATATCTATATATATCTCTTACTACTAGGCTATCCTATAGCCTCTATAAACCTATACCTATACCCGCCCTATCCTCCCTATAGGTAGGGAAATAGGTTAGTTTATTTAACCCGTACGTGGGTTAAGGGTTCTTATAGGAAACCTATATAGGTTTATAGATTACCTAATAGGTCGTTAAATAAGATAAACATAGAAATAGCTCTCTCTATATAAATTATATAGTATTTACTTATATTATTAAGTATTACTAGTATAGCTTAGTAGTTTAAATAGAATATTTACTAATAAATTAGAAAAGTAAATAATATATAAAGTAAATATATTAAATAAAAGGCTAATTATATAGATAGTTTCTATCTTTATATCTAATACACTTATATACTCTTCTTAATATATAATATGTATCTATCTCTACTATAATAGGTAAATTAAGCTTATTATAGTCTTTAGGTAATTTAGACCTTAAAGTCTCCTTTTACTCTTATAAGTCTTCTTCTTTATTATTATTAATTAGATTAAGATTAAACTAAATTAGTAAATTCTCTCTCTCTTTATTTACTACTTTAATTTATTATAAGAGAAGAACTCCTTTAAGAACTTAAACTACTTTTATTATATATTAAATCTTAAAGTATAAATAAATATTATTTATTCTTAGAGAATTATAGTATTAAGTCTTCCTTTATAGTAGTAATAAATATTATAAGTAATATTAAATAGCTATTTAATATTAATACTAGATACTAGAACTAAAAGGATATCTTAAATAAGATTTATGAGTACTAGAAATTAATATTAATTCTCTCTCTAAAATACTAAAGGAGTAACTTTAACTATATCTAAAGAAAACATTAATAATAATTAAATATAAGAGAGAGAGATAAAACTTACTACTATTAAGATATAAAATAACTTTATTATATAGTACTATTTATAGCCTTTTCCCTTTAAGTATTATATCTAGGTATAATCCTATCTTAGTAGATAACTAAGAGAGAGTAGAATTATGTTTATTAATAAGATAGCTTCAATAAGGGACTAAGTAATCCTTAAAGCTTTATTAATATCTCTAGCGCTATTTATTAAACTAATTATTAATTATAAAAAACTAGAGCTTATTCTCTTATATAATAATTATTTTAATTATATAAAGATTATCTTTAATATTATTTATTTTAGAATAATAATCTTAAAGCTTCTATAAAGTAGCCTAAAGCGCTTTAAGTATCTTCTTTTTCTAGAGGTAAGAAATTAATAATTTAAGATATTTAAATAATTTATTATAAGTCTTAAAGATATAATAAGTTATGATATATTTTATCTTTAGAAATTTATTAATAAACTTAAAGAATAGCTATATTATATAAAGGAGATAATTAATCTATTACTATTTCTTATTATCTAATATTAAGTCTATTTATTTAAATTTCTTATAAAAAGGGTTAAAGATAAATTAAAGATATTTTATTATATAAAATATAAGAAATATAGAATTCTAATATATTATAATATCTTAAATAGATATAAGTTTAACTAATTAGATTAAAATTTATAGAATATTTCTTAATATTAAGAACTAGTATTAATATAGATAATAAGACTCTAAATCTTAAAGATTAGTTAAGAATATTAATTAAATTAAAATAAAGTTAATATTTTATCTTAGTTAATATATTATTAATAATAATTATAAGAACTTAATCCTTAATTTTATATTATTAAAAGGTCTTAAGAAGAACTATATTTAGATTTATACTAAAGTATATTTTATAAAATAGTTTAAATCTAAGAAGGGTTTCATAATATTATTAACTCTTCTTAATTAAATAGCTATTAATCACTATAAATATCTATAAGAATAAGAATAAAGATATCTAGTAATTAAGTATAATTAATATCTTAGATCTAGCACTATATCCTTTAATAGTGTAAGAAATAGCTAATCTCTTACTTATAATATATAGAATAAACCTAATTTAAACTATTAGTAAAAATTAGGTTATAAATTATATTAAATAATACCTAAAGCTTAATATAAGGTTCTTAAGATACTATAATTATAAGTACGCTATACATAAAGACCTAAAAATTATTACTAGCTAGTTTAACCTAGTTTAAAAGATAATCCTTAAGTATAGGATTAAGTAAGATAATATCTATAACTTTAATAAGATAGGCTTCACGAGAGGCTTAATTATAACAATAAAAGTTATTACGCGAGCGAAATATTATAGTTAATAGTCTCTTTTATAGCCTAGAAATCGTAAATAGGTAACCTGAATTAAGTATATAAGCGCTTCTAGATATAGTCTTCCTCTAATAGTTATCTTTAAGGGTAAAATACTTATTAGAGGCTAGGCTAATATACTTCTAGATAACTAGTAATTCTAGATTAGTCTAAATAGATAGACCTTAGATAAAATTAGACTTTACTAGCTTAAAAAGGTCTTTATTCTATTAACTTCCTTAAGAATAAAGGGAATATATTAACTTCTAGTTCTTAATAGTTATAGAAGCTATTTAACTCTAAAATTCGACGAGATTTACTCTTAAAATTATATAATTCTAATCTATATACTACCGCACTTATTATATCTTTTATAACCTCTTAATATAGGTTATTTTATAGTCTTAAAGTGTTACGGCGTAACCTCGTTGTAGGGCATGATATCAGGATAGGCCGAGACGCTACCTAATCATGCCCGATCCACCCCCGAAAAGCACCTGCATGACTCGCTTAATCAGGGTTCTACCCCATCATGTATATATCCAGCACACTTGAGGAATTAGTTGATTCCTCAAGGATTAGTCTCTGTCTATTCTATAGTTGAATTATATGTGACATCTTGAACCTTGCCTAGTCAACAACCTTACCTTAACAATTCTAAGGATTCTAGACGTTCTAGAACGTTTAAGGATAGGTAAATTATTAAATTCTAAGCTTAACGAGCTTAATTTTAGTGAATATAGAGATAAGGTAGAAGAATATAATAGATAATATTATAGGGTAGACCTATATAGTCGACCTAAGCTCTACCTAAGCTCTATAAGGTGGAATATTAGAATTTAACGTTGAATTCTCCATGGAATATAGAATAAAAAATATGTAAAGAAGGAAGAATTCTCTATATGAAAAATGGGGTATATATAGTAGGATATTACCGGAATTTTCTAGGAAACTTATAGAATTTTCACCTATAAATAATAAATATAAATAATAAATATATAATTTATGTATTTATATAATATAAATATATAAATATATAAACATGTATAGATATATATAGGTGATACACACGTAACACGTGTGGATAGAGAATATAAATTCTAACTTAGAATTACGTCAAAAAATAGTGAAATATCAAAATATCATAATTTAGAGGTAATTCTATAAGGCTCTAGCTAACTAGTAGGCTTAATAGAATAGAATATAATCTCTAGACTAGAGACTATCTTAGAATAACCTATATATATAGCTACATGTGGTTAAACGATTATCTAAGGTTAGTAGGGCGAATAGATACTAATCTTAGGAAAAAACGACACGAATTATGTTAAAATATAAGGATATTATTATACTTAGAGAGGGCACACCAGGCTTATAACTATCTAAGTTTAGTAGGGCAATTAGTTACCAAACTTAGGAAATTAGATTAGATAAATAAGGTAATATAGTTAAGCTAAGCTAATTTAGGGTCTTCTTAGGAAATTCTTAGGATAGAAAGTGGAGAAGAAATTAGCATAAGATTCAAATTATTCTACCGAAATATAAGAACTAAATACCTAAGATTTAGAGAAGAAATTAAATAGAATAAATAAATCAAGGAAAATATCATGATATGACATAAATAAAATAGCGGAGAATTCTGGTAAATAAGTGCGAACTCAGAGAACACGTAAGGACTCCATTCTCTGATAATAACCTTATTTTATTTAAATTTAGGATACTTATTATTAAATAACCTAAAATTTATATATAGGACTAAAATATATATAAATAATTAAATTTATCTAACTAATTTAGGAAAAGTATTAGAATTTTATATAAAGATAGGCTAGTATAGATAAGATAACCTATAACCTAATCTATAACCTATATAGGTTTAGGTTATAGGTTAACTTAGCCTACCTATTTATAGGTTATAGTATAGCCTACTTACTACTCTAAGATATCTCCCTATACTTAGAATTAGACTACTTATTATACTCTAATCTAGAGCCTATTATATCTCCTTGATATATACTTTAAAACAGGTCTAAGTACTCTTAGGCCTTCCTATTTAGATAAGCTCTAGATAGAGCTAAAAAAGCTTTAATTTTAACTACTCCTAGATAGATTTAATAGGGTTTAAATTAGATAAGTATATAGGCTAATCTTTAATATAAATCCTATACTCTCTTAGTCTCTTATTATAATTATCATATAGATATTTATATTATCTTACTAAAAGACTCTTTGAAGCTTCTAAATTGGGTATAAACTTATTATATATCCTTTTTTAAAGACCCTTATTTATATTTTATTTCATAATAATTAACTCTAAATTTTCTCAATGTAAAATTATATCTCAAATTATTTATAAAATATCCTTAATATAGATTTTGGTATTTACTGAATTATATTAATATCTTTCAATAACAAATCTCTAATATTATTTTAGTCTATAATATATTAAAATAAATACTTCTCTAAAAGGATATAATTAAAATCATAGTTTCTTTTTAAATTTAAAGCTATTTTTTAAGTAAAGTAGTATTTTGTTTTAAAAAAAAAAGATCTTTTAATGAGAATCCCTTATTTTATTAGCTTCTTAAAGAGAGTAAATATCTTTAAAAGTTATTGAATTATTAAGCGAGATAGATAGCTAATTATCTATTCTAAAAGTTATCTATATATCTAAACATCTTATTTAAACCTTTATATAGTTCAAACTTTAAGATCTATTATTTAGAATTAATATAGAATATTCTATATACTTCTCATTTAATAAATAATTTTAGTATAATTTTAAAACATTAGACTAATTATATAATTTATATATGAAAAGGTATTATAATGAATATATAATATAGTTATATATAGAAAAATTGAGTATAAAAAAAAATGAGAACCATATCTACTTAAAGTAGATATTAAATCATAAATAGTATAAGGATACTCTAAAATAATATAGTAACTATAATAAGCCCCTTATTTACTATTTATTTATATATATATAGTTAGTATTATATGATTATAAACTTTTTATTAATTCTTAGTAGTATATATAGGAGTTACTTATATATACCTATCTATAAAGCTTATCCTACTCTACTTTTCTAGCTAATAACTACCTATACTTTTTCCCTTCTCTAATACTATACTAAGTTATATATAGATATACTTAAAAATTATCTCTCTCTACCTTTAAGTAAGATAAGTATCTTTACTATATATATAATAAGAGACTAGTTTAAGGAGTAGTATAAATTGTATAGAATTTGACTTATCTATCTAAAATTTATTTTAACTATTATATATATAGTTAAAGCTTTAATAATTTTAATTCTATCCTAAGCCCCTAAATTTAGGTAAACTATGGACTAATCAGATATAATTTAAAGTATATATAATAGAGGCCTAGTAATTATTGCCCTAAGAGTAAATTAATATTATAATAATAAGTATACTAACAGAGTTAGTAATAGATTTTAGAGCTAGAAGTATTATATATAGTATTAAATCTCTAAATTTAAACTAAGTAACTATATAAAATTTAAGCTTTATAAGTGTATAATTTATATATAATTCCTATAAGATATAGTAGTATGGTATACTAGATTATAGATATAAATATTTAATAAGTATAGGGCTAAAATAGGATTTAGTATAATACTTATAAGTACTAATTTCAAGAGTAAATTAACGGTATAATAAGTAATTCAAGATAGATAGTTTAATTAAATTATATAATTTAATAAGGTAGATAGCATACTTATATATAGCTTACTTATTAGTTATCTTAATAGAAGCCTAGGATAATTAGATCAACATATTTAGGTATTATATATATAGTTAAGGGATATTATATATTATATTAAGTTAACTTTATATATAAAATTAGTATATTTATAAGTATATTTAATTATATATATATTAAATAAAGTACTTAAGCTAGAAATAATTAACGTATTTTATAAGCGAGCGGGATACCTAGTTAGCTAGGACACCCTAACTAAAACGCGTTAATTAATTATACCTTTCTTATCTAACTATCTACTATGCTACTAATTCACTCTTAAAATCATTAGAATTTAATATATTAAGAAAGCTAGATTTTACTTACTATCTAGGCTCTTAAAAAGTAGGATAAGCTATTAATTTATAAGGTAGTATATATATATAATATTCTAAAATTAACACTTTATGCCTATCTTATTAGACGCGAAAACCGCGTTAAATCCCGCCTAAATTTATTTAAATTAACTAAAATCGAGGAGAATTTACTAGAGAAATAGGTACTTTCTATAGATAACTAAGGAGTGATACTATAACCTAAAATAGTATAAGAAATAGCTAATCTCTTACTTATAATATATAAAATAACCCTAATTTAAACTATTAATAAGAATTAGGTAATAAATTATATTAAATAATACCTAGAGCTTAATATATAGTTCTCGAGACGCTATAATTATATATATATAAAATATAAAGTTCTAAAAATTATAAGAGAATAGTTTAATCTTATTTAAAAGATAATTTATAGTAATAGGATTAATCTAAATAATATCTATAATTTTAATAAGATAGGCTTTATAATAGGCTTAACTATAACTATAAAAGTTATAATAAGAGCTAAATATTATAGTTAGCGCACTATTTTATAGCCTAGAAATTATAAATAAGTAACCTTACTTAAGTATATAGGTATATCTAGATTTAGCCTCCCTCTAATAATTATCTTTTAAGGGTAAAGTTTTTATTATAAGCTAGGCTAATAAACTTCTAAATAATTAGTAATTTAAGGTTAGCCTAAATAGATAGACCTTAGATAAAATTAGCCTTTACTAACTTAAAAAGGTCTTTCTTCTATTAACTTCCTTAAGAATAAAGGGGAAATATTAACTCCTAGTTCTTAATAATTATAGGAGCTATTTAACTCTAAAATTTAATAAAATTTATTATTAAAATAATATAATTCTAATTTATATACTACTACACTCTTCTTATCTTTTATAACCTCTTAATATAGGTTATTTTATAGTTCTTAAGCGTGTATATAGTTAAATCGTTAAAAATTTGATATAGATTAGAGTAAACTATATTAATAAATTAGACTTTCTCGACGCTTTTTTAATTACTTAAAATAAGGTATTTAAGCTAGAAATAATTAAAAATAGCTTCTTAGTAACTAGATTAATACTATATAATCTAAATTAAGTAATTTTAAAGCTTAATATTTAACTCTATATACTTATACTACTACCTTTTTAAGAGAGCGAAAGTAGTATATAAGAGCTAAAAATACTATTAAATTATAAATAACTCTAGAAGTAAGCTTCTTTAATTAAAAAGCTCTTAGAAAAACGCTCTAAGAGCCTACTAAGCCTATTAAATTCTACTATTAATTAAGTACTAAAAGCTTACTAAATCATAATATAATCTACTACTTTTCTTACTTAAGAAAATAAGCTTTTACGTGCTAGAAATAAAAAAAGAAGTAGAAAAAGGCAAGATTAAAGTAATAGATAGCTTATCTAGAAGGTCTATTAGTAGTAGAGCTTAAAGAATTAGCCTAAAAGGTTAAAAATCCGTAAATTTAACCTTAAGATAGAGAGCTAACTAGTTAAAATCTAGGTTAAGAACCACGACGTTAGGCTCCACTAAGGTACTTAGAATATAATATCTAAGGGTATAAAAGAACGTATTATCTAAAATTAGTTAAATAGCTTATATATTTAATATTATATAGGTATGCTTAGATTATTCTATTAGAATTATAAGAATTTAGTTAGGGTGTCCTAGCTAACTAGGTATCCTACTCACTTATGAAATATATTAAGAATACCTTTCTTAGTAATTAGGTTAATTTTATATAATCTAAAATAAGTAGTTTTAAAGCTTTATAATTAAATTTATATATTTATATATTAGAGAATGGAGTCCTTACGTGTTCTCTAAGTTCGCACTTTATCCTTTATTTTACCGGAATTCTCCGGTGTTTCGCTTATATCATGTCATGTGACATTTTCCTTATTTTATTTATTCTATTTAATTTCTTCTCTAAATCTCAGGTATTTAGTTCTCGTATTTCGGCAGAATACTTTAAATCTTATGCCTATTCCTTCTCCACTTTCTATCCTGAGAATTTCCTGAGAGGACCCTAAATTAGCTTAGCTTGATCACATTACCTTATTCATCTAATCTAATTCCCTAAGATTAGTAACTAGTCGCCCTACCAACCTTAGATAGTTATGACCCTAGTATGCCCTCTCTAAGCACAAAAAATCCTTATATTTTAACGCAATTCGTGTCGTTTTTTCCTAAGATTGGTAACTAGTCGCCCTACTAACCTCAGTCGTTTTAACCGCACGTAAATATACATATAGGCTACTTAAAAATAATCATTTTAACCACACGTAGCTATACGTGTGGGTTATTTCGAGATAGTCTCTAGTTTAGAGATCTCTTATATTCTATTCTATTAAGCCTACTAATTAGCTAGAGCCTTATTAGATTACCTCTAAATTGTGATATTTCACATTTCACTATTTTCAACGCAATTCTAAGTCAGAATTTATATTCTCTATCTACACGTTACATGTATCTATACGTGTTTATATGTTTATATATTTATTTATTATTCATATATTTATATGGTTTATTTATTTATTGGTGAAAATTTTATAAGTTTACTGGAAAATTCCAGCTATATCCTGCTATATATACCTAGACCTGGACAAAACCCGCGGGATTCCCACCGTGGGACAGACCGTGGCACGGGTAATTTCATAAAAACTAGTCCCATGGGAGTGGGGCGTGGTGGTCAAAAATGGTTTGTCCCGTCCCATGGGCGGGACTAGGAGGGTATATCCCGCCCACCTTGGGAAATGGGAATACCCATGGGCCTGTAAACAGTGCAAACAGTTACCCTTTTTGGACGTGCATTATTAATGTAGATTCTTGGTTTTTTTGGTTGTATTTCACTTACGTATAGTTTAGTGTACTAATCTTGGTTCTGTCTAATTTCAATTTTAATTTTAAGTCCTATATTACTTTGGATTTATGGTGCTTATATGACATAAATCAATTTGAAACTGAATAAAATGATATGGACTAAGTACATGGAGTATTTCGGCCGAAAAAAATCAGTAGTTACTGACGAACATAGAATCCTCTCGTCTTGGGCGCTTTTCACCTTGGAATCTCGTTGACATCCGGGACTGGGTTGCCTCTCCTTTTTGCGGTGGAAGATCTAGCTCACTACCTTTTGAAGGTTCTAGAGGTTCTAGAGATGGAGAAGAAGATGAAGCTGGAGGTTGATGTAGATATGGATCTAGGTCTGGATCTGGATCTGGATCTGGAGGACCTGGTAGAGAGATTGTAGGATTCTCTTCGTCATCTTCATCGTCTGGAATAGAGTAAAGTGATCGGCTACGTCTCCGTCTCTTTCTAAGAGGTTGTTGGCTTGATCGCTGCTTTGATCGCTGGCTTGGTCGTTGCTTTGATCGCTGGATAGGACGTTGTGAATGACTAGGTAAGTCTTCCTCTTCGTCGTCACTAATTGGATTAATCCCATCAACCTTAAGAAAGGAAGCTTCACGCCTCTCTTCGATCTCATCAAGTTCTTCACGAGTATAGACTTGCTTATATAAATTAAGCTCATCTTGCTCAACTTCGAAATTTGACGTACACCGAAATAGCATTAAGGCTTGAATTGTTGATGGTGAAAGAGACCCACGCCGGTAGTGGCATATATCTCGGGCAGAGTTGAAAAGACGTTCTACACCAGCTCCAGTTGCTGGAATAGAGAAGACATCTCGTGCTAGCCGCGCAAGAGTTGGGAATTGACGCTGCTGGTCTCGCCAGTACGTACAGGGATCTTGTTCAGTCTGTTGTCCTATATGAAGATTAGACTAAGGACGAGCTAGTAAATCAGGAAAATAGGTAAAATACCAAGATTCAGGTAGGTTGTAAGCTCATTATTAGAGCTTAGCTTCTTAGCTTGCTGAGGCTGAGAGTCACTGAATAATCCCCTAAACTGACTAGTCGTCTGGCTAATGGCAGTTACTGGTAAAGGTGGAGAGGCTAGCTGCTATTGGTAGTTAAGAAGGTATCGCCGTAAAGAGTTCTCATATTTTTCCCGCCATTTATAATTGTTATCTGCCCAGTCTGTTCCTGAGAAGAATTCAAGCTTATTCTCTGGGGCAAGAATTGTCCTAATTGCGAAGAGATGGCCATGGACCTCCTCTGTCTTATTATAATAGATAGAAAGCTTCTTTTTTCCAGCTTGAAGTGAAGAAAGCATCTCTTGCTTCCATACTACCTATAGAAAGGTTAGTTATAGAAAAGCATCGAGTATGGTATTATACCTTCTTCTTGATAAGCTGATGAATTGACTTCTCAAAATGCCCAAAAAGTAGGTTATAAATCTTGAAAACGTTGTAAATTGTGACTTCCTTGCTCTTTGATAACCCTTTTGTCTAGTAGTAGAATGGCTTAGTAATCTGGAGAAGGTAGTTAATCTATCTCCATTCTTCTGTATTTAAGGCAAATTGGTGTTGAAGAAAGTCCGCACAATATTGATCAAAGACTGGCGCAAGACGTTTTGCTCGTCTTAGCATAAGGAACGTTGAATTCTAGCGAGTTCGGACATCCTGGATTGGAACAAGCTTTAGATGAGCTTGTTGAAGATTTGTGAAGGCTTCTCGGCGTTGGGGACTCGCGTTGATATAGACGGCGAATTTGCGGATCTAATAAGACGATTAGTTACTTTTTTTTGGCCGAAAAAACAAGAAGCATGGTTTAGACCGTATCCCGTAAACGCATAATAAGAGTAGAAGCTTACCTTTAAAAGCGTATAGCGTATTCCTTGAGACCGATCATGCACGTTTAAAGCCCTCTCTTGGTCTTCTGACCATTGTCAGTCAGCGGTATCATTTATAGGATTGACCTTCATAGCACCAAGAAGGTCACGTAGGCTAAGTTGAATCATATAAGCGAGGCAGGGAATCTGTATAATTGGCGTTGTTGAGCCGACTGGTAGTTCAAGGGAGTCAATAGCCTGCTGGAGGTTCTCAACTAGTGTAGAGTTATTTGACGCGTTATTAGTGGTGACGGCTAATACCCGATCCATAATATCATGATCTTGAAGGACCTTGAATACCACCGTACCAAGGTTCTCACCAGAATGTGTCCCAGAAAGTGGCTTAAATGCTAGAAGAATCTCGCGAAAATTCCAATCAGCATCCACAAAATATCCAGTAATAGCCATAAAGGCCTGTGTAAATGGCGACGTCCAGTAGTTAAGTGCAATAGAGAGCTTCGCACCACTTGGTAAGGCTGATAATACCCTCTATTGGTCTTCTTGCACCATTATCTAAAGGCGACGACGTGCTGTCCTTGGATGGAGGAGCTTAGGTTTTGAAGTTGAGAGCTGAGCTTCTGTGATTAGGTCCTCGAAATCCTGGTGTGCTAGAAACTGGAATGGAAGGGATGACTTTACAAGTAGCCTAACCTGCATCCGTTCCCACTGGTCGGAGTTAAAGGTTCGTTTTGTTAGGGACGGTATTTGGTCCTGGATAGCGAAATAGGTCAGTAACATAGTATTTTTTTCGGCCGAAATAATTCGTTAAAGAACTAGGACGGATTTCTAATACTTACCACATTATTAAAGGAGCCTGGGATATCCTTTTGCCATAGCCTTTTATGGGCTAGACGCTTACATGCCCCTGTGGATAAATGTCGTTTTGAAGCACTCGTTCCATTTTAGGTAATATTGGGGTGAGGGAGAGTCCTTCCACATTTCTGATAAAGAACCCTTGGCTCACCCGTAGTGTGGTGCGCGACCTGGTTAAAGTCTTGCTAAACGTCAGAAGTTCGTTTAGCGTCCCAGTGCATCTTTTTCTGTGTGTTAGAAGGTTGCGTCTCCATCCACCACTGAATAAATTCAGTCTTATTCATCTCAGTCTAGATAACCCAAACCTTCTGCTTAGGAGGTCCACCACGTTGAAGAAATTGAGGAGCAGAGGGTAGAGGTGATAGAAAATCAGTAATCTGCGTAGAGACTAGAGATCTCTGGCTATTAGGGACTTCAGTTATAGAGGGAGGGTTAAGATGAGTAAATGAATCTTCATATAACTTATTCCCTGCTAGTGAAGAAGGACCAGCGTCAGAAAATTGACTAAAACTTGACATATTCACGAGCTTTAAGGTAGAATCGAGTATAGGAAAAAAGAGGTTTTGAAGAGTACTCCAAGACATTTCGAAGAAGAATTAAAAGAGAGCTTACCAAGGAGACGAGCTGAACCTGTTTACCAGTCTAGAATATCGCGCGTGGGATAGTTCTAGAGAAGAGATGAGATGAGGTAGGCCACAGATGTTTCATGAAAGGAAATTAGCTAATTTCTAAGGGCATTCTAATTGGTAGAGTATGTAGGACATCCTAAGCCACTAAGAGCTCTGATTAGAAGATCATGTAGCATTCCACGTCGTATTCTACGCCACCTATAGCCTAATTATGGGATCTTAGGTGGGCTACCCGTTAGTCCCACGGGAAGTCCCGTATAGTCTAATTCTTCGGCAACTCGATGTCCCCAAGAATTTTGGAGAAGAAAAATCGACATTTCTGAATTTATATTTTGAAATACAGGTTATAATATTCACTTTAGAGCTTTAAAGGAAGAGAGAGGTAATTGAATTAGCGGATAGCTACTGATTCCACATATTTAAGTAGAAAAATACCTTGAATCAGCCCCTAAGCCCATCGGGGGGCCGCCCCCGGATTAGTTTGAAAGCATTCATAGTGGAAATATATATTTCTACCTTCATGATTTTCGTTCTCTACTAGTTGAATAGGATTTATTCGGCCGAAAAAATCTCTTTCCTTCCAAAATCTATAATATTAGCCTTAAATGTTATATTCTAACGCACATCTTTAACCAGCATTTTATTCGGCCGAAATGTTAAGATTTTGAAAGACTGACGAGCATGCCTCTCTTTTTTCAGGTGACTTTTCTAGTAGAATAATGAGAAACTGACTCTTCTGACGCTAATTAGGTATTCTGATATCTCCATTTCCTGAAATGGATATATGGTAGCATTCGGAAGGTGGCAAAAGCCCCCGATTGGCTAGCTAATTTAGCTTTACGGGCTACACGTCTATTCTAAGCGCGTCTTTGTACGCGTCTTCCCTAAAGGTGTTTACGGGGTTGAACGCGTTCTAACTGCATCTTTGATAGCATCTTTGACTGATTGCATCTTTGACAGCATCTTTGACTGCATCTTTGACTGCATCTTTGACGGCATCTTTGATGGCATCTTTGACGGCATCTTTGACGGCATCTTTGACGGCATCTTTGACTGCATCTTTAACTGCATCTTTGACTACATCTTTAACTGCATCTTTGACTACATCTTTGACTGCATCTTTGACTGCATCTTTGACTGCATCTTTGACTGCATCTTTGACTGCATCTTTGACTGCATCTTTGACTGATTCTTTAACTACATCTTGGAGAAATGGGTCTCTTTAATGGCCTATTTTCTCCAAGGATGGCTCAAAGGCATAAAAATGGGTTTTCTTTAAGTATCCTCTTTCTTTAACATCTATTTTGGTGGGCTTTGACAAGCATCTTTCTTCAGTCTTCGATATGTGGTAAGAGAAGTAGGAAAAGTGGGAGACTGAGGTATAAAGGCTGCATTTTTTTGGTAAACAAACCTTCCATCTTCTACAACCGATCAGAGGCTATTCTAACACCTTAGTCTTTACAGCTTTATAAAGCCCTCAAAGTCCGCTGCGAATATCAACCTCTATCCATCCTCTCCATCCTCTCCATCCTCTCCATCCTCTCCATCCTCTCCATCCTCTCCATCCTCTCCATCCTCTCCATCCTCTCCGTCCTCTCCGTCCTCTCCGTCCTCTCGAACTAAGGCACTATTTTCCTGATACTCCTACTCAAAATGAACCCTTCATCAATAAACCAGCTAGCTCTGGAAAACTTGCTTAATAATAACCTAGACCATGCCAACCAGTCTATGTTCGAGAAGGTTATGCTCGCTGTCAAGAGCCAGCCTGAAGATAAGCGGTATGCGTTTCAGGTGGATGTGATGGAACATCTAATGAAGCTCCAAGACGAAAATTCTGATGCGGTATCTCGCTGGTATTCATACGTGCTTGAAAGTGGGGTTTGGAAAAATGAGCGAAACCAGCCTAGCTTTAATGAGGAATGGCAGCGGGCTCGATAGATACACGACCGGCATCAGTAGAACCTGGAATATGTTACATCTATCAAGGAAAAGGCAATTCAGAAATGGGGGGTAGAGAATACGTCAATTTTCTTTACCAGAATCACTACCAGGTCGATGGCTGAATAAGTGAGTAAAATGCTGAGGCAAGGTCTCGATTACGCACAGGTACAGCTTGGTGTTAACCATGAGCTAGTTAGTCGACTGAACGCCGCTGGACGGGGATATCGCCGTTCTAAACACCTGATATAAGGAGACTTAGTACGGGCAGCTACGGCGCTAAAGACGGAGCCTTTACGAGCGCAAGAATTCAAGCGACATGGTCTACAAATTGACGAAGATGGCTTCTTAGTTGCACGAGATGATCCACCAAGTCCGGATATCCACACTGAAGATGAGGCGGATTTTGAAGATGAAGACGTTGGAGATGGAGATGGAGATGGACATGAAGATGATGTAGAGAGTGATCAAATTAATGATTCTGAGCCAGAAACGAACCCCTCTACTCGGTCGCCATACCGTCCTCTTACTCCAGAAACTCCATCAAAATCCCCAAATACGCAGAAGAAGAAGAAGCAGAAGCAGAGGCGATACCGAAGGCATTTTGGGATCAATAACACGTCTCTGACTGGTCGAAAACGACGAAATCGTGGATCAACACGGAAATCGAAGTGCATATGTAAGCTATCAAGATCCACGTTGCAGGGTTTCGAAGATGTACCAGAAAACGTTGACGATCGGGCTAAATTGATGCTATTACAGAGGATTAACTGGAAAATGGGAGTTATTTCGGCCGAAAACCTGTGTTATAGACACGCGCGGAGACTCTGTGCATATCTCGGCTTATACACCCGACAGTTCAAGTATCCAGACCTTATCAGCAGGTTGGCTTACGCAACGCGATAGATGGGAAGCTGGGCTACTTTTATAAAGGAGAAGTCAGTCTGGTTCACGCCAAAGAACCTACCTAACAATATGGTATGTAGCTCATTTCGATTTGAGCTTGATGCGCCTTCCCCGAGACTACGGATTGCATAATACCACGAACAAGGCTTTAGTCTTGAGGACATATGCACGAGAATCTACGGTATCCAGGATCCTAGATACCAGGAACTAGCCACAGAATTTGATGAGTGTGGAAATGTGATATTACCAAGGCTGTTTGGATGGTTAGAAGACGATATCTCCGACCTTGATGGGGTTGACCAGCTATCCAGCATGCTTGGAATTGAGGTAAAGTCAATGCTTCAACTAGTCCAACTTGAATTTGACCTCTACGACTACCATTACACATCTGCGATCTCAAGGCCTAGAATGGGGTGGAACCGGAGCATGTTCCAATCCTTAACCTAGCAGCTAACACGGCAGGATGTGTGTTATTACGCTGTATATGTTGCAATTCGACCAGACCACGCCTGGAGGTTAATCTCGTTCCCTTACTATACAAAATCCGCCTATCCAACAGAAGACACGGAGTTTATCCATATTGACCTCAATATTGGGGACTTCTTAGCGACAGGCAGAGGTGGTAACGCGGTCCAAGGTTCTGTGTCTTTTACTGATGAGGATGAGGATAACTGCTCTATTGTGTTACCGAAAATTCAACACCATCTCCAAGGATGGTGGGACAAGATTACCGCAGATCCAGCAAAACAGGTCTCTGGGCACACAATCGCAGTGCATCCTTGGATGTGGAATTCTGAATATGCTCGAGAATTTGGAACAGATTTTGCGCGTACAATTTGCAAGACTGGAGATGTACGTCTCACGTTGCTGACAATCCCACATGGGTCAACTGGTCCAGCAACTAAACTCAGAAGAACGGTCATGCCTTGGTTTGGGACTATTGAGGAAGACCACACATGCTTAGAAACTGCAGAAGCAGGTACTTGGAGCGAAATTGCTGACTCTCACCGAGACATCCGTCTTGCCCCTCGGATCCCATCAGGTAGCACATGTCATGTGTTCGCCGTGAATCCTTACACTTTTCCAGGGACTGCCCAGCTCACAGGTCTAGGTGCACTTTCAGACGCACTTCTAGGTCGCATCAAGTGGACAGAATGGTCCGTTTTTGTTGATTTAGAGATACTATTTGGCGAGGACCGTCTTGCTGCGCATAACTGGATCAAAAAATGGCGACGTCGCGCATCTAGACAGTTTGTGCAGGCATTCCAGACCATTATTTCGGCCGAAAAAACGGCTTATGGGGAAAGCTCCTTCTTCCACTTAAAGAAGAATGGCCTACCCATTCCAGATGTCCATCTCCAGTATCAGAAGGATGTTGGATCCGACGCAGCAAGTGTCATAAGTGCTTTAACTGAGATGGACGACGAGGCAATGGACGAGTTAGAAGATCATGAATAGAATAGAGATGAAGACTGGTTGCGAACTTGACGAATTTGATGAATGTACTTAGTATAGAGATAAAAAATCCAAGTCTTTTCCTTAAAGATTTTACATACAGAAACCAGATATATTACCAATCTTTCAGCATTCTTAGTCAGCAGATTATGCAGGGACTTTATGTAGATATGGGTAATTTTGCGACTCCCATGGGAAACCCGTGGGTATACCCAGGACGGGAAATGGGTCAAAAAAATCCCATGGGAGTGGGGCGTGGTGGTCAAAACCATATTATCCCGGCCCGTATGACTAAGGACCCGCGGGCACGGGACAAGAATTTAGGACCTCCCGCGGGTTTTGTCCAGGTCTATATATACCCCATTTTTCGTGTAGAGAATTGTTCCTTTAATATATATTTTTCTATTCTATATTCCATGGGGAATTCAACCTTAATTTCTGATATTCTACCTTATGGAGCTCGGGCCGACTATATAGGCCTACCCTATAATATTGTCTATCATATTCTTCTGCCTTATCTCTATATTCGCCAAAATTAAGCTCGTTAAGCTCAGAATTCGATAATTTACCTATCCTCGAACGTTTTAGAACGTCTAGAATCCTTAGAATCCTCTATATAATCCTCTAAGCCCCTAAACCACGTCCTATCCTTCAAGTCTCACTTATCTCTTACTTTGACCTTACTTTAACCTTACTTCCACTATATCTATATCCATAGATGTGATCCTAATAGGTCCTACTACCTAGTAGCTCTAGTATACTTAAATTAAGCGCCTAGCTAAGTAATAGAATATATAGGATCATATTAATCTAGAATAGAATATACCTTAAGCAGCGTTACCTAGGGTACTAGATATTATAGATATTAACGTGGATAATATAGTATATAATATGTTAGGGCGCGGGCTGGTAGGGTTATAATAGGAGGAGATCGATAGGATTAGAATGTATCTAGAAGGATTCTAATTAATCAGGTAGTAGACGGGGGCAGACTAGCGTAAGCTTTTATATAAGACGTAGCTTGAAGAGCTATAATAGGGTCTAGGATAGATGTGTGGATAAATAGACTAAAGATCACGTGCCCGTGATCTTCCTTATCGGTCCTGGCGGGTCTAGGCGGACCCTTATAGTTCACACCGTGATAGTACCCCCTCCCTTAGGGCTAAGCTCTATTAAGGCAGGGCTTATAGGGGTATCTACAATAGAAGTTCTAGATAATTTCGCGGGCGTGCGCGAGGTATTTAACGGGTTCTTTAGTAGGGTCGTTATAACTAATCTATTTAATGGTATATTTTAGGCGCGGGCCTCTATAACCACGTCGTTCCTAGCGGGAATCTAGGATATCTTCTACTTCCTATTCCTCTAGTCCTTTAACTTTAACTAGAGGCGGGGGTTTAGGTACCTACTTATGTATTAGGTTCTCGGCCGCGAGCTATAGCAGGCTAACGTTAAATACTAGGTAGATCTTTATACTAGCGGGTAGTTCGAGCTTATAAGTGTATAGGCTTATGGCCTCTAGGACCCGAAAGGGTCCTAAATTCTTCTAGTCTAGCTTCTTCTATGGGTAGAGGGTCTTAATATTCCTAGCATTTAGCTAAACTAGTTATCTAGGATAGTAGCGGTAGGTAGGCGCGTGGTAACGGTTCGTTTACTCTTTATAACGGGCTTATATTGTCAGAGAATGGAGTCCTTACGTGTTCTCTGAGTTCGCACTTTTTTACCGGAATTCTCCGCTATTTCATTTATGTCATATCATGTGATATTTTACTTGATTTGTTTGTTCTGTTTGATTTCTTCTCTAAATCTCAGGTATTTAGTTCTCGCATTTTCGGCAGAATAGTTTGAATCTCACGCCAATTTCTTCTCCACTTTCTATCCTGAGAATTTCCTGAGAAGACCCTGAATTAGCTCAGCTTGACCACATTGCCTTGTTCATCTGATCTAATTCCCTGAGATTGGTAACCAGTTGCCCTGCCAATCTCAGACAGTTATGAGCCCGGTGTGCCCTCTCTAAGCACTACAATATCCTCATATTTTGACGCTATTCGTGTTGTTTTTTCCTGAGATTGGTAACCAATTGCCCTGCCAACCTCAGACAGACACGATTTAGGTCGTTTTGACCACACGTAGCTATACGTGTGGGTTATTCCGAGATAGTCTCTGGTCTAGAGATATCTCATATTCTATTCTGTTGAGCCTGCTAGTCAGCTAGAGCCTCATAGAATTACCTCTGAATTGTGATATTTTCACATTTCACCATTTTTGACGCAATTCTAAGTCAGAATTTGTGTTCTCTGTCCACACGTGTGACGTGTGTGTTACCTACACGTATCTATACGTGTTTGTGTGTTTGTTGTTTGTTGTTTGTGTGTTTGTGTGTGTTTGTGTGTTTATGTGTTTGTGTTATACAAACACATAAATTGTCTGTTTGTTGTTTATGTTTGTTATTTGTGGGTGAAAATTCTGCAAGTTTGCTGGAAAATTCCGGCAATATCCTGCTATATATACCCCATTTTCGTGTGGAGAATTCTTCCTTCTTCATATATTTTCTATTTCATATTCCGTGGAGAATTCAACGTTGAATTCTGATATTCCACCTGGTGGAGCTCGGGTGGAGCTCGGACTGATCTTGTGGGCCTACCCCACAATATTGTCTATCATATTCTTCTACCTCATCTCCATATTCGCCAAAATTGAGCTCGTCAAGCTCAGAATTCGACAATTTGCATATCCTCGAACGTTCCAGAACGTCCAGAATCCTCAGAATCCTCCATACGAATCTCCCAAAAATCACGTCCTATCCTTCAAGCCTCACTTATCTCTCACATATCTCTCACTTTGACCTCATTTTGACCTTACTTCCACCATGTCTACATCCACAGATGTGATCCTAACGGGTCCTACCACATGGCAACTCTGGTATACCCAAATTAAGCGTCTTGCTAAGCAGCAAACTGTATGGGATTATATCAATCCAGAACAGAATGCACCTCAAGCAACGTTACCTAGGGTACCAGATATCACGGATATCAACGTGGACGATGCATTATATAATAGACAAGTCAAACGTCGTCTAGAGGTTAAAGACGTGTCAGAGAGAATTCGAAAAGTGGAAATTGCCCTACAATCTACGATCAATAGGTCGATGAAGGAGTTTTTGATTAACAAAACAACTGGATTTGAGATGCTGCGAGCATTATATCTCCTATATAATCAGCGAGACGTCTTGCACCGGAGAACAGTCGAAAAACGGTGGAGGAAGACGATCCAGGGCCCATCTCAGGGTCAGAAAATTGAGGATTGGGTCATCCAGGTGCAGACAATATATCATGAAGGTGTTATAGAGGGAATTGCCATCGTACAGACGACGGATTGTGCACCTCTAGACTTCATGGACGCCGTGCACAATATTACCCCATTATGGCATAACCGAACCTACAACGAGGTCATATCAAAGATCAAGAAAAATATTCAAGTGGATTTTGACGAACTTTGTCTAAGTTTCAGCCAGAATCTCGATATTGAAAAACCCAAGACGACCTCATTCCGCCAGTCACATGCCACGTTCCAGGATATTCCAGACCAGGCAGAACAGTCTAAATCAGGCAAATCGACTAAACGGACACCTCGCTGTCCCTGTCAGAATGTGCCAAATGACGGAAATCACCGATTCCAGGACTGCGCCTACCTCAATCCGTCAAAGAGACCAGCGAATTATACATGGGATGAAGACGTGGATTCACGCTTTGAGAGAGCAGCTAGCAAGAGCTTGCCATTCAAGACAGCCTTGGACAAATTCAAAAAGGATAATGTGGGTGCTAACGCGGTCAGCATGCTGACTATATTCAACCAGATCGGGTTGAATCAACCGCAAGAGACCCCAATTCGGACGTCATACCACGTTTCAACACCGCAGAATTGTCCAGATTGGGCCTTTGATACAGGGTCAAACACACATGTGTGCAACGACAGATCGCTATTCTCTAATTTCGTAGAACGGAGCACATACGTCAAAGTCGGAGATACTAGAACGCCGGTTCTAGGTGTTGGATCAGTCTCGTTCCAGCCAACCGAGGGAAATAGCCGCTTCGACCTCCATGACGTTGCATATTCCCCATCATTCCACGTCAACCTCATTTCCGCCTCGCGTGCACGTGCAGCAGGTGTGTATCTCAACGACCGGACTGGCTGCCTTGAAGGCAAAAATGGCAACTGGTTATGCAAGGTGGATTATCAAACTGGCATATTGCTGGTCAAATGGGACAAAGAGAACGTGTTTCAGAACGCATTTCTCACATCAAACTGCCATATTGACAGCCTCCATAAGCCTGATATAACTACCACACATGCACAATCAAACGTCTTGCCAATTCGACCAGTTGCCTATGGGACGTCGTCTAGTCCCCATATAACCAAGGCAACCATGGAGCTCGTCCATAAGCGTCTAGGTCATGTGAGCAAGGAAGTGGTGCAGCACGTCCAGGATTCGACAACTGGCATCGAGATCGACAAGACGTCGATATTTCCACATATTTGCGAGACGTGTCAGCTCAGCAAGGCAAAACGTCAGATATCAAGGCGTCCCATGACGACCGGAACGTCCCCATTTGAGGCTATCCACTGGGATCTCACCCATATGCAGCGCACTCACAATCAGGTGCAATATATCAGTCACGCATATTGTCCCGTGACTGGTTATCATATTTCGACAAATTTGTCAAGCAAAATGGATATTGCAGACGACTTAAGAGCCAAGATTGCCTTTCTGAAGCGTCAATTTGGAATTCAGGTCAAGGTGCTCCATACAGATGGTGACACGAATTTATCACAATTTACCCAAATTGACTGCATACGACTCGGAATTCAACACCATTATACGCCACCTGGTCAGCCGGAGCAGAATGGATATTCTGAGCGTGCTGGAGCACGAATTGCTGAATTATGCCGCTCCATGTTGATTGAAGCAGGTCTTCCAAGCTCGCTGTGGCCTGAAGCAGCGAATTCTGCGGTCTATTTGCTGAATCGGACCCCCATGAGACGACTGAATTGGGCAACGCCCCACCAAGCTCTATATGACGCGCTTATGGAGACTGGGATTAATCCACCTGGATATATGGACCCAAAGCCGTCTCTTTCCAATCTCCGAGTCTATGGGTGTAAGGCATATGTGCGCATTCCATCGACTATACGATCACAGAAAGTTGGTCCAAGAGCCCAAATTGGCTATCTAGTTGGATATGTGGCTTCAAATATCTGGAGAATTTGGATCCCATCCCGCAACAAGGTTATTCGTGCAAGAGACTGTATTTTCGACGAGACCAGTTTTTTCAAGCCAACTGACCAGATTGAGCGCCAGAAACATGAGGTTTTTGACGATTCAGGATCTATAATCAACTGCCTTGATGAGGCAGAATTTGACTCTCTAATCACAGATCTCGATATGCTAGATGACGAGCAGGACGAGCAGAGAGTGGAAAGCATGGAAAATGTGACGTCAGAACGAGCAGAAACGCAGGATATGCGTTCTGAGGGGGAGGATGAGGTCTTGGGCGATATTCCACGTACACCAGAGACCATGAAGGGATCACCTGACCAGTCCCCAGAGCCGTCTTCTTCGGCCGAAATCAACCAGCTCCTAGAACCGTCTTTTTCGGCCGAAATAAACCAGGCGGATAGACCCGCTATATCGGCAATGAGACCCATGATCCTGGTTGACAATTCACGATTTAACGTGTCAGAATATCCAATATTCAACGACAATCCTGCCCATGATTCAGACGACTCAGAGTCCATGGAAGACGTGGTGAATAACCGCCTGAAACGTGCCTCTGATAGCACATATAATGTGGATTTTGAGGATTATGACACCAAACGTTTCAAGTCGAATCTTGCCCTATTTCCATTTATCCAGGCGTTCTCTGCCGCGCTGATGAGCCAGCCAAAGAAGGCTCATATTGAGGATATTCCACCACCTCCAGAAGGTTATCATGACCTTGAAACACACGAATTTCGAGTCCAATTCAGAGAAGCAATGGAGGTAGAATTCAAGAAGCTGGAACAAATGAAAGCATGGATTCCAGTCAAGAAAGACCTCATTTCTCAGGCTCATATCAAGTGTGGACCCATTCCACAGAAATCGTGTCTGACACACCAAATCCTACCTGTCAGGTGGGTATTCGCCTATAAAACGGACCCAAATGGGTACGTTGTAAGGCACAAAGCGCGCTTATGTGCACGTGGAGACCAGCAGATCATGGAGGATCGTGATACGCGCGCCACCACGCTCGCCGCCACCACATTGCGTATTCTATTGGCTATTATAGCCGCATTCGACCTTGAAACCATGCAATTAGACGCTGTCAACGCGTTCTTAAATAGTCGGCTGACGGACGACGTTTTCTGTCATTATCCACCAGGATTTGGACGGAAAGGACACGTTTTGAAGCTTCTTCAAGCCCTATATGGTCTCCGAATTGCCCCATTTCTATGGCAACAAGAACTCCGCGAAGCATTAAGAGCATGTGGTCTTAACCCAATTTCGGAAGACCCATGTCTATATGTAGGACAGAATGTGATCATTATGGTCTTTGTGGATGATATGCTGATAATATATCATCGGAAACACGCTGAATCAGCGCAGAAAATCAGGTCATTCCTTTGTGACCGCTTTGAGATGAAAGATTGTGGAGAATTGTCTCATTTTATCGGGATGCGAATTATCCGAGAACGTGCAACTCGTCGATTATGGATCCTGCAGGACGCATATATTGACAAAATTGCTCACCGTTTTAACCTTACTGGATATACCGCACCTAAGACCCCATTGCCGTCTAAAAGACTGACGGAATTTGAGACTGAACCACCTCTATCACATGCCGCTCTAAACGGATATCAACAGCGTGTTGGAAGCCTTCTTTTTAACGTCATATCCACACGACCAGACGCATGCTTCTCATCACAAGCTCTATCCACGTTCTTGACCAAGGCACGTGCGTCACATGTTGCTGCAGCAGATCACGTCATCAAATATCTATATGGGACGAAACACCTTGCCATTGAATTTGATGGGCGCAAGCCAGCTGCTCAGCTATTCCGGGCTGCCTCAGACGCCAGCTTTGCGGATAATCCTGATCGAAAGAGCTCAGAAGGGTATATTTTCTCGTTATATGGTGGAGCTGTTGACTGGAAATCGCGTAAGCAGCGCACTGTTACCACGTCAACAACCGAAGCCGAGCTTCTATCCATAACAGCAGCCGCTAAACAGTTATATTGGATTAAACGGTTATTTCGATCAATTGAGTTCGATCTTAAAGAGCCCTTTGTCCTACAATGCGACAACCAGCAAACGGTCGATCTCCTTGTCAAGCAGGACTCGATATTTAAGACCAAGCTAAAACATGTGGATATTCAACAGAACTGGCTACGTCAAGAAGTCCAGAATGGAAACTTACTGATTGAGTGGGTTCCAACCTCAGAGATGCCTGCCGATGGACTGACTAAGCATCTTTCATCCCAACAACAACAACGCTTCGTAGAACAGCTTGGTATGGTCAACGTGCAGCACCTCATATCTGACCAGTCTAGTCAATTTTGACGGTTTAACCCGTTATATTTCCTTGGTTATATTCCAGAATTTGACAAATTTTGTGGGATTTGCTTACTAAATATGCAGATTTAACATGCTGTTAAATCTGGGGGGGTATGTCAGAGAATGGAGTCCTTACGTGTTCTCTGAGTTCGCACTTTTTTACCGGAATTCTCCGCTATTTCATTTATGTCATATCATGTGATATTTTACTTGATTTGTTTGTTCTGTTTGATTTCTTCTCTAAATCTCAGGTATTTAGTTCTCGCATTTTCGGCAGAATAGTTTGAATCTCACGCCAATTTCTTCTCCACTTTCTATCCTGAGAATTTCCTGAGAAGACCCTGAATTAGCTCAGCTTGACCACATTGCCTTGTTCATCTGATCTAATTCCCTGAGATTGGTAACCAGTTGCCCTGCCAATCTCAGACATATATAGATAGTATCTTAGCGTGGATATATATAGTTAGTTCCTCTATATATATAGCGAACTTCTTAGCGTCTCGGGCTATAGGGTAGCTACTTAGTAGGGATGGTTTAAACCTAATATAGGGGTAGAACCTATAATTAGCATAGAATAGGGAGACTCGCGTACTCTTAGAGTAGTAGGAGTTCGCGGTAAACTTAGCTAGCGGTAGCTATTTAGACTAGTTATCCTATAGATAGGATATATACGCTTAGAGGTATTATTCTAAGATAGTGTTCGTACGCTTAGTCTAACTATCTATCTCTAGGTAATAGGTAGTAGATAGTAAGTTAGTGATTTATAGGCGTCTCGTTAGGTGCTTCTAAAACTAGGCCATAAACTAGGGCCCTTAGTTAGATATAATTATACTTAATAAGCTATATAGCTTCTAGATATAATAGATATATAGGCGGGCGACTTCTTTTATATTATAAGTTCCCTTATAGTATATAAAATACTTTATTTTAGTTAGGCGGTCTATAATAATAAGGATAGCGTTATATCTATGGCTTAGTAGTAGGTATATAATAAAATCTATACTAATATCTAGCTAGGCTCTCTTAGGTATAGGTAGTTATCTTAGAATTCCCTAGTAGGCTTCTTAGGTAGGTATGGCCTAGTGGCAGATATAATAGTTCTTAGTCTAGTTACTTATATATTAGTAAATTTAGGGCTAGTAGTACTCTTAAGATAGTAGTTTATATATTTTTAATTAGCTAGGATAGCTAGTAGCGGGCTTATTATAGTACTAGTATAGGATTTTAGCCTTTAGTTTATTATTATAAGGGATATATAGATAGTTCTAGTAGTATAGGTAATTACCCTTTTATTTATAGTTAGTAAGTATGATTTTAGGGTAGTAGCTCGCGTTACTATCTAACGCCTTTAGGATAGATTATATTATATTATCTTAGGTATATACCTTAGCTAGTAGGTCTTTAATCGCGGGTGGTGGTTCTAGTAAGCTATAATCAGCGAACTAGACTCTCCTTATATATATAGTCATAGCTAGTGGCTCTTTAGAGGTTCTAGATAGGTCTAGTAGGGTAATTAAGGGTTCTCTTATTCCTAAGTAGGTTAAGACATTCACTTATAGGTTCTCCTTCTTTAGGACGGTCTAGCTTTAGTATAATAGGCGTTTATCTCTCTCTTTAGGGAGATCTTCTAACCTCCTAGTTAGGGCGTTAGGTTTCGCACCCTACTTTCTAGGTTAGTATATAATTTTAAAGTTAAATTAGGATAGGAATTTAGACTAGCGGGCTTAGCGGCGGTTTAGAAGCTTTATTATTATAAAATATTCTAGGTTATAGTAATCTATTATAACCTTAATAGGCGAGGATATACCCTCTAGTTTAGGGCGCTACTCCTTAAAGTAATAGATAATAGCTAATAGCTCTTTATTATATATCTCATAGTTATATTTAGCTATAGAATGCTTCTTAGAAAAGAAAGCGATAGGGTATAGGACTCTAGTGTTATTATACTAGGATAGGATACTAGTAGAAACGAAATTAGATATATCTATTTCTAGGATTATCTCCTTAGACTAGTTAAAGGGTTTTAGGATAGGGGTAGATATAAACGCTTTTTTTAAAGCTTTAAAGCTTAACTAATAGGTAGGGGTCTATTTAAAATAGACACCTTTCTTTATAAGCTTTATAAGTAGGGTAGTGACTTTTAAGAAGTCTTAGATAAAGCGGCGGTAGAAGTTACTAAAGCTAATAAAGGCTTATATATTAGTTAGATAGGTTAGGGTTTACTAGTTTATAATCGTCTTAATCTTATTAGGGTCTATATAAATACTATCCTTACTAATAATAATACTAAGGAATTTCGTCTTATAGATATAGAATTCATACTTAGATAGTTTTATAAATAGACTAGCCTCCTAGAGGCGTTATAGAACCTTCTATATATATTTAATATATTCTACTCGTGTGCGGCTATAAATTAGGATATCGTCTAGATATATAGTATAGAAGTAGTCTAGGTACTCTTATAGGGTATTATTTATAAACTATTAGAAGGATATAGGCGCCCTAGTTAGGCTAAAAGGTATCACTAGGGATTTAAAGAGCCCTAGCCTTATATAGAATATAGTTAGGTATTCTTATCCTTTCGCGATTTATAGGTTATTAAAAGTAGAGATAATATTAATCTTCATGAAGTATTTTATACCTTTTAGGTTATTTAGGGTCTCTTTCGTAAGCGGTAGCGGGTAATAGTCCTTAGTAGTAATTATATTTAGCGCGCGGTAGTCTATATAGAAATAGAGGCCTCTATCTAGTTTCTTAATAAATAGAATAGATAAAGCTATAGGCGAGGAGCTTAGATAGATAAACCCTTTCTTTAGGTTATCTCTAATCTAGTCCTTTAAGACTTTAAGCTTATTCTAAGATATTAGGTATAGGGGTCTAAACAATAGGGGTTTATCTTCCTATAGTATAATCTTATAGTTATATAGCCTATAAGGTAGTAAGCGATTAGCTTCCTTTAGGGAGAATACTTCTATAAAGTCTTAGAATTCTATAGGTAGTATAGAGGTAGGGTCAGGCTTAGTAGTAGTCTTTAGGTTTAGTATAGCTTTAATATCTTTAGTAGTTATAGTAAATATTTAGTAGTTCCTTCTAGCGTATATAGTATATATAGATAATAATATAGCCGCCATATCTCGTTTCTTAAGACTAGCGGGTTATATAGGTAGGGACTTTAGATAGGTCTTAATAGGTATATTATAGAGCGCTTAGGTCTTCGCGCTTCGCTAGGGTATATTATAGTTCCTTTAGTAGTAGTTACTATTAAACTTAATAGTGTATTTAGCGAAGTAAATATAGGGGTCATGCACTTTTAGCTATAGTAGGCCTAATATAATTAGATAGTACGCTAGCTATATAGCTAGGAAGTAAGCTCTTCTCTCTTAGTAGTTATTAATATAGATATATATCTATATATAGTAGGTGATTAGGCCACTCTTAGCTTCTTACCTATTAAATCCCTCTAGTTAGATCGCGTTTATAAGTAGTAGGAGGGTAAGACCGTTCTCTTAGGCCTACTCTTAGTTAATAAATCTCTTTTCTTCTACCCTAGAGTCTAATATAGCGTAACTCGGGAGTTCCTTTTCCTTTTAGTATAGTATAATAGGTAATATCATTAGATTAGATTAGCGGGTTTCCTCTTTAATAGAGAGGCTATTTAGGGTAGTAGTAGATAGATAAATAACACGTGGTTATAGCGCCTAGTCGCGACTTAGGCTAGGCTAACGCCTTTTACTAAGTCCTTAGGGGATAGTAAGTGGCTAAAGGTAGAGTAGCCACGGGGGTTACTACCTAGGGAGGGGGAATAGGGTCTATTTAGGGGCGAATAGGAGAAGATAGTTATCTAGCGGGCTACTAGTAGGCGCTTATTAGCTTATAGGTAGTCTTAGATAAAGTACTCCTTTAAGCTATAGCGGAAATAGGCGTTCTATTTATAGTAGGATAGGTTCTAGTAGTTAGGGGAGAACTAGCGGTGGGTAGTAGATAGGTCTATAGTATTAGGGTTCGCGGGCGGGGGAGTTAGAACTTATTTAGGGCCTTATCTCTAGGAGTTAGGCTTAGTAGCCTTTAGGGCGGCCCTTATAGCTATAGAGGAAGTTTAGGGGGTAGCTAACTAGCTACTATTATACTAGGCCTAATAATTCTCTAGGTTCTAAAGGAATTATACTAGGTCTAGGTAGTCTCCCTTTAGTGGTTTATAGTATAGTAGTATACTCTTTAGCTCGCGGTTAATCGCTTACTTAAGTATTATAGGTAAGGCTTCCTTATATATCTCGCCTTCTATAGTAAGACGCTAGAACTCCGCGAAGAATAGACTAAACTCTTTATTTCCCTATTATAAGTAGTAGAGTTCGTTTTAGGTATTTTAGGCGTGGTTAGGGTCTCTAAAGGCCTATTCTAGGATATCTAGGATATTAGTAAAGTTATTTAACTAGTAGATACCTTCGCGGATATATAGTAGGATCTAGGCGTAAGGGACGCCCTTTAGATAGTTAGTTATATAGGTTATCTAGGACTATAGGGTTAGGAAATAGTTATAGTTAATATTTAGCTTCTCCTTAACCTAGGAAATAAATCGGTGGAGGTCCTTTTATTCCCCTTTAAACTTATTAGGGTCGGGAAGATATTTAGATTATATATAGGAGCTAGAAGACTTAGGAGTAAGCGATAGAGGCGCTCCTATAATAGTAGCTATAGTAGGCTTAGCGGTAGGCTTAAGGGTAGGGGTAGGTATAGTATTTACTATAGGAATAGCGAGCTCGGCTATATATATCCACGCGGCTTCTATATGGGTAATATTCTATTATGCCTTATTATAGAGCTTCTTCTAGTAATCTAGGATAGTAGTATCTTATAGGTAGTTACGCTTAGCTATAGCTAGCTTATTTATAAGGCGGTTAATCTCTATCTTCACGGCTTATAGCTATAGTTCGGCTTAGTCTATGTGTTCACGGGCGTTAGTCACATCTAAGTAGACACTTTTAATATAATCATACGCGCGGCGGTAGTATTTAAACCACTAGTCAGGGTGGTCTCTTATATACTTAGCGAACTACTCTAGGTCGCTTAGTAGGAACGGGGGCTACGGGACTAGGTCGGACATCTTTAGATAATTAACTCCTAAGAAGGGAAGGAGCTATATAGTGTTAGGGCGCGGGCTAGCAGGGTTATAATAGGAGGAGATCGACAGGATCAGAACGTATCTAGAAGGATTCTAATTGATCAGGTAGTATACGGGGGCAGACTAGCGTAAGCTTTTATACAAGACATAGCTCGAAGAGCTATAATAGGGTCTAGGATAGATGTGTGGATAAATAGACTAAAGATCACGTGCCCGTGATCTTCCTTATTAGTCCTGGCGGGTCCGGGCGGACCCTTATAGTTCACACCATGATATAATAGATAAGTTAAACGTCGTCTAGAGGTCAAAGACGTGTTAGAGAGAATCCATAAGTAGAAATTACCCTATAATCTATAATCTCTAGGTTAATAAAGGAGTTTTTAATTAATAATATAACTAGATTTAAGATACTACGAGTATTATATCTCCTATATAATTAGCGAGACGTCTTATACTAAAGAATAGTCGAAAAACGGTAGAGGAAGACAACCTAGGGCCTATCTTAGGGTTAGAAAATTAAGGATTAGGTTATTTAGGTATAGATAATCTACTATAAAGGTATTATAGAGGGAATTACCGTTATGTAGCCGATGGATTATACACTCTAGACTTTATAGACGCCGTGCATAATATTACCCTATTATAGCATAACTAAACCTATAATAAGGTCATATTAAAGATTACGAATAATATTTAAGTGGATTTTAACGAACTTTATCTAAGTTTTAGCTAGAATCTCGAGATTAAGAAGCCTAAGACGACCTCATTCTACTAGTTATATACCACGTTCTAAGATATTCTAGACTAAGCTAAAATATATAGATATTTAGCAGAATTAGTTACGTTAAGAAGTCCAGAATAGAAACTTACTAATTAAAAAAGCTTAGTATAGTCAACGTGGAGTACCTTATATCTAACTAGTCTAGTTAATTTTAACGGCTTAACCCGTTATATTTCCTTAGTTATATTCCAGAATTTAATAAATTCAGTGGGAGTTACTAAATATATATATTTAATATACTATTAAATCTAGGGGGGTATATTAGAGAATGGAGTCCTTACGTGTTCTCTAAGTTCGCACTTTATCCTTCATTTTACCGGAATTCTCCGGTGTCTCGCTTATGTTATGTCATATGATATTTTCCTTATTTTGTTTATTCTGTTTAATTTCTTCTCTAAATCTTAGGTATTTAGTTCTCGTATTTCGGCAGAATAGTTTAAATCTCATGCCTATTTCTTCTCCACTTTCTAACCTAAGAATTGCCTAAGAAGACCCTAAATTAGCTTAGCTTGACCACATTACTTTGTTCATCTAATCTAATTCCCTGAGATTGGTAACCAGTCGCCCTGCCAACCTCAGACATTATATTATTATCTTCTTAAAATAGTAAAAATAATATATAAGAGATAAAAGCGCTGTTAAGCTCTTAATAATTCTTAAAGGAAGCCTCTTTAATAGATAGATAGATAGATAGATGGTATTTATTTACCTAATATAGCTTACCTTAGGTTATAGCCACTATATAGGGGGAATCCTCTGAGGAGTATATGGGTCACTCCCTATATAGTATATTAATATAGTAGTGACTAATATTTCTCTACCCGCCTCGCCTACGATAGTTAAATAGGTAAACTTATCCTTAGTAGATAAAGTATCCTACCTAGGCCTACTCGCCGCCCCAGGCTAATAGGTCTTTATAGGGTGCTAGATAGCGACGCTAGTGCTAGCGACGGGATTTAAACCTGTGGGCCTTATATATTATTACTATATAATATTATATACGCCTCTAAGTATTATAATATCATATATCAGGAAGGTAAGGCTAGCCTAGTGTCTCTCTATTACTTTGCTACCCGCTAGGGAGCTTCTTCAATTAAAAACCTATAAAAAGATACTTTAGGAGCCTACTAAGTTATTAGAGAATAGAGTTCTGATATATTCTCTAAGTTTATTATTATTCCTTTCTTCTAACTAGAATCCTCTAGTATTTCACTCATATAACGTTATGTAATATTGATTCTTTTATTTATTCTCTGAATTCTTCTCTAAATCTCTTATATTTAATGATTATAATTTAGTAGAATAATTTAAATTTAATGGTTATTTCTTCTTTATTTTTTATATCCAAGAAACCCTAAGAAGACTTAATTAGATTAGCTTAACTATACTACCTTGATTATTTAAACTAATTCCCTAAGATCAGTAACTAATGACCTTACTAACCTTAGATATAAGTTTATTTAATCCTATTATTAATTTAATACTAAAAGCTTATTAATCTATAATATAAACTACTATCTTTTTACTTACGAAAATAAGCATTTGCATATTGAAATAGAGAAAAATATAAGATTAAAATAATAAATAGCTTATTTAAAAGATATATCTATTATTAAACTCAAGAATTAGCTAAAATTAGTAAATTTAATCTCTAGATAATAAGCTAATTTATAAAAATCAAGTACAAGAACTATATTATTAAGCCTTGTTAAAATACTCTAAATATAGGATTTAAGGATATAAGATAATATATTACCTAATCAGGTTAGATAGCTTATATAGTTAATATTATAGAGTTATAAATAATTTATTTTAGTTTAAATTAACTATTTTAGTCAAGGTAGCCTAGTTAGATAAGTAGCTTATTTAGTATTAAAATATAATACATTTTCTATCTTTAGTAATATTTAAATTACAAGATAATTCTAATAAAGTTATATATAAAATATAATCTATAGTTTTAGTTTATTAGAATTATCACCTAGTAGAGCTTAAGGAATTAGTACAATATCATCAATAATATGAAATTCTAGATTAACTAGCTAACTTATCAAAATTCAGGGTAAGAACTAAATTCTTAAGCCTTACTAAAGTATTTAGAATATAAGATAAGGATATAAAAGGACGCGCTATCTAAATTCAGTTAATCAGCTTATATATCAATTATTATATTATTTTAGTTAAGTTATAGTAGTTTAAATTAACAAATTTCAGTTAGGGTATTCTAGCTCATTAGGTATTCTACTTACTTATAAATTGTATTAGGAGATTAGCTATTTCCTATATAATATTAGGTTATAGTCTTACTTCTTAAAAGTCAATAGAGATAACCTATCTTTTTATCAAACTATCTTTAATTTTAGTTAATTCAAAGAAATTAATATAGTTTTAATAGCTACTAAGACTGGCCTAGGGTATTAAAATAGTATATCTCATATAAATATCTTACTTCGTGAACTAAAAGTTTTTCCTTCTAAAAGCTCATGTGGTAAATTACAACCTTCTTATTAAATTAATTTTGGTAATCTTAGGAGCGTATTAGTAATATTTTAGTTAATTAAAGAATGATAGCCTAATTATTTAATTCATTTTAATTAAGATAACCTAGCTAACTAAGTAACCTAAGTACTTATAAAATATATTATATAAGGATTAGAACTAATATTATTGAGCTTTCTAGTATATAGAACAATCTTATATAATTTATTATCTTTAAAACATAATATTAGACTAAGGATAATTTAAGAATAAAATGATTACATAGATTATTGAGATTAAGAGTTATTAAATAATCTTCTAAAACGATAAGACTAGCTATTATCAATTATAAAAGAGATATTATTATAATAATTTTATATATTCTTATTATCATTTATAGTTTATTATTTATCTAAGTCAATCTTAAGATTTAATCTTATTTACTAAAATAAGGATTAATCTTAATTTTTAAAAGATAGCTATAGATCTTTTTTTATTATATTAAATAGATAAAAAGCTTTTTTTTAAAAATTAAAAAAAGAAAAATATATCTTTATTCTATACTCATTAATTATAAAATATAATACAGTTACAGTTTAATACTATTTCTATTTAATAATAGTATATCCTAATAATTTAGAGAAGAGAATTAATCTACTTTTATTCTCATATATTGAAGAAGTTAAAAGGACTAATATAAGATATTTTAATCAATTAATATAAGAATTATTAAATTCTTATAGATTCAGATATCTTAAATTAAAATAAGGTTTCCTTTAATTTCTCAATAATTGAAGAATATTTCCTTATATTAAGTCATTGTATTGATATTTATAATCGATCTATTACAATATTAAAATATTGTTAAGTATATCTTTTAGCTAAAAAAAAATCTATGAATAATAATTTAAAATATATAGTACATTTTTTCGAATTTAAGTATTTATATTTAAATTATCCTCTTAATTTACTAATTATTATTAATTAGATTGATCTTCATAATTCAAAGAAGATTACAGATATTATAAACTTCTAATACTAGAATAGCTATACTTTATATTGAAATTTTATAATCTCCAATAAGCTAATTTAGAGTATAACCTATATTAGAGAATAGAGTCCTTATATATTCTCAAAGTTTATACTCTATCCTTTATTTTAACATATTTCTTTTCTTATTTTATTTATCCTATTTAAGTTCTCCTCCAAATCTTAATATCTAGTTCTTATATTTTAGTATAATAGTTTAAATCTTATACCTATTTCTTCTCTATTTTCTATATCCCAAAGGGTTCCTAAGAAGACCCTAAATTAGATTAGTTTAACTATGTAGCCTTAATTATCTGATCTAATTACCTATAATTATTATTTAATTACCCTACTATCCTTAGATAATTTGATACACTTCAGTTTATAAGCTATTCAAATATTAATTTAAGAACTCTTTAATTAAAGAAGCTTATTGATAGAGTTATTTAAGTATTCTTGGTATTTAGATATAAATCTTTAACTTAATTTACTTATCTAGCTTATAATTAACATTAAGAAGTTATAAAATTTATAGTAAGTATATAGATACTACATATACTAGAAATATATTCCTTTTATGGTAAAGTTATTAAATTATAGATTTAAATAACTTCTATAAGTATTAAGAATAAGAAAGTAATATTTCCTTTTCGTCTTTAAGAAATTTAGAAGGAGAAAGACTTTCACTAGCTAATAAAGCCTAATTTTATTAGATATCTATTTAGGCTAACTTTAGAGTACTTGTCTTTTAAAATTCTATTTACCTAATTAGTGTTACGGACCCACCTAGCCCGTAACGTAGTTAGGGAATAGAGAGCTAACCAGTTCCTAGGAATGGGATAAGTACGACGATCACGTAAACACTATATACTTAGTGACTAAAGGGTGAGCGCTCAGCAGGAGAATAACCCGAAATAATAGAGTTAGCGGAAATCCAGTATATATATACCTATATATATAGGACCGAGAGCTCATCGCCTAAGGCTATTTTTGGCCTACTACTTATCGATATAATAATTACTCTATTATACTATAGGAAAGTCAGTAATAGGCCGAAACTAGCCACCTTAGTATAATAGGTAAAACTATACCTTAATAATAAGGTATTATAAGGAATAGGATTATATAAGGCCTAACCCTTAGTAATTAGGCACTAACCTATTTATTTGAATAGAATAGACCTAATAGTATAATAGGATATATTATATTAATAAGAATAGAAGGATTAGATATAAGAACGATTATTACTATATATATATATATTTAGCTCTTCGCGTTTAATTATGTATTATTACTTAGAACCTATAGTTCTAGCTTTATATTTATCTTATATATAAGATAACTACCTTAATAGGAGAGGTATACTTAGTCTCTTATTACTTAATATAGACCTTAAGTATAGCTTAATTAGGCGCTACTATCTTGTACTATCTAATAAGAGTCTAATCTATAGACCTAAGTCTATATAAGGCCTGTAGGTAATAATATAGTTATGATTAAGACTTGAGGAGGAGCCTCGACGTATATATAAAGGACCATACGAGCGATACTCACTATGACTAGTTAGCACCGTGTAATAATTAGCGATAAAAATTTTCCCCTTAAAGATAGATATTATAGAAAGGCTAAGTCTAAACACACTTATATACTTAGTAAAAATTACTTCTCTAAAATCTCTGGATAATAAAAGAGTACGCTAATTATTATTTTATATTTTAGGTATAACTTTTATAGTTATAATTAACCTTATTATATAATTATTCCTATTATCATATAGAATCCATAGTAATTGTATTCTTATTTAAACTATATTAAGATCCTTATATTTCGCGTATCTATAATTAGATCATCTTAAGAGTTAAGTTCAAAGCTTAAGATATCAATCTGTATATCTATTCTCGCTAATTATAATAGATAATATAATATCTTAAGTAATAAGGAGAAGAATTATGATTTCTCAAATAGTAGTAGATCTTAGAGCTACTTTATAAAAATTAAAAGATATAGTCTAATTCTTAAGCGTTCTCTCTTCTAGTTAACTTAATTTACTTAATTTGAAATAAATTCGTATATTTCTGCTTAAATTATAATATAATATACTATATTATAAATTAATAAATTTTCCTATTTTTAAATGGCTTAAATAGTAAGTAAGACCTAATCTTCTTATTCTATTTATTTTTACCATTATTAAGAGTAAATGTAACATAGTAGATAATTAGAGATATATAGTATGATTAATTAATAATCTAATCGACTACCGCATTTTTAGTTAGGTAGCCAGGCCACTTAGATAGCTGAATTACTTATATAATATCTAAATACTAATATCATATTCTTCAAGAATCTTATTCAAGTGAATAGCTTAGAAATTAAAAGAAGCCTCTGAAATTTTATTTAATATTTTTAAAAAGTCTAATAATTACTATTAAGATTGATAAAGATGATTGTATTAAATAACAAGATATAATAAAGACCTTTTAATTATTTGATAATATTCATCAAAATTTTATTAGTGCTCTTATATTATTACTCAAAGATCATAATATACTATAATAAACTTTTTTAATCTATCTAGCTTATTTAGTTAATATAAGATTAACTTAGTATATAAGTCTTAATGTAGTTATAGTTCAAGTAAAGATACATGAAGATATTAAGTATTTTATTATATCATAATACTAAAATTAATCAAAGTTATTATCTAGGATATAACTATATTTCTTATCTAAAAGCAATAGGAATTATTTTACTTCCTCTCTACTTTAATTATTAGTATAAAAATATTTTATTTAATGCTATTATTCTCTTCTTTTTACCTAGCTATTCTATTCCTCAATACTGTATATTTCTATTTAAAGAATTTTACTTAATAATATATAAGATTTACTTTATATAAGAGTTTTATTATCTTTATTATTATATCATAATAGAATAAATAAATAAAATATATAAATTAGATTTAAGATAATAAAGATCATATCTAAGTTTTAGTTTATATATATTACCTAACCTTTAGTCTTAGGATAAAATACTAAGATAGATCTTTCATAATCCTAGTATTAACCTAGCTCAATTCCAATATAGAAAGGGTCTTTGAACTATTCTAAGATTACTATAGTTAAAAAAAAAAAAGAATTTATCATTTCTATATATAGGATTTAGTAAAAGACTATACTAAAGTACCTAAAGACTTAAAATATAACTCCTAAGTATTACTAAATAAGCTAATTTATTTATTAGTTTAGGATATATGAATATGCTAAATAGAAAATTACTCTTTATCTAAGATTATTAAAATCTATTTTAGATTAAAAGGAGTTAGACTTTAAAAACACCTATAGGATTCTTACTTTAGGATAAATTATAGAAGACCTATAGTTATAGATATTAGTCCTATAAAAGTAGGATATAGTAATTAAACATATATAGTCCTATCCTATAGATAGGAATAAAAGATTATATACTATCTATCTTAAAGAATAATAATATCTATAAGATTATAAATAGTATAGATAGATATATTAAGATTTTATTTTATAAAGTATAATAATTTCAATTTTACTTTAATTATATTTTAATTAATAAATTACTATTTTAGTATATTATTATAAATAAGATCTATAATATAGCTAATTATAATCTTTAACAAAAAGTCTTTATAGAAATTATTTATAAAAGTTTTAAATTTAAAGTTTTTTAATCAATAAGAAAAGAAAAAGTAAAGTAAATTTACCTTATAACTTTTATAAATTTTGACTACTAATAGTATACTAACTAAGCCTTTTATCTTACTTAGCTATACTAAACTATTAAACTACACTAAATTATTACTTTTATACTTTTTAAGCTTTTCTAGCGTTATACCTTTTATACCTATTATATTAAGTATTTTAATATATCATTTTATTAATTCTCTCTCTATACTTTAAATTATTTTTATTATCTACTAAGATTTTTATAGGGTTATATGTAATTTACATTAGCTATCTATAGAATCTTATAACTCTCCCTCTACTTCTTTATATCCTTACGCTTCTAAATATATTAGATTTTAATATTTAATAATTATTAATAAAGGGACTAATAGCTGAACTTTTATTTTATATTATATTTTAGGTATTAAAAAGCTTATATAATCTTAAAGAGCTTTTTTATAATAATCTAGTAACTTTTTTATATATATTAAGGAAGCGACCTACTTATATCTTTACTATATCATAGGGGTTACTTAAAATATATTAAATCTAAGTTTCTATAATACTTATTATCTTATTCTATATAAAATATATATGAATTATTATTAGGTTATAATATTTTATAAGTATCCTATCCTAGACTAAATTTAGTACTTATTATTACTACTGTTAAGGAGTAACAAACTACATGCGCTACTATATATATTGGTCCTAGGCATATCAACCTTGAGGGTTGATATAGTGGTCTTTTTGGCTAAGCGGTACGATCATGTGACCTAGGAATGATCCGTAACAACTACTATCTAGTACTACCTAATAAAAGTCTACTCTATAGATCTAAGTCCGTGTAAGGCTAACTAGCAATAGTACGATTATGACTAAGACTTACAGACGAGCTCTGACGTATATATAAGCACTACTTTAAGCGATACTTTCTATGACTAGTTAGTACTGTGTAATACTTGAATCTTAGCTAAAATCTTCTTAAAGCTATATTATAATATAAAGGAATATTCTATACTTCTCTATTAAAAGCCTATTTGATTAAAGGTATAGATTAGGACTAATATCTTATATCTATTATCTAAAATTAATACTTAGATATAGTAAATTTGAAATATATAGATAAATAATAAAAAAGGATATTATTTAGTATATTATATTAAGACTAATGGTTATAAATTTTAGATAAGACTTAATAAAGTTTAGTAGATGGAATATATCAAGGATATTATGATTACGTCTAGAGTATAGGGCTCTATAACTTACTATAATATCACTTACAGCTTATATATGGTATTATGGTACTAGTAGATAACCTAGAGGCAAGTTAGATTAGGCCAATGAATTTTACTACTACTAGTAAATATAAGCGCATGTTAAGCTCTAGATGTAATAATCATTATTAATTGTATATTACTAACCCTTTAGCCTTAAATAGCTATATAGGTTCTATTCATAGATAGATAGATTTTAATATCATGTTTTTAGAGATAAAGGAATTATATTATATATATAATAAATTTATATATTTATTTAATTTGTTTGTTTATCCTTATCTGATGTTATTATATTCAATTAGAATTATACTTAAAACTATAAACTACAAAAACCAAAAAATTATAACCCAATAGCACAATATAACAGAGTCAAGGAAACCAAAATCCCTAATTTTTTGCGACTAAATTTGGTATCAAAATCTTCATATTCTCATACACCAGAAAGGTCACCCAAGTGCTTGGTAAAACACGTAGGAGATTAGGGCCTAGACCTTTATAGAAGCCAGATATTCCTTCACGAGCCCAGACCTGCATAATAGCATCGGTAGCACCACGATATAGAAGGTGGGCTTCATAGGTTTGTAACCGGGACCTTATCACCTGATATGGATATGTGGCACATCCAGCAAAGAGCTTCGAGAGGCTAGATAGGGCAAGGAAGTCCACGTTATCGAGTTTCCGTGCCTTGTTCTCATGGTCCTCGCTTAGAGGAGAAAAATTATGGAGCGGATGAGACCGTAGAACTTTCAATCGGTCATAAGCCATGAATTGAAGAGCGCCATGGCTGACCCCAAATAATGCAGGCACAAGGCCGCGATAGAAACCTGGTACGCCCTCGGTACGGTAAATATGCCTTATACCAGATGTGAAGGAAGCATAGGCACCGGGAGATTGGGAGCCTGTTGAAAGCATGCGGGTTTTAATGACCCAGATTGGGTTCGTCAGGAGAGATGTCAGGGCACCTGGAAACCGTGTTAGTTGAAACTGGAGGAAACCTTTTGAGGTATTTTGGTCTACCAACCAGCTGTGCCCGAAGCCAAAAAGTAATCAAAGGACGTGAGCGCCCAAGAGTTGCCTCGGTATATGGATATGCCATTCTTAAGGCTACCATAAAAGAGGAAATACAAAGCCCAGCTTGTGGAATTACCAATGAGGTTCGGAGCTAGTCCACGGTAGAAGGCGGCAAAGCCGCCTTCATACCTTGAGATATCACGGACAATGTACAATGAAGTGCCGAGACGAGATGTAGCATTGCGATCAACTAAACAATCCAGGAATGTTAGATGAAAGAAAGAAAACGGGTTGAAGAACGCGAATTATACCCTGGAGTCTGGTCTTTACCAGATCAAGTGGATGGAGGCAGAGCGTTGAGACCACCCCTGCAGTGAAACCCGCTACGGTCTCCACAAAGGATGACGACAAGCCATCTTGGCCCGTCATGAACCCTGCAAGCTCGAAGGATGAGATAGGAGGTAACGTAGTAGTATGTGAAGGCTGTAGTTGTTAAATTGGCCAACGTAATAGTTTTCGCGAGGTTTCCGCCGGTTTTCTGCCGCGGATGCGGAGAGGTAAGAGAAGAAGAACCAAGCGTCATAGATGGTCTAAGACGCAAGATTCAAATGATTTGAATTTCTACGGGAGACATGATGAATTGCACAAATCGATTTGATCGTCTTTAATAATACAGGGATTTACAGCCGGATGATAAGCCGACCGCATTATAGCCACGGAGTCACCCGAGGGCTACAAGCTCTCTTGGGAGGTATGAGGTCCTGTCTAGAGACCCTCCTGTCGAGATCCGGGCTTGTGAGTTTAAGCCAAGGGCGAGAACAACCTAACACTGGGTTAGATTCATGCCTGGAGGGGGGATGGCTGAGGGAGAATTCGAGCATGGTCGGGGATTTGAACGCAGAACATACTTGAACAGAGACGGCTTGGGTTCGCTGTAAGAGTAGCCTGTTTCCTTGAGATTAGTTGCGTCCCCTAAACAATGATAGCGACACGTACCCAGGTAGATAATAAGAGGCAAGTAGCCGCTGATCACCAGATTAGTTCGGTCGCCGATGAATTGAACAGTTCAAGGCGAGTAACGACTCACTAGTGAATCGCAACGCGAGAGACATCAATGACCTTGGAAACACGTTCCTATAGGAATGAAATTAAAATATTAGCATTCTTGGAGAGGATTCATAATCAGGTTCTATGGTTGTAACCAACCTTGGTCTCTTCGGAGAATTGAACCATGTTGGCGGTAGGAAGGATGGCGCGACGAATCAAAGAGAAATCAGAGAAGTGAAAGAAAAAGACAGAATCCAAAAGAATTTGGCAAAGTCTTGTAACTCAAACTCGATGGATAAGGCGGATGGAACAAGAGGAGGGAGAAGAAAGACGTGGTTGCGGGAGAGAGAGAGAGGGAGAGAGCGTTCAGAAGTTTTCGGCGCGGAACATGATTCAAGATTGAGCTTCCTCTCCTCCTTTCAACCACCTAAGTCCCCTCTACCTTACCACTTCACACCCCCCAGTCTTATTACTTTACTTCACTCAGATTTACCTTTTCAATTTCATTCCAATAATACTTTGCACCTGGAACCTTGAACATTCCTGTCTCACTGACGGCCTTTTCCTAACTCGTTGGCGCTATGTCAGGCGCAAGGCATTGGTAAGATCTTCCTAGACTCCGGCGCTGGGATCTCGTGGCTAACTAGGCACAGGGAACAGGACAAGGAGGCTACTGTATATATTGGAAACCTCGATGAACGCGCCTCAGATAGTCTAGTATGGGAGCTCATGCTCCAGGCCGGGCGCATCGTGAATGTTCACTTGCCTAAAGACCGTGTCACCCAGTCACACCAAGGGTACGGCTTTGTGGAGTTCATTAGTGAAGAAGATGCAGAGTACGCCTCAAGGATTATGAATGGAATTCGTCTTTTTGGAAAACCAATTCGCGTGAACAAGGCGTCCGCCGACAAACAGAAGTCTGTGGAGATTGGCGCGGAGCTCTTCGTTGGCAACCTCGATCCCATGGTCACTGAGCAAGTTCTTTATGATACATTCAGCCGCTTTGGAAACCTTATCAATCTTCCCAAGGTTAGAGATATCTTCTGTTTAGAGTGAAAACGTGTGTTCAGAACAAGCTGACTGGGATCATAGATCGCTCGCGACGACAATAATTTGTCCAAAGGTTATGGTTTTGTGTCATTCGCCGATTTTGAGTCTTCTGATGCTGCGATTGCCAATATGAACGGCCAATATCTGATGAACAAGCAAGTCTCGGCGCAGTACGCTTACAAGAAGGACGGTAAAGGAGAGAGACATGGCGACGAAGCAGAACGAATGTTAGCTGCGCAGGCTCGGAAGCACAATGTTCGACCGCCAACCCAGCAGGCTCCGTCGGCTTTCCTCGGGACTGGTCCGGGTGCTGCACCGCCTACAATCCCAAATGGCGATGGTTCTCGACCGGTGAGCACCGTGCCCCAGGCATCTGATCCTAGCATGAGTCGACCTATGTCCATGGGTTACCAAAGCGTGCCCCCTCCACAAACCCGGCCTAGCCCGTCTGCTTCATCATTGACTACCCCGCCGCCTGGCTTACCTGCCCGCCCGCCGCCATCTCAAGCTGGATATGGAGGTCCTCAATCCTTCCTTCCTCCTGGGTTCAATGGCACAGGCCAGCAACCATCCTTTGCACCACAGAGTGCGCCGCCGCCTGGATTCGCCCCACCAGGCTTTGGACCGCCGACAGGTGCACCTGGTGCACCGCCTCCGCTGCCACCAGGGTTTCAGCAATCGGGGTATGGAGGGGGCCGATGAATATCATCGGTCTGACCAGCATTAATCCATTCCTCCATCTTCTTTGCTCTTCTCCAACCGAGTGTCTATTCACATTACCATGGCACTTGGGAGTACGATCGAGTGATCCACACGAGAATGTTCTTAATCCCTTGATGGAATGCTTCCTTTCCCTTCGGCTTATGGAGAAATGGGTTGCACTTTTACCTAGAATTATGAGTCGTGAGAGTGAAGCTAGGAGGCACAAGCATATCTCCTTTAAAGTGACCATACGTTACACACAGATCGCAATTCTATCTAATGTCGGGCGAATCGCAGAAAAGACAAGGGAGACAAAGAGACAGAGAGCTTAGTTAATGAAAACAGAGATTTGCCACGCTCTGGACCAAGCCTGAATGGACGTTAAAACAAAGGATGTTGATACCACCATTATCTCTTCGCTGGGGAGTGTAGACTTGGGAGATGCATCGGCAGGCATGGAAGCACCAAGCGGGGAAACAGACAGAAAGAAAAATAGACGTCAAGATCTGACTTGTAGTAGATGCGTCGCGCGACTCAAGAAAACGAAACGAACTTGGGATCCCGGGGGCGACCGTCGGGTCCGATATTATTACTTGCGAACCGCTGTTCCGTATAGATGCGCCGGGCTTCATCAAAATCCACCTTGCGGCTCTTCATGATCCTTCGGACTTCTTGCTTTGCTCTTTGGTCTAGGCCTGCTCTGGAGTCCCCGTCGGCGAGGTTAGCTGTGATATCGAAATGCGAGGAACTCAGGCCTGCTTCCAGATCCCCGGTGAAGCTGGAGGGGAGGCGATCGTAGATATAATCTGGGACCGGCAGTAGAGGGATCCATCGGGATCTGGTGAGGTACAGCGCTGGAGAGGTCAGTTACCAGATCTGGACCAAGAGAGAAGTGGAGCCTACCTGTGCCGAAGATGATTACGGAGAATAAGAGCGCATAAAAAAGAGTGTAGGTCATGGTGGACAAGATCAGTGGATCGCGCAGTTGGATCTACGCTTCAAAGAGAGAATCAGCGACCACGGATCCGAAGGGATCTTGCATTCGTCATCGTTGTATTGGGGCCTATTCTATAAGGCGGCAACAGATCGACAATCGTCATTTCATGCCCGATATATGAGGCATTCAGTCTATACCGGAAATGGCGGGCTTAGCGAGGCTCATGGAAAGCTTCACACACCAAAACTCACGGGCCTTGGAATCATTCTCAATCCCTTTGAACTCCAATCCGTCATCATGGCCGCCGAACGTACCAATGTCTCCAATGACCTGATCTGGCAGATCGCCCGTATGTTTTTCTCCCCTCGAAATTTTGTCGGAGGCTGATCCGCTGGAGAACAGGCAACCAGAACGCTTATCTGGTCCGCCGCAACACCGGTGGTGGCTCCCAGCTCTCCCGGGACCCCCTCAACCTGGTCAACAAGCACTCTTTCAAGGTATGGAGTGGATTTTTCATGCGCCACAATTCTATTTTTTTTTTTTGGTGGTAGCTACTTTGTTGGAATCGCGGACTGACCCAAGCTTCTTATCGTTATTTTTAGTACGCCGGCTTTGTCAACAACAAGGTATGAATTTCTGCGACTTTACAAGCTACCTTACCGGTCCTAATCCCCTCTTCTCAGGCTATCGGTGTCCAGGGTGCTGAGGATGGTGGTGTTACCGTGATCACCAAGAAGCCCAGCAAGCCCCAGCAGCCTCGCCAGGCCGAGGTCACCGTCAACTACGGCCCCAAGACCTCCACCCGCAAGTGAGCAGACCATATGCATTAGGCCATTTGTCTTCTAGGGGGGCGATACTGATCAGATACAGGATCTACAAGGGTGTTGCTGCCAAGACTGCCCTGAACGGTTACCGTGCCGATCTCCGCGAGGAGGCCGTTGCCCGTGTCAGCGCCATCCGCCGCTCGCAGAAGCCCAAGAAGGAGACCCCCGCCCGCAAGCCCCGTAGCGTCAAGGCCCGTCAGGCTGCCGAGAAGGACGAGTAAATCCGTCCTCCAAAAAAGCAAATGCGTGAAAGACTGGGAGAGCGCAGGTTGGGACGAATCCAATTGGCGTTTGGAGACCGCCATCATGCTGGATAATATCAGTGAGGGCGTGTAAACTAGTGACCTTTCCTGGGAAAGGAGTACTGTTCTCTAATTCTTCTTATTTTCTCTCCACTTTTGAAAAAATGCGGGAAGCTGGAGAAGCGCAAACCAATGAAAGACCAATAAATTCTTCCATCATCACCATTCCAAGTCAGTTTTTATCGGGATACGGCGGAAAAGGTCTCAACCTCCCGGGATGTAGATGCAATCCGACAACAGACTAACCGACGGGCCGAATGTATACGCATTTGAGCCTCGGGTCTGGACCAGTGGGGAAACAGAGGAATGATGTCGTTCCGTGACGTACGAACAACCCCAGTCCCGCCTTTTCCCGAACCTGGCGGAGAAGAATTCACGACGAGAATCATCGGATAGGAGTTCGGGTGCGAATAAGTTGATACATGGAGAAAAACACGTGAGGTACGTGGGATGTGAATCAAGTCCAGTCTAAACCTACTTGAGGCACCGGTATAGAGTGGGAGAAACCTTCGATGGGGAATCTGTTTTCGTTCACGACCACCTTCTTCACGGTGCATTGATTTTATAATGTATATGGTCGACCTTCAGTAGTGTCTGCTGTAATATATGAGTTTTCCAAATCAAACACCAATAATACTGAGTCTATACCTAGTTCCAAGGGTCCCACTTGGTCAATTCCGGGGTTCCTGACCTTCGTACCTTGCCCCTCTTTCACATTCTCCCCCCACCCACCATATTAAACCAACCTTCCCCCCTTCTTCCACCGTCAATTTTCCCTTCATCTTCTTCATACTCCCTCATACACACCCTTCATAATGGTTAAAGCTGGTAAGTTTGTTTCTTGACTGGTCTTTGATCATTTCATTAATCATCTTCAGTTGTTCTTGGTGCCTCTGGTGGCATTGGCCAGGTAAGTTCGTTCCGTTGGTTTCACCCCCCAGACTGGACTGTGCTAATAATTGTGGAATAGCCTCTCTCCCTTCTGCTGAAGGCATCCCCCTTGATTGACGAGCTTGCCCTATACGATGTGGTCAACACCCCCGGTGTTGCTGCTGACCTCTCTCACATTTCTTCTGTGGCCGTATGCTTTCCCTTTCCCGCACTACCCCTCTCGGAAAACCCCATGCTGACAGAACTCCTTGGTCCCACAGAAAATCACCGGCTACCTCCCCAAGGATGATGGCCTGAAGCACGCTCTGACTGGCGCTGACATTGTGGTCATCCCGGCTGGCATTCCCCGTTAGTTATCTCTTCATGAGAACCTGAAGACAACGGGCAAGCAACTAACAATCTTGCAGGCAAGCCCGGTATGACTCGTGATGACCTTTTCAAGATTAACGCTGGAATTGTCCGTGACCTGGTGAAGGGCATTGCTGAGCACAGCCCCAAGGCGTTCACTCTGGTCATCTCCAACCCCGTCAACTCCACCGTCCCTATTGCTGCCGAGGTCCTCAAGGCCGCCGGTGTCTTTGATCCCAAGCGCCTCTTCGGTGTGACCACTCTGGATGTGGTTCGTGCCGAGACCTTCACTCAGGAGTTCTCGGGCCACAAGGACCCCTCTAAGGCTACCGTGCCGGTCATTGGTGGCCACTCCGGCGAGACCATTGTCCCCTTGTTCAGCAAGGTTTCCCCAAGCTTCGAGATCCCCGCGGACCGTTATGAGAAACTGGTCAACCGTACGTGGCGACACCCTCCTCCATTGCCTAGTGTATTCACTGATCTTTCCTACAGGCGTTCAGTTTGGCGGTGACGAGGTCGTTCAGGCTAAGGATGGTGCCGGTTCCGCCACCCTATCCATGGCCTTTGCTGGCTTCAGGTATAGGTCAACCCTTTTTCCTCATCAAATTACACCACTAAACTCAATATAGATTTGCCGAGGCTGTGATCAAGGCTGCCAAGGGTGAGAAGGGCATTGTCGAGCCTACCTTCGTCTACCTGCCCGGTGTTGCCGGTGGTGAGGCCATTGCCAAGGCTACTGGCGTTGACTTCTTCTCTACCCCTGTGGAACTAGGCGTAAGTTATCGCCTATTCCCCAACATCACAGAACGTTCTTACTAAACACCTTTTGAATAGGTCTCTGGCGCTGAGAAGGCCATCAACATCCTGGACGGTGTTACCGAGCGGGAGCAAGAGCTTCTCAAGGCCTGTATTGCCGGACTTAAGGGAAACATTGAAAAGGGTGTCGAATTCGCCAAGAACCCACCACCAAAGTAATACTGCACCTTCCCAACCTATTTGCCGAAACCCCATCGGCTTTCCTCATCCCCAAGGAAGAGCATTGCTAACCCATGGTCATCGTGGAAAGATAGGCTTTAATCGTGATATGAGATTATGAAAGAGATTGAAGGTCGTCCTGATGTGGTCAGACTAGCTTTTCACTCGCAATAATAGCAGAGGTCAAACAATGAATCTAGGCTCAGCCAACCGCATTTGTCTAATGTCCTTAGTCTTACAGGGTAGTTCGTAAGAAAGCTCATGGCGTTCATGGAGATTTGCCCTATGCCCAGGCCAGCTGGGGCAAGGAAGTGAAACCAGGAGGTTTTGATCATGGTCGAGCCTGGACCGTTTTGATCTGAAATGTTGCCCCTGGAAGATCTGATGTCTCCGCTTGCACCGTAGTGTTGATGCCCAAATTCGCCAATGCACCACGAATGATCCCGCACGGGAACCATAGATACTGAAATCAAGTCGGGTCAGCCAGGTCTACGGGATCAAGGGAGCTAAGCTGTTCATACCGCCTGTGCCATGGATATGGCCTCGCCTCGCGCCGTCATACTCATTCGCGCAAAAGGCCGGAATGCGCTATCGGTTAAGACGTAGACTCCCTGTTCCAAGTTCACATCAGCGTACACGCCCCGATAAATTCTGGGTCGAACATACTCGGTGGTTGGTTTTCAGATTATCCACCTGTTTCCTGAATAGCACAGTCCATAAATCCTTGCAAAGAAACTTGATGACATCGAGATTATCGGTAAAGCGAGGACGATCACGGGAGAACCTGCGGCCAAGGTTAGTGACCAATCAACATTTCCATCGGCACGTCCTTTGTAGACGTGGCGAGAGTTTTCACCTTTCTGCCAGACCCTGTCCTACCCGATACCCTAATGATTCCAAGCGAAAGTATGTGGTCTCCCGAACCTCCTCCTCCTCGGGTCCGTTTTCGTCAGTTGAAAGCTCCTTGGCCAGACGTTCAGCCATTGGGACCAGCTCAATGAGAAGAAAGTCGAAGCAGGAGGAGCTGAGTGCCCGAGCATTCGGATCAGAGACATTCAGCGAAGCTGATGCATCAAAAGACATGGTGATGAGGATTGGTGAGACTGGTGAGAATGGTGAAATTGGGGGGAAGTTGGTGAGGGGTGGATTTGGCCAAAAATGGAGAAGGCGGAGTGTTTTCTTCTCTAGTCGGACATTTGATTTCACTAGAATCTGTCTTCCTTCCACGCATTGGTTTTAATCATCATCATAACAAGACTATTGGGAATGATATAATAAAAAAATAATCATGTTCTGCATTCCCTAAAAAGTAAAGAACATTCCGAACAAAGATCCCCAAGACCACGCCAAAACACCATGTGGCATGTATGCGAAAACATTCGGGGCAGATGGAAACTAGAATAATAGAGTAGAGGGCATAAAATGAGGATGCAGCTAGTGCGATGGAGGATAAGACCGGCCACTGAGAGGACTGCTGGCAACGGGTTGGTGGGGATCTTGCGATGAAATTCCTCGCACTGCAAAGCTCAATGCTGGTCGTTTCAGCGGGGGGGCAGGAGATTCATCGTCGTCATCATCACTACCGGTCAGATCGATAAATTGGCTGACAGAGCGCTTCTTGCTGGACACACGAGCCATGGAGGACGGAGTGGACGTTTCTCGGGACTGAGCAGGTGTCCGCTCCAGTAGGGTACTAGAAAGCATGGGCTCCTGCTTCACTGCACCGTCCCCCGACTCGCTAATCTCAATCAGATCATCGTCATCGTAATCATCCGTTCCTGGAGTCACTCCACCCAGCTTCACGGTCTCTGAGTTATCGAGCTTAGACCATGCGCCGCTTGGCTCCACAACGACTTGGTCCACCTCGGAGTCGGTGGACTGAAGGATTTCGTCCACATATCTGTCCAGATAAGTCAGCAAATGAACTATCGCTTACGAAAAATTCACGGTCGTATCTTACTGGTCTACCTGTAAAGACTCAAAACTGGTTGACTTGGCACATACGGGACAGGTCCAGGTCGGTGCTTGTTTCTGTAATTGCAGAAAAGAGGATGCATCGAAGCATTGATTGTGAGTGCATACCACGGAGCGACAAGGGACCTGGATGCGTAGGGTTGATAGGGGACATTTAAGAGACATGATGCTCGAGGTGGCGACAATGTCAGAGTCATCCGCGCGGTTTTTCACTATAGTATCAGTTAGAAACAAGAAAAGACCGCCCTTACAGTCACCACTTACTCTCTCGTAGCACCTGCTCCTTGGAGATAAGCTTGCGTGATTTTAATTTAGCAACAAGCTCCTCTACCGGGTGTTGCTTAACCATGTTGGCAAGCACAAAGAATTTCTGATCAGATTGTTAGCAGTCAGATATTTCCTCGATCTGCAGAACGCGCTCAACTTCCGCCTCCCCCTCTGCGGCCTTATATACTCAAGCAGGCTTACCTTTTGGGTCAATGCATAAGTCATTACAATGTTATTCGGGTAATTGGCCTTCTTGCGTAAATAGCTCGTCACATCTGCAGGCTGCGTGGTGCCGGGTTTATTCTTCAGACCCCGCAAATTGGCTTTGACTTCGTCCAGATTCGCTTTCAGCTCCACTTGGTGGGGGAATGCGATATCCGACTTGGTATACTGTTTGAGCCCCGAGTCGGCTGTACAGTAGACCATCACCCGTATATTGGCATCTTTTTCCAAGTCGGCAATGTGGGATTGAGAAAGAAAAATCTTGAGTTCTACACTATCCCTGGTTTGTTCGCGAACTGGCCAATATCAGAAGCCAAGTCTGATTCAAAGGGCATGGAAGGACTTACCCTTGCATTCCACGACCGGTGTGAGAGATTTTATAACTGTGAAAAAGGGACTCTCTTTGAAGCCAATCGGACCTGGGTGAACCGTCAGTCACTGAGAAAATCACGGTAGGCGTTGTTTACCGAACCAGAAGGATGGGGATGAGGTGACATGGAGCCACTCAATGCAATTTGCGGTTGGGAGGCCGATGGCTGTGAGATAGGCGGATGTTGAAACTGGGGATTGGGGTTGGCCTGGAAGACCGTAGATCCAGGCAGGCCGGTCTGAAGAATGCGATGTCTTAGGGTATCATATCGGATGCTGTTTCCTTCTGAATGGCAAAGACGTTCCAGATCTGAAATTTTGATAGCAACGGTCAGTACTGCGGATGATGTATTCAATTTTGATATAGATATGGTGATTTTTGAAAGCAATTACCATGCTAACTCATAAGCGAGCCAAATAGATAGGGAGATAGAGAGAAAGAGGAGAATGAGAAAGAGAAAAAGAGAGAGAGAAAGAGAGAGAGAGAGAGAGAGCGCGCGAGAGGGAGGGCGCGCGCGTGTGGGTGTGGGTGGGGGACGGAGAGGGAATAGAGGCAGAAACAAAGGGATAAACTGACAATCAATGATGCGCACTTGTACTGCTGCCTTCAAGCCCGATACTGGGAGACCCTCATTTCGTAGTAGATCTTTCAATTGCGGCAGTGTCAGGGTCTTGATGAGGTTCACCAAGTTGGGAAGCTCGGAGGATTGGCCGGACGCCATCGCGTCCTGAAGAAAAGAAAGGCCTCAGGTAAGATGTACCAGACCAGATATAAGCGATATACAGAGATGCATGTCAATCGACTCTCAAGCTGCAGACCTGCAACTAGAGAGAGTCGAGTCTCGAACTTTTGTCGTCGCAACTTGGGAGGTTTGTGAGGAGATGACATAAGACAGGGTATCGGCGATAAGGAAAAAGGGAAAAAAAAAAAAAAACTTACTTAACCATCTTTACCCCAGTTCTCTTATCATTTCTTTCTACCTTCACCTTTCTTCCGTCATCATTTTTCAAAATGGCCAAGAGTATCCGAGCCAGTGTCTCCAAGCGCAATCGTGCCAATCTGCGCAAAAAGGTGTTTGGCCCCGTCGTTGACGCCCGCACTGAACGACTTGCCGCCAAACTCCAAGAACTTGCATCGCAACCTCGCCCTAAGGCCCCCGAAAATTCAAATATGGAATCGAACTCAGATGACTCTGGTATGTTGAACGGTTGACCTGGAGTTTTCGCTTTCAGAGATCTTTGCTAATCTTTTTGGCAGCCGGTCAAGGCTCAGATGCTAAAGCAGCCCCCGCTGATGAAGGTACGCAAGGAGCTACTCTGGTGGTTTAGGGCTTGGAAATAATGGAAATAACTAATTGTTCATCTCTAGCCATGGATATTGACGTCAAATCTTCCAAGAGACACCAGAAAGGACGGGTGCAGAAGAGCAAGAAGCCCCGCAACAACATCGTGTTTAAAGCTCATCCGTCCAAGGCGAAGAAAGGCCCGAAGAGAAAGTGAAACAATGCTGCCAGTAAAGAGTTATGAAGGTATCTAGTGGGAGGCCTGTGACATAAGAGCTAGGGACAGAATTGGGTGAAACTTGGAGTTAGGGAGTCTGAAGTGCAAATCATACGCCGTTGGTTTACTTTTTTCTATTTTTTTTTTAATCTTTGATTCTTTTCACCCTCCTGTTTCCCTCGTGCATTGTTCCTATCTGAAATACATCAATATATACATATACACATACTATATACTACTTCCTGATGGTTCGTTTGATCACATGTTTTGTGGCGATAGAATCCCATATCGATAACCCAAAGGCGGTGTAGTCGCCAATCATTGTAAACATCATCGCGTCCTCTCCTTTCCGAACGTGCTACGAGGCCCTTCGAGTGTATGCAATGGCAATCGTTCCAGGTCGGTGGGCAACTGTACTCGCCAATCTCCTGGTGCCGCTGGGCATTCTCACTTTTTCCACCGGGTTTTTCCCCTATAAACCACTACTCCCGGGTCTAGCTATTTTCGATGAGACCGACTTCGATGTCTCGCCAGTCTTTGACAAGGTTATCTTTATGGTGGTAGATGCGCTAAGGAGGTATGAATTGAAATGTATTAGATAAAAACCGCTTGCTAAGCATGTATCTTAGTGATTTTGTCTACTCAAATGATTCCGAGTTCTTGTTCACACAAAGGTTAGGCGTGTGATCTCTCTGAAGAAGCTGAAAGTTGACTCTGGAGCAGTCTGATTCGAGCGGGTGCTGTGCTGCCTTTTACTGCCCATGCTAGTTCTCCGACGGTGACCATGCCACGGTTGAAAGCAATGACCACAGGGTCTGTCCCTTCGTTCCTGGACGTGATCCTGAATATCGCCGAGTCAGATACCACATCGACTCTCGCATATCAGGACACCTGGCTCGCTCAGCTGAGGGCTCGAGGAGATCGGCTTGTCATGTATGGCGATGATACGTGGCTTAAACTATTCCCGGGGATGTTCGAGCGATCGGATGGAACCACAAGCTTCTTTGTCTCTGTCAGTAAATTCCCTCCATGACTCACTACCGAAGCCTTCAAACTGAGACCCCCGCTCCCCTTCCCCCATCGTAGGACTTTGTGGAAGTAGATCAAAACGTGACGCGCCATGTTCCCACTGAGCTTGCGGAAAGCGATTGGTCCGCCCTGGTCATGCATTACTTGGGTCTCGATCACATTGGCCACAAAGCAGGCCCGAGAAGGTAATACCCTCCTATGCTTGTCATCTTATCCTCAAACCAATATGCCTGACACTCGACTAGCCCATTCATGGCATCCAAGCAGCAGGAAATGGATGCTGTAGTGAAAGATATTTATACGGCGATGCAGCAAGAGCCACATCTCCAGTCCACACTTTTCGTCTTGTGTGGCGATCATGGCATGAATGATGCTGGGAACCATGGGGGCTCATCCGCGGGTGAAACGTCTCCCGCATTATTGTTCCTCTCGCCAAAGTTCGAAGCAATGGGTCATACGTTGGAAAGCCCCGTGGAAGCCTCCGACGATTTCCAGTACTACCGGTCGGTTGAACAAGCAGATATCACTCCAACTCTAGCTGGCCTTCTCGGCCTACCGATCCCGTTGAACAGCTTGGGGGTGTTTATTCCCGAGTTTCTGAACTTGTGGGAATCCGGTACGTATCTGCTTCATGGCGGAGGTAAACTGGCGGACCATGCTGAATACGATTTCTCACCAGAGTCACAAAAACTAGACATCTTACGTCGCAATGCTCGGCAATTACTAAATACGGTCAAGGCTACTTTTCCAGGTGTTTCATTCGACCCAGAGGACATTGCCTCAAGCTGCTCCCATGGTGCAGTCTCTGGTATTGAAGGCGCTCAGTGTGCGTGGTCCCAGATCCACCAACTTTCCCGTGTACCGTTGGGGGAGAATGCATTCGCCGTTCTCGGTCCCGCTTTACAGCGATTCTCGCGCAATGCGCAAGATGTGATGAGCAGCACTGCTAGTGACTATAATGTTTCCCGACTTGGTCTAGGGTTGTTGATCACAGGCGTCGCGGCGTTGATTGTTTTCCCAGCTGTGTACCAAGACTGTGCCCAATCTGCTTACACGGGCGGGTTTCTAGCATTCCTGGTGGTGGGGTATGGTGGTATGATGTTTGCGAGTAGTTATGTTGAAGAAGAGCAGCAGTTCTGGTATTGGATCTGCTCGGGGTGGATTTTTTATCTACACATCAGATCGACCCGCTCTCCGCGCACGCACCGCGGTGCATTCAATTGGAGCAGCATAGCCACGCTGGGACTGATCGTGTCCCAGCGGATCCTTCGACGGTGGAATCAAACTGGCCAAAAGTTTACGGCCGAGCCAGACATCGCTCGCAGTTTCCTGCCTCGACATCCTCTGTGTCTGTGGGCGTTGGTGATCCTCACATACGTCGATGCCGGCAGGGGTCTGTTTCTGAGCTTGCCGACACGGTTCCTACGAGTGGCTGTCTTGGTCCTGCCAGCCCTGGCTTTCATGTTCAAATTGAGCTTTGTGGCAAATGACTCGCCCGAACTGCTGGCCGACTCCTTTTTATCATGGACGGAAAAGTCGCTAGATATCATGCCATTGGTTTTACAGGCTAGACTCGTCTTTGGAGGGGTTGTATGTTGTATTCTTGTGGCAATTGCCACGTCAAGTCGGTCGAAGACAGCGCCCGGTAAGATATTGACTCGCTTTTTCCCCCCTGGCACTCGTGGAGAGGATTCTGACCTAAATCAGGAGCGTCTAACAAGCTTGCCCACGAGGCGCTTAATTTGTTCCTGATGACGCAGTCCAGAGCCACCAACATTCCAGCCTTTCTTGTGTTTCGCATCCAAGCCCTCATTTTGGTCCCGATGAATTTGAGTGGGGTTGAGGTGACCGTTGTGACGCTAATGATGCAGTACATGACTTTCTTTGCGTTTGGTGGATCGAACGCGATATCTTCCGTGGATTTGTCCAGCGCCTACAACGGAGTCGGCAGCTATAGCGTGTTCATGGTGGGACTTCTGACCTTTGTGAGCAACTGGGCAGGCCCCATCTGGTGGGTTTCGATGGGTCATCTACTCCGATCGCGAAAGAATATAGGATCCCATAAGCCGGCCGCGTTGCTCACTTTTCACACAGCTATGTCCCTGGTCTCGGTGATGGCGGCCTGTACGGCTTTGCGAACCCATCTGTTCATCTGGACCGTCTTCTCCCCGAAATACCTGTATTCCATAGCGTGGGCAACGGCCAACCATGTTCTGGTAAATCTGCTCGGTGGAGTTGGCCTTGCTACTCTTTGGAAGCGATAATAAGTCGTTTAATCAATCAAGCCATAGACATAATTCCAAGTCATAAAATTCCGTGGCCCAGCCCAGTAAGCAAGAGACGCCACTTTAAAAGAGACCACTGAAAAGATCATCAATGGCATCTTTCTTGCGTTTGGTGGTCTTGGGCTTGGCAGCCTTCTTCTTCACAGACTTCGTCCTGGAGGGCTGACTCGGTTCAGGCAGCGCATCATCGCGACGAATACGCTCTCCCCGGTCCTCGACCGGGATCGGAGCAGTCGCTTTCTTGCTTGTCAGCCGAGCTCGCGATTTGAGCTTCCGATCGGCCCCAGTGGCCTTGGCCAGACGTGCCAAAGCGGCCAGAAGCGCGATCCCTAGTGTCGCGAATTGGTTCTCAGCGACCACCGTGGAAAATGCTCTGTTCGGGTCAATACCTGTCTCCTTCAGGTCTAGAGATGAACCTACTGGTAACATCGGGGTATTAGATGCATGGCGAGATGCTGCTGGTAGCGCTCGACTGCGGCCGAGTCCAAGGATCCGAGATCCAATGTGGTACGCTTTAAAGTTGACAGCCATTTCCACCATTTAGCCCTCTGGTGTTGATTCTTATTGCGATGATATATCAGATGCAGGACAGTATGGACTGCCGATATTTCGTGGTGGTCCATGATGGGGAAAAAATGATAAGTGAAAGGTGAATTGATCAAAGTCCGGGGAAATTTAAATTTGCGGGCCCCACAATTGGGATAAAGTCTGATTATTAACGTCTACACGGGTTGAAAAGCCACAGAACGCGATCAATTCACATAATAAAGTTAAGAACAAAACAAATCAAATCAAATCAAATCAAAAAAGTCAAGAACAAATCAAAAACAAAAAAAAAAGCAAAAAGGTCAAAAACATCAAAAACAAAAAGAAGCAAAAAGGTCAAGAAATCAAAAAATCAAAAACAAAGTGAGCCCTTCCTGCCGCGTATGGACTCTCCAGAGATAGCTGTAGTCCCAACACGAGTCTGACTGCTGAAATCGAGAATCTGCAACGTAAACACGGAGTCCGAAGGGTTGGAGTATTAGGGTAAACTGTGGCTGGTGTGGAACTGTAAGTCCTGAATGAGTGGGGGGGTAAAATGTTGAAATCAAGGAAACCGCGGCGAAAGGTCGAGTAGATGTCGTATTGGCTCCATGTCTACACATGCCGATATCTGGGTGAATCGGGGATTCCCCACTTGGTGCGCTCCCGCTCTCGACCGCGGCGTCGGCTGCGGACGGGCGTCTCGAGGGCCTCGAAAGTGCCGGAACGTCGTCGATCGCTGGGGTGGACTGGCCGAGGGCCACCTTTGTACAGCCCTGTGACACGTTATTTCAGAACTCATACGTAGACCGCAAGGACCTTACCAGTCTGTTTGCTGCGTTCAACTCCCTTTGCAAGCGTCCAGAAGTTGTTCACCGGCGGGAAGGGTGCCTCTTCACCAGCGTGAGGTCCTCCGATGTAGAACAACTCGTTCGTATTAGTATGTAGCGCTCACGTTTCAAGATCGACACTCACCTTGGGACGGTTATCCGGGAAATCCAACATGACCGGACTGTTCCGGAACTTCTCAACCAGAAAGGCGTAGCTTTGAGTGGCTGGTTTCAATGTCAACATAACAGGAGAGACTGGGGAAAGAGGAAGTGACTTACTTGCGTAGGATATTTCGGCCACTTTGGGTCGGCCCTCATTGTAAGTCGGCCTAGAGGCCATGGATTAGTGCCATCTATGGGGTCGGAAGAGTGATTCAAACTCACCATTTCGTTCCATTACGCCGGGTGAAAAACTAAGTAAAGGATGAGCAATTCTGACAACTCCAAATAGATCTGATAGCATACCGGAAGTATGTCCATGGGCTAGAGAAGAAATAAATCATTAGCGCATGACTGGAATGTGGAATAGCATCGACCGACCGAAGCGAAATTGATAAACGCATAACCGACGCTAAAGTGATGTTTGGTTAGAAAGTTCGCAAGTTAATCGTTTCTAAGTTTCACACGAACTTTAAACGTTGCTCGAAATCTATTTGGAGTCACGGTCAGTTTGATAGCCATTCATAATGACAAGCGGATCACGCTTACCCATGCGCAAGTACAAGAAATCAAACGCGCCTGCCGATGTCACGTCCAAATACGCTTTGACCTGATCCTGTGAGGTATATCAGTCTCTGTATACTCCATGTCAGGTGAGAAGAAGTGTGTAAGTACCCATGTCTGCGCATTAGGGATGTTCTTAAGCATGACCTGTTGGGAGAAAGGGAGAAACATCAGTAATCGTCACAAATCCAAATTCGACAGGCTATGCTGCTTACAGTGCACCGAGAGTCTTTGCCTTGAGCAATTTTTTCAGGGCTGATGACTTGCTCATCATTGACATGCTGGCGGCCAGGAGTTCGAGGAGACCGATCCCGATTCTCATCAGGGGACAAGTAATAATCGTTGTTCACAGGATGGCCGCTTCGGACCTCCCTGCTTTGTTCCTGAATGTTCCAGTGGCGAACCTTCTGATTCTCCATGTCACGTTGATAGACGAGGACCTCGATGATGAAGTTCTGAAAGATAAGCAAAAGAAAATTTATACATGAGTAACTGCTAAATCAAAAGGAAAGGGAAATTGGGGAAAGACATACCGATGTCGCAATAGTATTGATAGCCCTGGTTGCATTGGCGGAATGTACAGCATCGTAGTAACGCACGACAAATCCGTGCATACTGAACCGAGGCGCCTCGGTGGGGCTTTCAAGGGTGACTGGGCGCATTGCGGCGACAGGTCCTGCTAGCTCGAGTACACCCCGTAATGTCGACATAAGATCGTTGGCAGGAACGGTCCTTCCGGGCCCGCAGTACACAATGACCAAAACTTGGTCGTCAAAAATAGAGTGACTAGGTGTAATCCTCGCGTTATGTCTAAAGTACCCATCACCGACAGGCTCAATGAGCCAATCTGGGTGGTCGCGGGCAATAAGGTTCATGGCCCGTTGGCTTTGGCGCATGTCGGAGAAACCTATCCAGAATTGACCTTTGTTGCGTAAGTCTTGGAAGGTAGGACCAAGCATGGTTTGAAATCCCTTTTTAATTTGTTAGTCTTCCTTCTTTGTTGTTGCATCGGGTGAATAAGTGAGAAGACGGGGGGTGGGGATGAGGGTGGGTTAGTATCAATAATGAACTGACCTGATTTTGGCAATAGTCCAGAATATAGATGACAGACGTATTGGTGTCCACATTTTTCACAACAAATCGACGGTCATAGGGCCGTATGTCCTTTTGACATGGCACGCGAGGCATGATAGAAGATGCCTGGATGGTAGCTCCCAAGTAAGCAGATCTGTTGCCTCGGAAGACATTTTGCAGTGAAGGAGTAGGCCATTGAGTCGGCGAAGCTGAGTTACCGGAACTGATCAAGTTGAGTCCAAAGTCCGGGCTTGGGTTGGCAGCGTGTAAGTTTCCCATATCATTGCGGCCCCGTGGAGTGTCCGTGACCCTAAAGGGGTGATTGGGGTAGGCCAAGTAGTCAATCGTCTGATCTGGAAGGGCTAGATCGGAGTAGAGAGACTGAGCAGGGTGAACATGGTGATCCAGGTTAACAAGGCCCGTCTCCGGGTACATGGGGCGCATGGGTGCCAACAGGGCAGCAGGATAGATGGACTTCTGGCCTTGCAAAGGGTTCATATGATGAGAACCCAAATTGGCGGCCTGAAAATTGGGTGCCCGGGCATTGACATTTACGGGACCGAAAGCTTGAGAGTCATGTTGTGTTCCAAGCGGGACATCCTGCACCATATCAAAATCCTCCTGCTTGATCTGTCGAGGAAATGACCCTGGATTGAAGCCATTTCCCGAGTAGGAGTACGCAGGATACGGGACACTATTAATGTTAGCAAGTCTTCTCTTTTTTTTTTTTTTTTATTCTTGTTTTTTTTTTTCTTTCCAAGTCATGGGGTGCCTTACGGAGTTCCACAGTCCATGCGATTCAAGCGAGGAAAATCCAAAGGCAAACCTTGGGACTCCGACTCGGTGAAACTCGAGGTAAAAGTAGCCAGTTGAGTACCAGGAGACTTCAGTGGGCCAGACTGAGCCGATGACGAGTTCCCACGAGGGGGAACTGGGGGATCGGCCATATTTCTCGAGAAGGGCACTGTGCAGCGAGAAGCGGGGATGATCTTTTTATGGAAGGGGTTCAGGCGGGGAAGGAAAAAGTAAGGCGGATGAAGGAGCGCAGAAGAGTTGCAGGTTTGAGATTTCAATTAAGTGAATCATAACGAAGCCTGGATTTGGGAATAAACCACGCTTAGTCGGCGCGGTGATCATCGCTTAGTCGACGATGAGGTGCTTAGTCGGCGGTTGGTCGAGGTAGTCTTTCAGTGAGGGTTTTGCGACTCGAATGTCCATCATGTAAGGACTCTACGGCTGGTTTGCATCGCACCTCGTTTCCCTTAGCCATCTCCCAAGGCTGAATAGTTCTGCTTGAACATCATGATAACGACAAAATTAAGTTACTGATGCTTTGAAGAACTTTATATGATGGCATTCTCGGCCTTTATGGGAATCCTTAAGGCACTATCAGCCTGGATCATTTTGGCATTGTGAACGGAGCAGATGATCAGTGCAAAGTATGTAGCTATCAGAGAACGTTAGTCCAGTCTATGCAGCTGATGTGTTAAGGAGCTACCTCCCATATGCACAACGGCTGGTCAATAGGTTGAGCATGTTACTAACCTGTGTTATTGTGCATACTAGGCATGTACATCTGATATGTGATCCGTGCACGCTAGTGACTAGCGCGATATGCTTAATTGAACCACAAAGGCGGTGTGCTAGGCGGTAACACGTGCCGGACTTATTACATCGACTGGGGTCATCACCTGGCAGCATCGGGAGCACAGCTCGAAACAACACGATGCCCTCCATGGCCCCTGCCCTGGCAGATCCGCATGTTCTAAACCAGGTGAGTAGTTCCAAATCAATTGTTGGTAACTTCACTGATGGAAACCAACATAGATCATCATCTCGCCTTCCGACACCGATTACCTTGATCAGTTGATCCCCTCCATTCGCGAATACAGCGTGGGCAATCGGACCCCCCAATTACTCCAGTCCTTGTCCAGGTTTGCAAGTGATAAGGAGGCGGAGATTGAGAGGATCTGCAACACAAATCATCAGGAATTTGTCTCGTCGGTCAACTCGTTACTTCGAATTCGGGAAGGCACTGTATCCTTGACAGCGGAGATCCTGGACCTCAATCAATCAATTCAGACGAGCACCGAGCGACTGGCTGAACAAAAAAAGGCACTGGTAGAATCGCGGGGCCACCGCCAGAATATTGATGAGACTTCGAGGGCAATCCAAGATTGCCTGGAGGTGCTTCGTCTCGCGAACCAAGTCCATGACCTACTGGCAAAAAAGAATCACTATGCGGCCTTGCGTGCTCTAGAAGAGCTGCAAAATGTTCATCTGAAGGGAGTGACCCAATACAAGATCGCCGTCATGATTCAGCGCTCGGTGCCGGCCACCCAGCGCGCAATCGCCGAGGCGGTCATGTCGGATCTAAATACCTGGCTTTATCGCATCCGCGAGATGTCACAATACCTGGGGGAGATTGCGCTTTTTCACACAGATCAGCGCAAATCACGGCTCAAGCAGAGAGCGGAGAAGATTCCATACCTCGAGCACTTCAACTTGAACACTGCCATCGAACTGGTAGCCGACGAGGATGAAGAATATGATCTACTCGAGAACGAAGACTTGCAGGTGGAGTTCACTCCCTTGTTTGAGTGTCTGCATATCCACCAATCCCTGGGGCAAATAGACAAATTTCGAATTGAGTATGCCAACACTCGTCGCCGCCAAAAAGATCTTTTAACGCCACCCTCCATCACTCTCATAGATGAAGATGGGGCCAGTCTCCACAATCTTCTAGAGGAAATGGCAGGATTTGCCATTGTCGAACGGGCCACGATGAAAAGAGTGCCTGATTTGAGATCGTCAGTTGATGTATGCCCGTTGTCCTTTCTCTTGGCCCAATCCGTCTGACATGACCTAACCTGTTTGGGGGAATAGATCGATGAGCTCTGGGACTCCATGTGCCAGGCTGCAGTGGGCGTAATATCGAAGGCTCTTCCCGAGGTGGACAACGCGGAAAATATCCTAAAAATCAAGAACTTAATTGCTTTGTTCATGCAGACCATGAATGTTGGTCCCCCTTAATCCTACTCGATGCTTCCAATGCTGATTTTCTGCGCAGACTTGGAATTTTCCAGTTCGAGTCTTTGATGACTTCCTCTTAAGGCTTTTTGAGAAATATGCGGAGCTCTTGAAGCGGCGGTTTAGCGACGACTTTCAAGAAGTACGATTGCCCTTGTTTCCTTGTTACCCACTTATTGTCATAGCACGAGAGCTAAACGATGACATGCATAGATTGTTTCGACGGACGATTACATGCCTATGCCAATCCAAACTTTGGAAGAATACGATAAGGTGCTTAATGTGAGCTGGTATAGCCCCGACAAGTCTCGCGAGGAGCAAGTGTAGGTTTACTCGACCCGTTCCTTTCTATCTCTCGGCTAACCATGGGCGTAGCTTCCCCTGTATCCTGCCATTCTCAAGGATGTATCCACTGTGCTGCATCGACATTCGAAACTTTTTGAATCAATTCTACTTCTTCGCAAATGATGATTTTTCGCATCCAAATGTCATTGATGAGACCCTAAAGGATGTAGGTGCTTTCCGCCGGGACTTGACCCTTTTCACTTGATGCTAAGTAAATAATAGGCGCTGGATGATCTCCTTTCACGCAAGGTCTGTGATACTTTAGTCGAGCGTCTTTCCTCGCAGTACCTGGGACAGATTGTTCAAATTCTTATCAACCTGGAGCACTTTGAATCGGCTTGTCATGAGCTCGAGTTGCTTCTTGCGGCTGCGAGGTCTCAAAACTCCACGGGCACATCTATTACTCTAATGGCAACTGAAAAGTTCCGGAGCAATAAAAAATCAGCTGAAAAACGCATTTTTGAGGTCGTGAACTCCAAAATTGACGATCTTATCGAAACAGCAGAATACGAATGGATGTCTCCCACTCCCCCAAGCGAACCCAGTAATTACATGCAGACTTTGACTCGATTCCTTTCGAACATCATGAACTCTACGCTGCTGGGACTGCCCACCGAAATCAAAGAGCTCATATATTTCGACGCCCTCAGTCATGCGGCGAATATGATTCTGGTACGCGCCTTATGCTGACCAATGTTCTCAACCCCGTGCTCGAGATCAGGCTGACAAGGTACAAACAGGCGCAACCGCTGGCACCGGAAGTCAGGACCATTAACCCCAATGGCGTGATAGCATTGGCCAAGGACGTGGAATACTTGGCTCAGTTTGTGGACAGTCTTAACGTCCCTATTCTACGTGAAAATCTCGATGAGCTCCAGCAAACCGTGCAGTTGATGCAAGCTGATAATGCGGATGAATTCTATGATATCTCGACCCGGAACAAGAAATACGGACGAGTGGACGCCATGCAGGGGCCCCTTTTGCTTGAAAAGTATGTTCCCTCTGAGAATCTCCCCGGCCATGCGACATAAACTCACCCATTCTAGACTTACGAGGACGGTTCAAGCCCCAAGCAAGGTGGATAAATTCACCACTCTTTCTTCTCGTTTCAAGAAAAATTAGTAGCTTGATTGCTTGCATTGTTTTTAATGTAAGCCGCCTTTCGTTCTTTTTCTTAAATTGGGTTCATCGGTCATGTGGCCACGGGTATTGAGAGAAATGTCCATCCTTTTACGATATCCGAAACATTCATGAGCAACAATCAAAAGAATTGAGGGCTTGGAAGTGGAGTAGTCCTTCCTATAATAGAGACCCTTTTTGAAGGGGCGCACGTTCTTGCTAGAATTCTTGGGAATTCATTTACTTCATCAACTTAAGTCTTTCATACTGGAAGTGTCCGCTATAGGGCTATGTATATGAATATGATCAAACTACAAGAGATTTTCTAGGGCTGTATGGTCTATACAATGCTAAACTGACGCCCTTAAACAAAGCGCTAGTTCCCGTTCCAGTCGCAGCATGGCCCTTAGTCTTGCATATGACATATATTTGTGAATAGAGGATGTAACGAAAATCCAGAAAGAGAAAACCATTAGGCACAGGATTCGCCAGGAAACGCGCGTAAGCCCTTGAAACAACAGAAGAAGCAGAATAAAAAAGTTTGACTGTCCCCACAGGAGTTCAACTCACTACGCTTGATTAGTTCTGCGGAAAACTTGAGAGGGCAATTTCACGAACCTGCTGGGGAGGAAGATGCGGGTATGGAGCATACATCCCATCAAACATTTGGGATTGAGGCTGACCATATGCTGCAGTTGGGTCCGATTGGACTGGGCCAGGATACATCGCGGGCTGTGGCCGGTACTCCTGCTCTTGGGGAATTCCATGCTGACCGAGAGAGCCGTAGTCCGCAGGGCCCATGTGTGTTGGAACACCATGCTGGGATGGTGGAAGCTGGCCCGGGGCAACAGACGGTCCTGGAGCGCCTGCCTGGCTCGATCGCTTGGCGTGTGAGGCTGCCTCTTCACGGGGAACAATGTCAATCAGGAAATCGAACATGTCCGACTTGGAAAGAGCGGCAGCGATGTCTGAGCGCTGTAAAGTACGGCGCTTGTTGTCTTCCGCATGGATCCATGCGCGCATGGTCAGCTCCGTGATGAAGATATCACACCCCTTAGCGAACAAGATCGGAGCCTCCGCGGAAATCATCTTGACTTCCGGGTCGGCTTTCATCACTTTCTTGATGCGAGCAAGCGGCAGCTGATGGATCTTATAATCATGATTTTCGCCCTCCAAATGGTTGATGACATGCTGCCAGTAGGTCGTCAAGATGTCGCGGGCGGTCCCTTGCAGACCTTGGTTCACCTAATGTGGTATGAGCTGGGTAACGATCAGACGCGGCAGGGAATTTACATTGGCCCAGGTTCCTGTGTACAACTCGGCTAGCGGTGCATAGCCTTGCGCGGAGAGCTGATCGAATTCGGATACTGATTAGCAGTGACTCCGAGACCTCCCACGCAGTTATTCGAGAGATAGTATGGGGCTCGGCTCAATTCTAGAAGCATACCTGTGCGCTGGCACCTGCAGAAAAGATTAGCCTATATTCACGCGACGAAATGCAAAAAGGACGCCTCGGTTGCGCGCCTGTCAGAGACCGCGTCCATAGCTACCAAGCCGACGCCCAATAATTAAGATAAAACGGTGCTCATTTACCATAGTGTCCACCATTCCTGGTATCATATACAGGTGTTTGCTGTTGCCCCTGTTGCTGTCTGCCCTGCTGGCCGGTACCCTGAGGAGCTGGTTCCATTTCGGATCGCGTTTCGCGCCCGACGAAGTTGAGATGAGGTAAGAGGATGGATTCAAGAATCTTCTGGGATATGTTGCAGATACAAGACGCAAATAGACAAGAAGCAGCAACTTTGACCTGGGGAGGAGAGACTCCGATAACTCTTGAATTGAAGGAAAGGAAGCGCGCCAAGGGTGCTCTCAGCTGTTCTGACGTTTTCGGGTTTCCCAACCCCCGCTTTTTGAACGTCTGATATTGATTTACCAGGACAAAGAAGGGGCTATTCCACGGCTCCAAAGTAAATCATTCACCATTATGACAACTGATCACTATCAATTACAAGATTTGTCTCACAGAATACGACAACCGCGATTGTTGGATATCTCAAGGTACTCAGTACTTATTTTTACTAGTCAGTAACTTGTAATTACAGGTACCTGGTACTTACATCCCAGAGTGCCAAATGATCATGTGATGCTGTCGCGGATAAGAAGTTTGTCCGTTCCGAGCAAAGCAACAACAGGAAAAAAAAAAAAAAAAACCTATAAAGTCTACTTTTCACTGAGCTCTTTTAAACTCCTCCATTCCTTCCCTTTTACCCATATCGGTAGGGATGGATTCAACTCGTGTGGAGATCAATGTGCAATCTCAAGATGAGATGGACTTGACCGATGATCAAATTCAACAGCTACTGCTTGAAGCTGAAGGCCGTCTTCGCGGTTCTGGCGCTCAACTCGCCCCAGACTCCGACGTTGCGTCTTTAAGGTAATATTTCGTCCTCGACTGATGAATCAGTTTATAAACAGAACTGATTTTTCTTTTTTAAACAGGATTCCCAAATTATCCTCAGGCACCTCCCTTGAGCCCTATGTTCGCCAAGGCGATGAGATTGCCACTGTCGATTCGGCCCAGCTGGTCGATCCTAAACAGAAGGAGTTGGCCAATTCCATACACTTGATTAAGCAAGCCAAAACCCCTAGTAAAGTATGCTCTCCCTTGTCTTCTGTCTTCCCCTGGTCGACTCGTCCAACCTACCCAAATTGCTATGAGGAAAATTTTCCCAACGCATAAGCGCTTGATGCAGCGTAACCAGCCCGTCTTGGGCTGTGCTGCACCAGTGAGAGCTTTATTTTTCATAGTTACTCTGAGCAAACTCCACAAATTCTCTGTGATTCCTAGAGCATACAGTTGCGGACTCGGACTAACTGTCACCTCTTTAGGAAAAGGCCACCGCTGGACCCCAGTGGTTCGACCTCCCCAAAACGGAGTTGACTACCGAACTCAAAAGAGATCTGCAATTGTTGCGGATGCGCTCTGTGCTGGATCCCAAGAGGCACTACAAGAAAGAGAATGGAAAGGCGAAACTGCCTGAATTCTCTCAGGTCGGAACCATCATTGAAGGTCCCACCGAGTTCTTCAGCGGCCGCATTGCCAAGAAGGACCGCAAGAAGACCTTTGTAGCAGAAGCCATGGCCCAGGAACGGGAAACCAGACGCTTCGAGTCCAAGTATCGCGACATTCAAACCACCAAGCAGAGTGGGAAAAAGGCCTTTTACAACAACCTACGGGCACAGCGAAACCGGAAGATTAAGTGATCATGACGCTTCAGGCCAAAGATGATTTGACCAACCATGATCACCACTCTTGCCGGTCACCGTCTGGCATGCATACTGGCACAGGTTCATGTTCAAATCCATTTGAATATATATCCTTCTGTTGTCTATGAGTGGCCAAATACTCTCAAAAGGGTCTGCCTCACCAGTTGCTGTTGCCCAAGTTAGCTGCGGATCTTCTGGTCAGAGTATGCAAGAGGACTCCTAACCTGCATGTCCAAAGCCGCTGTGCGGCCAGCTTCCAGGACCTCCTCATGTGTTGCCTTGCCCTCGCCCAGCATTGCATTGAGCTCACTGGCGTCTTTTCCTTGGAGCAATTGCTCATCTCCCCGAGGAACAGGAGCTAAGACTGCGCAATTTGTGACCAGGGTGAATGCGAGCACACGAATGCCGCAATGCCTTGCCACCACAATTTCGGGCACGGTGGACATGCCTACCACATCAGCACCCAGCATTCGAAGCATGCGGCTCTCGGCCCTTGTTTCATAACTACAACATCGTCAGGAATGTGCGGGTAGGGAGAGGGTGCTTTTCTACTCACGTTGGGCCTCCGACAAAAGCATATACTCCCTCGTGTAATTTTCGAGTAGGTTGCGAAGGGGTGATTTCTTTCCACGCCTGGTGGACATGTCGACGCAAATCGAGGTCATATGCATCCGATAAAGGTGGAAAGCGGACCCCGAAATCGTCGATATTGGGTCCTCTTAGAGGATGCATTCCAGCGAGGCCTGCCAGGAAGATATGCTGCGCCGGATGTCAGTCAGATCTTGTCTGGTCGATGGGCAAAGATAAACTTGCGTCATTCAGTAGCATAATATCACCCACGTTAAAATCTTGATTGAGTCCTCCAGCCGCGTTGGTCACTGTTTCTCATCGTTAGTACTTGTAGAGATATCTTGAGTCATCCGCGCGGACTCACGCACGACCGTGTCCACTCCTAGGAGCTTGAACACGCGAATGGGAAATGTCACTTGATCCATCGAATTTCCTTCGTAGTAGCTGATATGGCCATGAGCCTTAATACCTCGACGAGTTTGGATTGGACTCACTGGGCACGGCCAACCATGAATACCGCGGGAATCTTCTGGCCTAGGAGCCCAAACACCAGCTTGCCCGCATGTCCCGCAACTAATGCTATTAGTCTCGCTGATCATTTCAACTGAATTGGCAGATTTTACCGGTTGGACGAGGGAAATGAGGAATGGAGGCGTAGTCGAATTCCATGCGAGGGCCTGCTTGGACTGTGTCCGCCAGGCCACTCAATCCAGAGCCACAGACGACTGCAACCTTTGGGTTTTGCAGACCCTCGGGAAGTCGGCTATTCAGGAAAAGCACCGCCTCGTGGGCCAGCTCGAGGGCAGACAGCTCAGTTGACGCCATGTTCCAAGATTTGTAGTGTTGTTAAAAGGTATAGCTATTGTAGAAAGGTAGGGAAGAAAAGTCCAAGCAGAGTGGATCTCGACGAATCTCCTGATACTGCGGAGTCGCGCGGTTCCATTGGTCAACCGAGTTTGTGTCTGTAACAAACACAGATCGTCTTGTCATGTTCGATATACAAGGATCATCAGTCACGGTTATCCTTGGAAATGATGAGCCATCTCAAAATACAGAATATAGGATATTATTCACTAGATAAGATCGAACCAACCCTCCCATGGTTGACTAGACATATATACGACAATAGTTCACGACAGTTGCGGCGTCGGCGTGTGAGGCAAACCCACCACTTCCTCCTTAAAACACCAAAGCTATGTCTTGACTTGACATCTATAACTCTACAATCATGCGAACCTATGTAAACAAGGTGATCCCTGGGTCAAACCACATCAGCCGTAGGATGTTGCCGTGCGGTCCCATGGTCCCTGGGGAAAGGCGGTCAGGCCGCATCTCCAACGAAAAAAATGAAACCCGCCAAACACTCACTATAGGGACTTCAATTGACGCAATGTTCACAAGCACAACTCGCTCCTTACTGGGAGCTGGAAAGCGTCTACGGGTATGTTGTATCGCTGCTCATCTATCTTCGTGCGCTGACCAGCTCGGGGTTGAATAATTCAAGGTACCCGTGCCCATTCGCTCGCTATCATCCTCCAGTCAACCTACTGCGCCAACTCCAACCCCAACGCAGGAGACAGCACCCCAGTCTGCCGCGACCACAGCTTCTGAATCTATGTAAGGCCCCACGAAACACGCCGAACAGCTCTATTTGACTCGAGCGGAGTGACTGATGGTTTCTCAATCCAGATCGACGTCAACCCCGGAGCAGCCATCCGAACCACAAGTCAAAGAATGGTCAGTAGAGTGCGCCCAGTAAGAGAGACCAAGCATTATGCTTACTGGCGATTAGGTCCGAGCGATTGGGAGCCCTGGGTAAGGGCACCAGACTGCCACGAAGCGTGCAAGCCATCTATATGCGACCCCTCCGGAGAAAGGCGGAATATGGCCTCCCTGTTTGTGATCTCCAGCTTCGATCCTACAGCGTCGAGAACGTGGAATTCTTCGCCGACTTTGCCATCCGGGCTGCCTATTACCTCAACCTCCCCGTCTCCGGTCCCGTCCCTCTCCCACGCATCGTTGAACGCTGGACCGTCCCACGAAGCAACTTCGTTCACAAGAAGAGTCAGGAGAACTTTGAGCGGATCACCCTCCGCCGGCTAATCCAAATTAAGGATGGAAACCCAAAGGCAGTGCAAGCCTGGCTTGCCTTCCTACGGAAACACGCGTTTTATGGTGTCGGCATGAAGGCCAACGTCTGGGAGCATGACAGCCTTGGTACGACTCCTCAACCCCGTTTGCTACCAGCTCAAGGCACTAACCCTTCACAGATGTTGGCAAATCGATGGACGAATCTCTTCCGGAGATTGAGAAGGCTCTGGGCTCGCATCTCGCCCAATTCGGTCAGCGTAAGGATAATTCCGCGGAGAGCTCGATCTTCGACACTTTGGACAGTGACCGATTTGCCGAGCGCAAAAGCCGATAGAGCAACGCTGGTTCCAAGTTGGACTCGTGCTTGAGCTTTGCATTTTGGAGAAACCCTCGGCGTCCTGTAGTTTTATCACATCGTGTTCATCTTTGTGGGGCCCTCCAACCCCCGTGTATTGTATACATTTTCCCATCACATCCAATCCCAAGTCACGAATCTGGGAGATTTGTCTCGACCGTTTCCACTTTTCATGATGCCGCAGTAAAGATCTAAGCTGTATTCCCCCATAGTAACAAAAGACTTACTCGACCCTTCTTGTTTTGAATAATGTTGATTTTGGAAGATACTCTGTCTCCAGCCATCCATCACGTGACCAAATGGGATGTTTTTTTTTTGGCGCGGAGATGCGGAAAGACGAATGTCCTTCCTTCCCGTTTGGTGACAACCGTCGTGGCGTATATCTCATTTAAGATGCGTACTTTAGTTTATCATCATGGACGTGCCTCTGTAAGATCGGTGGGGGGGCAGTTGTCGCGGATGCGTCGGCAACCCTTCCAATGGCATCGATCTATCAGTTCGACCACTTCGACTACCACTCCGGAGCCCGTTATCTTTTCTGGAATTCAGCCAACAGGAGTGCCCCACTTGGGTAATTATTTGGGGGCCCTTCATCAGTGGGTGAAGTTACAAAATAATGCGAAACCAGGGACCAAACTGCTATTTTCCATCGTCGACCTACATGCATTGACTGTTCCGCAAGACGCAGCGCAATTGAGAAGATGGAGACGGGAGGCATTCGCAACTTTACTTGCAGTGGGGCTGGATCCCAAACGCTCTACCGTCTTCTATCAATCCGCTGTAAGGGACCCAATCCATGATATAGGAGCACAGGAGGCTAATCTCTGCTGGATAGGTACCGGCCCATGCAGAATTGATGTGGATGCTCAGTACTGTAGCCTCCATGGGGTATCTCTCCAGAATGACCCAGTGGAAGGTAAGGCGGAACTGACTCGTATTGGACCTTACCGTGCCAGAAGCTAATGGGCTCCTAGAGCAAGCTTCAATTGCCTGAGAATATAACCCTGGAGCATTCGGAAGCCCGGGCCCAGCTGCGTCTGGGACTTTTCTCATACCCTGTCCTTCAAGCGGCCGATATTCTTGTCCATAAGTCAGTTCTCCCTCCTCCCCGGCTACGAGCGAGTTTCCCGAAGCTAACATACCACTAGAGCCACTCATGTGCCAGTTGGTGAAGATCAACGACAACACCTGGAGTTTTCCAGATATACTGCGAATAGCTTCAACCATCTCTATGGGCCCATCTTTCCCGTCCCAGAGGCCCTGATCTGTAATACCCCTTCATCCAGTCCTATCTACAGCGGCTAACCCAATCCAGCTCCCGCCAAACGCGTCATGTCACTTAAGGAGCCTACTGCCAAAATGTCCAAATCCCATACGGATGAGCGGTCCCGTATTCTGCTGACCGATTCTCCCTCGGAGATTCAGAAAAAGGTCAAGGTTGCTCTGACGGATTCGGAGCCGATGGTCACCTATGAACCCGCCCGTCGACCCGGGGTCTCCAACTTGATTGAGATCCTTAGCCATTTCGAAGGGGTGCCATGCGCCACCCTCGCTGCAGAGTTTCAGTCCGCCAGTCTCCGCGCGTTAAAGGAGCACGTTGCGAGTCGGATCGCGCATCATCTCCAAGAAATTCGAGCACGATACATTGAGATCATGGAGGATCAGAGCGGGTACCTGGACACGGTTGCCCAGCAAGGGGCGGAGGTAGCTCAGGCCAATGCGAACGAGACCATGCGAGAGGTCCGGGATGTTATGGGTCTATGATAAATATCCTGATACGCCGAATCTGTACGATAGAGAGCAGGAGTTTTTTTGGGGGGGGGGGGGGGGGTTGTTAGACCCCTGACTGTGTATAAAATCTTCAATTGGGTGGTTTCTCTCGGACCCCAGGGTCCAACCCACCATCTATTAATAACGGGGCGATATATTGTATTTTCATGCCACGGGTAAACATGGCTGGGCGATTTGGGGTCTACTGTATTCATGACTTCCGGGTGTCGGCACTACGGTACTATATCATAGTAGGTACCAATAGGTTCCATGATCAAGGAAATCTTACAATTATATGTCTATGCATATAATACACATATACTGATAAAGAATAGGTTGCCTGATTCACTCATGTTATATACTCTTCACGTGGCGTTAAAAAGCTTTTCCGCACGCTAAACCCGAAACAGTGCAAGTGGGAGCGTCATCCATCCGCGTCATCAGTTTTCCACCAAACTACGTACTGTGCATACGTATGCTTGCAATCTGATTTTTCCGTGACACATTCGGTGCACAAGAAGATCTACTACGATAGTCGATATGCGATATGCGATGTGCATGCGATATACCATTTCCACAAGGTCAATGACGAATTCTCGGAAGACTGTAACCGACGAGGTTGGTGACGCGCCCACTCAGTGGGGCTCAGCAGGCTGATACTCTCAAGGCAGCACTTGATCCACACCAATCAGCGTCTATTCCATTGGTGTTGGGGGCGATGATTCCCCCGATTTCCCTGGAACCGAGAAAAGGAGGTACGATGTACGTTTATACATAGTAAAAAAACGCCCTCCGGCTTAGTGGTATCGTCGCATCCACTTCTTTTCCCCAAAGACCCTGATGGTCTTTTCCCTCTTTCTCTCTTTCCCTTTAGACTCGGCATTTCCCTAGGTTTCCGTCTTATATCTGTTATATTTGCGACCGTCCCCCTGAAAGTTTCCAAAAAAAAACCCTCCAAACTACGTACAAGAACGCAAGCGGAACAAAACCCGTTAAAATGAGAAATGCCTGGGTTCTCTTAGCGACCTATGCACTCCCAGTCCTAGGGTTAACACTGCACGAGCGAGACACTCCGGCCGTCGTTGGCTTCGATATTAAACGAAGAGAGATCTCGAATCCCGTCGCTAGAGATCGAGCGAGGCGGAAGCGTTCGGATACAGTCAGCGTGGGTTTGGATAACGAGGTATGTACAAGAAAAAGAAAAGAAAGAGAGAAAAAAGCAAAAACCGCCAAACACATAGAAACTCATCAGTGTATAGGAACTCCTCTATCTGGTCAATGTCACTCTTGGTACCCCCGAACAGAGCTTGCGTCTGGTCATCGACACCGGCAGCAGTGATCTATGGGTGAATGCTCCCAATTCCACCTTCTGTGAAGAATACTCGAAATACTGTGATTATTTCGGTACCTATGATTCCAGTGCATCGTCCACCTACTCCTATGTCTCCTCGGATTTCAATATCACCTATGCCGATGGCTCCGGAGCCGCCGGCGTCTACGCTACCGAGACGCTTCACATTGGGGACACTACCTTGAAAGACTTCCAATTCGGCATCGGCGATACCTCGTCTTCGGAAGGTGAGTTTACATCCCCTCAAACCGCAGGGATTGGAGACCCGAATCTAATTTCTTCGCTTCAGAGGGTGTGTTGGGAATTGGATACGTCACAAATGAAGCCCAGGTGGGCACCGCGGGGGAGCAATCCTATGCTAACCTACCCAAGGCCATGGTGAACAAGGGATTGATCAACTCCAATGCATACAGTTTGTGGTTGAACGACCTGGATGCCAGCGAAGGCTCGATTCTGTTCGGCGGTGTGAATACCGACAAGTATCACGGAACCCTCGAGACCTTGCCGATCGAGAAAACCGGCGACGGATATACCGCCTTCTACATCGCCCTGACCGGAGTTGCCTTGACAAACTCCTCCGGTACCACCAATTACTCCTCCAGCGCCCTTCCGGCTGCCGTTCTGCTCGATTCCGGTAGCTCCCTGACCTATCTCCCGGATAGCATCGTCGAGAAGATCTTTGAAGATTTAGATGTCACCTACGAAGCGTCGGACGGCTATGGCTTCGTCCCCTGCAGTATCGCTAAGAAGGATTACAATATCTCGTACACCTTCTCGTCTCCGACCATCACCGTTGGGATCGCCGAGCTGGTTCTGGAATTGGAAGAAGCGTACTATAGCAATGGTGACGCTGCCTGCACCTTTGGCATTGTCCCATCCGGAGGAAGCACCTCGGTGCTGGGTGATACGTTCCTGCGCAGCGCGTACGTGGTATACGATTTGGCCAACAACGAGATCTCGTTGGCCAACACCAACTTTGACTCGACGAGCAACAACATCAAGGAGATTGGCACCGGTTCGAATTCGGTGCCGGGGGCCACCTCAGTTACCAACGCAGTAACTACTGCAGCCACTGGAAGTGACGGGGCACGCATTGGAGGCCCGACCGGTGATAGCACCGCCGTCATCACAATGGGCAACGGCAAGACCAGCAACCCTGCTGCCCCAGGCCCAACCAGGATGCCCAATCACATGGCTTTGGGTCTGGCCGGAGCGGCTCTGCTGGCTCTGTGAGGGGAAGTGAACATATCATGACTCCATCTTCACTTGAGATCTTTTTGCATGTTTAAATTGGTGTATTGGTGTTGGCTTGAGGTACATACCTGGGTCTATTGGTTTGATAATTTCTTCTCATGTGTCATGAATTTTATATATACCTATTTCTTTTTTTCAAACGACCAATCGTCCATGTCCAATCGGGTACGAGTAAACCATAGCGATGATTCAACAGGTTGGGTTGAGGAAAAGAAAAGTTCCCTCTCGTAGCAATCATTTCTGTCAAGCTTGGCATTATCACCCCAACATCTTCTCACACCAGAATGCCGCGTATTCCAACCAAAGTACTTATCAAGGCTTATCAAGAAACCCCTCTTCTGCCTTTGCTGCTTCAAGAATGCCGTACGCTAGTCTCTGCGCGAAATGAGCTACGGTGGCTCCGGGAGCGTGCCCTGCGTGATAGCCAGTCCTCGCGACTGGGATCGCCAGGATGGCGAACGCGTCTAAGATCTATGTGTCAACAGCGCTCCCGAGGGGTCCCACTCCAGTACATCCTAGGGGATCAACCATTTGGAGATTTGGAAATTCTTTGCCAGCGGGGTGTATTGATCCCAAGGTTGGATATTTTCCGGACCCCATTCCCATACAAGATTGCTGACGTCGCCTACCAGATCTGATACTGAATCATACACCTTTCAAGCCGCCAAGAGACTCCGTCAAATGGCTCTAGAAAGCAAGAACGACACTCCGTCACCACGCCGGCGGAGGCCCCTCCGGGTATTGGACCTGTGCACCGGCACGGGCTGCATCGCACTGTTGCTGCATGCGCTTCTCGCTCCAAACTTCCAAGACATGCAGATTTTGGGCATTGACATAAGTCCAACGGCCTTGAAGCTAGCCCAAAGGAATCTGGCACATAATATGCATCGGGCCTTGTTAACCGACCGCGCCCTTACCCAAATTCACTTCCATCGCGCCGACGTCCTTGGCGTGGGAGACGAATCCGCACCTGTCCCGACAACACAGGAGGTCCTGCAGGATTACTTCCCTCGGCTTGGAAATCCCGGTGGATCATCGGAATTTGAATGTGATTTACTGATCTCCAATCCGCCCTATATATCTACCGCGGACTTCCGCAATGGCACCACATCACGCAGTGTTCGGCGGTTTGAGCCGCGATTGGCATTGGTGCCGCCTAGTATTCCTCAGTCGGCAATGCCTGAAGATTGCAATATGGAAGATATTTTCTACCATCGGATTCTCACTCTTTCCCTTCAATCACAAGCAAAGCTTACCGTTCTTGAGTGCGGGGACATCATGCAGGCGCACCGAGTGGTTGCCATGTACCAGACAATGACTACGGAGCAGGCCAAAGGGTTTACCATGGAAGTTTGGCCAAGCTCGGAGCAGGATTTGGCGGCGAACGGCTTCCACCCCCATGATGGATCACGATGTGTGATAATTCAAAGGGTGAGATAGTATATGCATAATATTAGAGATCGTTGGTTCTCTGCCTATACAAAGCTAGCCAATCTATATACAAGCCACGAAAAAAGCGTAGCTATTGAACAAGGTGCTTTGAGAGTAGCTTCCTAATATGAAGGGGAGCAAACATGATCTTCCCATGCTCCACTTGCCATACTGGTTAGATTGCCGTGCCATTGGATTGACTGAAATTGAACATGCGGCCTAGCAAGTCCAGATCATTATCCATCATGAATTCGCCGAGATCTACATTGGGCCAGATTGGGTCATCCGTATCGTGCGTGGAAAGTATCTCCGGGACAGGCAGTGGTATGTGAGGACCGACAGGAGCATGGGGGTGACTCGCTTCGCCGGAAGCTACAACGGTCAGTACCAATGTTTGAAGGTTTCATTCGAGCATCGAAAACTCACTGGTGGCGTTGAGGATCATAGACAACTGGGCCAAATATTCGACACAGCGCTCAATCACTAGATTCCCCGAATCTAGATGACGCAAAGCGTCCGCAGCGAGATCTAGGTATGGCCGGGCATCTTCAACCATGCGCCATTGGTCTGGGCTGTACTGACTTTCCTTTGACGAGACGAGAAGGGCTCCGAAGATGACAAGACCGGCATTAAAGGCTGGGAAAGAGTTCAGCGGTAGAGCCATTGAAAGACATATTTGTTGACCTACTGTAATAAAGCGAATAATTCCAGGCCCCAAGAAGGCCTCGGTGCCAGCCGCCTGATGAAGTGATGGTATGAACGGTGGAAATGATTGACTTGGCAGACTCGATGCAATTTTGCACGCCCGTGAAGCCCATCTGGTGGACAAGGTTGGTTTCTTGGGAAGCCAAATCATCGGCACTGTATGTATCCAAGAAACACTCAAGGAATTTGCGATAGAGGAGAATACGTAGGTTATGGTACCGGACCGAGAGAACAATGCCAAATCGATGGCGAATCGTGGATTCTGGGTCCAAATGCACTAGATCCTCGGCAAGTAAAGGCTCATGCCAGAGTCTGATACCGAGAGAAGGCACAATTGAAAAACGCCATTCCTCAAGCTGACGCTCGCCCTCAAGGATTTGAGGCACTGCGTTTGCGGGGGTCAAGGGGTGTTCAAATCCTAGGTTTTGACAGTAGCAGTTGTCGAGGACGTTGAACATCACAACGTATAGTTTTCTGAGCCAATGAGTTAGTCTGTGCGGTTAGAAGGCTTTCTGTCTGAACTAACATGGCTGCTGTGAAGAACCAGCCATCCAATTGAGGATAGGATTCGGATTTTGGTGTGCTAGTCAAAACCTGCATATCTTTGACAGGCATCTCCAGCTTCACGTACGTTTCCGGAATGGTACAAGGTCGGCCAAACGTCATGCTCAATGTTCTGGGTTGACAATTTAGTGCTTCCGCGCAGAATTCCATGATCTAGGTCCTTACCTGTCCAGCAGAATGCAACCAAACCAGGTTCGCTTGCGAATCTCACTTTCCACAGGCGAGAAGCGCCGGTTGGCCTCGGGTGAATGCAATCCAAGTTGGAAAGCCGCTGAAATAGCCAGACCGTGCGTGGTCCACGCTTGCACGGATTTCTGGGTCCCTTGAAGATATTGACCCAGGACCAATAGATACTGTACTATTATACCTCCCCTTAGTATAATAATTACCATGGTTTGCAGGAAATGACTCACCCATCTCTAGACTTGCATTTCGTTTGGAATCCCTATCACAGAGTCCATTCGCTCTCTGGAAGTATATATCCGACTCCTGGATCCTTTTGCCGGTTGGTAGGTCACCTTCTGTATGAAGACTCGTGGCAATAGCCAGAACAATATTAAGCAGTCCGAGCCATGTCCGGCGCACTCGTTTGAAATTCTCTTCGCGCATTCGAAAATATGTCTCGCAAAATGATGCCTCGTGGATGAATGGCAGGAGCTGTCCAGTTTTTTCAAAATAAACCTGAATCAAGCTCCAAGTGCGTTGCTCAGAGGGTAAAGCAAAAATGTTGATCCCATTTTCGCTCGCCATTTGCATTCTACCCCGAGGATCGTCCAGGGAAGGACGAGATCTTGACACGTTCAACATCCCACCACCGGCTGGTGCCGGGGAGGATATAGATGGAACACGGCCACCGTGTGGGTTTCCCCTTGCAATAGCTCGAGAAATATGACGCATGAATGCAATGTTGGATGACGGGCCTGAAAAGATTAGCCAGACTCATCCTACACATGTCCACGAGGGAATGAATTCCCTACCGAAAAATCCACAATCCTCTTCATCTGCAAAATTGATGGCGCCCATCCCATCAATTGAGTTCTCCGATGCATCTATCTCTTCAAACTCGGCCCTCCCTGGAAGACTCATCGCGTGACAGGAGCGTCCCGGGAGGTCCGACTTGGCCGAGGTAGATTCAATTCCGTGTCCTACTGCCAGATCGGCCACCAGAGGCCCCTCAGCTGGTGCCGACGGGGTAACATTACCTTGATTATGCTCCAGTCTACGGATAGATGCCTCAATGGCAAGGATTCGGTGCTCGAGTCGGGCCAAATAACTGTTCTGCCGGTCAGTAGGAAGCTCATGTCGTAAGATGATTCCCCCACTGGAGGGTGGATCACCTTTTTTCCACCGTCAGATTGTATGATGTGCCCACATCCTGATAGACACAATCACACTCGAGCTCCTTGCACTGTGTGCACGGTCGACCTCCGTCGCACTGTCCAAGCGTTAGTCTTGAGCGGCAATTGAACCGACATACTTACGCGGGATTTCCGGTGCCGACAGGAATTGCAGGCTAAGACTGCACGCCGGCGTTTAGGGGGATGGGCCGACTGTGGCATGGCGCATACGGGGAAGAAAGGAAGAGCGGGGAGATAGTCATCATATGGGGTTGCTCCACCTTGACCTTGGCAGCGGTGAAGGTTTGAACATCAAGTCTCCTTTCGCCCATCGGGAACCATGGAAAGACCTTGGATGCCCACGAATGTTCAAATGCTTGGCAGATCCCCACATTCTTGGTGGCTGCGCTAGATGGAAATCCGGAGTTGTGAACCAGACACGACTTCCCGAACTCCCCGACCGCTCTCCATCATGCACTACAGAGCATCCGCTCTCCTATTTCCCCGGCCTTGCTTCGGCAGTCATGCACTGTGGGTCCGGCTCATTGTAATGCATGTCAGGAACCGCTAGATCAAGTCATATAAAATGCCATTGACGTTACCCATCTACAATCCTGGCAAAAGCGTTCGTCTCAATTTATATACAGTATATCGACAATCCATCAATTGCAACCTTTCATTATGGTTGGTCCTGCACTGTTTTCACTTCACAATGGGAAATCAATATCACTAACTATGACGAGACTTCTCGTCCGGTACATATCGGCATTATTGGTGCGGGTATCGGTGGGCTGGCTGCTGCAATTGCAATGAGCCAAGCCGGCGCCCAAGTCACCGTGCTGGAAGCGGCTGAAGAGCTAGGTGAAGTATGTATCTTTGTATCTATGATGGATCGCAAGCTGATATAAGCCACCTTTTATATCAGATTGGAGCAGGAATCCAGATGACCCCCAATGTGTCCGTACTTCTTCAGAGATGGGGCGTGGACAAGGTCGTTGGAAAGAACTTGGTGCAATTTGAAGAATTGAACATGCGGCGTAAAGATGGTACGCCTGTCGGGTATACCAAGATTGACACAATCGAACGAGATCTTCAAAGACCATGGTGGGTGGTTCACCGCGCGCATCTTCATGAGGGCTTGGCCACGATCGCTGCCAAAGCCGGGGCCACAATCAAGATTGACTCTCGCGTCGTCAAGATCGACCATGAAAGCGAGGAGGTGACTGTGACTACTCAGAAAGGAGATTCATACACATTCAATCTCTGCGTTGGCGCAGATGGAGTCAATAGTATTGTCCGTCGAACATTGTTCCCAGATGTGCGGCCGGAGCCTCCGACCACCAACTGTGCATACCGAGCCATGGTCCCATACGACCAAATTCGCCAAGATCCAATTGCCAAAGAGCTCATCGAAAAGCTCACCATGGAGGTGTGGATGGCTCCTCAGTCTTACATCATTACATATCCAATCTCGGCCGGCAACATGTTTAACTTGGTACTTTCACACCATCGGCCGGAAAAGCTGCGTGCCACTCAAGACAACGTGCCCATCGAGGAGATGCGAGAGGAATATAAGGATTATGACCCACGTATCAAGCGCATTGTAGATATGATCCCGGAAGTGGTGAGTACCTATTCAAGAGACATGACAGACATAAATACTCATTCCTGTGCTAGTCACGTTGGCCACTCATGGTGACTGGACCCTTGAAGTCTTGGTCATCATCCCAAAAGAACGTGGTTCTCATGGGCGATGCAGCGCATTCCATGGTGAATCACATGGCGCAAGGAGCAGCTACTTCGATGGAAGATGGTGCTTTTCTCGGCAAGTGCGTGGAGGCCGTGGTTCAGGGCAAGATTGGTATTCAAGATGCCGTCGAAATCTACGAGACAGAGCGCATGCCTAAAGCATATGCCAAACAACAAGTCTCCTTTATCAACGGAGCCATCTGGCAACTGCCAGACGGGCCGTTACAGCAAGGACGTGATACAGCAATGGCCCCGGAGCTGGAAGGCACGTACTTTGTACGCAGCAGCAACCTGTATGGGGACCCACAGACAGTGATGGATGTTTATGGGTATGACGTTCAGGGACACGCAGAGGATGCGGTACGGAAGTATTGTGCTGGAGGCAAGGAGCCAGCCCATCCCGTCACGGGGGTCACTCCTTCGTTGCAGCGGAAGTATATGGACTGGTTCCTGCCAAAAAAAGGCAGACAAGCCGGGAAGCTATAATTGTATCGGAGTCCTCTATACAAAGTACATATATAGCGCAAGTTAGTAATGCACATATGAGAAGTTGGCTGGAATTCCAAGATTAATGGTCATGAACGTGCATTCTAGCTTGATAAGTATGTACAGAAAGCAGGACAACAGGCTATTTTGAGCCCTTGTCCCTTTCTTTTGGGCAAGTATTAAAAACAAATATACAACACAATATTAAGAATAATGTAGTTGGAACAAAGGGTTCACCCGGATGAAAGAAGTTTCGGAGACCCCAAATGAACCTATGCAAGCAGCCCAAAACTCCACGAGAAAGGAAAACCCATGATTCAACTCCGAGACTCAACGGCCATAAGCAACACGTGTATCATGACCTGCTTCGTCTCAAAGGTTTTTCTTCTGGTCAGCGGAATAGTGGCGGTCATCATCTCCCTCCACAGTCTTCAGGATGGCTTCCATCTCCTTAGCCTGGCGTTTCCATTCCTGATCACCCATCTTGGTCTCCCGTCGGAAGAGTTCCTCATTGGGCTTGCGGTAGCTACTGCCCAGACGATCCCACAAGGTAGTGAACTGTCCGTAGTTGTAGTTAAAGTAGAGGTGATGCATAGTATGACAGGCGGCTCCGTTCACAATTGGGCTGTTGGCGACGTACTCGCCATCATGGATGAAGACAGTCCAGAGGTTGATGAAGGCGAAAAGGAAGACATAGGCCAATTTCTGCAGAGGGAAGATGAATGGAAACACGTGGTATGGCACACTCTGGGACCAGCCGTCCAAGGGGTGGAAGGCATGGGAGGCGTAAGGGCTCGGCATGATCCATTTATGGTGCGGCTTGTGGAGGGTTTTGTAGACTCGCGGATGGTGAAGGCCGCGGTGGATCCAGTAGATGAAGAAATCGGTGAAGAAGATGAAGAATGGGAACTGCAGAATGCTGTAAAACGGAAAGGGCTCCTCGGCAACGGTGTCGTAGAGTTTGGCGTAGCCGCGGACCTCAAGGACAAAGAAAGGCGCAGTCAACAGGGCCATAGGCGGCATGGCACCCATGGCTTGCTTCATTTCCATGGAGATCTGGTTTCGCAAAAACTTAGGGTGATTGTAGGTGGTCTTGTCCCAGATGAAGATATACGACAGCGTCGCAACGACGAAGTAGACGAGGAGACCGAAAATCCTGGACTTGCGTTAATGAAGAACCATAACGGGTGGCGTCAGGGGTTTTGGCGCATACCAAGTGATCAAGAAGAAGCTGGTGAATTGACGGTACATGTTATTCCGCGGCCACGCGCTAAGGTAGGCATATTTGGAGGGTTCGAGATGAATCAACTGGGTAGCTGGCTCATAGATGAAAGGTTCGGCTGCCCCGAACAAGGAGAGGGAGCTGTTGGCGGCATTGACGAAGCCCGGGAGGGAGACGGAGGAGGCGATTGAGTTGGGAAGAAGAGCGGAATACATTCGATCACCAATGAAGGTGTCCCACAATTCTAGAATGATATCCATGATTGACTCACGGGTCGTAAGAAGAATGGGGGAGGAGGTAATTGGCGAAGAGAGAAATCTTTAAAGGGAGAAGTACAGTCCGAGGGGCGAATGATAATTTCTGCCCGCATCACACCAGCGCGGAACGGCTTCTGCCGCTGGGCCCCTTAATAATCCAACATGATAAAAGTGAACTAACTTAAGTTAACTATTTGACTTATAAATTATAAGTCCGGAGTAGTGATATCATTCTAACATACTAGTAATTATGCTACCGAGAAAGATAATACCATTCTTCGATAGTGATGATGCGCCACTATATGGGCAATCTGGCAGAGTAGTCGGTCGTCGTCTTTACCCCTTTTTGGATTCTGCAAGGAACCGGGAGTTCGTGCCATGGGACCAAGGCAACAAGGCAACAAGGCACCAATGCCCTGATCCCCGTACTCAGAGGTACAGCCACGAAGCTCTCGGTGTAATTCCAAGTCTTGTTCTGCAAACAGTGTCAATGGCTCCAATATGGCCATTATTATCATTTTTTCATGTATAGGACTGATGACCCAGTTCGGTTGCTCCATTGACGTATTGGGCTAAATTCAATTGACTAGACTTCAATTCTTTATAATCCAATCCAATTCATCAAATTTCATCAATCCAATGACATAGTTCCCGAAGTCCAGAACCCCATGCGCTCGCCTATTGCGTCGCTTCTAGCGCCAACGGCAGTAGCCGCCCAATTCTGCCCGCCCCAAACTTCAACCCAGCCTCCTCTCCCCCCTCTAACCACACCTTATCCATCCACCCTCATCCACAAGGAATACCCGCCGGGTCATCCTTTGTTCTCCCCTGAAATCAACTTCTTTTTCTTGGTGCCTCATCATTGCCGTGGCTAGCTGCCTGGTGTCGCTCACCAAGCAGCAATTGCCCAGTGATCGGCTTCGTGACCCTGTCCCCAGCTGCGATCCGTTGTCGCAAAGCTGTCGCTGATCCGACTTCCTCCCATCAGCTCCAAGTGTACTCCACTTTCAGAGACTCATCCCAAGACCCCCTTTTAACGCCGTCGATTCACCATGTATAACGCTCATCGCGGGATGGTGCCCGCTCCCAACTCCCGTCTGACGGAGTTGTTGGATCAGCTGCGCCAGGAATTCGAGAGCCAGTCTCGCAGCACCGGTGAATTTGAGCACCAGTGTATGTGTTCCATCTGCCGTCTGCCTTCTGCAATTTGCAAATTATCACCTATCCTTCTGCCCCCTCTTCGACCTTCGCTTTGCTTAGCTTCTCAAATGCGCATCGCTGGAGCATCCCCTATCTCATTAAAAGTCGCTAGTCTGTCCATGGCTACGACTTCTAGGTCACGAAATGCGCTGAATGGTTTTCTAACTGATAGATCATGCAGTTACCGGCCAACTCCAGGAGATGGAGATGATCCGTCAGAAGGTGTATCAACTGGAGCAAACCCAGGTTAAGATGAAGCAAGAGTGCGTGAGACCTTCGGCCCCCCGGTCATTTGTGCCCCTTCTGCGCAAATCGCTCTTGTCTGGTACTGACCATCTTCGCATAATAGCTACGAAGCCGAAATCCGCATGCTGCGACACGAGCTCGAGTCGCGCGGTGTTCAAACCGTCTCCCACATCGCACCTACGGCGCATACAGCTCCACCAGGTCAGCCCCCACAGGTCGGCCATGGCCCGAGCAACCTGTTTAGCGGAATTATGGCCAACGCCAACCAAGGAGGTAGTGGTCCCGGTCTTGCTCCTCCCCCTCCCCAGGATCAGCAGCCTCCCCCGCATGCCCTTCAACAGCCTGTGGCGGCCGCCCAGCCTGGACAGCCCCTGCAGAGCTCCTTTGGAGGATATCCACCGGGCGCTGCTGTGACCGGTATGTGAGAGTTTTTAGGGAATTGACGCCGAGTTGCTAACCTGTCTTTGTTTGATTCAACAGGCTATGGCGGTCCCCCACCGCCTCCCACCGCCTCCCCGGGCCCTGGTAAGGGTCGCCGTGCAGCCCCCGGCCCAGCCACCCCTCAACCGACTCAGCTCGCCTACCCTGACCCTCGTGCCTCTCCTCAGATCCGCCCGACCCCTCCAGGTGCTCCGACGACCGCCGCTGTTCGCTCCGATCGCCCCGGCAACATGTTGGCCAACTGGAACCCGGAGGACCTTCCCCCGTCGCAGAAGCGCGAAGGCACAGACTGGTATGCAGTGTTCAACCCTGAGGTTCAGCGTGTGCTAGATGTCGAGCTGGTACACCACCTCAGTCACGACAGTGTAGTCTGCTGTGTTCGCTTCAGCCGTGATGGCAAGTACCTGGCGACGGGCTGCAACCGGTCGGCGCAGATTTTCGATGTGACTACGGGACAGAATGTGGCAACCCTGCAGGATGAGAACGTCGACAAGGATGGTGACCTTTACATCCGCAGCGTGTGCTTCAGTCCCGATGGTAAGTACCTGGCGACTGGTGCCGAGGACAAGCAGATTCGTGTAAGTAAACCATCCCCCGGCACTCCCATGGAAGTGGGCCGCCTTGAAAATTCCACAGTTTACTTACGGGTCATCCGAATGTAGGTCTGGGATATTGCCTCTCGTACCATCAAGAATATCTTCAGCGGTCACGAACAAGACATTTACTCGCTCGATTTTGCCGGCAATGGCCGTTATATCGCCTCGGGCAGTGGTGACAAGACCGTGCGTCTCTGGGACATCCTCGACGGCAAGCTGGTTTACACCCTTAGCATTGAGGACGGAGTTACTACGGTGGCTATGTCCCCCGATGGCCACTACGTGGCAGCTGGATCGCTGGACAAGAGCGTGCGGGTGTGGGACACCACCACTGGCTACCTGGTGGAGCGACTAGAGAACCCTGATGGGCACAAGGACAGCGTGTACTCGGTTGCCTTCGCACCCAATGGCCGCGACCTGGTTAGCGGCAGTTTGGACAAGACTATCAAGTTGTGGGAATTGACTGTCCCGCGAGGCTTGCACCCCCACAGTGGCGTCAAAGGCGGCAAGTGTGTGCGGACGTTCGAGGGCCACAAGGTTGGTGCTCTTTTTCTAATTTCTTTTCTTTCTTTTCTTTTGTTTCCTATTACCCGCTCTCCCCTGTCACTTTTTTTCATTTCCCCACTAACCTTGTTCTAGGACTTTGTTCTTAGCGTGTGCCTGACGCCCGATGGCCAGTGGGTCATGAGTGGTTCTAAGGACCGTGGCGTCCAATTCTGGGACCCGGTCACTGGTAATGCTCAGATGATGTTGCAGGGCCACAAGAACTCCGGTGAGTGAGAATTGCATATCTTATCAAAGCTTGTGTCATGCCTTTTCTAACCCTGAGTCTTTTCCGCGGGATACAGTTATCTCCGTTGCCCCAGCCCCAACTGGCAACCTGTTCGCAACTGGCAGTGGAGACATGCGTGCACGGATCTGGAGGTACGTTCTACTCGATCGAGATCCCCGTGGAGCTTCATTCTGACCGTTCTCTAGATACTCCAACTACACTGGACGGTAAAAAAAAAGGGGGTGTTTAATGGGATGTCTTGGCGCAATGTGACATCCTTCATGTCTTATCTTTTCCATTCGGACGCCTTTGTTTTTATTGCTTGGATTTTGGATTCCACTTGCACGCCGGGTTGGGCTATTCGAATTTGCCGGTGTCTTTGTTATTATTGTATTTCCCCCCTTTTTGCTTCCCCTGTGTTTCATTGGAATAATGCCATTCGCAAACAAAAATGCAAATATCCCACTGTAAAGAGGCCACGAGTCGCACAAGAACCGAGTGGATGGGTCGAGCTGTAGTACAATAGAACATGTCGAGTGCCGTGAGTGGAGCCCAGGTACGAGAGGGCCCGTGTGCTCTGGGAGTTTGCGTGTTGCTTTTCCTGTTTTTATCGATGATTATTAGTTCTTTTCGCCTCTCATGCTCTGAACATCCCTGCAGGAACAGTCGCACGACGTGCAGGAAAGCACAGCAGCAAATCAAGAACGACCAAGGGGAGAAAAAGAAAAGGGGAAAAAACCCATTGGCAGGGAACACGAGGCGGGGATCGACGATCTGGGAGCTGAGAGATCGAGTGAATTTCCCAGGCCTTGGGCGGCTAGCTGGGATATTCGCTGGACGAAGATCGGACGCTATTGGCGACTATCGGACGGGCGCATCCGGATGGCCCAATCAACGAAGGCTTACTCGTCGCCGATCCTTGGTCCACTTTGAAAGCCCGAAGGCCCGGGCCGCCCTCGAGGTGATGGATTTGTTTTTTTCCTTTCTGATGGATCGTGTATTGTAATGGCAATCATTGTCAAGCAGCCTTGGCTCTTGTCAATTCCAAGAAAGGTACGAAAAGACGAAGCAGAGAGAGAGAGAGAGAGGAAGAGCGCGAGAGAGAGAAAGAGAAAGAGAAACAGAAAGACAGACGTGCAAAGTCATGTGGAGTGGAGGATTAGTAGTCGCCAGTCGCGGCTGTCAACATTTCTGCTACACCGAGTTTTTTGGGGATGCATTTTTATTACACATTTCCCATTACACTAGTCGAGTCTCGCCAAATCAATATTAAATCAGATGCGTCCCATTATGCGGGCTTTCAGGTCTCCACGGAATCCCTGATCGACCATGCACGTCTAGCCTCGAACTACTCCCTCTGAACGTCATATAACTGTGATCCACTTGTGGGCAATCATACAGATCTATGCACACATCCTTATATAGATCAAATCCTGACCCGTACTTCTTCTCTGGTCGACCTTTCTATATCCCAGACCCTTTCTTCTCTATTTAACCTTCAGACAGAACCCAAATTGCAAAAAGAAAACAAAAAAAAAAAGAAAGACCTTCGTCAAGGTGTGATTGTGACTGCCAGGGACACGCGCCAAACCCAAAAGAAAGGGAAAGAAAAAAGAAACGACCAAGGCAACGAAAGAACAGACATGGAGACCGCCGAACCAGTGTCTTCATATGAGTTCTCGGGTCATGGCCATATGGGCCCTTATGCCCATCGTCGGATGGACTCCCCCCTGTTCCCTTACTATGCTCATCATCCTACATCGACGCCATACTCTCTCCCATATCATGCTCCAACCTCGGGTTCGTACAACTTTAGCCCTCTCACTCAGCCCGCACACCCATATGGTCATTATTTCGGAGCCAGCCAGCCCCCACTCGCATCTCCGATTCGCCTGACCGAACAACCACTGCATTCGCTTCCGGAGATTCGCCCGGCAAAGAATGCCATCAACCAGGGGGCGAAGGGACCCGATGCCCGGGGTCTTGGAGCCGTGGCCGTGAAGAAGGGTGGTCCCAACTTCGAGTTCTCGACCGAAGTCGACGTCTTGATGAAGGCCATCCAGGCTAAACCGGAGACGGGCTCGTCCCCCGTGCAGCAGCAGAGCCAGCAGATCCAGCAAGTCCAACCGGTTCAACAGATCCCACAGGCCCAGCAGTCACTGCCACCACTGCAGCAGCTCGCATCGCCAGGGTATCCAACCTACCCCATGTCACCTCCGCGTTGTATTCTGAACAATGACGGCCAGCTGTCGCGGTCTGGCAAGAAGCGCAAGTATACCTGCACCTTGCCGAACTGTGGCAAGAGTTTTGCGCAGAAAACACACTTGGATATCCATACTCGAGCGCATACAGGTGATAAGCCCTTTGTGAGTAGACCGTGCTCGATCATGGCGGGGGTCATTTCAGCTGATGCAGTGCAGATATGCAAGGAGCCTTCCTGTGGACAACGATTCTCGCAGCTAGGCAACCTCAAGGTCAGTCCTGCAACCCCTCGCCCCCCAAAAGTAGAGAGCCTGGCCTGACCAAGACCCATTCTACCAGACTCATGAACGCCGCCACACGGGTGAGAAACCGTACTCCTGTGATATCTGCCATAAAAGATTCGCCCAGCGGGGCAATGTACGGGCCCACAAGACGACCCATCTCCAGAATAAGCCATTCACCTGCCTACTGGACGACTGCGGGAAGAAGTTTACGCAACTTGGGAACCTGAAGGTAAGACATTCACTGACTTCTATGAGCCCACGATCCATGGGCAAGTTCCGGCTCAACAGGCTCACATCCTTTCCTTCTGGATCTAGTCCCACCAGAATAAGTTCCACGCATCCACGCTCCGCTCGTTAACGATGCGATTCTCCCAAATCGGCGACCAAGGTACCGTCAATCCGCAAGACCGCGAACTATGGGAGTATTTTGCTTCCCTCTACAAGAACAGCAATAAGGGCATCAAGGGCCGAGGCAAAGACCGACGGATCCTAACCACCAAGCGGTCGATGACAGGCGACTCGATGCACCGCATGCTGTCCATGGAATCGGATGAGGATCCTTCGCAGCTCCGACGAGGCAGCTATGAAGATAGTCTGTCCATGTATACGGGCGGGTCCAGCAGTGATGGAGACGAACCCGGCCCATACTTGATGAACCGGCGGTGAAATCTATTTTATTCTGTTTCTATACATTCCTGGGCTACTTTCATTTTGGGGCTTGTCTCTGATCCTTTGTCCTGTGATTTTTCTTTGTTTTTCTCTTGTCATCCTGTGAGGATTAATGGCGCGCTTCGGATCCTCCGATCTGGATCTATATACCCGGGGGTTTATTTGGAGGAATGAGTATGGTTTCATGGGGTTTTCGTATGGGTGATTTCTGCGTTCAAGATGTACATGATTTATGAGTTTTGTATTTGTTATTCCATTGTATTCTATTTGGACGCTATGTACACGAAGCAAAGTTTAAAGAAGTTTCGGGGAGTGATTCTGATTCCGATGATCCTACTCTTCTGCTGTGATGAATCGGATTCCCAATGGTTCGACCATTCGACCACGTCTCTTCTGCCCCTGTCTGAGTTGCCCGGGTTCTTGGTTTGCCTTGACAGCTGACCTCCTAGTACCACACGAGGTGGAGTTGGGCAAGTCGAGGGACAGGAAGGATTCAACTAGTTCCGAGGTTCGTGCACAACGTGCGATAGGACTCTAATGGATTGGTTCCTGGGTTCTGATAGATCCGTTCCGGTATATGGCATGCATGGGAATTATAGATCTATGCATATGTTTTCTTTTGCTGCAGTGGACGTGGGAGCACGAACTTGTACCACCGGTTCATGTAAGACAGGAGATTGCGATCTTCTCCTTTCTCCACACGAGTTCGTGCAGTGGCACTGGACCAAAAGCAAAGAGAGCCTAGTTAATGTGGGAAATAAATAAAACAAGTCGAGGAAAAGAAAAAAGGAAATTGTAAATGTGACAGGCTGCGTGCGTGCTCCATCCTGACAGGCCCCCCACTCTGCATTCTGCAACCCTGTCATACCCCAAGGACACACTATTGCCCATCTGCATTAGTAATCTGAGTGTCTCCATTATCGCCAGCATCCTGCATGGGGATCACGGTGCCCACCGGAGTGGCGTGGGCTAGAGAATCCATGATGAAGGCTTCTTCCACGGCAACCTTACGTCGGAACACACGAAGCCAGCGACGACCCCATTGGCGGATGAGAGCGTCTTCAGGCAGATCGCCGCTACCATCACCGCGCTCCATTAGCTCGTCGTTGCTGCCTGCAGCCACTGACACAATTGAGTCCTCAATGAACCTGAATAGCGTCTGCATCTCCCCCCGCTCACGAGACAGTGTCTCCTCTAGCACACTCAGCTGTGGCTCGTACAAGCCAGGCTGGGTACGAGCCACGACGATCTGACGCATGCGATTGGTAACCTTTCCGACGGTAGCGGAGATCATCTCAAAGACATGGGCCTTGGCTAGCACCGCTCCGGCCTCCAGAGACTCCGAAAGCGCCCATTCCAGGACGGAATAGGGGGTGATGATGGTGTAATTGAGGAGTTTGTCGATGATGTTGATGGCGATGCCGGGCTGATCAGCCCAGTACTCCATAACGGAGGCAATAATTTGGCATCGGGCCCGCTGCGAGACTGGCCCAATGGCCAAGAGCCGCTCCTTGTTCCGTTCAATGCAAGAGAGGACGTGAGAGAGGGACTTGGACCCCACAAAGCAGATGGAGGTCATCAAGGCATCCGTTGAAGGGACCTTGGGGTCCTCCACCCCCAGACTTTGTGCCTGTTCCTCAATCGCCGCAATCAGTGGCTCAATTTCCGCGTCATCCGCTTTCTTTCGAATGAGCTGCATGATCTCCTGTCCTTCTTTGGAGTACGGGGTCACTATTATTTCATGGTCAGCGCGCCAAGGCCTTTGTGTGCAACCGCCCTAACCTAGAGTTTACGTACTTTCCGAGAAATATTTGAACTCAGGGGTATCCTTCTCCTTCTCCTCGGTGATCAAGGGAAGATAAGGCTCCAGCAAAGTGCCCTTAATGCGCTGCGCAAAGCTGAGTCGAATCTCCTTGTCCAAAGCACCGTGGATGAAGGCCAGCTTGGGATGAATAGCAGGAAGGTCAAGATCGTCCACCCTGGATCTAGGTTAGCCTTCGCCCATTCTCCATGAATGATAAGCCATATTACTTACCACTCGCTCCATTTCCATGTGAATCCAAAGTTGCTCAAATGGTGAGCAAACCAATCTAAGAATCGGTTGCTCAGTTCCAGATCCATGGTCTCTAGGCTGTTATACAAGAACCGAATAGCACGACCCAAGCTAGGTGCGATAGCAGCAGGGCCAATCTTGCAGCATTCGGTCAAAAGAGCATGGTAATAAACGAGCTTATGCTCAGGGGTGGGAAGCTGATACAGTTGGGAGAACACGGCATCCACCGCAACGTCCTCAGGCTTCCAAGCCTGACCCTGACCAGCAAGATCACGCATCCGGTCAAAGGGCGTGGCACGCTTGACGAAGGTGTCCGGGGTAAAGTAACAATCCACGTCAATCAAATACTTGGCCGTAGCAACGCGGTTGAAGTCGAGGAGATTGATGGTATCCACCAAAGCATCTCTCAGCAGCAACGACGTGACATCCGAAGGTGGAGGCACCGTATCAATCTCTTGATTGGCATACACTGAAATGTAAACCTCGGGGAAGAGAGGCCGGGATCCGTTCTGGACCGGGTTAGGAACATTTATTTGTGGGAATGAAACCTTGTTCACCGGCTCGAAGAACTTCTGACCCAGATCCTGTTCATCCTGCTCCATTTCCTGGACGCCCTTCCAGGGACGGGGGAGACACTTCAACTCCCAGCCCCGGCTAGCCTCGCCTTGTAGTTGACTTTGCAGAAGACTAATCACACTGGGTCCAGCGGCTTCTTTGTTCTCTTCCGGGCTAAACGTATTCACCAAGTCCACCAATGCGTGCGGCGTAGATGCAATAATGTCCGTTTTCTCAAGGAGTCCCATAGCCTGAGTCTCGAAGCCCGTCGCAGGAGAGGACATCACATAAGGAATAGTGAACAGGATGACCTTGACAAGCTCCAGACCGAGTAGCTGCGCCAAACTGTTAGTTTCGGGCGATCCATCTGGGGATAGAGCCCACTTACGTCTTCCGAGGATGCCGTCTGGAGATCAACCGCGCGAGCGAAGAGCTCTTCCAGCAGCGAAAAGATACCATCGCCCTCAAAAAGAGGCTGCAAGCCTCCCAAAAAGCGAAGGACAAGCTTCACCTCTCGCCATGACCCCGAGTCAATGTGTTTCTGCAGGATCTCGCCTGCTTTCTGCAGCACCTCCGCACCCAGTTCAGCCTTGAGGTTGTAGGCGACCAAAGTTGTTGCCGCCACGAATGGGATTTTCATCGGTTGTTCCTGGACACTGCATTGAGAGGTTGTGATGTCAGTCCAATCTTCACGGGCTTCCAAGTATTGGTGTAGGTTGGCACACGCACAGGTCCAAGGAAATGTTAACAAAGGTGTCGCGCAACTCCTCATCATCAAAGTTCTCCGCGACTGACTTCGCGATTCCCATAATATCATCTTCCACTTTTCGGGCTGCCTATCCAATGGGTCTTGCGCATCAGTATTCCAATTCCATAGTTCTCATAGGCAGAAAGCACGCAATGCAGGGGCAGTGGATTCATACGGATTCAGCGATTGCCAGCAGTTGACGGCGGACCTGAACAAACAAAGGCTCTTCGTATCTGCGTCTCTGAGGGCGACGATCAAAATCGTCATCGTCTTCCAACTTGTCAGTTATCGTCACAGGGAAGCCTGAGCATGTCGCTCACCTCTGTAGCGGCGCTTGCGCCCACCACCACCACCCCGGGGGCCATGATTCCGGCGCTCATAATCAGCCATGGTGTGCAAAGTCTGGAATGGACAATGGGATTCAAGAGAGAAGAATGGTGTTCAGAAGGTCCAGAGCTCCTAGTAAATGCAAATGGCAGCTCGGAAGTGGGGAAAATCCGACCCGAGAAACCATCCAAACAAAGTCAAACTTAAGTAGCTCGCGACCAGGAGACAATATCTGACAAGTTTTCCAAGGACATCATTTGAAAGAAACCATGTTCAATCTGAACCTATATTATTCCTTTCAACGTGACCACCCATGGACCTCATCTCTGTCAACAAGCGGTTCCCTTTTACCTCCTACGCCAAATCTCTCTCTCCAGTTCAGCTAAGCGTCAGAATCAGAACCTCAAGTTATACAAAGTCATATATAGTGTGATTCAGTACCTCGAAAGGCTGTTTTGTATGGTTAGATAAACACGTCAACTGGTCTGGGTAGTAATCAATGCTTCGTGGTCGGACACTTATATCAAAATGCTATCAAAGAATGCCTTTCTTACATGACCGAATCCGAATAGGGGATTCCCCTGCGATACAACGGCACATCTCTACGGGCCGCCTAACACAAGGAGCCCATCCGATTCAGACCTGGAACGTGTAGCTTCATCACCGGTCAGGGGAGGAATCACAAGCCGAGCCAAGCTTCAAGAAGCTGGGCAATGACATTTGCAAAAAGGGAAATGGGGATCAAAAACATGACACAGCAAGGGAAGAAAAGGACAGAGAAAGAGAAGAACGAGGGAGGATGACATAGAACAAAAAAAAAACGTGGTTTCTAGCGCTGCAAAGTCGAAGGAATTGCGTGGTAAATTGGGGTTGGGGTTGGGGGGACTACAGTCCCGGGTAAAATTGAACGAAAAGCCTCCGTCACCCACGGTGATGCGTATAGAAGGTCCCGAGATCAGGGCCTTCTGCATAGGGGTTTGCCTTCCCCTCCCCGAATGAAGCTATGCAGTCTTCAATCCCGGCAGACTTGCACAGAAAGGGTATCACTTTTTCCTCCCAAGTGTCGCAGACACCTCAAAAAATAAGAACTCCAGGCCATGACCTTCCACCATTGCGTGACAATCATCAGCCTCCCATGCCCCTCCAAATGAATCAGATCCAGTTTTTCTGCTCAGCCATGAAAAAGGACATTTTCCACTTTTCCCATCGCTCCCCCGCCACAAAACTCCCTGACAGATGTTGCAGTCCCGTCAATGGCCCGCTGGTTCAATAAGAGGTATGGAAACTCAGCAAAGCCTGTGCTCTCTCAAGTGAAGAGCGTCACTCGAAACATGATGGTACTCGGTCGATAGGTCCTGAGAATCTCTCACGCGCTGTGCGGAAAGCACTACGAACAGACATGTCTCTCGTTGAGGTATCTATCCTCTCAGTCGAGATGAGCCATCATCTCCTCCTTGGACAGGGGCTTGAAATTATTGATGTCAAGCCCGCGCGCTTCCAAGGCCGGACGAGCATGGGGAGGGACGATTTGTTCGTTCAGTTCGGGCGCGATCGAAAGTTCTGAATCTGGGGTTAGCAAAAGAGGGGGAAAAAAGAGACCCGCTATCGGGTCATAGTAATGGAACTTACCATGCCGCGAGAAATCAAAGAGAACGGGCAAATCTTTGGCCGGGTTGTTGTGATGGCGCGAATCGGGGAAGCGGGTGGCCGGATCCCGTAGTTCGTCAAAGAAGGGGTGGCACATGGCCTCGATGGCCGACAGACGCTCGGTGGGCGTGTACTCCAGAAGTGCCGAAATCAGGTCAATGGCCTCGGGGGGAGCCTTCCGGAAGACCTAAGGTTGGGTGGTCAGCATCCGAAATTTCAGGCCATTGGGAGTTATAGGTACCTTATTGAAAGGATGCGGCTTGATTTGAGGGAATTTGTGCTCCATGTAATTGGGGTTCATGGTCCGGATCTGCTCGCGGGTGGGAGTGCCAAGGACCTTGATGATTTCCACTAGCTGGTCAATGCCCGATTCACCAGGGAAGAGGGGTTGTCCCAGCATCAACTCCGCCATGACACAACCAGTCGACCATACGTCTAAATTGGAGGGGAAAAGAATAAGAGTCAGACCTAGGTTCAGGATCGCGAGAGGGAAATCGAATCATGGATAAGGGAACGCACCGATCTTTGTTGTGTAGTTGGTCGCACCGAAGATCAACTCCGGCGCCCGATAGTAGCGAGAGCAAATGTAGGAGACGTTGGGTTCGTTTTCAATCAGAATCTTGGCAGATCCGAAATCGCACAGCTTCAAGATTCCCGTGTTAGGGTCCAGCAGGAGGTTCTGGGGCTTAATATCGCGATGACAGATTCCTTGCGAGTGGATGTAGGCCAGCGACCGGAACAACTGGTAGATGTAGAGCTTGACCTCAAGCATGGGCATCGTAGTCTTGAGTTTGTTGAAATAGCGCGAGGCACGGTACACAGTTTCGGGGACATACTCGAGAACCAGGTTGAGGTACACTTCATCTTTCTACAATGGAGGGGGGAAAAAGGTCAGTGGGAGTACCGGGCGGGAGACGATCTCAACACCTACTCGGTCGCCGTTGGAGTAGTAAAAGGCTTTCAGCTCGACGATATTAGGATGGCGCACAATCCTCATGATTTGGAGCTCACGGTTCTACAAAGATCATCAGTATCATCCTGACAGCCTTTTTCCTTTTCCGGGTAAATCCGCTGTTACCTTGAATCGCTTGTCCTGGAGGACTCTCTTGATGGCAGCATCCTCGCCGCTGGGGGCCATCTTGGTTTGGAAGACCACACCGAAGGATCCATTGCCCACGATCTTACACTGAGTGTACGAGATCTCTTTGTGCTCGCCGGTAAGGCCATCTTGGACCTTTTCGCGAATGACCTCTGCAGCGGGGAGGGAAGAGCGAACGTCAGTGGGAGGGGAGGGACGACAACGCAATTGAGGCAAGACTTACCACCCATGCGCAAACTTGGGAATAACCCAGGCCGACTCTGTGACATGGCGGGGAGTGCTATGGAGGAAGAGGAAAGGAACCCGTTTTGGGCGTGGTAATCGGTGGAGTCAAGCTGGGAGGGGAGGGAGGGGGTGGGCGGAAGGTCCGAACGGGGCGAGATGAGAAGAATAGGTGGTTCGAGTGCCAAGAATGCAGGAAAGAGGGAAAGGAAATCCCAAAAGGTGGAATGAATTGGTGTGTAGGAGGAAGGGAGGGACCAATAATGTCGAATTGAGGAAAATCCAAAGGGTTAGATTGGGAGTAAGAAAATTGGGTAAATTGGGTATTGGGGGTGTTAAGGTGTTAAGGTGTGTATGGGATTCAGGGCGACTTCGGAAAAGGTGACGTTGACGCTTAGAAAGTTCAAAGGAAACAACGTTAAGGGCCAAAGAGGGGGACAGAATAAAATAGAAAAAAAACCAGGAAAAGTGAAATAAAAAACAAGGGGAATCTGTCCAATTATTCTAAACGAAAAAGAAGTTCCCCCTAATAAAGGAACGAAGGAAAAGGCCCTGGAGAAGAGAAAAGAGAGGGGGCGGGAGAGTCCCAAGGTCCAATACCAGATATTACTAGGACATATCTATAGGGCGTTCATAGCAAGAATGGAGACGATAGGTTTGTTTGTTCTTTTATTTCTAATATATATTATTGTTGTAAGCCAACATCGTGTTCCTCTCGAGAATCGAAATCCATCTCTCCTGTGATTTATTCTCCGCCTTCTCATGTAGCAGCTTGTGTGAGTTGAATCCATTTATTACTGGGTTGGATACGGAATTACCATTACGATACCAACCTTACAGGAATGATCTCATCGATTAATACGGAGGTCCAAGTGGATGACCTGGGTTACCCGGTAATGATACACATATCCGAGCCTCTCTCGAAAAGTGGATATAAGTTACTTCACCACAGTCCAGAACATTGACACTCTCCATACTACACCTCTGTCTCTCTATTCTCTATCTATTTTAGGGGATTTTGGGAGGGGGAGGGGGAAAGGTCACGTTGAACGGAGATACTGATGTTCCGCGAGTCCCGTGTCGGCTGACCAGCCGTGATTTTCCCGGGAACGACGCTGATTGGCTAGATGATGTACGACCTCGTGACCAGCATGTCATCGAGTCCAGCTGACTACTGCATACAGGTGCGAAGAGGCGAGAATAGAAAGAAATACAGAAAGAGCTTGGGCCACCAAGTGGAGCTTTGGACAACATTAGTCTTGACTAGTTAAAGTTCTTGACCTGGGTCGAATGGCTCTCGATCATCTGATAGATTTGGGGGGAGGGTTTGGGGATTTTGGTGGGGACTTGCATAATCCACCACTTAACATGCTTTTCACTATGTATTCACTAGGTATAGATTCCTCCCTGGTCTAGTATTTTAGTGATACACATATTTCTTCTTCGGTCGATCTAATTTCAAAGCTTGAGCCATGCCATGCGAGATACGGCACGAACGGGACCCGGCAGCTCAACATCGAACTGTCGATCCCCGACTCATTCGAGTATCGCAGTGCAGGGATTCCCTTGGCATGTGAGATAGAAAGGCTCATCCAGCCGACGTCCGGCTCCGAATGATTGGGATTCCGGCCGGGGATGAGAAAATTCAAACCCTTCAAAAGTCAAAACCCTCTAATGCCTCATAATTGCATGTATTGAGTGAGGACGATAGCATAGGGGGGTGTAAAAAAGCAAAAGGGGAGCTAGGAAGCTAGGGAGATCTCTATAGAATGGGCTGCAGAACCTGAAAGATTGGGCTAGAAGCCGAATTGCTTTTTTCTTCTTGTCTCCTTTAGGGATAAGGATGGGCTCAGGTGGATTGCTCTAGACTCCTCCATCTCAATTTCTTTTTTGAATGTGGGAACCATTGAAAGGGCGTTAAGGAATGTTTCGGGTTCCTGACACTTTGGTGCCCCTGATGCCATATCTCACATAACAGATCGAGTGTTCGACACACCCAACTCTGAGATCCACCAATCATGGGAGAATGACAGAAGGCACAGCAACCCCTCCCCCAACGCAGCCGTTGAGGACCAACCATTTCCTCGATGCAGAGCCTGCAGATGGTAATGCACCTGGCTGAAAAGGTTCCAGGTTGAGAAGCTTACAAGCTCTGCGGTACACATACCAAATGTACCACGATACCCGGCAGAACAGTTTCTCTGCGGCATACCGGTATTTACGTCTGCAAGGAAACTAATCCCGACCCTCAAACCAAAATTACCGTGTGCAAACGCCCTGGTAGCACGCAGAAGATCGCACATCACCAGATCAATCTGGGGGCTGTGGCATATTACCTCGCCACAACTTTGTCAGGCGACGCCGCTGTCATCCGGAAGTGACGTAGACCAAATGGCGAGACGGTGGCACGGCCCAAGGGTCGAATCCGCGGAAACGATATTACTTCGTTTTACGATCTCGCTCTCTGGTTCAGGACCCAGTACCAGATTCTCGTGAACCAATCTACCTGCCTTCAATCCTAATCTCGCCAATGGCTCCGGGTGGAACTCGCAATTTTACACAATTTACCAACCTCTTGGTCCACATACCTGTACCTGGCAGGCCCATCTCGGCACTTCCTGATCTCTCCTGCAGATGGAACCCATGGAAAGGGGCGGGAATGGTCCGATGTCCAAAGGCATGGAAGCAAGGGCCACGACATTCCATGTCTCTGTCAGACACGTGGATAGCATCATGAAACTCGCATTATGAGGGTTAAAAAAAAATAAAAAAACAAAACAAACAAATTCAACCAAACAAATCATAGGTCACACCGTGAGATGATCCTAGGGATTTAGGAATGCACTAAACTATGCGAATCATGAAATCCTCTCTTGATCAGCGTGATGATGTTGTTCCGAGAGATCTACCCTTTCGCGACGATCCAAATTTATAGCCTTAGTTTGAAGTCCTCAACGCGCCTATTGACATGATTCCGGACACGGGAACGAGGTATCCATGTCCCCAGCCATGGGAATAATCATCCGTTAGTGTGAGAGCTAAGGATTAGTTCGACGCTCAACGTGACTCTTGTTCTAATTTGACCATATCCCATCCTTATGCATGAAATTGGAAGGGAAAGGAAAGGGGAGAAAAACCTCCATGCAACTTGATCCAGTGCGAAGAAATTTTTTTATTAATAAAAAAAAAAAAACTCATCGACTCGTGCTAAGTCGCCTACAGTAAGTGCCAGTTCGGATACGCGCCCATGTGGATATGGATTCCCCCTCCTTAGCCGTAAAACTCATCTCATTTGACCCAGCCAATTTCGAGGAGAAACGAAGACTTACGCATCCAAGCAGACGCCACTGATTGGATAAGCCCCGAGGGGGGAGGGTCTCGGGCCCCCGCCCTCAAACTGTAAATGTTGAGACCTTCAGTTCATTTGGTCCCCGCGCCTTCGTCCCCGGGCCTGCCATTGTTCCGATGCATGTCGACTAACCCGGGACCGTTGGGGAATGATGTCAACTGCATTTCGAGGACTTCGACTTCCGAGATCCATAGAGAGGGATTAATGCACATGGACATTGATGATCAAAAGCCTTATGTCGTGTAGGGCTTGGAACGATGCTACTGGAATTCCCTACTTTCATAACAGGCTAGCAAGAGGATTGAAATGAACATACAAGCCCTATATGTATGTGTGCATGCGCAACATTGTTCAGGAAGACCTGTGATCAATGGCTATGCTATGCCATCTCTCTCTTGGCTGATAGGTCTCCAGTGGAATCCACGCCCCCCAAAAAGAAACCACAAAAAAAAGCAGGGAAATGAACATGGCATTTCGCCGAGACACAAGTGGGGGCTAATGGAGTTGAACGGTTTGCTCCCACAAAAGGTGCATAAGTCCAAGCCCACATCTGCACTCCGGAGTCTCTTCGTTGGAGGGCGCGGTTCAAGTTCTCCAGTCCACCCACTCACTAGTGGATCCCATTTTCTCGGTTGCCTTTCGGTCCCAAATGTTACGAATTTACAATACAAAACATATACCAACCCAGAGGCACCTGAGCACTTGATGAGCAATGCATACTGAGTTTGGTGGTATATAGGCATTCCATATATATGATGCCAGAGAAGACAGGTCGAGACGTGCACCTCTTTTAGGTTTTGTGGGGAGGCATCAGTTTGTGCTCAGAAACTCGGGTATGGTTCGGCACATAGCCCTTGGAGATGCGCTGCTTCTCATTTTTGGGTCAACCTTGGGGAGACATCGCTTGAAAGGCGCACCGAGGTTATATTCCGTTTAGCCAACATTATATCCCCTTTACCCTGAATACTATACACGCAAAGGCTCGACAATAGTGTTTTACATTGGTCCGTCTATGATGCGACAATAACCACAACTCTCCAGTGCAGCCCTACCGCACAACCCCTCGCCATCCCGACTATCCAGGCCATGGAAGAAAATCAAACTGAATAGAACAAGACATGAAACCACGGACCAAAAAAAGGACATTAGCCGAAGATGCGGGCATCAGATGTGGGCGGAGAAGAAAGTTATCGGAAAAGGGAAACGGAGTGTGAATCTATACAACAAACAGGGGAAATAGATCAAGAATATCCATGGCGCCAAACTGCCGCCTGCAATAGCAACCCGTGTTCAAAAGGATATACCGAAGGGGGGGGGGGGAGGTGATATGCCATGTCAATTCAGACATTTGGGGGAGGGGGGGCGAGAAGACTACTAAAACAGAGGATGAAAGGTGATTAACCTAAGAAACGCGATTCGTCACGAGACTTGAGGGATGAGTGAAGAGTGAAGGAACTTAGAAAGGAGGGGGGATCATGCTAGCGGGATCAGCATTCTCCTGTTGCTCCATCAATTCCTCGCCGGCGATCTCCAGAGACACGGCAAGGCCAACCTTGGCGGTTTGCTAGAGGAGAGTTAGTATCGAGTCATGACTCGGTTAGGGACAAATGGGCTCAGAACATACCTTAGACTGGTCAATTTCACCAGCGAAGCTAAGGGAGATGGGCATAGCAATGCGCTTCTCAAGAAGACAGCTGACCTTGCCGGCGCTGTCGACCTGGGCACGGAACGAGGAGGCGCGGAAGTCGTACTTGGCACCAATGGCGGTGGTTCCTTCACGGCTGGGGCCACCCATCATCATGGCAGCAGCACTGGGGGCGAACTGAAGGTTCATGTCGACACCGGCCTCCACGCGCTCAGAGAGTTTGCGCCAGTAGGTGGCAGCAAAGGTTCCCTGAGCCTGGAGCTGAGCAGTACCAATCCAGTCATCACCCTTGTACTTAGCGCAATAGGACAGAGCAGTCTCAGGGCGAGCATTCATAGCCTGGCGCTGCCAGATGGCCTCGAAACCAAGGGCAAGAGCGGGTGTGATGGACTGGAGATAGCTTCCAACAAAGATACCGGTCAGACCACCCTCAAGGGTAGAGGGGTTGAAGGCCTTCAGGGATGCGGAGAAATCAGCGCCAGTGTAGTCGTTATCAATCTGAAGAAGACCCTGGGAGCCACCAGCCATGATCTGTGCGTTGGTCTTGGTAACCAGCGCCGGATTCCAACGGTAGTTGCAGACTGCGGCGAGGGTGCCATCGTTTCCTAGGTTACCTTGCATGAAAACCTATGGATAGACAAATCATCGTAATTAGCGACTCATCCCAAAGAAAAACATCCGTAGATGAAGCTAGGAAGGAAGAATGGATCGATGGTTCTTACCTTGGGGCTTCCGTACATAGTGGAGAAGTTGTAGGGAGGCAGGTTGCCGGATCCGCCCATCGCGAACGCGTGCGATACACGGAACAGAGGAGACATACCAAAGACCTTGGTCAAGTCGGCACGGAGACCAGTGAACATGAAGTTGGTCAACAGCACGTCCTTCTGGACCTCGCGGGCGAGGCCGTCCACGGTACCCGGGTTGGGCAGGTTGAGCAACGCCCTCCGGTCAGAGAACGAGTTGTATGCATCCTTGATCGCCGCGGCCGCGGGGTTTTCCGTCAGGAAGGAGAGGGATGATGTGATATCGGACATTTTGAAGGTTGGAGATGTGGAATTATAACCGGTGTCGTCACGCGATGCCGGTCAATGGGATTTCGTTGCGGACAAGGGCAATGGGCAAAAAGAAAAGATAAAAACCAGCCCGGAAGATCTGGGACGAATGAACGACACAGACCAAGGTGTAGGAGATGGGAGGGCTGTCTGGACTTTTGAAGATTCACGGGGGAATCGGGGGTTGACTATGAAGGAAATGGAGCTGAAGACCTGACCGTGAAAAATGCCAGTTCCGTCGGCGTCTTTGGTGGCTGCCGTCCGCCCTTTATTATGTCAGCGCCGCGGCCAATTGGATTGTGTTTTTTATTGCTTTGGAGAACACCATTCGAGTCATTAGGAAATGGAGGATTGGACTGCTGTTAGGCTATTTATAATAATCTTGACATATAGATGGTACTCCTGTGATAATAGGAAAGTACAGTATCTCCCGAGTCGGTTGAGGTTAACCATTGGCAGTGTTTACTTGAGGGAATACATTCAAGGACCAAAAAAGGTTCCACCCGATATCTACTCTCACCGTTATCATATACCGCTTTTGCCCGAGTCCAGCCTCAGCTTCCAACTTTCCCCAACTTCTTCACAAGACTTCACCTTCTGGGGATATCTTTCGTAAAGTACCCGTTTATTCCCATTCGAGAATTCAAAAAGAAATCCCCAGAGGCGCCAAGTTCCAAAGTGAATATTTGCGTCATTTAGGTGCAGCCCCGCGATCATGGATACCTTACTGTAAGTCTCCTTGCCCAGATGCTTGAGGATTTGCCGGCATGAGAAAAGGGATCATGCTGCTTCTTCAAGCGCAGAGAGAAGAAGCAACAAATCTGGATTGTTGTTGATCCGTCTGAAAGTCGGCTTGAGGGGGATCTCCCACCCTTGGAATTCTAAAACTGACGTCAACCAGCACAGCAGAGATCGTAGCCAACTCGCCCCAGTTCCGGCGCAAATCCTCGATTTTCGTCGATGCAATTCATGATCTACCTGAAAAGGCCGATCTTGCCCCGGCACAGCTATACAGCACGGAATCCGGTCGGCTTTTCCACTCGGGCCGGATCGTCATCATCACCGTGGGTTTACCCGCCAGAGGCAAGACGTGTGTCTACCCTAACCAATTACCCAACGACCTAATCAAGATTGGACATGCTAATATTATTCTATTAAAAAGACACATTTCTGTTGCATTGGCACGATACCTTCGATGGTAGGTTCTCCGTGTGCTGCAAAGTGCTAGCATTCCGGCTTCTCGCAGGAACACGCTAACAAGGCGCTACAGGCTTGGAGTTAAGACCAGGATCTTTCATCTGGGTGACTACCGACGTGCCACGATTCCATTTGGTGAGGATATGCCTGATGATTATTTCTATGTGAATGGTAAGCGCAGTAATCTATCACAAGAATTCCAATGATGCTCACAAGGTCCTTAGCAACCGCTTCGTCCGTCCTTCTCCGCCAAAAGATCGTCAGGAAGTGCCGAGAGGATATCTATCATTTCCTTAACCATGAGAATGGCCAGATTGCGATCTACGACTCCGTAAACCCATTAGCCTCAGGACGACGGTCACTTGCCAAGGAGTTTGCCAAACATGACATCGAGGTAAATCAAACTCTTCAATCTGACGTAGATGCCAAAGTACTTATATCTTTAGACGCTGTTTATTGAGTCTTGGTGCGATGATGAACGAATTATTGAGGAGAACGTCCGAAGGGTCAAGATTTCTTCTCCAGATGTGAGTCCGATGTCTAGTATTTATATATTAAATATCTAACCGTACTCCAGTATGTTTCATGGAGCCCAGAGGATGCAGTCAAGCATTATCTTACTAGAATATCTTCTCGAATTCCCCAGTTCCAGACCATGGAGGAGAAGGACCTGAACTACATCAAGGTTTGTATTCTTTTCTGATCATTACCACCGGGCCCCCCTGCTAATTCCTATAGATGATCAATGCGGGAGAGCGATTGATAGTGAACAACCGCAGCTTCGGGTACCTTTCTAACCGCATTGTTTTCTACCTGCTGAACCTCCATATCAAATCTAGACGCACATACTTTGCGCGGGTTCGTGACTTTCCTCTAGCCATTGGGAGCATCAGACTGACTTGATGCACATATAGGCTGGCGTCTCATTAGAGGCAGATTCCTACAAAGCTGATGCGTCTCTTTCTGAACAAGGAGAAGATTATGCTAAGAAAATGACTGAATGTTTGCTTGCTCATCGAGAGGCGGAAAACCAGACAAAGATTTCTCAGGGCGAGTCTGGGAACGAATTGCGGCCTTTGAAGGTCTGGACATCGACGAGACGCCGTACCGTGGAGACCGCGAGATACCTCCATGAGAAAGGATACAAGGTCCGCCAGCGATCCCAAATGAGCCAACTTAACCCGGGAGTCTGCGAGAAAATGTCAGAGAGGCGCATCCGAGCCGAATTCGCGGATGAGGTCTCCAAGCATGAGCTGGATCCTTACCACCACCGCTATCCTCGTGCTGAGGTACAAATTTTTGCCCCAGAAAAGGCCTTAGAGTGACACTGACACTGACTAGTCTTACCACGATCTGGCTGTTCGCCTGGAACCGATCATTCTTGAACTGGAGCGAGAGCAAAACGATCTGCTGATCATTGCTCACGAAAGCGTTCTCAGGGTCCTATATGGGTATCTCATGGCTTGTAACGCTGCTGATATTCCCTTCCTAGAATTCCCTCGTGATGAGATTATTGAGGTACATGGTAGAAGACCGAACTTATGTTCTTATATGGCTAACTTGAATAATTCAGATTATCCCGGAGAGCTACCAAAACGAGGCACAACGGATCCATATTCCCGATCTCCCCGAAGAAATCATTCCTGCATCGCCCCAAGACTTGAAGATTCCAGTGCCCCCAAGTGGGGTTGTCTCTCCGATGCAAGGGCTAGGAAGTCCGCAGGATGGTCTGGCGACACCCCAGAGTGGCTACCGAACCCCCAGTGGGATTCGCACTCCACGTGAACCTGAAAGGCTCTCCCAGCAACACGTCGAAGATGTTGTTTAGGGCCAGCAATGTCTCTAGGCTCATTTGATTTGACCTAGTTATGTGGCCCTTTTCGGTTGCCTCAAAATCCCTTGGTTATTTTTATTGATGTGATTGTTCGCCCTCTAGCCTCCGTGCAACGTCGATACAAACACAATATTATCACCTGGCTGTAATTCGTACGCTTCCTCGCCTTCCAGTTCCCAGTCGGCGTCGTTGATCAAAACAAGGATTCCTGGTCGACTGCCCCAAATGTTAGTCTCAATTGAATGGACATAGAAGAGAAAGGGATTGAATGTGACGTACACATTGTCCTCCATAATAAATAGTTCCTTCCTCTGGTCTTTCATCAGGTTGTCGACCAAGTATCGAAGTAAATATGAGATGTTTGGTTGGCTACCATCATCCAGGCGGCCAGGCACTGTGACTTTATGCTTGCGCTCATTGGAAAATAGAATCTCTAATCCGCCGCTGTGGAAAGCAGTCAGTACCGAGGAAATTGAATCCGGGGATTCGGACATATAAGTACGTGAATTCGACAGTGATAGGGATCGGGGCCACGCCACCATTTGCGGTATTAGCCATGGTTCCAGCGGTAATTGACTCGGACTTGACTTCAGGATGGCGATGTTGTTTCAAATTAAGAATGACGAAGCTCGACAAAGGATTGGAAGAAAAGAAGACAAGGAGGGGCTTGAGGCGGTAGCCTCTTATCGATAAGCTACTTGCACAATTTATCTTTTGCGACAGCTCCGTTCTCCAGTGTCCGCGCCTCAAGCATATTACCTGGGTCATTCGGCTCATTGCTAGCTATGGCTTCTCTTGTATCGGAATATATCAGTGTGGGTGGAAACCGCCACCCAGGAGCTGCAGATTGGGATGTCCAGACAGGCGTGCTCGCCTTCGGAGCGGACAACAATGTCGCCTTGTGGGAGCCTCTAGTAAGTCTATTGCGGCTCAATGTATCTGTCATTATACACGTTGGCATGCTGACAGCTATGCAAGGATAACTCTCACCGAGGAATTTATGCGCTTCTCGTTGGGCATTCCGACAAAGTCAGCGTGATCAGATTTTACACCTGCCCCTCATCGGGGACGAGATTGCTTCTCACCGGTTCCGTCGATCGCACCATCCGAGTTTGGCTTCAAGATGCCACCGACACTCGCAATTACAGATATGCTTTTACTCTCGAAGGTCACACCGGATCAGTCAATGCGATAGGTGTAGCTGAGGGGACAAACATCGTTACATCTGGAGCCGCAGATGGGACTGTCCGGGTATGGAGAATCAATGCATTGGAATTGCAGGGCGAGATGATGGAAACCATCACTATGAAACCACGCTTCTTCCCACTGTGTTTGTCTCTACGAGTACTAGAAGGCGCAAATCGTCCACTTGTACTGGCTGTCGCGGGAACTACAACGAAGGTACAAATATACGTTGCAGAAGAGTCTGTCGATAGAGTAGACTTTCAACGCCGTGCCGTTCTTCCAGGTCACGAGGCCTGGGTCCGCTCTCTGTCGTTCACGGTGGACAAGCAGAGCAACACCAATGATATACTGCTTGCATCGGCCAGTCAGGACAGATACATTCGTCTATGGAGATTGCGCCAGGGCGAAGCAAACGCTCCTGCACCCATTGACGATGCCGATCCATTGTTGGGTGGCATGGAGCCTACACTGTCGAACAAAGCTCATGAATTTGACGCAGCTGGCTTGAAGTATTCCATCACCTTTGAAGCGCTTCTTTTTGGAAACGAGGACTGGATTTACACAACTGCATGGAACCCCGATCCAAACCGATCACAGCTTCTTTCTGCGTCTGCGGATAACACAGTCACCATCTGGGAGCAAGACTCTGTATCAGGAGTCTGGATGTCGATTGAAAGAATGGGAGAAATCAGTGTACAAAAGGGATCAACTACCGCGACTGGAAGCGCTGGTGGTTTTTGGATTGGACTTTGGTCGCCAGATGGCAAGCAAGTGGTAAGCCTGGGCCGCACAGGCAGCTGGCGTGTATGGCAGCATGACTCCGAGGCAGATGTCTGGGTGCAAAAGTTCGGCATTTCGGGACACGTACGTGCAGCCAATGGCGTACAGTGGGATCCAAGCGGTGGTTATTTACTCTCAACCAGCGCAGACCAGACTACGCGTCTTCATGCCGAATGGCTGCGTGACGAAAAACGCTCGTGGCACGAGTTTTCTCGCCCTCAGATTCATGGCTACGACCTGAACTGCATTGACACCCTGGGGCCCTCCCAATTTGTCTCCGGTGCCGACGAAAAGCTTCTGCGGGTGTTCAATGAGCCAAAGCAGATCGCTGATCTGCTTGGAAAGCTCACAGGGTTTCAACAAACCATCGAGGGTGACCTCCCAGACACGGCTGAAATTCCAGTTCTAGGTCTTTCAAACAAAGCACAGGGAGACGAGGCACCAGTGGACGAGGACGAAGCCAATGGGGTGACACAATCTGCCCCTGCTGTCAATCTCAACACTGACACCCCGCCATTGGAAGATCAATTAGCTCGATACACACTGTGGCCAGAGCACGAAAAGCTTTATGGCCATGGATATGAGATTTCAGCGGTTGCAGTAAGCCACGATCGCAGGCTCATTGCCACTGCCTGCAAAGCTACCAGTATAGACCACGCAGTGATTCGACTATATGATACATCAGACTGGCATGAGATAAAGCCCTCTCTCACTGCACACTCTTTGACCATCGCGGACCTCTCATTTTCCGACAACGACCAATATCTCCTCAGCGTGGGTCGAGACCGACAATGGGCCGTTTTCGCCCGGAGTGAACAAGACCCAACTGTGTTTACCAACTTCACCTCGAACCTCAAGGGTCACTCTCGGATGATTCTGGGAGCTGCCTGGGCACCAGTGACTACAAAGTACGTTTTTGCCACGGCAGGACGTGACAAGTCCGTTAAGATTTGGCAAAAGACAGACGATACTTTCACCTGCCAGACCACTATTGCGTTCACATCCGCTGTTTCGGCCATCGCTTTCTTAGCTGCTCCATACCAAAATTCATTCATTCTGGCTGCGGGAGAGGACAGCGGTGCCGTTTCAATCCACCATATCAGCACCGATACTCTTGAAGCACAGCTTGTTGTGGCTGTTGATCAGACCATGGCACCCTCCAAGGCCATTACACAGCTGTCATGGCGACCTGTGTCAGCTGAAGAGGCAAATAGCAAAGCCAAGTTTGATCTTGCAGTGGGTAGCGAAGATACCTCCACACGTATCTATGCCATTTCGAATATGGCAGCATGATCGTTTAATTGATTCTTGACAAGACTTGACCACTGCATCATGCCCAATGAATTTGTAGAAATGTACATAGATTTGAGGACTCGAGAAGTTTAAAATACAGAATCGAATTAAGTGTACGGAGAGCTACATGGTGGATCGCCAGGCTGTGAATGCTGGTGAAAGTATACCACCATGCCCTGACTCTTCAATCTTGATCACCTCAATAACGGAAGATTTCTCCCGCTTCCGAATCTTCCACACCCCATCCTGCTGAATAGTCTGCTTGAGCCCTGGGGAAATCTCTATTAGCTTCATGAACGGGGGAAGCGAGGGGGAAAGCCCATACAGTCCAAGAATGCAGCAGCAAAATTGATACAGATGTTCCCATCCCAGGAACCTCTTCCAATTTTCTTGACCTTGCCAGGGATACTGGCTGTATCAAGTTCTTCTAAGCGATGCACGATGCCATTCTGATCTCGGAAGCCGACGATGATCGTGGGTACACCCAGCAAGAAGGATTGTGCCCAGAATTTCAACAATTTTCGCTCATATTTGAACATATCGCGCTCGTTGCGAATCTCGGCCGATGTCTTGAGCTCGACCCAGTGGATAGGGTCCTCCTTTCTCTCCGGTTTACAGTCCCATACTAAACAGTCACATGAGCTGGATGTTCCCCCGTTTCCCCCCTCATCCTCTTGATTAAGACTCACCGGCATCGACTTCACCCCCAAGGATCATGCGCGTGTTCCCAATTCCGGTTTTGACCACTGAGCAATACTGTGCACTGTTGTTGACGACCTGATTTGGCCGTGCTTCGATCTCTTCACGGGTTGTTGGATCCCACGGCTTGGGAATAACAGACAGGACCTCGAATTTATAACCTGATAAGCTCAGCGACCATTGAAGAACCCGGAAGAGTAAGCCATACCCCAGTACATCATCAATTCCTGTGATGCCATGCCAGGTGGCATCCTTTGGTTTTTCTGGATTTCTTTCTGTTCATTCTTGTATGAGTTGTTCTCTTCGATGAAGCTGGGATTGTTATGTCAATATTAGGGAGCACAGATTAAAATTAACTTGAAGACACGCACATTGTACCCTGAGTCAATGTTAGACAACATGAATCTTCTTAAGAAGTTATAGATCATACCTGGAAGCGTGTCGCGTTCATCTCAAAGCTAGAGGTATGATGATTAGCAAGGAGCATGAGTCTTGGTGGGCCTCTACGAGGCGTGCATACCCATTCATCGTATCGTAGGGAGCTGCCAAGATCTAAAAGGTATTAAAACTATACAACCTGACAAGTTTGTGAAATCCTTGCAACTTGTTCATAGCATACCTTGGTCATCATCCCGCGCCAGGTGACGATGTCAGCCTCGCATTTCTTTTGCGTATCCTTCTCTAGGGCAGTGATCGTGTCAAGTAATGCATCTAAATGCTCATCGCCAGCGTCATTGAGCTTTTGGAATGTGTTGAATCCAATATTCAGATCAGCTGGCAGACTGGGCGGATAGTAGTATTGCAGGGATGATTCTCCCAGTGAGAATCGCCGCTCGTTATCATAGGAGAAGCAAGTGATTTCCTTTCAAGTCATCAGTCATTTGGCACCTTGCGAACCAAGACCATCGTGAACTTACTTTGGGCCGTCGTATAGTCGTATTGGACCCGACGAAGCGGTTCACTGGCTGGATGTCAAAAGTGGAATGGCTCATAGTGATGAATCCAATTAATTTGCAAGGACAACACCTCTATTCTGTATCATATTCAGGCACAAGAGAAGCACTTGGCCCTTGATGATAGGGTCAACTGGTCAAGTGATATCAAATTCGTGTCGCCCTTGGGGGTTTGCAAGGGACCTTTTCACTACCAGTGAAGAGGCGGGCGAAGAACGCCAGTAAATAGTCGCAAGCCTCAAGTGTATAGGTAGACCAAGGAAATAAATCTAAGAGATTGGGACACAAGCAGAAGCAAGAGAGTCGTGGGGAGGAAAATGGATCCAGGATGCTCACGGAGCCGCGTTCCCCACCAAACTTTAGGAAGTTTGGATTGCGAACAGCTTTCCCGTTCCCCAACTTAAGCTTGGATTCCAACCCCCTTTCCCTTGCTTTCCACTGGAAATCCTTCCGATAATGACTTCCAAAATTGATAAGACTATTGCCCGTCAGCAAGAAAAGTGAGACTTCTGATTCGCCCACCCCCCAGAAACAGAATGGATTGGCATACTGACAGCCCACTTTCTGCACAGGATCGCGGCTGGTGCCTACTACGAAGCTCACCAACAACTACGTGTGATCGCAGCTCGCTATATCAAAGCTTCTAACTGGAATGCCGCCGCAGAGATCCTGGCTGGTGGTGCAACCGCTCTGCTGAGGGCTGGAGCCCAGCAGGGTGCCTCGGCGAGTGGTGGAGACTTGGCGATCATGCTGGTGGTCGAGGTCTACAATAAAGCAGAATGGGAGATCTCAGGACGTGACGACGATGCGGAGAGCCGGGCTCGGAAGAGTGAGTAGTCTCTGAATTCTTCCATTTCCGTGGGGCTACTACCGAAGAGATGGCTGACTGGTTGTGATGACAGAGCGCCTGATCGAGATTCTGCGCGAGTTCCCCTCGGAAGAGCCTACAAGAAAGCGGTTTATTCAGGAAATTATTGGATGGAGTGGGCGATACGGGCCCCTAGAGCGTGGAGACCCGGACCTGCATCATGCAGCTGGCTCAGTCTACGCAGAAGGTTGGTTCTTCGATCTTCGTGGCCATTCCTATCTAACCTAGCGCCTTTTAGATAACGAGCCATACGAGGCCGAGAAACATCTGACCCTAGGAACATCGGAATCCGCGGAGACTCTGGCGAAACTTGAATATGAGTGGTACACCCATGATGAACCGCATACCGCAGCTCTCTATGCGTCGCGCGCTATTTTCCCATACCTCACGACGGGCAACCTCCGCAGTGCCAACAAGGCGTTGCTGATCTTCACCACTCGTCTGTCAACATCAAACCCGTCTCTTGGTGTGCAAGAGGTGAGCAGTGCCAGCTCCGATGTTCGGGTGTATCCTGCCCTCCCATTACTCAACTTCCTGAGCATGTTGCTTCTGGCTGTTCAGCGAGGAAGTGCCGATCTGTTCCGGCAGCTTACTGCACATTATGCGGCACAGATTCGGGATGTGGGCATTTGGGACGAGACTCTGGCACAGATTGGTGAGCAGTACTTTGGGATCAAGATCCCTCGGCAGGGCAACCCCCTGCTTGACATGATGAGCGGCATGTTGTTCGGTGGAGGCCAAGGCAACGCAGGCCCATCTCGGCCCGCTGTGAGAAAGGTTGAGGCGCCGCCATCGAACATGGACCTGGACTAAAGAGTCAAATTGGAGTGCTCGGGCCGATTTCTCTCCCTTTGTGCATGTTCAAGTGACCGTGTAATGAAAAATGAAAGTACATGTAGCGCATTTTTTCCATTCGTCCTCTAGACTCGCGTCAGAGATTCTGGCTCGAACATCCAGTTGTCGTCGTCCAAGGAACTGGCCTTTTTGAGCAAACTTTGATGAACAATATTGAGAATTTCTAGTACAGTATGTTATTACCTAACCAAGAGAGGTAGAATCACCGCAACTTACCATCAGGCTCACCGCTCGACTGTCTGTTGCGATGTCGTATCATCATCTCGACCAGCGCGGCTTCGTAATCTAAACAACGATCAGTTGACAGCCAATAGGCACTATTGCAACGAGCGAGCTTACTCTCTTTCTCCCGTTCCATCTCCAATGACTCAAAGCTTGTTTCGCCAGTCTCAAGCTCATCCAGCTCTTCCCCGTTATCACCAACGCCTCTGCTCGGTAAAGCAGGCATGTCAAGCTTATAGCCTCCATTCTTGTCACGCACCACAATCTCCTTGTTCTCTGCTAACTTTGTGCTTCGAGTAGAGGAGTCGGACACGGTTGGCTTCAGCCTGTTCGAGGGGCGGTTGGAGAGGCCATTATTCCCCGATTGAACGGCCCCATTGGGAGGTCCTGCAGATGCAGGGCGACGGCTCAGGTTCTGGTGAAAGAGGTTCCGTCGAACAGATGTCCCCATATTCATTATTGTGTTATCAGCCGAGGGGCGAGGTGGGCTGAGGTGTGCGGTCCGTTTATTTTGAGGGGGTCGCAGGTTGTCTCACAGACTGGAGAGATGCGAAGAGAATGCGAAGAGATGGAGGTATTGTAGAGAGGTTGCTCGTGCTGCATTGAGTCATAAGGGAGTGTGTAGAAGAAAAAATATGCTTGACTGTAGACTGGGTCTTCGTCAAGCTAAAAATGAGAGTTGGAGGATGCAAATGCGGTGGACGCCGAAGACGGACAGTAATGCGGCTCTACAGTGCCAAACTGACAAGCTGAACAGAGAGGAATGCAGTCACTGAATGTATTTAATTAGTTTCAATAACACTCTTGTTGATATGCTATACAGCACTTTACACTCAAGTCAATCCTCTCAACTAATTGATCATGTCTAAGCCAAAGAAAGAGGTTTGGTGCACAGGCCAGTCGATAAGTTATCGCGGAACGCGTGCACCTTTCGCGTCTTCAACTTCCACCCCACGAATTACCTACCAACCCACTCGCCCATCATGGTTCAAGCTGAATCTTCCTCAAGCGCTGCACGAAATGGTGTTAAAGCCTCCACTGCAGGTGCTCCTGTAGATTATGAGCTTCCTTGGTCAGTTCCGATCGATACTCAGCCATTGCAAGGCCTAGTAGCTGACTTTTCTACAACAGGGTCGAGAAGTATCGCCCCGTCTTCCTGGATGATATTGTCGGCAACACCGAGACAATTGAACGTTTAAAAATCATCGCTAAGGATGGAAATATGCCTCACGTTATCATTTCCGGCATGCCAGGAATTGGAAAGACAACCTCCGTGCTATGCCTAGCTCGACAATTGCTTGGAGACTCGTATAAGGAGGCTGTGTTGGAGCTTAATGCAAGTGACGAGCGAGGTTAGTGAGGTTTTGTTTTATTCATTAGCTTCGATGCTAGGTGCTGATGGAGGTATGCTTCAGGTATTGACGTGGTGCGCAATCGGATCAAGGGTTTTGCCCAGAAAAAGGTCACGCTGCCTCCAGGTCGTCACAAGTTGGTCATCCTTGATGAAGCGGATAGGTAACTGCTGCTCGTATTCTCACTGTTGGTAGCATTGTTTCGCTGACCTAGTGTAGTATGACTCCCGGCGCTCAGCAAGCACTACGACGTACAATGGAGATCTACTCGACCACCACTCGATTCGCCTTTGCCTGCAACCAATCAAACAAGATTATCGAGCCACTGCAATCTCGTTGTGCTATTCTCCGTTACGCACGATTGACCGATGCCCAAGTTGTCAAGCGACTGTTGCAGATCTGTGAGGCGGAAAAGGTCGAGCACTCCGAAGATGGCATTGCCGCCTTGGTGTTCAGCGCTGAGGGTGACATGCGTCAAGCGATCAACAACGTTCAGAGTACATGGTCTGGATTTGGTTTCGTGAGCGGAGACAACGTATTCCGTGTCGTTGATAGCCCACACCCCGTCAAGGTTCAGGCCATGATCAAGGCCTGCTGGGAGGGTAAAGTGGATGCTGCCCTAGAAGGGCTGAACGAACTATGGTAAGTTGATCATTTGTTTTTCGTATGTGGTGTGCACGTAATTAATGCTTTATAGGACACTGGGATATTCGTCCCACGACATTATCAGTACTATGTTCCGAGTCACCAAGACCATTCCTACACTCTCAGAGCATTCGAAGCTGGAATTCATTCGAGAGATTGGGTTCACGCACATGCGTATTCTTGACGGGGTGCAATCCTTATTGCAGTTGAGCGGATGTATCTCGAAACTCTGCAAGATCAACATGAAGCCCGAGCTCTTCGAACCTCCCAAGGCTTGATCTAAAAGCAATTTGATATTCTACAGCATAATCTTTGGCGTTGGCGGTGTCTACTAGATAGTTATAGGGAATCGAGCGATCGGTGTGCCCGATTACGAATTACGTTTTTTTATTTATTTTTTTTTTTTTTTGTGCTCCACGGAACAAAAATCTTTGGTATATATACTTCGTCCATGACTACAAAGTTTTCTTCTCAGATGTGGCTTGCAGTGTTGTTCTTCCAAATATGCTCAATAGCAATAGCGGCTCCCAGGACCTTCTCTTCTTCCAGTTTCTTGCCGATAATTTGGAGGTTCACCGGATACCCATCTACCTTCTCTGCGTCATACAGTTTCCAATTCCACTCATCCAAAGCATTCCTCGGTATGTAGGGCTCTGCCGCCAATTGATCTTGATCTGCCCTCACCTTGTCGACCGGGAAGGTCACGGCTGGGTAGTCCAGAAAGTTCCAGATCTTGGTATATCCCACCCATCGAAACTTCCGGTGTGGGACAGTCGTATGTGGCAGCGTTGGACCCAGCAGAACATCGACAGGCTTCCCAGATGGAGATCGGACCGAATGCCACCTATCAAGATATTTTTTCTGTGCAGCAAGTTTCCGCTTATTCAGTTGCCAATATTCGTATACCGAAATTGGCTTACCACGATTGACCAACGCTTCCACATGGGGAATATAAGGTTCACCGGCAGCGGCGACGTCTCGACGGATATCTTCTCCCCCATCGGCGGTATAATAGAGATCCATCAGTTCTATACACGCCGCATGATCCGTTGTATCCCAGACCAGAACTTCGTGGCCGGCAGACTTCAATTTGGCCGTTAGCTCTTCTAAAGCCCGGGCAATTGGTGGATGAACTTTGACGACGCCGTCATCCATGATCAGTCCAATGACTATAGGGCGAGTCTGAATCTCGTGGAAAGTAGCTTCATTCCAAGGTAGAGGGGTACATCGCGGATCCAAGTCCCAGGGCCGGGCATTCACCACAAGCCTGGTGATATAGCTGAGTGACTGGAGATCCCGAGTCATCGGTCCCACGGCAGATGGGACATGCCCTTGGCCTTCCGTCGATACTGGCACGCCTTCATAGGGAAACCGGCTACTCTACACGTGGGTCAGCAGTTGACATGGCCGGTTGCTTAGTCCCGTATACTCACCGTGGGCTTCAAACCATATAGACCAGCTATACATTGAGGAATCCGTATGCTCCCTCCAATGTCCGTTCCAAATCCCAACAAACAGCCATGCAAGGTTAAAAGTGAGCCCTCACCCCCGGTGGAGCCACCTGGAGAGAAAGCAGGGTTCCGAGGGTTCGTAGTCAGTCCCCATAGGGGGTTTTCAGTTTCTGCCCACTAGAACATGAATGGACGGATTAGAAGCATGAAGGTATTGATGACAGGAGAGTACTTACCATAATACTCTGGGGTAAATTGGTCTTTGCAATGACAATTGCACCCATGTCCTTCAAGATCTGAACCAGGACCGCGTCTTGTTGCGCTGGATTGAAGGATCGACCAACATAGCCCAAAGTTGTGTCAACACCTTTGATATTGAACTGGTCTTTCACAGTAAAGGGAATTCCATGCAGAGGGCCCTTGATCTGATGCGTTGTCTGGAACTCCAGATCTAGCTCCTTGGCTTGTTGCAATGCATCCTCAAATACCACCTCGGTGAGACAGTTGGTCTATTGTTCATTAATTCCTTTGCTCAAGGATTGGAAGATAGTTTCTGGACTGACCAACTGGTGTGCCACTACCGCTCTATTTAGGAAGCTCAGTTGAGAGTTCATACCAGGAGGGATACGCGCATCTCACCGTTGTATATAAGCCTTAACAACCTGCTCGGCAGAAAAGTCACCGGTCTGAATCTTTTGTAACAACACTTCCACCTCGTCAATATCAGTAATCGCTTGGACTTCTTCATCCACATGACTGCGTTCATGAATCTTATCAACATGATCTCCAGTCTCTTGATCTGCTACATTGATCAGATACGGAGTCAGCATTTTATCTCTGATCGCCCGTTTCTGGGAGACAATCTGCTCCCATAGCGGTTGAATAGCCATGACGATTCTTTGTCAACTAAGCCCCTCGGATGTTTGGCCCTTTATATACATCAAAATAATAGCAAGTGACTCGGCAAGATGGCCGTGATCGTTATCACTGAGTGGGGACGGGAAAAGCGGAGTGCAGTCTAATCGAATAGCTGCATTTCGAGTAATCGGCAACCCCGACGATTTTCTTTTTCTATTTGTTTTTTTTTTTTTTTTTCCATCTCGGAGATTTGATGGAGTTGGGGTCGTTGGGGTCATCGATGCGATTTCCCCTCAATCCATCCTCGTACGTACTCAAGTTGATGACTTGGATTGCACGAGTCTCCGTTCACGGCAGCTCAAGCGGGGAACGATTTCCCAACTGAATGTGGGTCGCGGATCCTCAACCTCGACCCATTCAGAACCACCAACCAGCCCTTTCCCCCCTCCCCCATTGTCTCCAAGCTTGATGGCGCGGCCGAGGCACCCTGGTCATGGATTCCACAACAGGGTCGCCGAGCTCTGGTGCACCTGGTGCGATTCGCACGCGCAATAAACCTCTCGCCAACATCACCAAGCGCGCGTGTGACCAATGCAAGTTCCGCAAGATCAAGGTAAATGGGATTTCCAAGTCTTGGACCCCTCTACCGCGCAGGGAGAAACGGGCGCTAACCCGCAACAGTGCAGCTTGTCTCAACCCTGCAAGGCCTGTCAGTCTATGGGATTCGATTGTACATTTCTGCAACCGCAAAAGAAGCGCGGTCCAACCGGACAGTAAGTCATGATCGATGATGGCATCACTGGAAGTGGTCTGACCAATGCTCAGTCGCGTGTCGCAAATTCGACAGCAGCAAACTCATCTCGTCCCGAATAGTCCACAGGACCAAATTGGCAAACCCGATGCGTTCCAATATCACATTCCAACCTCCTCGGTCGAACCTGGCCAACCCGTTTCCTTGTCGGGATCATCCTGGGCGCCGACCCCCGACGTCGCGATACCAGTGAACGGCGCTGCGGGCCTGGCGCCATCACCGGCTGTTGACGCTTGGGGTTCTGAGAACGCATCGTTGGAATCTCATGGCAGCAGTGCGGTAGGCTGGAATGACCACCAGGATGTGGAATACTGGCTTCCCGATAATTTGGGCGCCCAGGTGCCCGTTTTTGAATTCCCAGGAAGCAATATCTATCTCAAACCATCCTTACCATCCATCGTCCAGACACCCGATGTTCCGGCCATGAACATACATCCACATGAACACCAGAACATCTATTCCCCAGCAGTCGGGTCCGCCGGATCATTGCCGTCGGAGAACCTAGAGGGTGAAGAGTTCTGGCCTGCCTCGATCAACGAAGCGAACATGATCCCTTGGATTGATGTGTACTTTGACCGATTGCATCCCACCGTCCCAGTGCTAAGCCGGGCTTCCCTATTCACGCGCATGATGTGCCAAGAGCATCGCAAAAACCCTCAATTCGGAGCGATGACACTATCGCTATGCGCATTTTCACTCACCCAGCCAATTGAAATCAACGAGCGCCCGACTGCGTCCCGCGCCACTCAAGCGCGGTTGATGATGCACGAAGCCACTAAGATGCGGAGCTGCTCTGACTTTGGCGAAAACCCCACAATCGAGGCCGTTCTGACCAGCTTCTTCCTTTTCGGCTGTCTATTCGGAAGCAACCAGCATAACGCCGCTTGGCTTCGGATGCGGGAAGCTTTGGATCTTGCCTCTACCCTGGGTTTGAATGACCCCAACTCATATCGTGATCTTCCCGGTGAAGAGAAAGGTCAACATTTAAGGACTTACCTTGTGTTGTCCATCACAGAGAGGTAGGATTCGGCTTTGTTAACATTGAAACTGAATTTTTGTGCTAATCAGTGTATTGCAGAGCGTATGCCCTTCAAAGACTCCACCCAGTGACGTTTTCAGGAAAACCTGGGTTCAGCATGCGTTCTGTGCACGAATTTCTACATAATGCGACTCATAGTCTTGTCTCAGGCATCATTGTCCACAACGAGAAAGATGCCGAGGGCATGATGGGCCTTGCGAGAATGATGGAATTGTTCGACTCGATTGATGAAGATTTCATTCATTGCTGGAATAGACGGTGCGACATCAATACCGGCTTTTGTCCAAAGTTTACCGAAGCCAAGGCACTATCTATGCATGACAGCCTTGCGCGAGTTAGCCAAGCTGAAAGATATAAAGGATATGATTGGTTCGAAAGAGCAAAGGGAGATGGTAATGACAGCAACGCTCTCCTGGCCATCGGCCTGCGCGAAACCCAAGCTGCAGATGTGTTCGTCACGCAGAAATGGATTCATAACCGTGTTTGGCTTCTATGCCTGTATCACGGCCTCCTCCGAGCGAATCCAGAGCGACCGGAAATGACCTTCGGCTACGCAGTCACCATCGCAGAATCGGCGCTTCAAACATGTCGATCATTACGACTGAGCTCTATGGAAGCCCATGGAATCGGCCTTGTATGTACAACCGATCCTTTCTGAACCTTGATGATCTTTGCTAATGACCCTCAGACCGAGAAATTGTATGATATCGCCATAGGGGCCACCGACATCCTTTGTAACATCAGCCCACCATTTGGTACCGGAATGACCCCCTTGGGAGCCTACCCCGAATCAATCTCCCCATCCTCAACACCACAGTCATTGGCAGAAGACTTCTTACTTCTCTTCAGAAGCTTCCGGGGTGGAAACCATCCGTACTTGGAGAAGTACCAAGCCCACCTACGCTCGCTACACATTCCTGCGAGCAAGGGTTCAGGCTGGGCTCAGCAATGAAATCCAAAACTTTCCATTGGTCTTTCTTTTTCTTTTTCTTTTTTTTTTTTTTTTTCTTCTTTCTGTTCTATTTTGTGTAAATAAGAGAAATGATTTGTAGACATGTCCTGATGAACTTCAAGTATCTGATATTATGCTCTGTATTAAGGATAAATAGTTTCCAAAGCCGCGATGGCACGATACCTTACATTAGTTTAAGTTTATCCCAAGTCCATCCCAAACATCGGCCTCCAGAAGTACAGTAGAGGATCTCCCGTCCTGCTGTTCGGCGGGCTCAGCAAAGAACTTGACACCAAAACATTGGTCTGAAGGGTGATAGATCCGGGTTGTGATGACCGTTCTATCGTTCACGAACACTTCCAGTACATTGTGGTCAAAAAAGGCATGAATCTTGAGAGCTTCCTCGACCTCTTCTTGATCATCCAGATAAGTGAAAAGAGTGTGTGGGGCTGACTCTTGCCCGTGATTGATTTCTTGGTCGACTGGAGGTCGATCGATGGTGAATATTTCTTTACATGGGTCCCAAGAAAGCCTTGTACAGCTTTTGAAATCTGGAGGATAATGTATCGTGAGTAAACGTGATAGGAACAAAAAGAAGACGTTCACTCACCAGCGCTATGTGCAATCTCGACACCCACCCGTTCACATGACTGGCCAACGGAGAACGAAGCCTGTAGCTCCCATTTATTTGTACTCAACGGCAAGAAGGTCGCAGGAGCGGAGGCAACCCGAGCTGTCAAGGACGACTTTGCAAGATGGCCAGTTTTAGCTTTTTGTCGAAGACGAGACAATCGCGAGTCCGGGCTGATACCCAGTGTATGAATGGTGAATCCGCTTCCTGAAGATTTGACCAGGTCAATCGATGTTATCGACTCTAGCAGCGAGCAGCGTGCTTTTGTGACATTATGTATTGTCATCAGCGTCGTCACTCGCGGCAACGAGGTCACACCGCTCCATCCCTGGCGATGACGGAGACTGTCAGGAAGATCATCCTCGGTCACCCAGCCATAAACAATCCGCTGGGATGTCTCCGGATCCCAGAAAGAATTCGCCGCATACAAGCAACCGTGATCAAAGAACCCAGCGAAATTGTAGGATGTGAGCGCATCGCTGGCATTTGCGTTTGCCAATGATTTGACAGACATCCACATGAGACCTCTTGGATCACGTCTATGGCGAGCTTCTCCGGCATTTTGACAAGTGATCTCCGGGCGCAAACAACCTTCAACGCCCATGATGACAAAGTCACGGGATTGGCCGTCGTTTGTCAATGTTGTCAGATTTGCAACTTCCCAATTGACCCCGAAATCACCGGACCATCGTGAAGGGCGGAAATTGAGGCCAACATTGACCAAAGAACCGATATACTTCCATTGCCGAAGATCATCAGGCTGGACAGTGTACACGAAAACGGCGGGGCATTGGCCCTTAACACCACCTGAAATGAATCCATGCAGATCAGACCGTGAGTCTGAGCCACTTGCATGCCCTCTGGTCCAAGTGGTCAGAAAGGGGTCTCTCCAGCCAGTGACGGAAATGTTTTCAGGTGGTCCCGGGAGAATGGGATTGCAGTCCTGACGTTCCCATGTCTTCCCGCCATTGGCTGAGATGGCCAGACTCAGAGACTCGCAGCCCGTGGTATAGGGTAGCGTGTGATGAATTGGCAGATGACTGACAGAGGTGTAGAGAACCGTCAAAGCACCAGGCTCTCCGTGGATATTGGTTGCCTGAAAACAACCAGTGAAAACACCATACTGGTCATACTTCGCCGACGGCGTTAAAGCGGGCGTTGGGAACGTATCCCATGAAACAAGATTGGTTGAAGTAGCATGGCCCCAGGACATGTTGCCCCAATCATTTCCAAATGGGTTCCATTGGAAAAAGGCGTGGTAAAGGCCTGTGGCAGGGTCGTATCCCAGACCACAAGGGTCGTTCATCCAACCATTCGGGGCGGCAAGATGATAAGATGGCTTCAACGATGCGCTTGGAATATTTCGCTCATGGTTGTCCCAAGACGACTGCAAATGTTTTTCTCGACGGAGCTGATCAACTTCTGGCGCGCTCAGAACAGCAGACATACTGAATCTAGTCGGTAATGACTTTTCGAGGGAAGAAGTGGTGCACTTGAGTCGAATCTTAAATCCCCGGCACTGATATCACCGCTTATGATTCGATGGGCCTGAGCTTCGCACTGAGGAGACTACTCGGAGAAACGAATGGGCTATCATCAATTGATTTAAATCGACATAACTGATGAAGAGGTCATGGAAGATTTCCCGTTCCGGGAGTTAGTCGGAGATGTGCTCGGCATCATTATGACGGATTATTGTCGGCGAAATTCGAAATTGACATTGAACTAAAACCCCAGGATCGGCACGCTTTCGATCGCGGAGCCCCGCTAACATGCATATTCAGTATGTACTGTTTACTGTGATAATATCCTTAATCGTCAATGCTTGGGTGCAATCGTTTGGTTGCTGCTTTGGGAAACCTCGGCGAAACTTGTCTTAGTAACCTGCACCTCGAACCTGGCGGCAAAAAAACGAAAACATGGGGAAATTCCAACACCTCAATTGTGGGGACCTTCTACCCACCCCCTATCATGACATAAATACCGTTGGACTGGGTGCAGATATATAAGCCCGCCATGATGGCGGAGTCCATCGTGTCAATATCTCCAATTGCCCTGCTTCAGCACTGGATTACCACCCTTCGCAGGGCCATGTCTACCGATAAACATGGAATTGGATCCGCCGAGATCGAACACGTTGATCGCTCTAAGCATCATCACAAAGGCACAGTCAATACGCTTCTCGTGGTGGCTTGTATAGTATTTGGTGCTGCGTCATTCATGTTTGGATATGACGATAAGGTCATCTCACCGATCATTGCATTGCCCGCATTTGTGAGTCTGACAGTATGTCAATCTGCCTTTGTTTCTGACACTAATTGGCCTCCAGGTGGAAACGTTCCAAGGTGGTGATCAAACTGCCGGAAGCCTGGTTCTGACGGCTCGCAACCAGAACCTGGTGATTTCCGTCCCGTTGGTGGGCGATGTCATTGGAAGTCTTTTCGCCCCATCTTTGACCTTTCACTTGGGACGAAAATGGCCTTTGGTGGCATCCTACACACTGTCTCTAGGTGGCAGCTTGCTTCAAGTCTTTGCGCCGAATCTTGGGGCCTTTGTAGCTGGTCGAGCTTTGAATGGGGTCGCCATTGGCATTGCTATTGCTACCGCCCCATTATATCTCTCCGAGGTAAGAAATAGTCTCCAAATGTACTCGGAATCCAGATATTAATTCTAGCAGGTGGTTCCCGCCTCTATTCGAGGTAGATGTGTCAGCTCTATCAATATTCTGAATCTCATAGCCGGAGTGATCGGCACGGTTGTGGTCTGGGGCACCAAGAAAATCGGCGGCCATCCATCCTTTCAAATCCCGCTAGCTATACAGTGTGCAATTCCTGTCATTCTGGTCATTTTGACCTTACCGCTTCCCGAAAGCCCGGAATGGCTTGTATCGAAGGGAAATATGGAGCAGGCCCGACATAATCTACGAAAACTGCGGGGGTTCAGTGATGAGCAGGTAGATGAAGAGCTCCACCTCATGGAGCTGTGCGAAAAGAATAACCGTGAGCTTCGATCCAACGTCCAATTCTGGCATATCTTCCGCCGAGATCACCTCCGAAGAACTCTGGTGGCAGGGTCATTCTATTCCCTGAATCAGATCTCCGGTGTCATCCTATCCACGACCTATACAACCGTCTTCCTCACCGAGATTGGAGCCGCAAATGCATTCACATTGACTATCATTGCATCCTGCTGTACGTTGGCCGGCACCCTTGCAGCCCCACTGGTGATCGACCGTGCGGGCCGACGCCCCACGGCATTTGTCGGCATGAGTATTCTCTTTGTGATTGATGTCATAGCCGGTGGTCTTGCCTTTGACACCAAGAGCCAGAACTCCACTGTAGCCATTGCAGCGTTGGGCTTCATTTTCAACTTTTTCTGGGCCTCGTCATTCTACTCCTTATCCAACGTGATGCCTTCTGAGATGGCCACTGCCAAGCTCCGCCACTACGTGATGTCCTACACCATTGCCTGCCAAGGGGTGACTGCTGTGATCACCACTCTCGTGGTCCCTCAGCTTACATCTACCGATGCGGCCAATCTTGGAGCCAAGACCTATCTCGTCTTTGCGGGATGCATGGCTGCCATCATTGTGTTTGTGTACTTCTTTATGCCGGAGACACGAGGCCGCACCTTTGTGGAAATTGATGAAATATATGCAGCCAAGGTTCCAGCATGGAAATGGCGGTCATATCAGACTACTCTAGAGGCGAGAACAGGGGTATCGAACATCTCTACGGAGAAGATATTGTGAAAATAGAGAGAAATTAGAATTGAACATACATCATAAGACCAAACACAGCAAACATGATATCAGACACGTGATGATACGGTGTCCGATGTCGGCTTTGATGAACATTTAACTGTGCAAGTGGAAGTACAAAGCACTCTAGTCCAGGATCTACAACTTACGAACGGCAGGACTGTTGGAAGAACTCAGAACCGGATGACTTATCACTATGGTATGTGGTAGTCGCAGTTGGCTGTTCACTTTTCGTATCCTGGAGATCCACCCCGCCATGAGCTCATACCTAGAGATGATCTCTAGACATTACATACCCCTAGACTTCACTATAGGCCATATAGAGGACAGGAACTGACCTATCTTTCTTGATATATCTTATTTTCCTAGATTGTTCCAATATCGAAAATGGTCAATTCCCCGCAACATTTCTGCATACCCTGAGCATACCCCGCCATGGCCCAAATGTATGAACACGAAGGACAGCTGTAGGCAAAGCGCATGGCTCAAGGAACTTGAGATATTTCGTGCAATGTTAGATGAATTCATAATTGCAAATAACAAATAACAATTAATAAAAAATTAAAAAGGGATTACTCAAGCATCATGACTCTAACTCGACGGCGATGACTCTTAAGGTTGATCCACCCTGCGGTCCACTCGTGCATCTTTTTTTCTCCCGTTTCCTTTCCTTTAGATACCCATACCCTTACACTCCAAAACTGATCATAAAAAATGCCTTCTCGGCAAGAAGTCTCCTACTTTGGAGCTGGACCAGCTCCCTTGCCCACCTCCGTTGTTGAGGCTGGTGCACAGGCATTCGTCAACTTCAACGATAGCGGTCTCGGTCTCGGTGAGATCTCCCACCGTTCCTCCGCCGCCAACAAGATCCTCGATGACGCCAAGGCCAACCTCACTACCCTCCTCGATATCCCCGACAACTACGAGATTCTCTTTATGCAAGCTGGTGGTAGTGGCGAGTTCAGTGCCGTCGTTCAAAACCTCGTCCCCGTCTGGATCGAGCGCCGCCGTCGCCGCGCCGAAGCCGACGTGCTGAAGGCCAATCCCAGTGCTGAGAAGGCTCAGGTGGATGAATTGGTGTTCCAGAGACTGCAGAAAGAGGTTGATGAGGAACTGAAGCTGGATTACTTGGTTACCGGCTCTTGGTCGCTCAAGGCTTCGCAAGAAGCCGCCCGCCTGGTGGGCTCCAAGTACGTCAATGTTGCTCTGGACGCCCGGAAAGCCAACGGTGGTAAGTTCGGTACTATCCCCGCAGAGGAGACTTGGTCCTTGACCCCCACCAAGAAGGAGGGTGGAAAAGGCTCCGCATTTGTCTACTTCTGTGACAACGAGACCGTGGATGGCGTGGAATTCCAGCAATTCCCCAAGTCCTTGGAGGCCCAGGGCCAGGATGAGGAAGATGAGCGTCTGGTCGTTGCCGACATGAGCTCGAACTTCATCAGCCGAAAGGTTGATGTCAGCAAATATGCCGTGATCTTCGTGAGTGCACCCAAAGCAGAGAATGAACCGGGGACAAGCTGGACTAACCAATTCTATAGGGCGGTGCGCAAAAGAATATTGGTGTCACTGGCATCACTCTCGCTATTGTTCGCAAGGATCTGCTTCCTCCTCACACTGCCACTCCTCCCCCTGCTCTCCTGCACCGTTTGAACATTGGTGGCCTGCCTGGCCCTGTCGTCCTGGACTATGCTACTATCGCCAAGAACAACTCCCTTTACAACACTCTCCCCATCTTCAACCTCTGGATCGCCGGTCAGGTGATGGCCGACTTGGTGGGCATTTTCGGAGCCCAAAAGGTCAGCGGACAGGAAGAGGTCGCCAAGCAGAAGGCCGAGCTCATCTATGGAGCCCTGGACAAGTACCCGCAAGTGTACCAGGTTGTTCCCGACAAGAGCATTCGCAGCCGCATGAATATCTGCTTCCGCGTTCACGGTGGAGATGACGCCAAGGAGAAGGAGTTCTTGGCTGGCGCTGAAAAGCGACTGCTCCAGGGCCTGAAGGGCCACCGCAGCGTTGGCGGTATGCGGGCCAGCAACTACAACGCCGTTCCCCTTGAGAATGTGCAGAAGCTGGCCAAGTACCTAGATGATTTCGCCACTGGCAACTAGGCTACCCTGGTGCCATTTTTATTGATACATGAACGGATTCAACCTGAGCATTCGAAGCGAGAAAAGTACTGGGTCATTGGAGTGAGACGCCCAGGCGTCTTGGGAAAGCTTTTCACTATTCAACATAACTCCCCAATATATGGTATATGCTTATATGCCCAAAACAAAACATAATGATACATGATGAAACCTTGGACACAGTGCTCATAGCTTCCATACAGCCCATTCCTTTAGATCAAGTTCTTTAATCACCCCCTGCACTGGACCTTGAAGTTCTTGTCCTTGGGCCCAAACCTTGGGACCTGCCATGTAGCCGATGAATCCATCGGGACCTGATACCAAGATCAATTTACTCCGAGGCGAGTCGTCTGGACCACTAGACTTCACAGCTTCGGAGATGTCATCCTTCCTGATAAAGCGGTTTTCCTCATCTAAATAATAATCCACTTTCACCTGACCCGGGTACTGTGATTTGAGGGCTTCCAGCTCTTTCACAATGAGAGAGGCCGTCTCGTCGAGTGGTGCCGCCGCTGCCTGCTCAGGGGTGATGGTCTTGGAACCAAACCATGGGAACCAGGAACTGCGAGACGGCAAAGCCCTGGGTGTATCACTCACGCCCCCAAGACAGTCTTCTTTCAATCGATTGGCCCAGAGAATGTGTATCTTCGGTCGGAATTCGTCATTGCGGCGGCTCAGAAGCGAATGTCCAGCCTGCAAAGCAGGTGCGATTCCAGTCCCTCCAGCAATGAAAACGATCTCCTTCGTCTCGTCAGGGATGACACATTCGATCTGTGGTCCTCGCATTTCAATATCTGCTCCTATACTCAGGGTATGCAGGTATCGGGAGACCTCTCCGAATGGATCTTTCCGTATGAAAAACTGCAGATACCCTTCATTCTCCTCGTCCACGGTCAACGTTGTCGCAGATGTCGTAGGAAGAGGTGTATAATCGCGGCCGATCTGTAGTTGGGGTTGCTTGAACATCACACTCCATACACCAATGCGCCACGCATTTTCGTAGACGTCGTAGTTGTCCCCGCTGGGGTATCGGGGTCGGAGGGTGAACAGGCTGCTTGTCGTCGAGACCGGTACTCTGGAGACGAGGCTGTATTTGGTGAATGTTTCTTCATTCAATGTCGTCGACCCCGGGCCTTGTGATCGAACATAGGCGCCAGCGCCAGCAGCCGTGGCGGTCACGAAGAGAACCCCCAACCAGCGGGTTTTCCGAGAAGCAGTCGCGGAGGTATTTGAAGAGGTAGAAGAGGTAGAAGCATACCGGTGTCGACCTGCATGCTGAATGGCTCTGCAGCTGCAGCGCCGGGAGGGGAGTAAGGCCTTCATGGGAGGTGGTTTAGATCTCAACAAAAGAAAAGCGCGGGGATTTGGCGCAAAGGGGAATCCGATTGGGCGATCGTTCCCCGAATGAACTGCACCCCTTGGCAACTTTCGCACACCTCCGTCACCCACGCTCCCTTTTTCCATATACACATTTTGATACGATCTCGGGGGGACATGGAGAGATTTGTCTTTTAACCAATCCAGTCTAGCGTTCGGCTTCGAAATCGCATCGCATCGCATCACGCCCCTCCCCAACCATCTACCAAGTACAAAGGAGATAAGAGAGAGAGAGAGAATGTCGAATACATTCGCCCACGAGTCCAGAAATGGCAACCTTACCGCTCCACGCGATTCACTAGAACTGGCTTCACTCGCTTCGTCGTCCCCCAATTCCGTCGATGGTTCCTCACGATCGTCGTCCCCCGACGGCATCTCGTCGTCGCGCAAGCTCTCGCTCGAGGATGAGGATCCTCTGGCAGGCCCTGCAGGAGATGACTACCTCGAATCAGGCCATCAACGAGGCCTCCGGTCGTATTCGATTTCGTCCGCATTCGACTTTGGTGGCAACCTGTTCCCGCTCTCGCAAACACAAGGTGGCTATGCTCCCTTAGGCACCCCGGCGTTGGACCGCCAAGGCCAGGATGGGTCATTGGAGCGAAATAAGACCTTGACGTATCTGAATGGTCTGTCACTCATTGTTGGTCTGATTATTGGCTCTGGGATCTTCTCGTCTCCCAGCCAAGTCAACGCCAATGCTGGGTCTCCGGGCGCCGCACTCATTGTCTGGGCCGTGGCGGGTGTGCTTGCCTGGACGGGGGCAGCGAGCTATGCGGAGCTAGGAGGCGCAATCCCGTTGAACGGGGGTGCTCAGGTCTACCTGTCTAAGATCTTTGGAGATCTCATGGGCTTCCTCTTCACCTGGTGCGCCGTCTTGGTTCTGAAACCGGGGTCGGCGGCGATCATTGCGATCATCTTTGGCGAATATGTTGTGCGAGGATTCGTGGGTGCTGATGTGGTTATGGGCAACCCGTGGATCAACAAGGGTGTTGCGTTAGGAGGATTAATGCTTGTGACCCTGTTCAACTGCATCTCGACCAAGATTGCGACTCGTATTGGCGACCTCCTCATGTTCTTCAAGTTTGTCGCATTACTGTTTGTGACCGTCACCGGCATTGTGGTCGCGATTACGGGCTTTTCCGTGAAGGGCGAGGCCAATGAGGAATGGAAAACACACGGTTGGTTTGAGGGCACCAACACCGAGATCTCTGATTTTGCCGTGGCGCTGTATGCGGGCCTGTGGGCTTTTGATGGCTGGGATAATGTAAGATGCCCGTTTCCCATAAGCCGATTGACTTATCTGCTAACTACTTGAAAGACCAACTACGTGACTGGCGAGTTCAAGAACCCGAATCGTGATCTGCCCCGGGTGATCCATACCGCCATGCCATTGGTCATTCTCTCCTACCTGATGGCCAACGTCGCCTATTTCCTCGTCCTCCCCCATGACACCATTGAAGCCAGCAACACCGTTGCGGTTCAATTTGGGAGTAAAGTGTTCGGGCCCGTAGGCGGTCTCGTCCTGGCGCTCGTGGTGTCCGCTAGTTGTTTCGGCGCCCTCAATGCAACCACCTTTACCAGTGGCCGCCTGGTCTATGCGGCCGGAAAGGAAGGTTTTCTCCCCTCCATCTTTGGCCGCATTGGCTTCTCCAGCTCCGCCTCCCAGGGCGCCCCCGCTGGCAGCCGTCTTCGCAGCCGCTCTTGGGCCCGCAAGTCCATCTCCCGTGTTCTGGGCGACGATGCTCGACTCGGCTTCACGCCCATCAATGCCATGGCCTTCAATGCGGTCTTGACGGGCATCTACATCGCCGTGGGCGAGTTTGGCACCCTCGTCACCTTCTATGGGGTTGCCGGATATACATTCTATTTCCTGACTGTGCTGGGCCTGATCGTGCTGCGCATTCGGGAACCGCATCTGGAGCGTCCCTACCGCACGTGGATCACCACGCCCCTGATTTTCTGCTGTGTGAGCCTGTTCCTCCTCAGCCGGGCCGTCATTGCCGAGCCTCTCCAGACCCTCATTGTGGTGGCATTCATTATCACGGGGATTCCCGTCTACTATTGGCGCATCTACCAGCGGGATGGACGAACCGGGATCTCCTGGAAGGTGTGGAAATGGCGCTCTCGGTAGATGTCCCCCTTGATCCGCTCTTATGATATTCTTGATACCTATGCATATACATCTGGGTGTACGGGGACCGATGGATTTCTGTATTATTATTATTTTTGTGCCGCATTCCTGGGATTCTTGCACAGCCTGTGAATGGCGTACGACGTGATGACGGTGGTTTCGAAGAATCTTCTGCTTTGTTTTCTGTGCATCCTGGTAGTCGAGACCAGACTCCATAGATCCCCAATATAATAATTATTAATCTGGATCACCGGCACCGTTGCATTAATCTCCAGTGACCCAATCACGACTTAGGCGACCAGGCTGTCCAATCTTCCAAGCTCCCAGTGCACAGGATCCAGTCATCTTCATCAACACCGCCTCCTCCAATCATCCCTGACCCTCAGGTAGCACTGTATTTCCATCAGCTTCCCTTGATTAGGCGACTACTCCAGCATTCCTAGGAGGTATGCTGTGTCTCCCGAGATCGATCACCCGCCAACCAGGACGGCCTGAGTTATAATAATAACCACTGAAGGTTGGATCCTACCAACATGACTCTTGAAGACTCATAGCCTACCACCTCGTATCAACTCGTGTTTAGAACCAGCATCGCGAATATCTCCCGGCCTGTGTGACCGATTCATTTGCCCTTTTGAGGTCGACGTGGGAATTGTAGAGGTCGATTTGTTTATAGCATCATCATCATCATCATCATCATCATCATCATCATCATCGGTGACTCAATCTCGGGGTTGATGCCGTTGGAGAACCCATGCATATCAGCGAACTAGCAACGGCGACCTAAACATAGAACGTCACGGCAAGATAGCATGGAATGGCCCCCACGCTCTATAGTGTGGCGGCGGTTAGCAGCACCGTTGGACCTTTCACGATGAACCACCACCGGGGGCCTTTTTCGCCCCCAATGATCATCTTAAAGACACATGGAAGATGCAGGGGCGCAACGTGGGAAAATATCTTATTTTTATTTATAGTTGCGGCTGTACTTTATCCTACGATGACATCGTCAAGCTCGTCGACGTTTTCTAGAGCTTCGGATCTATTCTTAGCGTCAATCTGACCTTCGGGATATGCTAATCCACCACTTTTGCAGTTCCTCCATTCTTCATTGATAAGCTGTTTCTGGGTGTCAACTGCCAACCCGGGGCCCCTGAGCCGAATGATGTTTCATGTTTCATGTCTCCAAGCCAAGGTTCCAGCTGAAAAAGCATGAATAATACATCGGCTCTCGTGCATAATCATTCGGAACAAAGGCCAAAAAGGCCCCGATCGACTAAGATGTCATCTTCGCAATTTACGCGCTCAGCTTGCATGTAGTGGCACGGTACCCGCTACCTGGGCTTTGGCTCGTCCTGCGAACGCCTTCCCACGCGGGAAGCCTGGGTGCGCCCGCACCCAGGTACTGGCTACCTCCCGCGTGGATCTGACTCGGGCTCTGCTCTACGTCCCAATGAACCAGAATAATCCAGTCCCTTCGTGAGACTTTGCCCTGAGTCAGACATGGTTCCAGGGGGGTTCGTCTAGAACATTGCCCGAATGGGGGTAATGGAAGCTTGGAAGATTCTGGCCTGAAGGGCTCATCCCAAGTATAAATATAAGACGAAGGGGATCGGCTAGAGCTATGGTCTCTACTCTATTCCCAGCTCAGATCTATACAAACCTCGCTTTGCTCCAAGCTATATCTATATCCGTCTACATACTTGAGCATCTCCTCTGTCTCGCCTCTGCTGTCTACTGTGCATACCAGTCTACTATCTACCATCTATCATCGTCAATCTCAATCTCAATCTCAATCTCAATCTCAATCCCAACAATGGGTCGTGGTGGATACAACGCGCCTGCGGGCAAGTCCGATGAGACCTCTTCACCACCAGCCAAATGATCCTTTGATCAACAAGGAAACGGTCATCGCACCTCACAGCAACAACGGTCACAAGCAACGCATGGCTCACTACTGAGCTCCTCTTGAACAATATCGCAACTACACCAGTCTGAATCTCCCGTCAATGGTCGACGCAAAACCGGCCACAATGATCCGCCCATCCACACAGAGAGGGCGACATGGCCAGACCCGTGCACATCGTACGCCCTTGTCTGGTCCAGCGCAATTGGGTGGATCATTTTACGAAGCAAATGTACAAAAGCATCATGTTATAGTCTGCAGGGCAACCTTAGAAGTCAATCTGAATGGTATAGAATCGGTGGACTGTATGATAGAAACGGAAGGAAAGGTTACATGACAGTTAGAATGTTTATTGTATAGAGTTAGATGGTGTTGTCGTTCCCGAAATCTCAATCTTTCTGTTCTTGAGCTACATGACTCTGGTCTAGCGTATTTGCAACATCTCAACTCGAGTAGAAACCATTGGAACAATACAGGAAAAGAATATGCGTGGATATATACATCTATCAGTGCTCTCCGATGGGTAAGAATGAAAATGAGAACACAGGAATAGAGTGCGGAATATCGAACACAAGATGCGATTCAATGAGTCTCGATCATGACCATGCCGCATGATCATGAACAATAGAGCGTGACAGAGGGTGAGAGTAACAAGGATAATTATTTACAAGGAGAGAGAGAGAGAGAGAGAGAGAGGCCCGCAAGTCCACAAGATCAGGCGGGCGGGTATGCGAAGATGCCCTCGACCGAGCTAAAAAGAAAAAGCAGAAGAAAAGAATAAAGAAGTGGGGACAAAAAATAACACATGAGAACAGATGGAAAAGAAAAGACAATGGTATCATGACACCATGCTTGGCTCATCACAGATAAGTGAAAGAAAATGAGGTGAAGGAGTGGGAAAGGGTATTATACAGTCGAGGGATTGGGAGGGGTTTGGATGTAAAGTATGGGGGTGAGAAAGAACAAGATTTTGAGACGGCATGAAGGTTCTATCAAACATTAGATTAGGAAGTAATGAGACAACGTCTCAATCCGATAATTCAATCGGGTGTTCGGGGGAACCATCATGCGGTTCTGGTGATGACGGTTCATGCTGCTCCGAAACCACAATAGAAGGCGGTTCGGCGGGAGGGCTTGGTAAGGGATCTTCAGGGCCGATGGAATCTGTCTGGGAGGGAGATGAAGGTTCAGGGACTGGCGGTAGACCACTGTCCGCACTGTCTTTGCTTCCAGTCGTAGCTCCGTTACGTCGTCGCATGCGACGGTTGCGCCGTTCCTCATCGGCACTCTCTCTTCGTCGTCGTTGGCGTTCGCCACTGGCATCAGAGTTGCTTCTCAGCCCCATGAGCATGCTAGCCGCCCGGTCTGCAACGTCTTCGCCTTCGGAGACCTGGGCGTCCTTGGCGCCCTCTTCTCCCTCGACTACCGGAGGGCTCAAAAGACCATTTTCATCAGTCTTGGCCTCGCCATCAGCGGGCTGATCAGGGGACGCATCGCCTTCATCGGCACCAGATGCGCTGGGCGGGTGTTGGCCCGAAGCCACACGAACTTGGTGACGTTCCTTGAGACGAGCACGGCGGCGACGATCGCGCTGATCTTTGGCTTGAGGCGCAGCGGCACGCAACTTCTCCAGCAACGAGTCCATCGCGCCACTTGTGGCGGGGGAGTTCGGGATTTCGGCGGGGGCAGCGCCATTGGCAAGATTGACATTGATCCGCTTGCGAGCGAGAGACGCTTCGGTGCGCTTCCGAGCCTCCTCGAGACCAATGTTTTTCTCTCGCGATTTCTTCCATTCAAGCAAGAACGAAGCCAGTTTAGCGAAGAAGTCTCGGCGGGCGTTTTCGTCGGTGTTGTCCTCGCCGTAGAAGACCATGATATCATCATAGGATTTGACCATCTCGTCTAGGTAGATCTGCATTTGTTCAGCCTTGCGGCGAGCGTCCTTCATGCTTCGCTGAACAACCTGGCTGACGCGGTCCTGGGGATGGAACTTCTTCGGGTCGCTCAGGTTGCCCGCATCCAAACTAGATTGAACGTTCTTGATATTGCTGATGTACTTCTTGGCATCGGTGCACAGTTGGTCCACGCTGATCTTCTGAAGGCCAACCACACCGCTGATTTCCTCGAAGAAGCTTTCCCACTCGGGATACTGGTTGCGAACAATACGTTCCACCAGGTCTGCAAAAGTCGTTTCATTCTTGTCATCCTTGACCATACCCAAGCGAGCGAGTGAGCTAAGCTTGAAACCCTGAGCCTGCTTGTTGGCGTCGTTCATGAAATTTCCAATATCCAAGATGAGACCAAGAACGTTCATCAGAGCAACGGAGTCCCGCAAAGATTCGCTGGCATTGACAACATCCTGCAGCCTACTCGAGATGTATTCATACTCGTGCTCGAAGGATCGAGTCAGCGCAAGAGCTCGCATTCTCGCTTTCCAATAGTGGTTCAGCTCGTAGGAGGTGGCCAGATAGATCTGGTCCTCACGAGTGAGTTCAGTAGGATCTTGCTCCCGCTCAGAACTGGTAGCACCCGGGACAGTCCAGTCCCGACTATACGGCGCCATCAACTTTGAAACGTTCTCCGGAATACTGCACATCTCTTCTCTTTGCAAGAAATCCATGACGACCATGTTATCCAAAATGTCTTTGTCACAATGGATAATCATGCGAACCACATCATCGGGAGGAAATTGGGAAAATTTCGAAAGAGCGATCTGGAAATTCTTTGACAGGTCATTGGAAATAATCTGTTTCTTGTCCTTGCGTTTCTTGGCTGCAGTGCTGGCCCCGAAGATCTTGGTTTCTTTCGCCATGAACAGCCGCTCAACCTCGTCCAGTACACCTTTCTTCGCTAGATCGGTATACTTCTCTTCTTTGTCCTCGGCGGTTGGGGCGTGGCCAGCCCAAACAGTCACTTGGGGAGTATCCACCTTGTCCCAGTGCAAAGCCTTGAGCTTCTTCTTAGGACGAATAAATGGCATATGAGTGGTACCAGGAACAGAGTCCCCGGCCATATAGTTGGGCCTCCAACCAGCACCCAGAGGAGCACTGGGTGGTGGAGGAGGGGGAGGCGCAAAGCCTTTGGCTCCAGGAGCCGGGGGGAGGCGGCGGTGGTCCACCGATAGCCCCTCCTGGAGGAGGTGGAGGAGGGGGTCCACGAATGGCCCCTCCTGGGGGAGGGGGAGGAGGAAGTCCAGAGAAACCCCCCGGAGGAGGTGGAGGAGGAATGCCGGATGCACCTCCTGGAGGAGGGGGGAGGGGGAGGAATTCCCGCTTTGGCAACACCGGGAGGAGGCGGCGGCGGGACTGAAATTCCCTTTGCACCACCGGGCGGAGGTGGAGGTGGTATAGGACTGCCTCCTGGGGGTGGTGGAGGTGGAGGAATTGCAATTGCTGCGCCACCAGGGGGAGGTGGTGGTGGTGGAGGCGGGGGCATTGCCTTTTTGTCCGATTCCGCCTTGTCTTCGGCCTTGGGTGCTTCTGTTGGGGTGATATCTCCAGCGGCAGCATCTTCGATGTCTGCAGTACCGGTTCCCTCGGGATCCTCGTCGTACTTGGGCACCTTGAGAGCTAGTTCGCCCAGTAAACCGGTTGCCTGTGCAGGGTTCAGACGTCTCTGGAAACCTATGGTACCACGAGACTGGTCGTGTGCTGCCTCGTCACCCTCCTCCACGATGGTTGGCACTGCACCATCGGGATACTGATCCATCTCAGGCACATGGCTTCGCTTGCGGTAGACAGACCCCAAGGAGCCCGAGTCCATAGTGCGACGGGTTTGCTCGGCGAATTCCTCGCTAGCATCCGTATTGCCATCCATCCGCTCGCGTAGCTCACGCAGTCGGTCCGACGGGCCGTGTTCAAGTTGACCCCAAACCTTGCCCTCAAGCTTGAACTGAGTCTTGGTCCTCTCCAGCTGGCGCTCCAGGCGTTCCATGAGACGTTCCCGATCCATAATTCCGGGCATTTGTGATGGATCAGCCTCGCCTGTCTGGTTAAGCTTTCGAGCGTTTGCCGCAGCGATGTCTTGGGCATCCCGAAGCATCAGATAAAGCTCTCGAGTCTCTAGTTCATTGCGTTGCAACTCTTGGGCACGTAGCCGCTGAATCTCGCCAACTTCGGCTTTCATGGACTCGTTTTGGCGTGTTTGAAGCTCAATAATACTGGTTTGCTCCTCAATCTGCTTCTGCAATTTCTTGACGAGACCATCAGCACCAAGCTCTACCTGAGCTCTCATCTCATCTCGCTCGGCAATGGCTGCCTCGGCGATTTGGCGAGCCTCCAGCGACTCATCATACACTCGCCTTGCCTCAGCATCCGTGTGGAGTCGATCTAAAAGGCTTTGCACAGTGAAATTCAGTCCCTGGCGTAGGTCAAGGTCGGGAAGCCTGCGATCCATAGCAACATAGCTCATCATGGCATCTACAAGCTGGAACATGCGCATACCCTCTTCACCAGAATTCTCCCGGATAAGAAGCATATGCTGCATAGCCGACAAGAAGTAGTCATGAGACCGAGTGCCATTGATCTTTGTCGCGATGGCATCCGCAATCTGAAGAGGGTCGCTCATGTCCTTGACCTCGCCCTCAACGCTATCCTTCATACTGCTCCCCTCCCGTTGGAGCAAATCTTCATAGTCGATAGCCTCATTTTCACGGAAGCGTTCGATCTGCTTGTCGATTGCCTCATATTGGAAACCTTCCATCTTCGTCAAAAGACGTACGATTCCACATGACGTGAATTGGGCACGAATATGACATCGCAATTGCAGGTCAGTCTCAGCACCATCCACCAGCATATTGATGAGCATCATCGTCGAGACAGCATATTCCATCAGGAGATTTTCCATGCCAATGCCTCCACTGCGGTACTCCTCACTGGCGCCGACCAAACTTCCCATTTTACCACGGCCATCGATGGTGACCTCGACGATTCGCATCCAGGCATCGAAGCGGCCGGTTTCGTTGTGATCGTGCTTGACCTTGTCCATGGCCTGAAGAACTTTTTGGTGGCCTTCTCCATCGGCCCAGTGGGACAGGAAGGTTAGGACTTCGCTAACAAGCTTCCGGGTGTTGAGGCGAGGGGATGATAGAGAGCTGACAAGGGCAACAAGCACACCCTGGTGTACAAGTGCATCATCCGCACCATACTTGTTGTTCATGAGACCCTTCAAACATTTGGCGATATCGTATTCTCGATCAAGATCCTTGTCGCCCGTCGGGGGAGCTGGAACTGGGCCAGATGCTTTTCGTCGATTGATTTTTTGGAGGACATTTGTCAAAGCTACTTGACCCTGAGCTTCAACGAAAGCTTTCACCCAGCTGATCGGTTGGGTTCGCAGGCTGACACTCAAACTTGCAAGCTGTTTGGAAGTAATTGTGTCGTCCATAACCTTCTTCACATACCACTCCGGGCTTCCTTCTTCATCGGCACGTTCCAACAGCCCCGACAGCCCATCATGGCCGTGAGTTTGACGGGCATTTTGCCTTCTCTTTTGTTCTCCCTGCAACTCCGTCAATCGATCCTGATGAACCAAGGTCCACTTTTTCGAGGCAGGATAAGACAGCATTTGCCGCTTGGCCTGTTCAGGAAGATTTTGCCAGCCTCGTTTATTCATCAATTCCAGAAACAGCTGGTCGACTATACGATCGTCTCTTGGCCGAGTCAGGTACTGATCAGATGGCCGGGGCACGGCTGCGGGAATATTCTGTGAGGCTTGCGAAGCTTGCCAAGCAGATTGTGCATTAGACAATCGGCCAGCACTTCCACTGGGAGCAATTGCATTGCGATCACTTGAATGCGACGGCGTGAGCGTGCGGCCAGAGCCATCGGAATTAGAAAAGTAGGTGGAGCCGCGGGTATTAGAAGAATGAGATGAATATAAGCTGGCCTGATCGAGTGACGTTCGGGAATTTGACGAAGAATCAATGGACGAGTTGTGGCCCATGCCGTTATTGGCATTCGAGCTGCCTGGGCGACCCCATTGCTGATATCTGGCCCCGCGATCGCCTGACGCACTGCTTGTCATAGTCGTGTTCGACCCATGTGGAGGCGGACGAGGGCCGGAAGGGTGCGAGGACGAGCCATTTGGCGCAGAAGTAGAGGCCCATACCGGGTATTGATGATAATCGCCGCCAGTCTTGCCAATATGGTTGGGTGAGGGTTCCTGACGGGACTCAGGTCGGGCTGTGTTGTCGATAGGGATGGGCGTTCTCGTGTCGGAGGGAAGACTTTCGAAGGGGATAGAAGTGATGACACCAGCAGTGGACGAGATGATACTTGGGTCTAAATCATGGGTCATGTCGACCGACTGGATTGAAGAGCGCTTTGAATAGCGGGACGAGCGAGAGCCGGCGGCGCTGCCCGGCGGGGCCAGACTGTCGTAGGATCCTCCATACCCATCATAGCGATCATCCGGTCCCTTGTCTTTGTACAGTTTCCTCCCAAAAAAGCTTTTTCCGGCCGAGGTCTGCCTGGACTTGTCGGCATTCGCGGGCATGTTGGTGAGAGTGTGAAGTGGCAGAGCGCAGCATCAAGGGCGCCCCTCGCACACTATCCAGAGGTCACGCGCAATTATTTCAAGTCGAATATGTAGCGTCGTCGCGGGGGCGGGTCGCCAGAGTTCTGGTGAGCGAAGACCAGAACATTCACAACGGTTCGAGGTGGTTTCTGTTTTTGTCCCTCCCTTGGGTTCCCGTTAGTATACCCGCTTTGGATGCTATGGAGCTCGCGCCGATACAGATTGTTGAAAATAAAGCAACTATGGGGTGGAGGGGAAGGATCTCACTAGAGAAGAGTAAAAAGGGGAGGGGAAACCGAAACTTGCAGGTATGCACCAGGCGATTCCAGGGTCGATCAAAGCACGGGCACCCTTAATTGCAGATTAGGGGATTCATCTCATAAGGCATATTAGGGGCTTAGTTGCGGGCTTAGTCACCTGTCACTTCGGACAAACTCCCCGACCGGGTCACGTGCCATCAGGTGATGGTTGTGGGGCAAGACGGTTTCTATACGCGTGATGCGTATTCTAATTTCTTTTCTTTTTTTTTTTTTTTTTTTTTGTAGATTTATGGGTGTTTTCTATTTTTTTGCTGCGCGAAAGGGACTGAGAGCTTGACAATTGAATGATACCTCGCGCAATTCTGAATGGTTGTTGGCATTGGGCTCTTTGTTTCGCGGGGGTTTTCAAACTTCGGGAGGATCTACTTAGGCCCCCTGATACCAAACCGTCCGGTAAACATCTCCGCTATCTTATCCCCGAGCCCAAGTGAGGGCTCAACCCAGAATTCCTCAACTGCAAAAAACACACACACGTAAGACAGCTCCAAAGGGACTGTTCATTTATCACCATGGGCTCTGCTTCAAGTTTTGCAAAGGTTAGTATTGCATCTGACATCCCCGGGACCCTTTCCCGCATGGAATGGCAGCGTCGTCACCCCCGAAGGCAACCACTGGAACAAATTGATTGACCACACTGCTTCACAGACTATTATTGTGCCTGCATCAATTGCGCTATCGGTCTATCTGCTCTTCTCCTTCCTGATTATTCCGTTCTTTCGGCGTTATCACCAACGTTACTCCCAATACCTCCCTCTACACACGATCTCTGCGCACACCCTTTCGCTCCGGGATCGCGTGGCCGACGCAGTCATGCGCTTTTTTCTTCCATCATCATGGCGACGTGGAGCACACTTGGATGACCATGAGAATATCGATATTGACGACGACGAAGGAGAGCTCATGATCGGCATGGGCATGGATGCGGCTCGACGGGAAGCCTTGAATCGCCATCGCAATACCGCTGCAGACACCCAATCGCGGTTGAGTCGAGAGCTCGAGGAAGGATTTATGGATGACAGTGACAATGAAAGCACTGAGGGCCGACACGGCGCAGAAAATCGACATTGAGGTCTCTTTCAGACCTATCGGTTTATTTACGGCTTCCCGGTCATAGGCGGCGTTTTCTTCATCATTTGTATAACCAGCGATTCTTGAGATTTCAAGACATGCATATAGCCTTTCACTTAGATTTCAAATCATTCTCTTGTCTTGGAAATAGACAATTGGTCACAGCACACAGGACGGTATTTAGTATTTTACTTGGGAGGTATACAACATCAAGTAGTAGTGAGTAGGAAGGCAAGGGGAGCCATTGGGATTCCCAAGGGGAAATTCAAGCCAAATGTGTTATCTAAGCTCTAGACAATATAAAGCATTCGTGGGATCCACAAGCCTTCCAGCCGGTTTTGCCCTAGGAGCTGTCAATCCGTTGGGATCGACAGTGTCCCACGCCCCACTCGATGATCACTGGAGGCGACAGACTTATCTTACGTGAGCAAATGATACGAGAATCCTATCACAAGGTCAAAAAAGATCTGATAAAGATATGTAATTTCATTGGTATCGTAAATGCTATATTTTCAGCATTGCCATGCCTTCAGAAGGGCATGGTGGAAAAGATATGAACAATCGAAAAGAAACCATCGCACGTCAATTCAAAAGGGGCCCTTTTTATTACCATGCAAGCAGTCAAGCAATCTACTTGCGCTGACCGTAAGCCTTAGTGGCGTAGTCACCCTTGTGGACGATCAGGTCCTGAGGGCGGTAGTCCTCACGACCGGAGAAGTAGCTCTCCAGGATGTCCTTGGTACCGTTGGCGTAACGGACCTGGGCATCGATGGAGGTACCGGACATGTGAGGGACCATGGCGTTACCACCGCCCCAGGGGTGCTCGGCGTAGCGGAGAGGGTGATCCTTGGGGGCGGGCTGGGGGAACCAGACGTCACCACCGTAACCGCGGAGGTGGCCGGACTTGAGGGCCTCGGCAACGTCCTCCTTGACAACAATAGCACCGCGGGCAGTGTTCACGAGCCAAGCACCTGATTTTCTGTTAGCGATGTTGAATGATGACCGATCTTATCTCAATGTAACTTACCAGGCTTCATCTTGGAGATCAGCTCCTTGTTGAATAAACCACGGGTCTTCTCGTGCAGAGGGCAGTTGATGGTAACAACGTCACACTGAGCGAGCATCTCCTCAAGGTTCTCAACGCGACGGCAGCCAATCTCCTTCTCGGCCTCGGGGCTCAGGGGCTGGTAGTCGTAGTAGAGCAGCTCCTTGCAGTCGAAGGGCTTCAGACGGCGGAGCACACGCTCACCGATACGGCCGACAGCGACGGTACCAACAACCTTGCCCTCCAGGTCGTACTCGTTCTTGGCGACAGCAGCGACGTTCCAGTCACCGTTGCGGATCTGGTCGTGGGCGGGAACGAAGTTACGGACCAGGAGAAGGATGGTCATGACGACGTGCTCGGCGACGGACACGACGTTGGAACCGGTGACCTCGGCGACAGTGATACCACCGTTGGTCTTGTTGGCGGCATTGAGGTCAACGTGGTCGGAGCCAATACCGGCAGTGACGGCAAGCTTCAAGTTCTTGGCCTTGGCCAGACGCTCAGCGGTGAGGTATCCAGGGTGGAAGCTAATCAAGTGTTAACGAATGGAGCACAAATGTGTAGATTGCGGGATGGCGAACGGAGTAGTAATGATGACCTCGGCGTCAACCAGCTCCTTATCGAAGGTAGAGTCCTCGCCCTCCTTGTCGGAGGTAGTCACCAGGGTGTGACCCTGGTCCTCGAGCCACTTGCGGATACCGAGCTCATTCTCAGTAGTACCGAGAAGACCGGGCTGCTGCTTGGAGTGCTCGCCGCCCTGAAAGATGAATCAGCCGTCTGGATTTTGGATAATGGAAAGATCATCATTGACTTACGTCGTACAGAACCAAAAGAACTTTACCCTGGAGGGAGGCAGATGCGGTTAGCGTACGTGCATTGACAAAGGCACCTGGCGGTCTCGCAAAGGCATTGGCGACGGGAGGCTTAAAAGCCCCCGAGAACAATTGGGTGGCAGGCCGTCGCAATTGACGGGAAAGGGATCGAATAAATACCATTGTGAAGAATTATTAAATCAAAATTGATTGAAAATGTGAAGAGAGAGAAAAAATCTGTTACGGAAGTCAGCGACTGCATTTTATATGATCAACGACAAGGTTGAGTCGATGAAGTCAGAGTGGTTGGAGTAAACCGGCTACTGAGCGGGGAGAGTGGGGGGAGTAATGCAGGACATGTCCCTGACACTTGGATTGATCCTTACCCGAGTATGAGAAGTACCGGATTGAGAGAAGAGTTTGAAGTAGATGGAAGAAGAGACAAACTGTACTCGGGTTTGGACAAGTATTATATATATTTTCCCTTTCTCCAATCGAGCCCCTCTTTTGCTTGGACAGATCTACCTGAGAAGCCACAATTCCAAAACACGCCGTGTAGCAAAGCGGGACCCGGGACGGGAGAGTAGCCGGATGGGGTACTCAACCACTCATGGTCCCGATCTCTCCGCATGAGGGACAAAGGAGGGGGAGGAAACTCTGTGGTTCGTGCTCTGGCTGAACTGTAATGCGCTTCTCGTGTTCCAAGTCATCCTTGCATTAGTGTGATACCTTCTTGAAGTTTCATTAGTCTCCTCATGAGTTTGTTTGATACAGTAAGACTGATGGAGGCAGTTGAGCTATGATCCTATAATAGCGTGCGGGGAACCTCGTTGTCGGGACTACAAGCTACCATTACTTTGTGGGCTTATCATAGGACTGATCTCGGACGGAAGCACTCCCGGGAACCGTGTCGATAGCAGTAGCACTACAGTACAGTGGTGTATACATGCCCAAGAACGCCTCCAACTGTCAGCCCACGCCCTCAAGGTCGTGACGCTAACCCAAATTGACCCCGCAGCGGGGTTACTGAACTGATGAGGGGTAGCTCTCACCTTCTCAGTAAAAAAAGAACACAAGCCAACAGTCCACATTTGTACAGAGGACCTTGGTTCAGAGTCAGCATAAGCTCCAATCATGACAGAACTTCGATTCTGCATGAAGATGCCCTTCCCCCGGGGCTGATCTGATTCCCGAACCATTTCCGCGCTTCTGCCGAATTTCGGCCATTTGCCTTTTCTCCAACTCCAGACCCGCTCACTGCGACACGTATTCCCTGCTTCGGTGAGGAGAGTGGTTGCGTTGGGGATTTCACCCTCACGGGTCCACTGTCCGTGACAAGGCTGTGCCCGCGGAATACATAACCAGATGGAGAATTTGGAGTCGCTCAAGGGGGGTTTTGATCCTCTCCGCAAAAGGAATTGGGCGCGCACGGCTTGTCATGATCGTCCCATTGAGTGACTTTCATTATTACTATGATCAGCGCCTGAATGCAGAATCGCAAATTGCACGAAATGCATCGCCAAATCGATAATCACCATGGGCAGAGATTTCGATCAGTGAACTTGACGTCTGCGATAACCCCGAGCTTTCGCGAGTCCGATCCAGTGGTGGAATTGATTGAAATACAGGATACGATTTAATGGCCGCAAAACAAACGACACAGACATTCCTGGAATATGCGATTGTGGTTCTAAGAAGCTGAATGAGTTCTGTCTTTTTTAGGCCATCATTCGCATTGGGCAGAAAGCTGCATAGCGCAGGCTGATCTTTTGTTAGCAATCGCGTTATGTGAGGGTCACGGCTTTAGGAAGAATTATTTTGCGAGCTTTTTCCAAAGAGGATCATAGCTAATCTTTGATGATTGACCCGCTGCTTGAGTAGGTACTATTACCCCGCTGGTAACCTCCGATCGGCAAGCCTTAAGATCGCCCAATCGCTCTACAACATGGCTGCAGGACCTGGGCTTTCCAGCGAGCATTTGCAAAATTACAAAGGGAGGGGCATTGCAGACTTGGAGGTCACATCTACTAATCGATTCCTGATTCCTATATGGCAGCCTCCATACAATGGATCCGATCGCGTCGCTACGTTTCGTTTCAAGAGCCCAGCACTACCAATTGACGTTGAACCGAGCAGCCAAATGCACCCTATAAATTCTTCGAGGCGCAGGAACTTTTTATACATACTGGGGACAGATTATTTTGGCTTGAGCACGCTCTCGTGAAAATGGTCAATCTAAGGTTGCCAATGACACAATACATCACTTACCTTGCGAACAAAAAGAGATCATTTTATGGTCATCCATATCATGATCAAATGTCATGAAATATCCATTGGTTGCGAACAGGAATATGCGCGAGTTGAAAGGAAACCTGGGGGCAGCAAATCAGGCTCGGCGATTGCCAATCCCGCTAATCTCCGCTCCGCGCGCTCGGAGAAAGTTGATTTCGGACTTTCATTTCGAGGTCGCGTCTCTTACATTAGATTGCATTTCTTCTTTTCAATCCATGTCATATTTCTTCTTCCATCCATAATTACCACCTATTCAATGAGATTACGATCAACGACCCCTGTGCAGTCGCTTGTGCGCGGCTGTAGTGGGCGCGCCCATCAAATCCCCAACTTGACCCGCCTGTTGTCAAGCACCTCATGCCGCCCAAGCAGGCTTCGTGCTCGCCTCGAGATTCCTCCCCCGTTCCCGGTCACAAAAGCATGCCCCGAACCGACATGTAACTGCCCGTCGACACCATCTATGCCGGAAGGATTGCCGATCGACCATGAGCAAGTGTTGAACGGGACGATGGCGGCATATGCGCAGCAGCTTTTGATTTGTACTGGACAGAGAGACTGGACAAGTCGCATTGAAAATGATGGAGAAAACCATAGATGGGGTGATCTCGTAAGGGGCCTCAAGCGCCTGCTTGGTCGCGGAGGCCCATATCTGGATGTATGCGAATACCCTGATCTGCTTGCTGAAGCCGGTCGCTAACCTTGGCCTCCCTCTCAATACAGCCCTTCAACAATGTCCTTGTCACTAATACTTCCATTGCGCCCGCTGCGACCAAACGCACCACCGCCTCCGCATTTCTCTTTCCCAGCTTCAAATACATTCCCTCCATCCCAGTCGAAATCCTCTCCTCTCCGAACACCACCGACTTGACCACGTTTGTCCGCGCATTTCTCCTTCCCGAGCAGCTAAATCGCATGCACTCGTCTTTGCCCGAGGCCAAGCAAGCTGATATGACCCGGGTCCCGGATTTGGCTTCGAAGTTTACGGGCATCATCGACATTGAAAATTCGCCCACCATTTTAATTTGTGGACATGGAGGCCGCGATATGCGCTGTGGTGTCATGGCACCCGCACTTGAGACCGAGTTCCAGCGTGTGCTTCAAGCACAAGGATTTACGTCCACGAATAGCGATGGCACAACCATCGACGACCCCAAGCATGCCCACATTGGTCTGATCAGCCACATTGGCGGTCATAAATACGCAGGCAATGTCATTGTATATATCCCACCAAAGATGACGATTGGAGGCTCAGAGTCTCACCCGCTGGCGGGTAAGGGGATTTGGTATGGCCGCGTGGAGCCCAAGCATGTGCAAGGTATAGTGGATGAAACCATTCTTGGGGGCAGAGTAGTTGCAGACCACTTTCGTGGCGGAATAGACCGGAATGGGGACATTCTGCGGTTATAGGCTGGACGAAAGGTCTAGTACTTGTATAGTTTGTATTGTCATCTGCAAAAAGAAGAAGAATAGATATCACAATAGACCTCTCTCCGCAAGGCTTCCCTTAGTGATCGTGTAGGTTCAACTTTGGAAATCGATCAATCTTATGAGAAACATTAGTCCGACAACATATGCTAAAGGTAGCCGCATTCAAGTAACCCATTAATATTACAGTTTATCTGGATTAATGCTTCCTTATTTCTCGGGTGTGTGTTCAAGAGTATACTGTAGAGCATACTGTATAGGTACCCGCGCTTAGTTCAAGTCAACAAGACAACGCTTCAATCGACCCTTGCGAGTCAATGAGATTCTAGCAATGGCGTAACCGCCTGGAAATTACCAGACACACCCTAGCATGCACGCAAATACCCTATCTCAGTCCTCGAGGGGGCACATAATGGCCGTGATGTCGAAATGATGATCTCCGACTTGATTGCACCTGGCGCTAGTCCCGATCGGGCTTAAAGCTGTGCGGGCTCCGGGGAAGTTTTGAAGACGAAGAGTACCAACACTTACCCCCAACATTGACGAGGTGCTGGAGCGCCCGATATTGTACGACCTTTGCTATAGCATAATGAGATATTTATCATTATGCAGACTCTCTCCCGAATTCGATTGACGCCTTTAGCCGCACAGGCGCGGAGGTACGCCCGCCCCCGGCTGCGCCCATTCGCTCTCTCCACGAACGCCTTCATTCGCCTCGCCACGAATACTGCAAGCCCCCGAAAGCTTGACCTTCCTGCACTGGACAAGAAATGGCAGGCTCAATGGAAACTGGACGCGACTTCACCGCCATGCAGTACCGAACACGCATCCGAGCCCAAACCAAAGTCATACATTTTGTCGATGTTCCCTTACCCCTCGGGCACGCTGCATATGGGCCATCTTCGCGTGTATACAATTTCAGATGTGCTCTCAAGGTTCTATAGGATGCGCGGACACGATGTCCTGCACCCGATGGGGTGGGATGCTTTTGGATTGCCAGCTGAAAACGCTGCGATTGAACGCGGCGTGGATCCTGCAGAATGGACGCAGCAAAATATCACGAAGATGAAGGCTCAATTAGATAGTATATCAGCGGGATTTGACTGGGATCGGGTATGTTGTGAAATTCCAAGCGGGGCTCGGCGGCTTTTTATGCGACCAACTAACTCTTGAGCTCTGCGTAGGAAGTTGCTACCTGTGCGCCGGACTTCTACGAGCACACCCAACGGATATTCTTGATGCTACATGAGAAAGGATTGGCGTACCAAGCGGAGGCTCTAGTCAACTATGACCCTGTCGACAAGACTGTGCTCGCCAATGAGCAGGTTGATGCCAATGGCTTCTCGTGGCGATCTGGAGCCAAGGTCGAGAAACTGAATCTCAAACAGTGGTTCTTCCGAATCACGGACTTCAAGGAGATGCTATTAAAGGATCTAGACTCGCTTGCTGGGGGTTGGCCGGAACGTGTTCTATCCATGCAACGGAATTGGCTTGGGAAATCGAACGGCGCCAAGATCAGGTTCCCTGTGGATGTTGACGGCACAAATGTACACGTTGACGTCTTCACCACACGGCCAGACACCCTTTACGGTGTTGAATATGTGGCTCTATCACTAGATCACCCCATCGTTCTACAAGCTGCAGAGAAAGACGCCTCCCTTCGCCAGTTCTTGAATGAGGCATCTTTACTTCCACCCGACTCCAAGGCCGGTTACCGCCTAAATGGAATTGCAGCAACTCATCCTTTGCTGAAAATTGACAATGAAAGCCCTCAATTGGCGAGAAATCTCCCCGTCTTTGTTGCGCCCTATGTTCTCAGTGATTATGGTGAGGGTGCAGTTATGGGTGTGCCTGGTCATGACGCCAGAGACATGGCGTTCTTCAAGGAAAACGCGAACCCCGAGTCAATTCCTGTTGTTATTGAATCAGAACCATCTCAAGAACATGTCACTGCGGTTTCTGCCCAGGATGCGAAGGCTTTCACGCAGGAGGGCTTTCTCACCTCGCAGTGTGGAAAGTATCAAGGTCTGCACTCCAAGGAGGCTGCACAGCAGATTATCAACGATCTCAGCAAAGAGGGACAGGCCACTTTTGTGGAAAGCTGGCGGCTACGAGATTGGTTGATCAGCCGGCAGCGGTACTGGGGTGCACCTATTCCCATCATCCACTGTGGCGAGTGTGGCCCGGTTCCTGTGCCGAAAGAAGACCTTCCCGTCAAATTGCCTAAGATCCAAGGTGAATGGTTGAAGGGGAAGAAGGGAAATCCCCTTGAATCATCCGAGGAATGGCTTCACACAAATTGCCCCAGCTGTGGAGGTCCCGCCAAGCGTGACACAGATACCATGGATACGTTTGTGGACTCTTCTTGGTATTTCCTCCGCTTCCTAGACGCGGCAAACAAAGATTCCCCATTCTCACCGTCCGTCGCGCGGCCAGTAGATGTCTACGTTGGAGGTGTGGAGCATGCCATTCTGCATCTGCTCTACGCCCGATTCATCTACAAGTTCCTCGCTCAGTCAGAACTATTCCCAGCCACTGCACCTGGTGAGCAATCGGTAGCAGAGCCTTTCAAGATGCTTCTGTCCCAGGGAATGGTTCATGGCAAGACCTTTACGGAGCCATCGACGGGTCGGTTCTTACTCCCGCACGAAGTTGATCTCACAAAACCTGACAAGCCCTTGATTACGGGCACCCAAATCACCCCTAACATCTCATTCGAGAAGATGTCGAAGAGCAAGCACAATGGCGTTGATCCTACGACCTGTGCATCCAAGTATGGTGCTGATGCCACCCGTGCACACGTTCTCTTCTCGGCTCCCGTTAGCGAAGTCCTGGAGTGGGACGAATCCAAAATTGTCGGCGTTGAGCGCTGGTTCGGCCGGCTTTGGAAGCTTGTCTTTGATACACAGCAAACGTTGGCTGAAGCGTCCTTCGCCATTACCGTGGCCGATCTGAAGGACTCTGCCGGTCACGCCATATCCCTGCCTCCCTCACTCCAAGATCTGAGCAGCTCTGATGCGGACGCTGTCCTAGCAACCCACAACACCATCTCTTCTGTCACTGGCTGCATTGAGAGCAACCCCTACGGCCTGAATACCGTCATCTCGGATCTGACCAAGTTGACCAATGCCCTTTCCTCAGCATCTCCTTCTCCCTCTCCCCTCGCCCTCTACATATCTGTCTCTGCCCTTCTCCGCCTCCTAGCACCGATTGCCCCTGCACTAGCCTCCGAGTCTTGGGAAATACTGCATGACTCCGTTATGAAGCCATCCGAACCTGCAACTCCCGTGCCATCTGTCTTTTCGTCTCCCTGGCCTACCGCTCTCCTCACCTCTGAACAAGCCGAGGCTCTATCCTCCCGCGGTGGTCAAACGGTAGCTGTCCAGATCAACGGAAAGCTCCGCTGTGCGGTCACCATTCCACGCTGGCCGTCTGCTCAAGAAGTCCCTTCATCCAAGGGCAAGGCCCCGGCTGCTTCCAAGGAAGAACAAGACTGGATCATCGATCGAGTCTTGGAGACTACCGAAGGTAACCTGTGGCTGCGCGAAAAGCACGACTGGGAAAAGAGACGACGAGTCATTGTTGTCAAGGGCAAATTGATGAACGTCGTGTTCTAGTTTAGTCGCTCGGTTCGACTGATCATTCTCCATTCTAAACTGTATCAATTCAATAGACCTGTACAATAGCATTGTTTCATCTCCAAACTTCATATCCATTTGGTCTTTAGACCAAGCAATGCGCATTTGGTCCTGTAAATATCAAAGGATCCTCGGCTGGAATTTAAGACTCTCTTCAGCGTTGCCAGACTTGAAACGTGATACGCTATAGTATTGGTCGATATGATATAGGTTCAATAATCTTAGGGGAGGGGAAGATTAAATGTATCTTTAAGTACATCCGCATGATTTCTTGGCATATATGGTGAAGTAGAAGATGACCCTAGTTTCAGAAACTAAGTAGCACGAAAACCAAGAAGATCGGTTTTTATCTACTCTTCAAGTGTTTTTACAGCGAGTTCAAGGTTAAGCTTCGCCATTTATGGTCTTGGCTCATCTCTGCCACATATTATACCAATGACATCAGCGTTCAACAATAACTAAAATAGAAATGTGGGTGGTAAATCAGGACCTGTCAAGGTTAGATCATCCGTAGCATAACTTGCATTGATTAAATACTTACCCCAAACATGCAATGAATCAGGAGACGCCTGCGACCGGTTGGTTGGATACTCGTCATTCACCAAATCGCCATCCACGTCGTGCTCGAGAATGAACCGTGAGGGATCAA